>NC_138312.1:32625000-33825000 GCF_965601325.2 Salmo salar
CTCCCCTCCTGTTTTTTACCTCTCACCCTCCCACTCTCCCCCCTCTCTCACCTGTTTCTCTCAATTCAGTTCAAGGGGCTTTATTGGCATGGGAAATATATGTTTACATTGCCAAAGCAAGTGAAATGGATAAAAGAAATAGTATAAAGTGAACAGTAAATATTACACTCACACAAGTTCCAAAATAATAGAGACATTTCAAATGGCATTATGTCTATATACAGTGTTGTAACGATGTACAAATAGTTAAAGTACAAAAGGGAAAATAAATAAACATAAATATGGGTTGTATTTACAATGGTGTTTGTTCTTCACTAGTTGTCCTTTTCTTCTGGCAAAAGGTCACAAATCTTGCTGCTGTGGTATTTCACCCAATATATATGGGAGTTAATCAATATCGGGTTTTTTGTTGTTGTAGTTCTGTGTAATCTGAGGGAAATATGTGTTTCTAATATGGTCATACATTTGGCAGGAGCTTAGGAAATGAGTTCCACCTCATTCTTTGGGCAGTGTGCACATAGCCTGTCTTCTCTTGAGAGCCAGGTCTGCCAATGGTGACCTTTCTCAGTAGCAAGGCTGTGCTCACTAAGTCTGTACATAGTCAAAGCTTTCCTTAATTTTGGGTCAGTCACAGTGGTCAGGTAATCTGCCACTGTGTACTGTCTGTTTAGGGCCAAATAGCATTTTAGTTTGCTCTGTTTTTTATCGTTAATTACTTGACAAATTGGAAATCATTTTCTTTTTGTTTTTCTCATGATTTGGTTGGGTCTAATTGTGTTGCTGTCCTGGGGCTCTGTGGGGTCTGTTTGTGAACAGAGCCCCAGGACCAGCTTGCTTAGGGGACTCTTCTCCAGGTTAATCTCTCTGTAGGTGATGGCTTTGTTATGGAAGGTTTGGGAATCGCTTCCTTTCAAGTGGTTGTAGAATTGAATGGCTCTTTTCTGGATTTTGATAATTAGCGGGTATCGGCCTAATTCTGCTCTGTGTGTATTATTTGGTGTTTTACATTGTACACAGGATCTTTTTTCAATTTGGTGTTTGTCCCATTTTGTGAGTTCTTAGTTGGTGAGCGGACCCCAGACCTCACAACCGTGAAGGACAATGGGTTCTATTTTTTAGGTCCTAATAGGTATGTCACATTTATATGTTCCTTTTGATGGCATAGAAAGCCCTTCTTGCCTTGTCTCTCTGATTGTTCACAGCTTTGTGGAAGTTACCCGTGGTGCTGATGTTTAGGCCGAGGTATGAATACATTTTGTGTGCTCTAGGGCAACAGTGTCTAGATGGAATTTGTATTTGTGGTCCTGGCAACTGGACCTTTTTTGGAAGACCATTATTTTTGTCTTACTGAGATTTACTGTCATGGCCCAGGTCTGACAGAATCTGTGCAGAAGATCTAGGTGCTGCTGTAGATTGGGGTCAGAAGCACCAGATCATCAGTAAACAAACATTTGACTTCAGATTCTAGTAGGGTGAGGCTGGGTGTAGCAGACTGTTCTGGTGCCCTTGCCAATTCGTTGATATATATATGTTGAAATGGATGGGGCTTAAGCTGCATCCCTGTCTCACCCCACGGCCCTGAGGGGGAAAAATGGTGTGTGTTTTGCCTATTTTAACCTCACACTTGTTGTTTGTGTACATGGATTTTATAACGTCGTATGTTTTTCCCTCAACACCACTTTCCTTCAATTTGTATAGCAGACCCTCATGCCAAATTGAGTCAAAAGCTTTTTTGAAGTCAACAAAGCATGAGAAGACTTTGCCTTTTGTTTTGGTTTGTTTGTTTGTTTGTCAATTAGGGTGTGCAGGGTGTATACATGGTTTGTCTTTTACGGTAATTCGGTAAAAAGCCCACTTGACATTTGCTCAGTACATTGTTTTCACTGAGGAAATGTACAAGTATGCTGTTAATGATAATGCAGAGGATTTTCCCAAGGTTGCTGTTGACGCATATCCCACGGTAGTTATTGGGGTCAAATTTGTCTCCACTTTTGTGGATTGGGGTTATCAGTCCTTGGTTCCAAATATTGTGGAAGATGCCAGAGCTGAGGATGATGTTAAAGAGTTTAAGTATAGTCAATTGGAATTTGTGGTCTGTATATTATATCATGTAGAATACCATCAACACCACAGGCTTTTGAGTGTTTGTATTTTGTCTTGTAGTTCATTCAATGTAATTGAAGAATCCAGTGGGTTCTGATAGTTTTTAATAGCTGATTCTAAGATTTGTAATTGATCACGTATATGTTTTTGCTGTTTGTTCTTTCTTATAGAGCCAAAAAGATTAGAGAAGTGGTTTATCCACACATCCGTTTTGATAGATAACTCTTCGTGTTGTTGTTGTTTATTTAGTGTGTTTCAATTTTCACAGAAGTGGTTAGATTTTATGGATTCTTCAATTACATTGAGCTGATTTCTGACGTACTGTTCTTTTTCTAATGTGTATTTCTGTATTGTTTTAGTGATTCACCATAGTGAAGGTGTAGACTTCTCTATGTTTTTGGTTGGATAGGTTTCTCAATTTCTTTCTGTTTTTTCTTTCTTCATCAAACTATTTGTCATTGTTGTTAATTTTCTTAGGTTGTCTGCTTAAAATTTGTAGATTTGATAGGGAAGCAGAAATGGAAAATATACTGTTTAGGCTTTCTACTGCCAAGTTTACTCCTTCACTATAACAGTGAAATGTTTTGTCCAGGAAGTTGTCTAAAAGGGATTGCTTTTGTTGTTGCCTAATTGTTATTTGGTAGGTTTCAACACTACTTCCCTTTCATCTATAGCATTTCTTAATATTGTGCAGTTCCTTTGGCTTTGAAGCCTCATGATTTGAGTATTGCTCTGTTCAGGTACACTGATTTTGCTGTGATCTGATAGGGGTGTTAGTGGGCTGACTGTGAACACAGAGACTAGGTTGAGGTCAGTGATAAAGTAAACTACAGTACTACTGCCAAGGGATGAGCTGTATGTGTACCTACCATAGGAGTCTCCTCGAAGCCTACCATTGACTATGTACAGACCCAGCGTGAGACAGGAGTTGTGAACCATTTTTGTTGGTTGTTTTGTCATAGTTGTATCTAGGGGGGCATATTTGGGAGGGAATACTGTCACCTCCAGGTAGGTGTTTGTGCTCACTCACTCACTCAATCACACAGTTTTAGTAAGGCGTTGGTTGGCAGTCCGGGCTGCTCATTGTCTTTTGTACATTAATAATGTGCAATAATGCTGTCAATCTGCAGCCAGCAAAAGCAGAACACTCCACTGTTGGGCTATTAATCTCTCTCTCCTGTCACTGGCACCGCCTGAGATAGGAGGAATACTTTCATATGGATACTCCCTCCCTAGAGACCTGTTGGCATGTTATTGTACTCCAGATTTTCATGCCTGGATCACTTTTTTATATTCTATTCAAAATGAATATAAATAGTTTATTTGTCTTGCTTTGAGAGCAGGGAAGGAATTTACATCTTATCCTTTCTTCAGATTTTCAATATTTTGTACCTGTGAGCAACTGAATAGAATGGTTGTCTTTTGCTTGAGTTTAATGTGTGTGACATTGTGTTGATAAGAATGGAAAACTAATTTTGCATTGCTTTCTAGCATTGTGATTAAGTGAAGTACAATATATGTAGAAAAGTTTGTGGACATCCCTTCAAATTAGTGGATTTGTCTATTTCAGCCACACCCATTGCTGACAGGTGTACAAAATTGAACACACAGCCATGCAATCTCCATAGACAAACATTGGCAGTAGAACGTCCTTACTGAAGAGCTCAGTGACTTTCAACGTGGCACCGTCATAGGATGCCACCTTTCCAGTAAGTCAGTTCATCAAATTTCTGCCCTGCTAGAGCTGCCCCGGTCAACTGTAAGTGCTGTTATTGTGAAGTGGAAACGTCTAGGAACAACAACGGCTCAGCCGCAAAGTGGTAGGCCACACAAGCTCACAGAATGGGACTACTGAGTTCTGAACTGCTCCTGGAAGCAACGTCAGAATAAGAACTGTTTGCCAGGAGCTTCATGAAAAAGCTTTGTGCGTGAGTGTGCATGCTGTGTGTACGTGTGACTGTACGCACATCATGATGACAGTCTCTTGGTTTAGCCCAGTGCTTCAGATCCCCAGCCAGGCTCTCCTCTCCTCACTCCCACCACCCCTACTCACTCTAACCACCACCCCTCCTCTCTTTCAATCCCTGGGATTATCAAAGTATCCCGTCTCCATGGAAAAGAGGAGAGGGGGATCTTTGGCAGAGACAGTTTCCCTGACAACAAGCTCATTTAAGCCAACTGCCTGGAGAGAAGTAAAACACAACTGACAAACCAGAGGACCAAGAGTTAGTATGCACTTTAGTGTGATACACACTACAGACTGGAACGACTCTCAGTTGTCTGCTGGTCTGAGAAGTCTCAATAATAACTGTAGTGTTAGAGCAGCACATAACATAAGATCTGTTGTAGTGTCTGCTGAGACGGAGAGTTCCACTGGTGCTGAAACTTTATGGCTGCTTAGTTGCAAACGGCTGTCTGCCTTTTACAACACTTCAGTCAGGGATAGGGTTGCAAAGCTACATGTAATTTACCCAATTTACCAGAATCTTCTGAAATGTAGGTAATTAACAGGTAATCTATGGTCATTTTGGTAATTTCTACTTGAATTGTTTTTTTTTAATTATTAACAAAAAAAAAAATATATATATATATATATACTGCTCAAAAAAATAAAGGGAACACTTAAACAACACAATGTAACTCCAAGTCAATCACACTTCTGTGAAATCAAATTGTCCACTTAGGAAGCAACACTGATTGACAATACATTTCACATGCTGTTGTGCAAATGGAATAGACAACAGGTGAAAATTATAGGCAATTAGCAAGACACCCCCAATAAAGGAGTGGTTCTGCAGGTGGACACTACAGACCAGTTCTCAGTTCCTATGCTTCCTGGCTGATGTTTTGGTCACTTTTGAATGCTGGCGGTGCTTTCACTCTAGTGGTAGCATGAGACGGAGTCTACAACCCACACAAGTGGCTCAGGTAGTGCATGGAAATCCAGGATGGCACATCAATGCGAGCTGTGGCAAGAAGGTTTGCTGTGTCTGTCAGCGTAGTGTCCAGAGCATGGAGGCGCTACCAGGAGACAGGCCAGTACATCAGGAGACGTGGAGGAGGCCGTAGGAGGGCAACAACCCAGCAGCAGGACTGCCACCTCCGCCTTTGTGCAAGGAGGAGCAGGAGAAGCACTGCCAGAGCCCTGCAAAATGACCTCCAGCAGGCCACAAATGTGCATGTGTCTGCTCAAACAGTCAGAAACAGACTCCATGAGGGTGGTATGAGGGCCCGACGTCCACAGGTGGGGGTTGTGCTTACAGCCCAACAACGTGCAGGACGTTTGGCATTTGCCAGAGAACACCAAGATTGGCAAATTCGCCACTGGCGCCCAGTGCTCTTCACAGATGAAAGCAGGTTCACACTGAGCACGTGACAGACATAACAGAGTCTGGGGACGCCGTGGAGAACGTTCTGCTGCCTACAACATCCTCCAGCATGACCGGTTTGGCGGTGGGTCAGTCATGGTGTGGGGTGGCATTTCTTTGGGGGGCCGCACAGCCCTCAATGTGCTTCCATTAGGTACCGAGATGAGATCCTCAGACCCCTTGTGAGACCATATGCTGGTGCGGTTGGCCCTGGGTTCCTCCTAATGCAAGACAATGCTAGACCTCATGTGGCTGGAGTGTGTCAGCAGTTCCTGCAAGAGGAAGGCATTGATGCTATGGACTGGCCGGCCCGTTCCCCAGACCTGAATCCAATTGAGCACATCTGGGACATCATGTCTCGCTCCATCCACCAACGCCACGTTGCACCACAGACTGTCCAGGAGTTGGCGGATGCTTTAGTCCAGGTCTGGGAGGAGATCCCTCAGGAGACCATCCGCCACCTCATCAGGAGCATGCCCAGGTGTTGTAGGGAGGTCATACAGGCACATGGAGGCCACACACACTACTGAGCCTCATTTTGACTTGTTTTAAGGACATTACATCAAAGTTGGATCAGCCTGTAGTGTGGTTTTCCACTTTAATTTTGAGTGTGACTCCAAATCCAGACCTCCATGGGTTGATAAATTGGATTTCCATTGATTATTTTTGTGTGATTTTGTTGTCAGCACATTCAACTATGTAAAGAAAAAATTATTGAATAAGATTATTTCATTCATTCAGATCTAGGATGTGTTATTTTAGTGTTCCCTTTATTTTTTTGAGCAGTATATATATATGTGTGTGTGTGTGTGTGTGTGTGTGTGTGTGTGTGTGTGTGTGTGTGTGTGTGTGTGTATATATACATTGAGCGTAAACATCTGTCTGTCCATGATTGCAACAGTCACTACCGAGTTCCAAACAGCACAAGAACTGTTCGTCGGGAGCTTCATGAAATGGGTTTCCATGGCCGAGCTGCCGCACACAAGCCTAATGCCAAGCTTCGGGTGGAGTGGTGTAAAGCTCGCTGCCATTGGACTCTGGAGCAGTGGAAACACGTTCTCTGGAGTGATGAATCACGCTTCACCATCTGGGAGTCAGAGAAACAAGTCAGAGTTTGGTGGATGCCAGGAGAACGCTACCTGCCCCAATGCTGAGTGCCAATTGTAATGTTTGCTGGAGGATGAATAATGGTCTGGGGATGTTTTTCATGGTTAGGGCTTGGCCCCTTAGTTCTAGTGAAGGGAAATCTTAACGCTACAGCATACAATGAATGACATTCTAGACGATTCTGTACTTCCAACATTGTGCAACAGTTTGGGGAAGGCCCTTTTCGTTTTTAAGCATGACAATACCCCCGTGCACAAAGCAAGGTCTATACAGAAATGTTTTGTCGATATCAGTGTGGAAGAACTTGACTGGCCTGCACACTGACCTGCACAGCCCTGACCTCAATGCCATCGAATACCTTTGGGATGAATTGAAATGCAGACTGCGAGCTAGGCCTAATTGGAAGTCCCGCAACAATGTTCCAAAAGCATTCCCAGAAGAGTGGAGGCTGTAATAGAAGCAAAGGGGGACCAACTCCATATTAATGCCCATGATTTTGGAATGAGATGTTTGACGAGCAGGTGTCCACATACTTTTGGTCATGTAGTGTATTATTCCTTGACAGTGACCAAAATTCTGGTAGTTTTACTGGTAAACATAGAAAGTTTCCAGTAATATACCCACCCTTTGCAAACCTAGTCAGGGATGAAGTTAGAAAGTCAGTCTCCCTCTCCTCAAAGTTACTCTGAGACTGTTCTGCTCTGTGACGGGCGCACAGCTGTGGTATCAGACGTGTTGGGTTTCATTTCATCATAAAAAGGAAAAAAAAGCTGGCATTGTTCAACATGCACTATGGAACTTTTGACAACCCTGTTACAGAACAAGACATAACAATTCTAACTAACGGTGTATATTCTCATTTTTGTTGTCTGTACTGACATATGCGTTTCTCTTGTGTCAGTCAACATATTTTGTGGCAAGCTGTTTGGATTGCCGTAGCTACAGAATGCTTCAGTCTGTTCTTCAGTTTGGCAGACAGACAGACAGGCTTGTTTTGGAGTTGAGCTGAGCTGTGTGGTTGAGCTGTGCTGTGGGCTTCATTGAGAGAGGTGGGTAGAGTCTACATCTCTACTGGCTGTGTGATCCTGCCTGGTTGTCCTGATGAAAAACTGGTGCTGGAGCTCATTGTGGCTGGCTGGAGCTATAGCTTAGCTGCCTCCACAATCACATCTCCCTCTGTGTTTGGGCTCAGGCCAAAGGGGCGTTCTATAACAACCCACTCTCCTCTCTATGTGCCAAGGTAGTGTACTGCCTCCCTGTCATAAACATTTGGAAATGGTTAGCTTTCAGGACAAATGCGATAGGCCGTCCGGTCAGTGCAATCATGACCACATAAACCTCTTTTTACTGGTCTGATTGACACAATTGAAAGATTAGCAGTTATTAAACAGAGAAGCCGTCTTCTTATTTAATTTTTCTGTTATTTTACCGGTGAAGACATTGAGACGTCGGTCTCTTTTTCAAATGTGTCCTTCACAATACAACACTAATATACAGATTATACACAAAATATGCACATACAGTATACACAGAGGAGACTTGATACCTCAACCAGAGCCTGATATTTACCTGACTCACTGTATAATCCACCTCCCCTTAGAGAGAGACAACCCCTATTGATTCCCCTCTGTTTGGAGCTGGACCTCCAGTCTTGCTGGCTCAGAATCTAAAGTATGTGTTCTGTGACAGCATCTTCACTTGTGACCCCAGGGCATGCAGTGTTTTCCCTAATAAGTCAGGCTCTCTCACACGGAGGGGGGAGAGATCTACATTTTGTTACGACCAGAGGCTGGTGTGTTTTTTTTCTAAACAGTCTTCTTTGCTGACATAGTGCTCCACACTTTCCTCAGGGAGCCTGCGACCCAATTAGTAATTTGTTGGCAAACTGTCCAAAACTTGCAACATGAAACGGGGACAAGTGGAGAAAAAAAAGAACAAAAAAAAAACCTCTGCCTGAGCACAACAACACAGCACTTTAGATAATAACAACCACTAGAGAAACAAAGTAATGCAAACTCCCCTTGTGTCGCTGTGGCTGGCATTTGTTAATTCCCCCTCGGGGGGTACGCTTAAAAAAAGTGCCTGGGTGTCAAGAGATGCCCGTTGTTACCAAGGACAATTATCATTGTGTACTGCAGCATAATTACCATATGAATAAGAAATTCTGTTTTGAAACCTCTCCATATCCTTTCAGAAAGTCACAGTTGAATTTGAAGGAGAGCCGGACCATTGTACTCTTAATACAAAGCGCCGGTTGGTTTTCGTTATGTGGGGAGGTTTTGAAAAAACCACTAGGTAGTTAAAGAAGATGGATGCTGAGTTCTAAAGAGCCTGGGAGACTGAGGGGGGCTCTTAGAGGGTTATCCCCAAGGACAGACCATAAGGATTTCCTCTATCAGAGACCTCACTCTTTGTGTCAGGAGTTAGACTGACGGACATCTTGGCCTGATGGCCAGAAATAGCCTGCTCATCATCTAGGTAGGGATGGCATGCTAATGGAAGGACTTTATTTAACAGACCGTCACAGGCTTTATCTGATGAGGATTTCTATGCTATTCACAGAGTCATTTGGAGCCAGTGAGGTATGGCCAGACTGGAATGGGGCTTTATAAAGGCAGAGGGACGGGTCAGATTTTAGTGCCCTCTGGGACCAGGTGATATGTACTTTAGAGAGACGGCTGTATAGCTGACTGTGTAGGACAGTATCTGGATGTATTTCAGGGGGAAACTGTCACCTGACTTTGACCAAGGTATCTGACAGACAGTGCAGTGAAGTTTAACATGTTTATCGTCACTCTTAAGGCAACTCATTTCCTTTTTCGCAGCCATGCCCAGCATTGCATTGGTGACAACCTCTTAAAATGAGTGTGGTAAGGTAATGATAGGCAGGGGGAGGGATGTTGTTAGGAGTGTTAGCTACATTAGCTGTAGAGGCTCGGAACTTTTCCTAGTAGAATAATAAGATAAGGCCAAGGTTGAACCTACTCATGTACAGGGGCCATGGGGCCCACTCCCACACTCGGATAGAATCCATCTATCACCTTCCAATTATCATCACATAATGTACTGTACTGAAGACTCTAGTGGACCCTAGAGTGTGTTATAGAAACTCTCTCTTTCACTGTCTCCCCTCATCTCCTCATATTATCTCTCTCCTTCTCTTTCTCTCAACCTCTCTCGATCTTCTTTTTTCTATCCCTCTGTTCTCTCTTTATTACTCTCTGTATTTCTTGCCTTATCTCACAGTTTCTCTTTCTCCCTCATTGCCTCTCTTTCCCACAATCACAGTCATTATTGGCTGAACAGGAACAGGGAAGCGGGGGTGAGGAGCAGTGAAGGGACAAGGAGATTAGGCACTCTGTCAGCAGAAGGGACTGTTAATTCTAACCATTAGCTCTGTTCTCTAGTAGTGGGTGGCTCATCTGGACCTCAACCATGGCCCTATAGCCCTGTGGTTGGGAGGCAGCATGGTGTCAGCCCAGCTATGGTGTCTCTTACCCCAGCACCAGGAGGCTCTGTGAGGGCTGGACACAGCAACATCCTCCCTCACTCCGTCACAGAGGCTGGGTGGCGGGGGCGAGGGCCTGGGGGTGTTGCTGGGGAAAATGTGTGTATTTGGTACCTTCTAAATATGTGTGATTACTTTGTCAGTCAGTCGCTGTGTCCTGTTGTTGTCGCTTTAGCTTTCTTCTCTCTGAGATGGTTGATCTCTGCTGTCTGTAGCACCCAGAGGGTTAACGTCACGTTCCATCACTCCTCATCATCCTTCCTCTCGATTGGGAACATTGGCTTCTAGAACCACAATGTAAATCCATGTATTTACCATGCTGCTCCTTCTGGATATATGGAGCAGAGTTTCATTCATAGCCTCTTCAAGGTTTCTAGGAGACCCACTGCTCCTTATCCCAAGGCCCAGTCCCAGACAGTCTGGAGGAGAGATGACAAGAGCAGAAGGAAGTGGAGGAGGAAGAAGAAGAAATGGGATGCAGGACGCCAAAGCTGTCCCCAATACAATCACAAGCAGAGCCACGCCCGGCCCGCCACAGGTGTTGCTAGAGCGCGATGGGACAAGGACATCCCTGCCGGCCAAACCCTCCCCTAACCCGGACGACGCTGGGCCAATTGTGCACCGCCCCATGGGTCTCCTGGTTGCGGCCAGCTGCGACAGAGCCTAGACTCGAACCAGGATCTCTAGTGGCACAGCTTGCAACTGCGATGCAGTGTGCCTTAGATCACTGCGCCACTCGGGAAGCCCTGGAAAAAGCCATTCCACCCAAATATGCACTACCATTCAAAAGTTTTAGAACACCTAATCATTCAAGGGATTTTCTTTATTTTGACTATTTTCTACATTGTCGAATAATAGTGACATCAAAACTATTAAATAACACCTATGGAATCATGTAGTAACCAAAAAAGTATTTAAGAAATCCAAATATATTTTATATTTGAGATTGTTCAAATAGCCACCCTTTGCCTTGTTGACAGCTTTGACCGGTAGTGTATGACATTTCATGTGCCATATCGGTCGAGAGAGAGTGGTGTAGTGGGCAAGAAGGCACACACACACACACACACACACACACACACACACGTAACTGCCAAAATAAAGGAAACACCAACGTATTGTCTTAATAGGGAGTTGGGCCACCATGAGCCAGAACAGCTTCAATGCACCTTGGCATAGATTATACAAGTGTCTGGAACTCTATTGGAGGGATGCGACATCATTATTTCACGAGAAGATCCATAATTTGGTGTATTATTGAATGTGATGGAAAACACTGTCTCAGGCGCCGCTCCAGAATCTCCCATACATTTTGAATTTGGTTGGCATCTGGTGACTGAGACGACCATGGCATACAGTGCATTCGGGAAGTATTCAGACCCCTTAACCTTTTCCACATTTTGTTCTGTTACAGCCTTATTCTCAAATGAATGAAAAAACATTGTTTACTCATCAATCTACACACATTACCCCATAATGACAAAGCTGAAGCAGGTTTTTAGAAAATATAAACTGAAAGTATTCAGACCCTTTACCCAGTACTTTGTTGAAGCACCTTTGGCAGCGATTATAGCCTCGAATCTTCTTTGGTATGATGCTACAAGCTTGGCACACCTGTATTTGGGGAGTTTCTCCCATTCTTCTCTGCAGATCCTCTCAAGCTCCGTCAGGTTGGATGGGGAACATCGCTGCACAGCTATTTTCAGGTGTCTCCAGAGATGTTCGATTGGATTCAAGTCCGGGCTCTGGCTGGGCCACTCAAGGACATTGAGACTTGTCCCAAAGCCACTCCAGCATTGTCTTGGCTGTGTGCTTAGGGTCGCTGTCCTGTTGGAAGGTGAACCTTCACCCCAGTCTGAGGTCCTGAGCACTCTGGAGCAGGTATTCATCAATGATCTCTGTACTTTGCTCCGTTCATCTTTCCCACGATCCTGACTAGTTTCCCAGTCCATGTCGCTGAAAAACACCCCCACAGCATGATGCTGCCATCACCATGCTTCACTGTAGGGATGGTGCCAGGTTTCATCCAGATGTGACAATCTTGGTTTCATCAGACCAGAGAATCTTGTTTGTCATGGTCTGAGAGTCCTTTATGTGCCTTTTGGCAAACTCCAAGCGGGCTGCCATATGCCTTTTACACAGGAGTGGCTTCCATCTGGTCACTCTACCATAAAGGCCTGATTGGTGGAGTGCTGCAGAGATGTTTATTCTTCTGCAAGGTTCTCCCATCTCCACAGAGGAACTCTAGAGCTCTGTTAGTTACCATCGGGTTCTTGGTCACCTCCCTGACCAAGAGTCTTGGTGGTTCCAAACTTCTTATTTTTAAGAGTGATGGAGGCTACTGTGTTCTTGGGGACCTTCAAAGCTGCAGAAATGTTTTGGTACCCTTCCCCAGATCTTTGCCTCGACACAATCTTGTCTCGGAGCTCTACGGACAATTCCTTCGACCTCATGGCTTGATTTTTTAAATTCTTCAAGCTCTGTCAAGTTGGTTGTTGATCATTGTTAGACAGCCATTTTCAGGTCTTGCCATAGATTTTCAAGTAGATTTAAGTCAAAACTGTAACTAGGTCACTCAGGAAAATTCAATGTCGTCTTGGTAAGCAACTACAGTGTAGATTTGGTCTTGTATTTTATGTTATTGTCCTGCTAAAAGGTGAATTTGACTCTCAGTGTCTGGATAACAGACTGAACCAGGTTTTCCTCTAGGATTTTGCCTGTGCTTAGCTCTATTCAGTTTATCCAAAAAAAAAACTCCCTAGTCCTTGCTGATGACAAGCATACCCATAACATGATGCAGACACCTTCATGCTTGAAAATATGAAGAGTGTTCCTCAGTGATGTGTTGTGTTGGATTTTCCCCAAACATAACGCTTTGTATTCAGGACCAAAAGTTATTTTCTTTGCCACATTTTTTGCAGTTTTCCTTTTGCAAACAGGATGCATGTTTTGGAATATTTTTATTCTGTACAATCTTCATTATTTTTACTCTGTCATTTAGGTTAGTATTGTACAGTAACTACAATGTTGTTGATCCATCCTCAGTTTTCTCCTATCACAGCCATTAAACTCAGTAACTGTTATAAAGCCATTATTGGCCTCATGGTGAAATCCCTGAGCAGTTTCCTTCCTTTCTGGCAACTGTTAGGAAGGACATGTCTCTTTGTAGTGACTGGCTGTATTGATACACTATCCAAAGTGTAATTAATAACTTCACCATGCTCAAACGGATATTCAATGTATGTTTTTTTTATTTATTTGACCCATCTGTCAATCGGTGCCCTTTGCGAGGCATTGGAAAACATCCCTGGTCTTTGTGGTTGAATCTGTGTTTGAAATTCCCTGCTCCACTGAGGGACTTTACAGATAATTGTATGTGTGGGGTACAGAGATGAGGTAGTTGTTCAAAAATCATGTTCAACACCATTATTGCAGTCAGAGTGAGTCCCTGCAATTTGTTATGTGACTTGTTAGCACATTTTTACTCCTGAATTTATTTAGACTCATTTTAACTTCAGGCTGTAACACAACAAAATGTGGAAAAAATTGAGTGGTGTGAATACTTTCTGAAGGCGCACACACACATACATACATACATACATACATACATACATACATACATACATACATACATACATACATACATACATACATACATACATACATACATGGAATATGTCTCTCAGAGAACAGAAGTTTATTGGGAGTGGAAATGCGTGTTAGTGTTTGTCTCTCCACAAAAAACCCTGGGAGAGATGCGCTAACTTATCCATCCATACCGTACCACTATGTTGATTCTCCTCAAGCTCACTTTTATCAGGAGGCCTCCTTCATACATCTGAGCTGGTAGAAAATCCTGCCTACCGAGGCTACATTTCAACTCTTCCTAGATCAGGCCAGAGTCTTTTCACCAATGACTGCTTTCTACCTTTACCTAACCTCTACTGCTGCTGCTAGCTTTAACCCACGGATGACGAGGACATGTATGGATTAGACCTATAAAGGCTAGGACATACTGTACATTGAACCTGTTCGTTAAACCTGTTCTACACCAGTCTCCCTGCCCCATTTCACCATCATTGTCCTCCTAATTGTATTTCATTACAATACAAATGTGAATACATCAAATGTTACTCACAGATTAACATCAAATCAATCAAACTGGGAATTGGGTTGGCGATTTGAGAATTATTCACCATTTATATTCATGTATTTCTGGAGGATCTCCGGTTTTTCATTCAATGCTTGCATGATTAAGGGAGCTTTAATAGCCAAGACTAATTGAACCCAAATCACACTAATGGCTCTCTAAATGGCCTGTGTTTCTGCTAAATTTGTGCACTGAGCTGATTTCTTACAGCCAAGGGTGATGCTAGTATTTGTTTTCATTGTTTGTTTAAATTGGGGTCCTATATGAGATATGGACCCCATTTTAAACATATACATGTGTATGGTCTCCTTACCCACACACACACCTGCTCTTACAGAGAATCAAAATGTCTGATTTGCCCCACTAGGTGTTTTGTTCTGAACCTACAATGTGCCATTGGTTTGTCAGTCAGTAAAGTCAGTGGAGTGAGACCAGGTTTGGGCTCAGCACAGAAAAACTCCTGTTGTTATGGTCTCTCTGTTAAGTGCCTTGTTATTAGCTGGATCTGAATTGGGTTTGGAGTAAAGAAGTGTCGAGCTGATCCCTAGAGAAGAGAGTAAGAGAAGAGATGAGAGGCAGAGAAACAATCCATGGTCAGTGCAACAGGCCTGATTGCCTCTCCTCTCCCCCCAGCTTGCCTCATCGATTCTGGGGGAGCTGGGAGGACCACAGCGGCTGCTGACAGTCACTACAGCTCATCAAGTCTTCCTGCTCATCGATCGCTTGGTGCAACTAGAGGTTGAACCCAACAGCCAGCCTCCATCCTCCACCCTCCTCTAGCCGAACCATAACCTGATGCCCAGGTCCATGCCTCTCTGCCTGGCTGCTGGTGGCCACACTGGGGTGGCGGACACAGATAGCAGATGTCCTCCCTGTGACTGTCTGGGCTTGTCTGGAAGGATGTGGAAAATAGAGGCAACACAAGGAGGACAGAAATACTCTGTGCTGAGGAAGTGTGTGACCGGCAGGGACAGTCACAATTGAACACCTCTATAGAGGTGTGAAAGAGTTTTTGTCCGTCCCCACTGAGAGAGAAGAAAGAGAGCAGGAGAAGGAGGGAGGGAGTAGATGGGTTATAAGGAGGAAGGACACTGGCTTTCTAATGGTACTGAGGGAGTAAATAGGCCAGGGGAGAGAGGGGACTCAGGGGACTCTCAGCAATTGTCACCCTGCCTTGCATTTGTATTAATTTTCCTCTGTCTGCCCGGGGACCAGCTATAAATGGACTGATCAGCTCTGCTCTGTGTGTGTGTTCCTGTGTGGACTTTAATGAGCAGCCCCTTGCCCACAGTTTGGGGCCTAACTAGGCTGCACTCGGTCACTGTGAATGTGGGACGGGGATGGCCCTGCTCTCTCCTATCTCCCTTCTGTTATTCACAAACTGCTTCTTAGCCAGCTCTCATTTGCTGCATTCGTTGGGGAGTGTCTGTACACCACCTTCTACAACTGGATCCTGGACTTCCTGACGGGCAGATCGTAGGCTGTGAGGATTGGCAACAACACCTCCTCCACACTGACTCTTAACACAGTGTCCTCATCCCTCTGCTGTACTCCCTGTTCACCCACCATCAAGTTTGTTGACAACCCCACAGTGGTTGGCCTGATAACCAACAACAAAGAGCCAGCCTATAAGGAGGTCAGTGAACTGGTATTGTGCTGCCATGATGACAACCTCTCCCTCAATGTCAGCAAAACAATGGAGTTGATTGTTGACTTCAGGAAGCAGAGGAGGGAACATGTCCTGATCCATATCAATGGGACTGCAGTAGAGAGAGTCATCAGTTTTAAGTTCCTCGGCATCTACCGAGAACTTGACATGGACCAACATCAAGTGGGCGCAACCCCGTCTTTACTTCCTAAGGTGGCAGAAGAAATTGGGCATTCTCCAAATGCTACCGCTGCACCATTGAGAGTGTCCTGACCGGTTGCATCACGGCCTGAAACGGGAATTGCTCCATCCACGACCGCAAGGTCCTCCAGCTGGTGGTGAAGACAGCCCAGTACATCACTAGGACTATGATCACACCCATCCAGGACATCTACTCGAAACGCTGCCTGAGGATGGCCTGCAGCATCATCAAGGACCTCACACACCCCAACCACAAGCTGTTCCACTCCCTTACCATCGTGCAGATGGTATCGGAGCTTGAGGTCTGATACCAACCGGCTCAGAGACAGTTTCTATCTACAAGCCATCAGACTGTTGAACACTTGAACTGGACTGACCACCTGCTCGGATTCTCTCCACGTTAGCACAGATGCACACGGACACATCACAACTGCCGCTATCAGACTCTTATTATGATTGCTAAATGCAGCACAATTTAAACACTTGCTAATGATCATTCTATATAATTACCCAGTTGGAACCATGAAAAGATTCTTTAGAATAACTTTAGATAGAGAAAGTGAGACGGAGTAGAGAGGGATCTCATCATTTTGGGGGGAAGGCCGGGGGGGGTCAAACAGAGACATAACCGAGACCGACAGAGAGGGATTTCCACATTGTGTGACAACTTTTTAAGTTTTTTCACCTGTTACAAATTCTGCTTTCTATCTGAACGGGCATTTATAGAATGCAGTCCATTAAACCCAATTTCTCTTGTTTTGATTTGTGCATTCGTCTTTGTCATGCCTTCTATCTGGCTAACATTTGGAATGATAAACTCTTCGCCACGCCATAGCTGAGAGGATGACAGATTTTTTTTATTTGTTTGTTGTCGTATTGCAGCAGCTCCTCTTCACAATCCATATATGACACCTAACCTTTTTTTGGACAGAGGGAAAAGTGGGCTTTGGGGACATCTCATTAGCCAATGAGGAGATTAGGTGTGAGAGAGGGACTGAAGAGATTTAGGAGGATATGATGGGTTCTCTACAGATAGATCAGGGAGAATGAGAAGGTGATCCTTCACTAAAGGCTGAGCAAATATAAACTCTATGGGATTCATTTCATAGTCTTTTACTCTGATAACAGTATTGTGCTTGGGTTTCTACTATGCTGCTTGTGTACTGAAGACCCTGCACAGTTTTCTTTATCTGAAAAACTAGAGCACTTTACTTTCAAAGAACTGTATGTTCCTGACGTGCACAGCCATTCAGTTCAAAGACCTCTACATGCTACAGTAGGTTTATTCATTGAGCGTTACTGTAGTGCATTCCTGCTGTATTGCTCCAGTGTTTGAATGTCCAGCTAAACTATATAGCGGATGATCTCCAGTCAGAGCTGTGAACATTTGATGTGTTCTGGCCCTATAGACACCCCTGAGAGACGTGACCTGCTGCTCCGCTTTCTCTCCTCTCGCCTCTCTCCTTTCCTCCCTCACTCTGCTGCTGTCACTGGGCTAGTCACAGAGACGATAGAGAGATGGCAGATGAAAATGAGCAGAATGAATGATGAGCCTATCACAGAGACCTTTTGAAACGCTCTCCCCCGTGTGAAGGACAAACAAGGCTACCATCAAACACATCTGGAAATTAAAAGGCTGCTTCTGTATTGGCGTCTAGCCTAAGTGATTGAAAGAGGGAGAAAGGTGTCTTAAAGACCCAGAAGTAGTGTTGCTTTTCAGTTTATTACCAGTGGTTTGTGTAAGGCCTATGTACTGTACTGCACAGTGCTCTACAGTTATTGATAAATGTTGAATAGGCAACCTCTACTGCTTCTAGGGCTAACAGTTTCTGTGGCTTGAATGCTCCAAGGGTGGTGTTACAGTACCTGTGTTTCCTTCACTCCTATAGTGTCTATGAAGAGGGAGGCTGTCTACTCTCGGAGCAGCTGTCAGAGAGAGTCACGACAAACCCCCACGAGACCCTCCCTCCTCACTCTCGTGCTCTCTGTCGCTCTATCTGTCTCTCTCTCTCTCTCCTCCTAATTTTCACTGTCTTACCTCCAGTCACACCAATACTTAATGAACTTCCCAATGAAACAAATTATCCTTAACGACGCAAACTCGTTCCTTAAAAATGTTTGCTTTCGAGGACAGAAAATCTAATTAGGCAGTTTGTATTGAGGGAGTTGAACCTTGTCCTTGTATACCAATTGACTGCGGTTTCTCTGTCAATTTGTGCTTGCTCCATTTTTTTGTCTCCGCTGCTTCGCTCTTCTATCTCTGGGTTTCTTTGTCTTGTCTTGGTCTGTTTGAATTAATTAGTCAGGGATTTCACCATCGATCCAGGAGGAGGCTGAGGCTCTCATGATAATCTGCCTTCATTGTAAGCAATCGCTTGTTAATTAATTTCGCAGGACAGTTTTCAAGTGTGGTGCTCCGTGTCCAAATGCTCCATCCTCCAAACCTTCACTCTCTCTCCAGTAGTAGGGATAGTTTTTATAATCTGTTGCAATAGCAGCTTATGGATGCTCTGATAAAAGTATTTTCACTGAAACGTTGGTGTGAGATCAGTTACATTGTTAGTGGAGCATCCAAGATCACCAGTGGGCTGGATGTGTGTGAGTTTTTTTCCTTTCTAGCTAATGGATGTGTGTCATGTAGGTGACGTGTTTCAGGGATGTTTCTGCTCTGTTTTGATGCAGATAACTAGGGAGAAAAGAAGTATAGTTAAAGCACAGTCTTTTTATCTCTGATAACTTCCTTGTTCCTCCTCTCATGTCGGTCGGTCTCTGTCTAGAAGGCTTCCAGCACAATTATCTATTTTATTACACCATACAGCACACTCAGTGAGAAGTAATGAAATGAAATCTGAGAAAGTTTACAGGTTGGAACCAAGTGTTCCTCACTCTCTGTGTGTGCTGCTGGGTTTGCATGTGGTTAGTAGTAGGGATGCACGATGTATCGGTGAACATATTGGAATCGGACGATATTAGCTAAAAATGCCAACATCGGTTATGGCCTGATGTCTAGTTTAACGTCGACGTTAAAAACCGATGTCAAAGCTACCGTGCATACCTATATAACGTAGGTACATTACGTAATGACGCCACGTAAGATTTTGCGCTACACGTGCAACACAGCATTCCTAACCTAGCCCACAATGTCTGCTGTGTGGATTGAGCAGTCAACAAGTCGAGCAGTCATTTTAAAGAGTACGAAAATTTCAGCGAGACAACTCAAAGGCGAAATCCATTAAAGCCAAGAGAATGGAATTCATTGCCCTTGACAATCAACCGTTCTCTGTCGTGGGTGATGTTGGCTTTCGTCGACTGGTCGAGCACCGGTACACACTACCAAGTGCGCTATTTTTCAGATGTTGCCCTACCGGAGTTACACAGTAATAGCGTAACTGCTATTAGCTTCACGATATACATACTATTGAACGCCGTTTGGGTCTTTGAGTGTCAAAAAAGATACAGTAGCACGGTCAAAGCTGTACTAAAAAGTCTGCAAACAAGCAAACACCGGTCACGAACGATGTGTTTACAATACCGCGGTGGTAATAAAGCATCATTTGTTCGACCGCAACTTCTGGAGTAGCTAGCTTTAGCTTGGTACCTAGCTAGCATCAGTACAACCAGCCTGAAAACAATGATGAGTAGAAACTGCAGTCATTTTCATTATTCTTAGCAATGGTTTAGGAATCCTTGTGAGTAAGTATTTTCTAGGATGCCACTTGGCTAGTGCGACTCGACTGGACCGGGTTATGTGTTGTGTTCCACAATAGTGGAATTTGTGGTTTGCCTTCAAAATAAAAGATGTCATTGACAGTGATGCAAATCAATACAAATATTAAAATTATGACATACTTTTATTTTTAAGGCTAACCGCAAAGTCCACTATTGTGGCTAATCCTTATTGTGGCTAGCTTCACATAGATGGCTCCGACCACCATTAATCAAATAAGAACTGTCTTATAAATTTGGGTTATTTTAGATGATGACACCTAGCTATATAGTTAGCTAGCTAACTGTAGCTACTGAAACAGATTGTCGTTTTGCTATGTTTTTGGGGAAGAACATTGTTTGCATCCATGAACTAGCTAGCTTCCTTTTTCTATGATCAGCACTGTAAGTGCGCGAGACAACTTTACAGGCATCATAGCATACGTGTCAATGAATCATTGTGACATATAAAATATGAGTGATAGTGTAATAACTACGTAAAGAATGTATGAACGCGTTAAATTATTATGTGATGTGCGGTCATATTCAGGTCCTGATTGGTCAACAGGCTTATTTGACACGTCAAATAGTGTTATTTGACGTGTATCTTCTTTGATTAGCAAAGACCCAAACGGCATTCCGTAGAAATCCTGGTTGAGAATGAAACGGCACAGCAAGTAAGTGAAAGAAATAGGTTTTGATTGTTTTACTGGTAATGGGGACATGCGTAAATGCCAACAGAATAACTTTTGTGTGTGGTGTGTGTGTGTGTGTGTGTGTGTGTGTGTGTGTGTGTGTGTGTGTGTGTGTGTGTGTAACCTTTATTTAACAAGGCAAGTCGGTTAAGAACACATTTTTATTTACAATGACGGCCCGGACATTGGGCCAATTGTAAGCTGCCCTATGGGACTCCCAATCATGGCCAGATGTGATACAGCCTGGATTCGAACCAGGGACTGTAGTGACGCCTCTTGCACTGAGATGCAGTGCTTTAGACCGCTGCATCCATGTGTTTGTTTTGACTATTTAACTGTACTAGATTGGTTAAAAGGACGGTAAAATTTTAAGTATCTGAGGGGTTTTTTGGCAAGGAAAATATCGGTATTGGCCAAACATGTCATATCGGTGCATCACTAGTTAGTAGTTATCACTGATACACTGCACCTCGAGATCAGGCTCATAGTCCAGACTAGGAAGTTTTCACACTAAGCATACCAGTCTTTGGTTTGTACAGTAGCCTGCGTATTCTGTCAGGGAGGTAGTTCTGGCCTCCGGTTCAGTTGAATGGCTGTTGTTGTGGATGTCAGTCCTATATATCAACCATAGCATGTTGGTTAAATAATCTATAAAGCATTCCTTCATTATAATACATAGGATGAGATCAGAACGGAAAGACGCATGGGTGAATTGTAGTGGGAATCGCTGGGTAGATGAGCACAGTGTGGGAAGAGTAGATATTTTCTTATCAGACTTCACAGCTCGATATGAAGAGAGCTTTCCTCCTATTAAGATTTGTGTATCTAGAAGCTAAAGCCTAGTTTGATTTTCAAATAGCCTGTGTACACAACTCTGTGTCTTTAGCTCCATAGCCTGAGATCAGCTCTGTCTTTAGCTCCATAGCCTGAGATCAGCTCTGTCTTTAGCTCCATAGCCTGAGATCAGCTCTGTCTTTAGCTCTATAGCCTGAGATCAGCTCTGTCTTTAGCTCTATAGCCTGAGATCAGCTCTGTCTTTAGCTCCATAGCCTGAGATCAGCTCTGTCTTTAGCTCTATAGCCTGAGATCAGCTCTGTGTCTTTAGCTCTATAGCCTGAGATCAGCTCTGTGTCTTTAGCTCTATAGCCTGAGATCAGCTCTGTGTCTTTAGCTCTATAGCCTGAGATCAGCTCTGTGTCTTTAGCTCTATAGCCTGAGATCAGCTCTGTGTTTTTAGCTCTATAGCCTGAGATCAGCTCTGTGTCTTTAGCTCTATAGCCTGAGATCAGCTCTGTGTCTTTAGCTCTATAGCCTGAGATCAGCTCTGTGTCTTTAGCTCTATAGCCTGAGATCAGCTCTGTGTCTTTAGCTCTATAGCCTGAGATCAGCTCTGTGTCTTTAGCTCTATAGCCTGAGATCAGCTCTGTGTCTTTAGCTCTATAGCCTGAGATCAGCTCTGTGTTTTTAGCTCTATAGCCTGAGATCAGCTCTGTGTTTTTAGCTCTATAGCCTGAGATCAGCTCTGTGTTTTTAGCTCTATAGCCTGAGATCAGCTCTGTCTTTAGCTCTATAGCCTGAGATCAGCTCTGTGTCTTTAGCTCTATAGCCTGAGATCAGCTCTGTGTCTTTAGCTCTATAGCCTGAGATCAGCTCTGTGTCTTTAGCTCTATAGCCTGAGATCAGCTCTGTGTCTTTAGCTCTATAGCCTGAGATCAGCTCTGTGTCTTTAGCTCTATAGCCTGAGATCAGCTCTGTGTCTTTAGCTCTATAGCCTGAGATCAGCTCTGTGTCTTTAGCTCTATAGCCTGAGATCAGCTCTGTCTTTAGCTCTATAGCCTGAGATCAGCTCTGTGTCTTTAGCTCTATAGCCTGAGATCAGCTCTGTGTCTTTAGCTCTATAGCCTGAGATCAGCTCTGTGTCTTTAGCTCTATAGCCTGAGATCAGCTCTGTCTTTAGCTCTATAGCCTGAGATCAACCCCAGACCCATATGCTTTTTACATGAGGAAACAAGATGAAATAATTTGATGAAGTAATAAGACCAATTATTGTGCAGCACAGGAGCCACTTAAAAGCCTCTTTCACCCAGAAAAACACTAAATTTTCATCAATGCTTTATAAAGCTCCTGAATTATTGAGGAGCGGGTCATGTAACGGGGAGAAAAGTAACACAACCACGTGCACTATTTTGGAAGGATTATAAAGGCTTTGTTACTACTGTCAAATACAGTAACCGACATCAGCATACTGCTCATCATAATATGCTGTTCACTGGCTGCCTATTTACAGAGAAATATACATAGCAACCCAATAAACATGTATTGTATAATTGTGATAACCAACATGTGTCCTTGTCTAATGGTTTTTAGTCTCTTCTTTGCATGTGGTTATGGCTATTCTTAGCTAATGCTCCAGAGGAGTTAACAGTTACGCAGACGTACTGTGCTGTTCTATGCTAAGCTCTCCTGTGCTGTGCTGTTCTATGCTAAGCTATACTGTGCTGTGCTTTATATATTCAAATAGGTCCACTCTGTCCTCCATATGAGAGCAGAGCCCATCTCTGTCCCAGCAGCCCCTGATTAAACCTCCAGCCCCAGACTGAGCAGGTTAACTGGAAGCATGTTTACTCCTGTGCTGCCGACCATGGAAATGGATCTCCTCCAACCAGGAACACAGCGATGCAGGGAAAAGGGCAGGGGGAGGAGGAAGGAAATCCCACATCCTCCCATTGTAATTAAAAACGTTCACGCCAGGAGCACCATTTTGATTATGACAGGCCAGTTAATCTATCTCTTTTTTTATTTCCTCTGCGGTGGGAGGGAGATATCTGATTGCGTCCGAAGAGAAAATTAACTACCAGGAGACAAAGAATGTACTAATCTATTTATAATTAATTAATAATGCATGTGGGTGGTAACTTTATTTATGTTTGGCTGCCAAATCAGGGAATAATTATGGTGTGGCAGAGGGCAGGATCAGTGTGGGTGACAAATAGAACAGGCGGGGGACCGATGGGCCGTAAATCTAACGGCCACTGTTGGCCATCCATTATTCACAAGCTCTTTCTTAATGATTAAGTGGTTAGGGAGTGAACGTTATTTATAATAACGGTTACATGGAGAAAATCTGACCTCTGAAATGAAAATGGATTGGCCCCACTTCAGCAAAATCTATTTTACCTAAACCCTCCCTGAACTCTTGAAGAAGAAAAAAAACAAGTGACCCTCCCCTATACCCATAATAATAATTAAAACAAAGTGGATAGCTGAGAACACGTTAACTCAGTGTAACATTGATGTGGAAACTCTCTTATGCTCTGCTATTGCACAATTCTAATTTGTACCTGTAGGTCACATAAAGCTATCCCCAGTAAAATGAGCCCACCACCTCCACTGCTCACACCTAATCCAGTCCCCACCTGTGACTGAAAACAGGGGGAGAAATGCCATTTGAAAAGCTCTCTCTTAAAAACGTAGAATGCTGTGTAAAATAGCTAAAAGGCTATAAAGTAGCATTTACTGTTAGTGAAGTTTCTAGGTAGCAAGTTAGCGTACACTAGAACTCACTGGGCTAGTCATTGTGTAAATGACAGGAAGAAACACATTCATAACCATAATGTGGCCTTTTAGGCACACTTGATGTTGCACGCCCAGCAGAGAATCAGAGATGAGGGGCAGCATAGGGCACACATGGATATTCACTGAGTATTTCAAACATTAGGAACACCTTCCTAATATTAACCTGTCTCCTCCCCTTCATCTACACTGATTGAAGTGGATTTAACAGGTGACATCAATAAGGGATCATAGCTTGCACCTAGTCAGCCTGTCATGGAAAGAGCAGATTTGAGTCTATAGAATGGAGCAGCATAAACAAAGGTCATTGTTTTGTATACTCAGTGCATAGCCTAATAAGCAACTCATTATAAAACACTGAGAAATATAGAAATGTCATCAATTACAAATTACGTGACCCTCCCCTATTTATATACCTTTATTTAACTAGCCAAGTCAGTTAAGAACAAATTCTTATTTACAATGACTGCCAACCGGGTAATAGTCGGTTAACTGCCTTGTTCAAGGGCGGAACGACAGATCCCACCATGTCGAACTAACATTAGCTGTCACCGTTTATAAAATTGTACTGAAACTTCCTGTTTCCATCACAGCTGTCATGAACATTTTTTTTATACGGTATGACTTTACTAGCATAAACCACGTTTCCATCCACAGTTATGTCTCTCTCTCTCTAATGGATGCATTCTATTGGAGATGTTCATCCGTTAAAGCAGTGTGTGTGGTAGTGTGATCGTCTGTTGTGTCCTGAAGCTGTGGAGGTCTAGGAGGTTAATTACTTTCTCAATAGAAGATATCTCTCAGCTTTCATGTCATCTTTATCAGTCACAACAACACCGGCACACAGACACTACAGCAAGTCCTGATATGTCCAGGAAATATGCTCTATAATTTGAACACTATTGGTGCCTTTAGAGAGGATTTGTAGTGACATTTGCGAAATGTCTCTAAGGGTTTTACAAATCACCTCTGCTCTGTGTTGATCCCTGCCATTGGTAAACCAATGGAATTCATCCTTATTTGTATTCACCTTGATTTTTGAATGACTTCTACTTTTGTGAGATGGACTTTAATTCAAATCAGGCTTTAAATAGCCGCTTGACAATAACCGGGCTAGGGACAATGCTAGCGGCAGAGCGGTTTGTAACAGAGTCTCAGCAAACCATTACCTCCTGCAATAGTGGCAAATTCTTCTCTACTGGTTATATTCACAGGAAATAATCACTTGTTGAGTCAAAAATGATTATGCCATCAGATTGTAATCAACATAATCCACTGTATCCCCAAGTATTTTACAGTGACTGGCTTCTCTGCTCTGTGTTTCAGTGACTGGCTTCTCTGCTCTGTGTTTCAGTGACTGGCTTCTCTGCTCTGTGTTTCAGTGACTGGCTTCTCTGCTCTGTGTTTCAGTGACTGGCTTCTCCGCTCTGTGTTTCAGTGACTGGCTTCTCCGCTCTGTGTTTCAGTGACTGGCTTCTCCGGTGTGTGTTTCAGTGACTGGCTTCTCCGGTGTGTGTTTCAGTGACTGACTTCTCTGCTGTGTGTTTCAGTGACTGACTTCTCCGGTGTGTGTTTCAGTGACTGGCTTTGCTAGTGTGTGTTTCAATGAGCTGTTGAGCTGCACACTAACGTCATCCTGGGGAAAGAAATCTTCTTGATTGTTCTATCAGAGCAATGCTATTAAAGATATCAGAGACCACTAATGCAGCTAATATGTATTATCTAGTATGTTATTTTATCTGTCAAATCAATCTTAGTAAACGCTTCCCTCTGCCTGTCACAGTGATGCCACAGTATCTATCATATACTACAGGAGTGTTGCTGAAGTTTGAAGAGAAATGCCCCTCGTTTCTCCTTGTCCTCACCCGACCCACGCTATAAAAGTTTACATATGGCAGTAGCCCTGGGGGCTGGGGGGTTTATCTGTAGCAGGTGATTCATACCACGGAGGAGCAGAACTAGCTAGCTACATACGTACTTAACCAGGATAAGATTAAAACTAGTGATGCACCGATATGACATTTTTGGCCGATACTGATATCCGATATTTTCCTTGCCAACAAAAAAAAACTAAACCGATATTAAAACATTTTGCGGCCTTTTAATCATTCTAGTACAGTTAAATAGTTATCACACACACGGGCGCAGCAGTCTAAGGCACAGCATCTCAGTGCAAGAGGCGTCACTACAGTCCCTGGTTCGAATCCAGGCTGTATCACATCCGGCTGTTTTTTGGAGTCCCATAGGGCGGCGCACAATTGGCCCAGCGTCATCTGGGGTAGGCCGTTATTGTAAATAAGAATTTGTTTTTAACTGACTTGCCTAGTTAAATAAAAGGTTACACACACACACACACTGACCAAAAAGTTATTTTGGTGGCATTTACGCATGTCCCCATTACCAGTAAAACATAATCTAAACCTATTTCTTTCACTTACTTGCTGTGCTATTTCGTTGTTCATTTGTTCAGTCGTTTCATTCTCAATCAGGATTTCTATGGAACGCTGTTTAGGTCTTTGCTTGTCAAAAAAGAAAACAATGACCAGTAGATAACACTATTTGAAGTGTCAAATAAGCTTGTTTACCAATCAGGACCTGAATGACTGCACGTCACAATTTAACACGTTCATACATTTTTTTACGTAGTCATTACACATTGATTACACTATCACTTGTATTTCATGTTAGAACGATTCATTGATGCTGGTAAAGTTGTCTTGCGCACCTACAGTGCTGGGGAAAAACAAGGTAGTTAGCTCATGGATACAAACAATGTTCTTCCCCAAAAACATGGCAAAAGGACATCTGTTTCAGTAGCTGTATAGTTAGCTAGCTAACTATATAGCTAGGTGTCATCATCTAAAATAACCCACATTTATAAGACAGTTTTTATTTGATTAATGGTAGTCGGACCCGTCTATGTGAAGCTAGCCACAATAAGGATTAGCCACAATAGTGGACTTTGCAATTACCCTTCAAAATACAAGTATGTCATAATTCTACTATTTGTATTCCTTTGCATCACTGTCAATGACATCTTTTATTTTTAAGGCAAACCGCAAAGTCCACTATTGAGCCTCATCCTTATTGAGGCTTTTTTTTATAACATATAACCAAGTCCAGTCTAGGCTCACTAGCCAGATTAAGTTAGCTGGCTGCTTATAATGTTATCTTTGGGCAACAGAGTTAAGTTGCTGGCTAGCTATTATTTTCATGAACTAAAGTTCAATTTCAATAGGCGAACAACAAGTGGCAACCTAGATAATACTTACTCACAAGGATTCCTAAATCATTGCTAGGAATAATGAAAATGGCTGCAGTTCCTACTGGTCATTGTTTTCAGCCTGGTTGTACTGATGCTAGCTAGGTACCAAGCTAAAGCTAGCTACCCCAGAAGTTGCATTCGAACAAATGATGCTTTATTACCAACGCGGTATTGTAAACACATCGTTTGTGGCCGGTGTTTTTTGTACAGCTTTGACAGTGCTACTGTATCTTTTTTGACACGCAAAGACCCAAACGGCGTTCCATAGTATATATGTCTTGAAGCTAATAGCAGTGAAGCTATTACTGTGTAACTCCAGTAGGTCAACATCTGAAAAATAGCGCACTTGGTAGTGTGTACCGGTGCTTGACCAGTCGACGAAAGCCAACATCACCCACGACAGAGAACGGTTGATTGTAAAGAGCTATGAATTCCATTATCTTGGCTTTAACGGATTTCGCCTTTGAGTTGTCTCGCTGAAATTTTCTTACTCTTTCAAATGACTGCTCGATTTGTTGACCGCTCGATCCACACAGCAGACATTGTGGGCTAGGTTAGGGATGCTGTGTTGCACGTGTAGCGCAACAATTTATGTGGCGTCATTACGTCATGTACCTACGTTATATAGGTATGCACGGTAGCTTTGACATCAGTTTTGCACATCGGCGTTAAAATAGACATCGGTCGATACCGATGTTGGCATTTTTAGCTAATATCAGCCGATTCCAATATGTTCACCGAAATATTGTGCATCCTTAATTAAAACCAATCAATCCCCTCGTTCACACTGCCACCCTCGCCCAATAAAATAAATGTATCACCAGTCCTCTCCTTCACCCCTCTCTCTCCATCTTGTCTCCTAAAGTGGAGAAGGGACAGCACACCACAACCCACTGCCTCCATCTCCTGAATATATATTTGTTAAAATATTGTTATAAAAAAGAAATGTATCATTTGTACAGTTCTTTATTACACATTTTATTATTTGTCACATTTGACTGTGTAAAACCTTGCAGTGCTATTTTTTTTCTTTAAGAGTGAGGTGGATATAAATTGAAATGTGATTGTTTGTCTCTCTGAAATGAAACCTTCTTGTGGTAGGTTTTAAACAAATACATGTCTGTCGTTAAACAAACCCATGCCATAATTAGATACTTAAAAAACACACCAATCTATTTCAGAGGGTCTTTAAACAAAAAAAGCCGAATTTACATGATTGAAAATTGATATATAACATTTTGGAAGTAAATGTATAAACTCCCCTCTTTCATCACACATCTGCCTCCCTCCACCCTAGGAAAGTGGCTATGTAGACATATGGCTCTATATAAATGGAATGTTAATGCCTGGCATGTGGAGGAACATATCGCACATGCCATTAATTCCTATTCATGCACCAGACATACTGTATGCAGTTTAATAGAGTGTTATGTCAGCACACTGGGAGGGTTTCATCATGTCGCTCCTCTCTGATCTTCTCTTCTTGTCTGATGCCTTCTGCGCATCTGCATAACACACTTAGCTTCTCATTGGAATGGACTCTTTCACATAACAGTATAGTTGAGCCCCGATGTAGCAGTAGTGGGAATGTGAGAAGCTAACGGCTCTCATTTTAAACCTGCAGAACCATGGTGATCATTGGGTTTTAGGAATTCAAGGACAACAAAACAGGTTGCCTTGAGAAGCCTAATGTGCTGCTTTCTTTGGAAGGGTAAAGTTCTTCTAAATTTGTCTAGAGGTTGTCCCTCTAAGGCAGCAATTTGCCCCTGCTCTAAGGATGATTCCATTTGCTGAGACTTATCCTCCATCAAAGGTCAATATGTGCTGCTATACACTATGGATCATAGCACTTGTGGAATATTGGTATATATCAATCCTCATGTTGACTACCTCACTACAGTGTATGAGGTTATACAGCATATTGATGCTGTGTAACTTAAAAAAAAAAAAAAATGTATTACCCTTTTTTTTAATTACAGGACTGTCTGCCTGATGTCTTTGTTCCAGACAAAAGAGATTGGCTCATTAAATGTAGTGTGTGTGTGTGTGTGTGCGTGCGTGCATGTGCGTGCATCTCTCACACAGCCTTGTTCTAATCAGGGTGTGCTGGATAAGCAAACTGCCTAGCTTTAAACATTAATGAGCAGGGAGTGAAGTAAAGGTTTAAAGCAGGGGGCAATCTTCTACTCCTGGAAAGAGTCTCTTTCAAGACTGTTTTGTGTTGCACTCTAGAGTGGGAGAGGAGAGAATTTAGCTTAAAATCAGTTTAATGGTTCACAGCTCTGTTTATTGTTATGGGAGAAATGCAGGGCTTAGTGATGTGGTACATGGTCAAGCTGACAAGTCTTTCTGGTCAACAGCAGCCGTCTTTAGAGAAGTACGTAGTCTTTCTTTAGAATAACTCACCCTACATTGTTGAGATAAGTGCTTTTTGGATACAGAATGGCTGAGCCTTAGATAAGCTCAGGAGTGGAGGGCAGATCTGACAAAATAGCCTGCCTCTTGCCAATGGGAATGAAACATGCAGTTTGAACTCTCTTTCTCTGTCTCTCTGTCTCGCTCTCTCTCACCCACAGGAGAGGCAGCTCCATGCCTGGCCATTCATTGAGATCAATACAGGGGACCTAACGCACTACATGGCTCCGCTGTCCTCCCAGAGTGGCTTCCACCACACTGGCTTCGTTGTGCCCGAGCTCGTCACACAGACAGCAGCCAAGACACCGGTGACAGAGGAGTCCTTGGACCAGGACAGAGGGACGGATATTTCAGGTACTTTAAGCCCCTCTTCCTTCCATACAACCACTGACATTGACCAACCAGGTGTGTTTTCCCCTGTTTGGGATGTAATGGGCTAGTTTAACTAACACCAAATATCCTTTAAGTTCTCATTCAACCTACCCAACCACAGATGCGTTTTAGCTAGTTTCATTCATAGCAAGAAAATAAGACAGTGGATGGCCAGTAAAGGAAAGAGAGACAAAAGCATTGAACAGCTTGTTCCACTAAGAGGTTTGTTTGAATTACTTCAGCAAGATTGAGTTTGTAGAGATTTAGCTCTACAGCTCTAGTCTATCCAAAGGTAAGGCTGTGTGTGAGATATCCTGGCTGTCTGTTGGTTCTTTATGTGACTGCAGGTATTTTGTACCCCACCGTGTTGATCCCACCCAACAGCCCCTGGAATTGTTCTGTCACTGTGAGTATGTTTCTTCAAGTGAGATGTTTTTTAGACCCGCCATTACTCTTTTAAACTTGACAGGGCCTTTAGGCTAGCACAGCGGTGATATTGACTTTGTCTTTGCACAAATACTTTTAAGAGAAGCAGTGGGGTGTGGGTGTGGGTGGGTGGGTGTGGATAAGACTGTGTGGGCTGGAGGTGTAGGTGTAGACTGAGATGGCTTGTCTGAGAGGAGGAGACACAGAGGATATGAGGATACCAGGGCTCACAGAGGCTGTGTCTAACCGCTCTTCCTCATAAAGTACACACCTTTCGTTTATCAGATGCCCTGTATTATGGGGGTTATTGTCTTTCCTGTGTTTTGTCCATTCATGTAATGATGTCTGGGTGGGTTCAGAACTGATTACCATGTTTAGTCTCTGCCATCGGTCACTGAGGAGTGCAGTGCCAGTTTGTCGATGATGACATAGACAGTTAGTGCTGTTCACAGCTTTGAATTTATTTGTACCCCCCCCGAATTGAGACAAAATGGTGCTCATTGGTAGAATTGAATATGTGGATGACAAAATATTTTGGATTTGTTCAATCAACAGACTTCAGAAAACCCAACTGAGTTCAGTTCACTAACAGTTTACTTTGAGTTTACTCTCTCCCTCTCTCCTTCCTCCTTTACCTCTCTCTCTCCCTGCCCCCTCATCTCTCTTCCTTTCAGTCTTTCCCTCTCTCTCGCTCTCTTTTTCTCGCTCTCTTTTTCTCGCTCTTTCGCTCTTGCTCTTTCTTTCTCTCTTTGCTTGGCCCAGTCAAATAGTGTGGACTTCTGGTGGTGTGGGAGTTTGTCTGGTGTACTGTGTTGTGACATCATGACCTGAGGATTTTTCACTTAAACTCTAAATTTAAATTGCTTGAATAATCAATCTGTCAGTCCCCCAGCAGATCTTGTTGATGCATGCACTTTCTATATCAATCAGTTTACACAGTGGGTCACCACAGTTCTGTAATACAGAAGGTGTGTGTGTGTTTTGGGGGGTGGTTTACAGATGCTGCACATTATGCTCCGATAATAATCACTCTGGATTCACCAGTAAAGCAGAAAATCAGCCTCCTCTTTAGAGAAAGATCCAGACTGGCTTGTTGTGTGTTCTCATAATGAGAGACGGCTCAATCAGTGGGTGCTGAGCTGTGTCTGATAGACCAGCCCTGGAAAACAACCTCCACACAGACCTTCCTGTGTCTGATAGACCAGCCCTGGAAAACAACCTCCACACAGACCTTCCTGTGTCTGATAGACCAGCCCTGGAAAACAACCTCCACACAGACCTTCCTGTGTCTGATAGACCAGCCCTGGAAAACAAACTCCACACAGACCTTCCTGTGTCTGATAGACCAGCCCTGGAAAACAACCTCCACACAGACCTTCCTGTGTCTGATAGACCAGCCCTGGAAAACAAACTCCACACAGACCTTCCTGTGTCTGATAGACCAGCCCTGGAAAACAAACTCCACACAGACCTTCCTGTGTCTGATAGACCAGCCCTGGAAAACAACCTCCACACAGACCTTCCTGTGTCTGATAGACCAGCCCTGGAAAACAACCTCCACACAGACCTTCCTGTGTCTGATAGACCAGCCCTGGAAAACAAACTCCACACAGACCTTCCTGTGTCTGATAGACCAGCCCTGGAAAACAACCTCCACACAGACCTTCCTGTGTCTGATAGACCAGCCCTGGAAAACAAACTCCACACAGACCTTCCTGTGTCTGATAGACCAGCCCTGGAAAACAAACTCCACACAGACCTTCCTGTGTCTGATAGACCAGCCCTGGAAAACAACCTCCACACAGACCTTCCTGTGTGTGGCCAGCCAGCCTATGACTCAAACACACTGCCTTGGATGGGTGGGCTTGAGGGGTGGCTGTACTGTACTGTACACACATCACTGCAGTACTGTGTGCTCAACGTCCCTCTAGAGAAATGACAATACAAATCATGTGCTCTTTACATATGATGATGATCTGACGATCACTGTTATGTAAATAACAAGGGACATAAATAACGATACTACACAAGTAGACACAATGGGTGTTGTTTTTTTATCTCATTGTCAATTGTTATTTTTTTTATTTAACCTTTATTTAACTAGGCAAGTCAATTAAGAACAAATTATTATTTACAATGACAGTGGGTTAACTGCCTTGTTCAGGGGCAGAACGACCTTGTCAGCTCTGGGATTCGATCTAGCAACCTTTTTGTTACTGGCCCAACGCTCTAACCACTAGGCTACCTGCCACCCCAATGAGATGATTAGTATTCTCTGCAGGTCTTACTACTGTACCTCAGGGGACCTGTTTCACCAAGTGTGCCCGTGTGAGGAGGATGTGCTTTTGCATGTCCTCCATTCCTTTCATTGCGTGAGTAAGGTATTTATTTTAACACCGTGAACGTTGCAGACTGTACATGCTTATTCACAGAAGCTAGTTTGTGAGAAATTGTTAGCCCAACTGGGTGTTTCATTTTGGAGCACAAACTCAGGAGATAATATTTACCATGTCGAGGGTAGTTATGGAATATTATGCTTTCCTCCTATTCCTAGCTCCAACTTCAAACTATGGGATCATACAGTGAAGAGCACCAAATAAGCTTCATCTGTCCTTGATGAACAATAGTCTGTTCTCAGAGAGCTTGTTGAGCTGAACTGGGGTCTGGGTCTATATGACATCATTACCCTCCAGAAGTGTTACAGAAATGGCTACAGTATAATTTAGTCCTACTGAATGTAATTTATTTATAATTACTGTATAATTACACAACAATTGCTACATTTTCTATGTAATTGTTATACAATTAGGCCTACATATGATTGTGTTGTTATAACCCCTCCTCTCCAAACTCCCAGCTTGCCTCAGTCTTGTCTGTCTCTAATTATCTCCTGCTCTCCTTCTTTATAGTGTAACTCTCAAACTCTTATTTAGCCTTTGCCCAACCCCTTCAAATGTTAAAGTTGTGGGTGGGGGGAATTGCTCATAACTATTCATTTTTGGGGAGTATAAATGTAGTTGTTCCTGATCCCAACACCAGAAGTCCACTGGCATGCTCTGATAATAAAACGATGTGCATCAGGAGCAAGTAAGACTCTGACATCTATTGCCACTTGCGCTGTAAATTTGAATCCCCTATGCGGCACAAGAAAAATCTTTGAAATGTGAATTCACATTTATTGTGGTATTGTGTTGGGAACCCGCAGTATTTACGCAGTAGCTCTTTTTCCAACAGTTAAAATGAACTCACAGATTGGTCTTGTGTACTATATAAAACCTACAACTACTACCAAGGCAGACCCTCTCACAGGTATGCTTTCACTTTTCAGAATTAGAAGTGTGTGGGCATGGGATGAATATTGTAAATAAAGGATTTGAAAAAGAAATATATCTACCCCATGTGGTGTTAGAATTCACAACCATTGAACTAACTTAGCAGACTGCGCCACCAATCAGTCATAGTGGTTGAGAAAAAACAAAACGAATTGACATGACTACCATTGTCATCTATTTCTTGTTATGATAGCGGTAGCTATGAATCTAAACGTATGATCCTCATAGCCTACATGTTTTCTTTCTTCGTAAAAGCACATAGATGTGTATGAAACGGTAAGCAAAAACGTTGAATTTGGTCATATGCGTTAATGTGCCTTATTGCCTTTATAATTTTGTGTAATGTCAGTAGTCGAGTCAAGGAAGCATCATGCAAAATATATGTGACTCGTTTCAAGAAACTAGGCGTATGTCGTGGGTCACTACTTCACAGGAGAGCCATTTGAATGTAAACTCTTTTTTTTTTAATCAAAAAGTGTTTTTTGGCAGAAATTCCTTCTGGAACATGTGAACTTTCATGTGCCTTAATAACAAACTTGTATGCCATCTGTAAATAAGAATACAATTGTTAAATTACGAGCCTAGTTGGTCAGCAACTTTCCCACCAGCCATGATTGGCTGAGATAATGAGTGGGCTGGACATGCCGAGAGAGGAGTTCAGATTGGTCTTCCATATAGAGGGCTTCTGTCTATTTGAGCTGGTCAGTCTGTGTTGGTAATCCTGTCGAACGTGACTTAAAAAAAAATGTGTATCATGTAGTGGAGCTGCATACATGTTGATCTCCACTTTCTGGAGGATCAAGTTTTGAAATCCAGTGGAATTATAGTGTGATAGCTAAAGAGATGGCGAAAACACCTGTCTATGGACTACATCTTCAAACTAAGGGCAACCATGGCATGGCATCCGTGACAGGGAGACATGTCCATCGTGCATGATGATGTATACGGGTAAGATAGTCTAGCTACAGTGAGGGGGAAAAAGTATTTGATCCCCTGCTGATTTTGTACGTTTGCCCACTGACAAAGAAATGATCAGTCTATAATTTTAATGGTAGGTTTATTTGAACAGTGAGAGACAGAATAACAACAAAAAAATCCAGAAAAACGCATGTCAAAAATGTTATAAAATGATTTGCATTTTAATGAGGGAAATAAGTATTTGACCCCTCTGCAAAACATGACTTAGTACTTGGTGGCAAAACCCTTGTTGGCAATCACAGAGTTCAGACGTTTCTTGTAGTTGGCCACCAGGTTTGCACACATCTCAGGAGGGATTTTGTCCCACTCCTCTTTGCAGATCTTCTCCAAGTCATTAAGGTTTCGAGGTTGGCGTTTGGCAACTCGAACCTTCAGCTCCCTCCACAGATTTTCTATGGGATTAAGGTCTGGAGACTGGCTAAGCCACTCCAGGACCTTAATGTGCTTCTTCTTGAGCCACTCCTATGTTGCCTTGGCCGTGTGTTTTGGGTCATTGTCATGCTGGAATACCCATCCACAACCCATTTTCAATGCCCTGGCTGAGGGAAGGAGGTTCTCACCCAAGATTTGATGGTACATGGCCCCGTCCATCGTCCCTTTGATGCGGTGAAGTTGTCCTGTACCATTAGCAGAAAAACACCCCCAAAGCATAATGTTTCCACCTCTGTTTGATGGTGGGGATGGGGTTCTTGGGGTCATAGGCAGCATTCCTCCTCCTCCCATCACGGCGAGTTGAGTTGATGCCAAAGAGCTCAATTTTGGTCTCATCTGACCACAACACTTTCACCCAGTTGTCCTCTGAATCATTCAGGTGTTCATTGGCAAACTTCAGACGGGCATGTATATGTGCTTTCTTGAACAGGGGGACCTTGCGGGTGCTGCAGGATTTCAGTCCTTCACGGCATAGTGTGTTACAAATTGTTTTCTTGGTGACTATGGTCCCAGCTGCCTTGAGATCATTGACAAGATCCTCCCGTGTAGTTCTGGGCTGATTCCTCACCGTTCTCATGATCATTGCAACTCCACGAGGTGAGATCTTGCATGGAGCCCTAGGCCGAGGGAGATTGACAGTTCTTTTGTGTTTATTCCATTTGCGAATAATCGCACCAACTGTTGTCACCTTCTCACCAAGCTGCTTGGCGATGGTCTTGTAGCCCATTCCAGCCTTGTGTAGGTCTACAATCTTGTCCCTGACATCCTTGGAGAGCTCTTTGGTCTTGGCCATAGTGGAGAGTTTGGAATCTGATTGATTGATTGCTTCTGTGGACAGGTGTCTTTTATACAGGTAACAAACTGAGATTAGGAGCACTCCCTTTAAGAGTGTGCTCCTAATCTCAGCTCGTTACCTGAATAAAAGACACCTGGTAGCCAGAAATCTTTCTGATTGAGAGGGGGTCAAATACTTATTTCCCTCATTAACCTCTATGGGCTAGGTGGGACGCAAGCGTCCCACCCGTGGTGCACTCCATCAACAGCAGGTGCATTTCAAGAGCGGCAAATTTGAATCCAAATAAATGTCAAAATTCACATTTTTCAAACATACAACTATTTTACACCCTTTGAAAGATAAACATCTCCTTAATCTAACCACGTTTTACGATTTCAAAAAGGTTTTACGGCGAAAGCATAAATTTAGAGTATGTTAGGACAGTACATTTACAAGAGTTGTGTGTAATGTTTTGTCAATTCAAAGACAGGGTCACCAAAACCATAAAACCAGCTAAAATGATGCACTAACCTTTTACAATCTCCATCAGATGACACTCCTAGGACATTATGTTAGACAATGCATGCATTTTTAGTTCTATCAAGTTCATATTTATATCCAAAAACAGCGTTTTACTATGGCATTGATGTTGAGGAAATCGTTTCCCTCCAATAACCGGCAGTCAAGTCAGCAACACAAATTAAATAATTAAAATTAGAAAACATTGGTAAAATATTATATTGTCATTTAAAGAATTATAGATTTACATCTCTTGAACGCAATCAACTTGCCAGATTTAAAAATAACCTTACTGGGAAATCACACTTTGCAATAATCTGAGCACTGCGCCCAGAAAAATACGCGTTGCGATACAGACAAGCCGTCATGTTGGGGAGATCTAAAATCGAAAATACTATGTAAATAATCCATTACCTTTGATTCTCTTCATCAGATGTCACTTCCAGGTATCACAGGTCCATAACGAATGTAGTTTTGTTCAAAAAAGCTCATCATTTATGTCCAAAAATCTCCGTCTTGTTAGCACATGATCTAAGCCCGCCGGACTTCACTTCATGAACGAGGGGAAAAAATATATTTCCGTTCGTTCAAACATGTCAAACGTTGTATAGCATAAATCATTAGGGCCTTTTTTAACCAGAACATGAATAATATTCAAGGTGGACGAATGCATTCTCTTTTATAACGTATTGGAACGAGGGTACCCAACATGAACTCGCGCGCCAGGTGTCTAATGGGCCATCATCGTTCCATGGCTCTTGTTCGGTCAGATCTCCCTCCAGAAGACTCAAAACACTTTGTAAAGGCTGGTGACATCTAGTGGAAGCAATAGGAAGTGCCAAAATATTCCTCAGTCCCTGTGTTTTTCAATGGCATAGGTTTAAAGGTAATACAACACGTCAGGTATCCACTTCCTGTCAGAAAATGTCTCAGGGTTTTGCCTGCCAAATGAGTTCTGTTATACTCACAGACACCATTCAAACAGTTTTAGAAACTTTAGAGTGTTTTCTATCCATATATAATAAGTATATGCACATTCTAGTTACTGGGTAGGATTATCCAGCCGTGCAAATACTGCCCCCTAGCCCTAACAGGTTAAAATGCAAATCAATTTATAACATTTTTTACATGCGTTTTTCTGGATTTTTTTAGCTAGCTAGCTGACGTTAGCTGACTGGCTCGCTATCTAACGTTACGTGTATGATGTTATTATTCGTATCTCAGAGCCGTTTGCTTTGCTCGTTAGAGCCTAATGTTAGCTAGCTAACATTGGACCCGGTTGGTTAGCTACCACTACTAGCAGATTCATGCGAGTCGTAGTAACGTCTTGAGTTGGCACAATGTTCATTGTTCTTTAACTAGCTAACGTTGCGTGACTTGTATGATCTTACACGTTGTTTACCGAGCTAGGTTCATTGTTTACCTAGCTAGCTAGCTACATGTCTTAAGCTAAAGTGTACTGTTAGCTAGCTAACTTTAGCTGGCTGGCTCCCTAGCTAACGTTACGTGTATGATGTTATTATTCGTATCCCAGAGCCGTTTGCTTGGCTAGTTAGAGCCTAATGTTAGCTAGCTAACATTGAACCTGGTTGGCTAGTTCCCAGCAGATTCATGCAGGTTAGTAACGACATGATTTGGCACTATGCTCATTGTTGTTTAACTAGCTAACGTTAGCTGGCTGGCTTGCTAGCTAACGTTACGTGACGTGTGTGATCTTACACATTGTTTACCTAGCTAGGTAAAAAATTTTACCTAGCTAGCTAGATACATGTCTTAACAAAAGACTCCACTATGCAAGTAACCATTTCGGGTGCATTCGTAAATTCAGTCTGAGTATGCCAGAGCGAAGAATATCTGATGAATTTACAAACACACTACACTCATTGAATATGGCCGGTGTCAGTAAATGTTGGCAAAAAAGCGTAATGAAATTGTTGCCAGCAGAGCTGGTTAGGCTGTTTTCATGTTATCCAGAGGTAAACAAATCATCGGCCAGAGCGTCAAGTGTGCGCTCTGAACGCGCCGAGAGCGGAACGAGATGGGTGGGGCTGAAGTTTAAGAGGATGTGAACGATGCTGAATGGGTGTAGACAAAGAAGAACTCTTCACTAGGTATCAAAACATTCAAAGGCCATTTTCTCAAAAGTGAGTTTACAAGTTTATCAACTTTCAAAACAGAATTACTTTCTCATTTTGCTACCTAAGACCGATTTGAGCCGGTCGGTCACATATTGACAAACTCCACTTACCAAGACCATTGCCAAATAAGGCGTGCTGTCACCTGTTGTTATAGTAAGCTTGGAGGTGGTACTAACCAGCACATCTAGAAGGGGGTGTATTTCATGCCGAACCCCTCCCTTGAGAGGACATGGAGGCACCTTCTCAAAGTGCCTCAACATCACGATTTCAATGTTGAGTTGAACCGCTAGGTTGCAAAAAGAGCTAGAAAACTGTCAAAATGACAACCAGAATCATGAAAGTTACTCTTTAAAACCCCCTTCTCCTCTTGTTTCTTCTCCTCTCTTTTCCTCTCTTCTCTCTTCGATCTGAAACCATTTTAAGAACAAGACCTTGATTCCGTAGCTAATAATCACAGTTGGCCTAATTTAGCAACTAATATAGGTAAATGTTATCTGAAACACTTTCCAAAGCATGGTCTGCTTCAATTTGAGAGCTTTGTCATGACTTATTTCCAGGTGTTTGTGGGTGAAAGTAGTCAAGTTTTGTCGGAAGGGTCTTCCTGGGGGGTATACTAAATAGACCAATTATTTCTTAGTTCAGCAACTGGTAGAACATAACCACTCTACCTGCCATTCACCAGTACTACAGCCTGAGAATGGTCAAATACAACACATATATAATACCTCCATGGACCCACTTATCCTCATCTTCTCCCTCTCATTGAGAAGGTTTAGGATTACCCCTTTCATAGAAAAACTCAGGCATAATGAATATCACTGCCCAATATGACCTTTTTAGAAATGATGGGTTTGCTGTGTATGGACTTGCTGGCTGGTAAATGGGATGTTTGTCAGCTTATTAATATGCCATAAATAACCCCAGAGTCAGAACACCTCTCATATAGACATGGTCTCTCTGCATATTACAGACAGGCTCAGATACACTGGACCTGATAATGAGCTTGGTGAGAGATGGACAGATCTGAAGGACGTGGGACTTGTGTGAGGGGCTCAGAGACCATGTGTGTTTATTGCACTGTGGTCCCCTGTGATAAGATGGTCCATAACTCAGTGTGATGTGTAGATGGGGTTTGTTTGGGGTGTGAACCCAGCAGGGGAGAGGAGAGACTGGACCAGGGTGTCCCGTTACCCTCCTGGGACACTGACAGGAGATGAATCCTCCATTGTTCCTTAATGAATTAACTTCTCCAAGGCTGTTGGAAGATGATTCCATACAAAGAGAAAACCTTTTGCTGGTTCATCAATGTAGGTGACTATTTCTTTCATACCAAGACGTTTTTCCGCCAACTTTACCATACAGCTAACTTTTTCCCGCCTTTTTCTTATATCTGAAAGGTATCGCCGATATCAAAGCTGACATTTTTATGTCCGCCTAACGACCTAGTAATCATGTAGGTTAAGTGCTGCCTATGGCTTAGTATGAAAGGCAGCCATAATGCTGAGGCGGCATTGGCACGCACTATGCTCTAAACTTTACTGGGGCTGGGGCTTTACTGGCAGCACAGACCCATAACATAGACCTAATTAAACAAACAAAAAATGCTATTCGTATGAAAATACATTTTATTAGGCTTATGTTTCTTAGGATCTGCCTAAACAAATAAGTAATTGATTTCGTTTTGATGGTGTATATTCAATGGATTTATTAAAATAGAGCCCACCCACATCTGCACACCACTACTACCACACCTCCCCGGCATGCAAACAGGAGGTATATAGGTGTATTATGGTAAAAATGGGCCTGTTGTAAGAGGATCATATAAACATTGCCCACTTTTTTTTACAGGCTAAATATGTAAATCCTATGTGAAAGCAGTAGCCTATATATAACCTGGGATGCTCTCCTACATCACACACCTTTCACAATAGGATGATGCACATGCCTTGGATTCATGGGTTTACATAATGAGATCACATGATAGAGGTGACTGACTGGTGTCCTGTAGACTGCTTTCTTTGTCTCTTTCTTACATTAATCAATGCTGAAAAGGTCTCATTTGTGTGCCTATTTTCAGCTTGTCCATTTCTGCACAATGACCACAGAGCTGGGGCCTAATTGAGATGACAGTGCTAATTGCAGTCACAATGGGCAGGAATGAATTTCTCCGGGCCCCAAAACGATACAGACAGGGAGATGACAGAGGTCATGCTAGCTTCTCTCCATGAAAGAGATTAAGATTATTCATTCATCTTCATTCCAGGGCCGTTATAACTACACCACACACACGCAAATGCACACATTCACACAAACCAATCCAATATGTCTTGGATCATGACAAACTGAGGAGGATATTATGATAAGACACTGGTGGATATTCCTCCATCAGAAAGGACTAGCAATCATAGGCTAATCAGGCTCAGCGTTTGGCACATCTTAATTACTCTGAAAGCGTCATGGGCCAGTTCATCATGTTATATGGAGGAAATCTCTGAAGCATTACGCTAATAGTCCATCCTGGTGATGAGTGCACATATTCTTTATTTCCTGGACCAGACAGCAGAAACCACAAACATTTCCCCTCTGGTAAAGGAGTGAGTTGGAGAAATACTAAATGAGCAACCAAGCAGGATGCTATCATTATATATCATGTGACTGACTTATACTGCTGTGTAGTTGGCTGTGTAGGAATGGGCCTTTGTCTTTATGACCAATAATATCAGCCTCATCATTGCTTAATAGGATTCGGGAGAGAAGTAGAATTCTCTGTAATGACCCATACAAAATAACCTATTACTATGAGTTACTCACCTTAAATTCCAGAAGAGGAGTACATCTCAGTGACTGGGTTTATGAATAAAGGAACTGGCCCAACACTCACGCACTCACGCACTCACGCACTCACGCACTCACGCACTCACGCACTCACGCACACACGCCACACACACACACACACACACACACACACACACACACACACACACACACACACACACACACACACACACACACACACACACACACACACACACTATATATCCATGCACAGAACAGGGGTAGAGTACAGAAGCACGGCAGCATATCAAATATTCCCCCACCCACTAAGATCCTCTAGCCTTCTTAGGAGATTAAATCTGTAATGCGGTCTTGCATACACTCATTCGTTTAAAAAACTATCCAACTGGAAGGATGTGAGTGAGAACAATGTTATTGTCGCTTGTTGCTGCCCACGTTCAAACTGCCTCAATTTTCTCAGCCTCTCTTAAAAATGACAACAATGGCAGATCTGGCATTGACACCAATGAAGTCTCTGTGTGTAATGGAGCTAGTCAACTTCTTTATGAGCTGTTGAGTGATGTGGGAATATATGTAGTCAGCTTGTCTCAATTTACAGGGTAAAATTTGTACTTGTACTGTAGCTTGCTTACCCAAATTGTATCTTTTGTCTGTTTCCCTTTTTGTAAAGTTGTTGAAGTAATTCATGAGTTTGAAGCTGGAAAAATCCCAACCAGATAGATTAAGGAGAGTACCTTGTCAGGATGCCAACTCTGTGCCTCTGTCTGCTCTCTCTTTCTCCTTAACATTCTCCCTCTCTAGCCTTTCTCTCACTCTCTCTTTTACTCTTTGTCCCTCTTGTGTACTTGTCTTCAATTACAATAAGTAGGAAGACACAAAACACAACAGTTAATGAATGTGGACTCTATTCAATCCGTATCACGGAAGTTCAGCGTTCCAGTGTGATTGAAATGTATAGGCAATGTTCCTGTGTTAGCGGAGACTGCGTTCACTGTATGGGTTAATTGGAAATGACTTTTACATTTCTATCACACAATCTGTAATGCTTCAGCCATACAGATTGAATACAGCTCTTACACTTTTGTTCATGACGTCTCCACAATTACAATTCTTGTAAGTTCTGGCTCTGTAGAGGGTTAGTTTTGAACTGACATCTATTCGCTGTTTCACCTGACACCTCTCTTCCTATGGTTGCAGGTGCAGAGTCCCACAGTGATGTCAGCAGCAAGCTGAGCAGCCAGGCGCAGTCAAAGAACACAGAGACGTCTCTGGCCCCGTCCTCCGCCACCTCTCTGCCCCACAGGGACCAGGGGGACGGGGTCGAACAGGGGCAGGGTGGAGAGCACAGGGAGCCAAGTGAAAAGGGGCACGGGGACAGGGGCTCCAGCGAGTCAGTGGGCAGCGGCTCCTCCTTTGAGGAACTGGACTTGGTGGAGGAGCTAGAGAGAGAGTTGGGGAGGGAGGAGGAAGGCCCCACAGTGAAGGAAGAAGCCAGGGAAGCCCCAGTAGAGGCTGTAGCTGAGGAGAGGGAGCCCGTAGGGGATGGAGAAGAGTAGAAGAGGATGGATGGAGCTAACTCCTCGGGTTTGATCCTTTTAAGGTGGGAGAGATTTCTTCAGCTAATCTTGTCTTTTATGTCAACTTGTTGGTGGATCTGTAGCCATACTATTTATAATGACAGGCATGCCATCTATTTCTGGACCTTTTGAACTTTCCTGTATGTTAAACTGTAACGTCTGTGAGAGATAATGACAAAACAAAGATGGGTTGATCAACATTAAACAGAACTGTTGTAGGACATGATGCATTCACCAGTAGAAAGTAATCATCTCCCATCATAGTAGGCACACATTTTATGTAAGATAATTTGTTATATATATAATTGAATATACTGTATATAATCGAATACAGTATAGTTTAAGACAGTGGTCACCAACCGGTCGATCGATGCATTCATAGTCGATCACCTAACTGAAAAGCCAACGATAAAGGCTATGACAAAGGCTTCCGCTCCTTATTTTATTATTTGTGCTGTTGGTGGTACAGTAGGTGCACTTGATTCAGAAGCCCTGTGCACCGGGAAGGAGAAGTGTTCCCATTTTTAACCATTTCATTTGTCTGAAAAGACTAACTCCGCCTACCCTGTGGACCGTGAGATCTGTGGCTAAATCAAGTGTGCCTACTGACTGACCAATCGGATAGCTCAAATCATGTGCCTACAGCTTCCAGGACCCCAGCCCCAGTAAAGTTTTATACTAGCCTACATGAGATTTCATATATTTTAAAACAATGACCATAGAGAGACTGTCAAATAACACAGCAAATAGCTGATGTTTTTATAAGTGAGTTCATGTCCAAGTTTGTATTCAGCACTGTCAACACTGTTTTTATTCAACGCTATTACAAAACATAAAAGACGCTTCTCCCTGCTTCCATTCTCAATGCAGCTGCAATGAATGAGTACCAAGTGTATCGATAGCCTGTGTTTTTATTATTATTTGCATCTCATCATGTCTATTTTAATATCAAGGAATATTTCACTTTCTCTGGTCATAGGAACATCATGAGTTTGTGCATGAGGCAGATGCAGTGTGACTCGACTTTTGCCATCAGGTGGAAGACGGTTTCCCGATTTCATGTAATGGACATATACAAAATATTCCAAGTTGGGGAAATTAAATGAAAAAAATAACTTGTTTAAAAAATAAATAAAAAAATAGAAAGTTGTGCGTGCATATGTATTCACCCTCTTTGCTATGAAGCCCCTAAATAAGATCCGGTGCAACCAATTACCTTCAGAAGTCACGTAATTAGTGAGATTGCACACAGGTGGACTTTATTTAAGTGTCACATGATCTGTCACATAATCTCAGTATATATACAACTTTTCTGAAAGGCCCCAGAGTCTGCAACACCACTAAGCAAGGCGCACCGCCAAGCAAGCGGCACCATGAAGACCAAGGAGCTCTCCAAACAGGTCAGGGACAAAGTTGTGGAGAAGTACAGATCAGGGTTGGGTTATAAAAAAATATCAGAAACTTTGAACATCCCACAGAGCACTATTAAATCCATTATTAAAAAATGGAAAGAATATGGCACCACAACAAACCTGCCAAGAGAGGGCCACCCACCAAACTCACGGACCAGGCAAGGAGGGAATTAATGAGGGAGGCAACAAAGAGACCAACGATAAGCCGGGCTTAATGGAAGAGTGGCCAGAAAAAAGCCATTGCTTAAAGAAAAAAAAGCAAACACTTTGGTGTTCACCAAAAGGCATGTGGGAGACTCCCCAAACATGTAGAAGGTACTCTGGTCAGATGAGACTAAAATGTAGCTTTTTGGCCATCAAGGAAAACGCTATGTCTGGCACAAACCCAACACCTCTCATCACCCCGAGAACAGCATCCCCAAAGTGAAGCATGGTGGTGGCAGCATCATGCTGTGGGGATGTTTTTCATCGGCAGGGACTGGGAAACTGGTAAGAATTGAAGGAATGATGGATGGCGCTAAATACGGGGAAATTCTTGAGGGAAACCTGTTTCACTCTTCCAGAGATTTGAGACTGAGACGGAGGTTCACCTTCCAGCAGGACAATGACCCTAAGCCTACTGCTAAAGCAACACTCTAATTTTTTAAGGGGAAACATTTAAATGTCTTGGAATGGCCTAGTCAAAGCCCAGACCTCAATCCAATTGAGAATCAGTGGAACCCATCCAACTTGAATGAGCTGGAGCAGTTTTGCCTCGAGCAGATGTGAGACTTGCCGCTGTAGTTGCTGCAAAAGGTGGCTCTGCAAATTATTGACTTTGGGGGGGGGGGGGGGGGGGATAGTTATGCACACTCGTGTTTTCTGGTTTCTTATCTTATTTCTTGTTTGTTTCACCAAAAATATTTTGCATCTTCAAAGTAGTAGGCATGTTGTGTAAATCAAATGATACAAACCCCCAAAAAATCTATTTTAATTCCAGGTTGTAAGGAAACAAAATAGGAAAAATGCCAAGGGGGGGGTGAATACTTTCGCAAGCCACTGTATGGTCTGAGAAGGACAATATTGGCAGTTCACTGTATTAGGCCTACTGCACAAACCTCATTCCTACAGAACTGTTTTTATTAGGTTAACGTAAAAAATGTTAAGTCATGTTTAAAAAGAAATCTGAGCGTAGATCGCTGCTTTTTGACTGCGAAAGTGATCTTGACTCAGGAAAGGTTGGTGACCACTGGATTAAGATGAACAACCATTATATGAAGGAATTGTATGCATTTAGTTGTGGATTTGTAATTTTATCTACCTACATACATATCATGACAATTGAGATGCTACCTACTTGCTTTGGTTACAATATTTTCTGAATACTCTTATGATGACTTTTTACGTAACGTAGTGACCAGAAAAATCCAGAGCAGGTATTGTACACTAGGGTATCTAAAGCAATATCTGCATTATTCATTTTGACATGAATAACAGCCTAACAAGGTCATTTTGCTTTTGCCCTCAATTTGAAATGGGTTTTACACCTGGGAAAAGCAAGGCTTAAATGGAGTGTTGTAGACTAATCCATAGAACGGTAAGCGGGGCTTTAGGTGAAAGTCAGTTCAGACTCAAAGTCATCAAGGGCTAGGATTTACAATGCAACTATGAGATAGAAACAGTCAAAGTTTAGATGAGATGGAAACAGTCTAAAACAGTATTTGTATTCATCTGTAAGACTTATGTAACAGTTTAAGCATATAGCCAATAAATAGAAAATATTTGAAGTCTTCACCTTTCAGATGATCTGTTCTGTTACTTTGTCCTAGGTGTTTCCGGTGTAGAAACTTGTTCAACTACTCTGGTCTGTCATGTGTACCAATATAATCTTTACTTTTTGACTTGAATCAGGGATATACTGAGTTCTTCCCTTATTTTAGGTATAACAACTTCCTTTATAGCATGATAATCCTATGATATAGACATTGGGCTCACTCCATTTGCTGTTGTCACATGTTATTCTGTTGGGTCTCTCGTCTTGGGCTTTGAGTGATGGAGATAATGCACAATGCCATGGGTGTTTTTTTTCTGTCTGCAATAAAAGATCATATGCAATTTTCTTTTTTTCTGTATCTATACAGACAATCAATACTGTATGCATGTTATGTGGTAAACTCCTGTAGTATTCAGACAGTGAAATTATATTCTTCTATCCCTATTGCTCACGCAACAGCTCTGAAAACTCATCCTCTGTGTCATGGTTCCACCTGTCACCAGAGGGCGGCAGAGAGACCACCCTAGAGACGATTATGACACTCAGATGTGTTCCATTACTCATTATGATTTTCACTTTAAAAGAGGTGTGTTTTCGATTTCTCTTTGCAGAAGCTTGAATTGCTTACCGTGTGTGTTCATTTCCTGAGTGAGTTTGAGACTTAGTGGTTGTTGTTTTTTTCAAGTGTACTGTGATCCTGCAGCTACTGTTTCTTAGTAAAGTATTATGTTTATCCTTAACCACTGATTCCTTGTCTGGTCTCTTCTCTGCACCTGGGTCCAACCTCACCATGTCAGACTTTGTGGCTTTTTCATTGATGAAAGTCTCTATCATTGTCTCTTTTCTGAAGAAGACCTTGCCTCACATAAGTAGGGAGGGGTATTATATGAGGAAATTACAGATGGACCCAAAGCACCTATTAACTTAACACTTTCTTTTACACAACCAGCTTTCATGACCATTCACACTTTTGTGTAATTTCTTGGAGGCCTGTATTGACTACCATTTCCTCTCTTTAAAAAAAAAAAAAAAAGGAGGCTCAGAGATGGGCTTGGTGAATAGATTTCAAAAGACTGAATAAAAGAGGGAGTATGAATAAATGGCATCTCTAATGGTATAATATATCCGCGATATAACTTGCACCGCCATGCAACCCCTTTGTGAAGGAACAATTTGTCTCAGCAATCTCTTGAAGGAATAGATGTTTAGGACAGAGGAGGAAATCAATATGCACAATGTGTGTGTGAAGAGCAGTACTCATATGTACGTAAAATCATGGTCTGAAGGTGTTCATTGTTTTAGCTATTATCCCAGTGCCTCTGTTCATAGCTGTATTGGGAAGTCGACATTCACAGCTCCACATGGTCAGTGCTTCTCAGGTCATTCTCTGTCTGAGGGAAGAGGCAGCAAAGTGCTACACGTCAGCACATCAGGAATTGGCCAGACCTAAGGTCACTATGGGGAAATTCTTGGCCCTTTAGCCTTTATGATATGTAGAGTAAGCCTTCTGTATTGAGTGGGATTTCAACTTAACAATTAAATTGCTGAAGTTAATTAGCTGTTAAGGCTTATCTTAAAACCCTTTTCCACTCTAATGATTATATGAAATTGGAACATTCACTTTAACATTAGTCTATAGGACCCTCTGAGTCTGTGGTGAGGGACTAATGTTATGGAAGTTTACTGCTAGTTATATCGACTTTGTGTGGAGAGCTTTTACACAGCCATAAATAAATACTGTTGTTCATTTCTTTAAAACACAATCTGATGCAGACATTCTTGGCCAATCATCACTATTGATTGTCTCATTAACAGAGAATCAGTTGTCACATTCCAGCCAAGTGTTCAAGATTGAAGTTGAAATTGGACGTCTATCCATGTCTTGAGAACATTGGGAAATGTCTTCAAAACCAGCCACTAGGGCTAACAGTGAGCACTACCATCAAGTAGGCTTTAGTAAACCCATGACTCTAGATCAGAAGTTTGTGTTTAATCTCAGCTGTGGACACTTTTTTTGGGTGAGGGGGGGTTAAACCTATCTCAACCTTAACCCTTGACTCTAGAGAAGGTTGTGTGTTTGATCCCAGTTGTGGACACTGTTTTTTTTTAAATCTTTCGTTTTAACCCTATCCCAAACCTTATCCCTTACCTTAACCATTCAGAATGAGTGCCTAAACTTAACCTGACGTTTGGAAAAATGGAAAGATACAGAGCAGCAACAAAAACACTTCAAATTTTGACTTTTGGAGCAACAGTATATCCATCACGGGCGGATGCCAGATGGGTTGGACCATTTTTTTTTTTTATACCAAAAAAACTCTAAGGTTACATGGCCGGCAGCCCATGGTCCTCTTAAGATATTTTTGTAAAGATTTTGGGGCAATTACTCTCTTATACTAATCTATAATGAGCCTTTGGCTGATCAGTGGACAACTGCCAGCCCCCTACCTTTTCTGATAGGCTGAGCTGAGACAACACACTCACATTCAAAGTCAAAAGCTGCATCAGCAAAAAAACGGAAAGGGTGCCTATAAACATAGAAAGAGCGCATTCTACATTGTTACCTCAATCAACTTTTTATAGGCGGCTAAAACCATGATTTGGTCATATGGACATGTTATATGTTATATGAAATTGCGGGAAAGGCACAGCTTTGGAAACTTCATCCCCTTGTCCCTGTCGAACAGAGGAGGGTCTCAGCTCTCTGTAGGTATCATTTGTATTTCTCAACTCTCATTATTGATCTCAATAGCAACTATTTTACAACAAAGATATTTGATATGGCTTTGAAATATGGAGCAGTGCACCGGCCATTGTGAGGACATAGGTCTCATGGGTAGTAGTAGTATCAAGGCATAAGGCGAGACCTAAATGCAGACACAGGAGGCAGATGGTTGGAGTCTTACAATGTTTATTAATCCAAAGGGGTAGGCAAGAGAGTGGTCGTGGACAGGCAAAAAGGTCAGAACTAGATCGGAGTCCAGGAGGTACAGAGTGGCAGACAGGCTCGTGGTCAAGGCAGGCAGAATGGTCAGGCAGGCGGGTACAAAGTCCAGAAACAGGCAAAGGTCAAAACCGGGAGGACTAGAAAAAGGAGAATGCAAAAAGCAGGAGAACGGGAAAAAACACTGGTTGACTTGGAAACACACAAGATGAACTGGCACAGAGAGACAGGAAACACAGGAATAAATACACTGGGGAAAATAAGCGACACCTGGAGGGGGTGGAGACAATCACAAGGACAGGTAAAACAGATCAGGGCGTGACAAGTAGCCTACAACTGCTAAGTGTTTTAGGACATTACATTTACTGTTGGATGAGTACATGGCTACTAGCATTGGGTATTATATTTAGAGTTAGCGATCTAGTTCATGTGTTTTGAGTTTCCACTTCTTCAGGTGTTGAACCCCAAATGAATGTGCCAATTATATTAGTTATTGCACATAAAGATGTATGACATTTATCTCTATTGAACAAAAAATAACATCTGGAAATTCTGGAGTCTATAGTCTTATTGTCAAACCAAAATTCATAATCACTGGACTAGGTTGCTGACTGCACATTAAAATATATTTAATCATGCATTCCTGCTTGGACGTGTTAGATGAAACAACTTATGTATTGAATACTTGAATAGTCTATTTATAATTCTTAATAAAGCACTATGAATGACTTTATGATGATTTTGGTCTGACCAAGTCATGGGCTGGTGCCACCAACTGTAAAGGTTAGTGGCACCATTGACACCAGGGGAAAATGTTGGACAAAGAACAAGAAGCACAGAGTACAGCAGAGAAGATGCTGAGACAGACAGACAGAGACAGACAGACACAGACAGAGAACAAGAAGCACAGAGTACAGCAGAGAAGATGCTGAGACAGACAGAGAACAAGAACCACAGAGTACAGCAGAGAAGATGCTGAGACAGACAGACAGACAGACATAGAACAAGAAGCACAGAGTACAGCAGAGAAGATGCTGAGACAGACAGACATAAAACAAGAAGCACAGAGTACAGCAGAGAAGATGCTGAGACAGACATAAAACAAGAAGCACAGAGTACAGCAGAGAAGATGCTGAGACAGACAGACATAAAACAAGAAGCACAGAGTACAGCAGAGAAGATGCTGAGACAGACAGACATAAAACAAGAAGCACAGAGTACAGCAGAGAAGATGCTGAGACAGACAGCAAAACCGGGAGTCAAACTAAATGGCTAGAGCAAAGCCGCAGTTATAGTGGTGAGATGTATCTCCAGTGGTGTTTTTACATATTGTATATGTTTTAAACATGAGCTGGTTATTAAAAATGAGGAGGACCATGTCTCGCCAGTAACTGCTACAGAAATGGTTGAGAAACGCTGTTCTGTACTGCCAATGTTGTCAGCACTACTGCCTGTGTCTAGGTAGGGTCAGGCTGTATGTGTGGGGGTGGGGTGTGTATGGCTGGTGGTCTGCCGGGGGAGGGGGGCTCCACACTGTCAAATCCCTTCATCCAGGACATGCACAGCATTTCTTCAAGTGTGGTGTGCAATTCTGAAATCAACGATTTAATTCCATCCCAAGAAAATGTAATCATTAAGAAACCATGCAGTGAATTCTCGATATCACACTCATCGCTTTTATATTACCGGGCTTTGTTTCAATCACTTCGCATTCCATCCTTTATGGGCCACATTTAGAACCATCCAGAGTCCAGTCCCGCTCCAATCACTTGGTGCATCATTGTGGATTTGCTTCCACATGGATTGGCGCTTTAAACATGCATGTAATCACCACACATCTGAGACTCATTTAGAATATTTTGTTCAATTTCAGAGGTTAAATATGCCAGAGAGGCAGGCTAAAAGCCCTGACTAAGGGAGGGTTTACTATTATCATTATGTCATTTCGTGATGTCGGAGTGTGGGATATTTACATTTTAAACTCAAATAGGTAGTCATTCCCTGATCTCTGGGCATCCACTTTGTGGACTATAGGGATATGTGTGATGCTGTTTACCAAGCAGTGGCGGGGTGACCGCTTTTTTATGTTTGTATCACAGATTGACCCTTTCGTCTTAGTCATTATCTGTCTGATGAATCGAATGAAAATGTAGCCTATACCACATACAGATCTGTATTTTCAATTCAAAGAAGAATTCATCGATACTGTCATGGCTGACAGATATACAGAATGTCTGCTATATATAATCACAATTGTTTAATCTGCCACTCCACCAGTTATCCACAGTCAAGTTAGGAGAGTAGCTGCATAAGGTCTGCACTGCATTGACAACTGATTTAATTAATAGTGAAACCCACATAGATTAGCCTACATTTGAGAGCTTTGAGGTCATGGAGATATGGCCTTTCCTTTGTTGTCAATTATAATTCATATTATTCCAGTGGATGTATGAAGATGGGTGACGTCGCATACAAAACCAGTGATAGCCCCTCCCTGACTGTGTGAATGTGGTTTTTGGCAGAAGAGGGTTAGAGGTCACAACACATAATTTGGTGATCTTGAGAGTCCATATCCCGTGCGCGCAGGGTTACCACCTGGGAGCCACCTCGCGTTCTCCCTCGTCTCCACTCCCGTGTCAGAACTTGTGCGTGGACTGTAAATAGAAATCTATCGATGCAGCTAAGCAGTCTCCGAGCAGCTGCTGTTATGAGTTTTGCTTGTTCGGTTGAACAAAATCAAGACGATTCACCTGAGCTTCTCCACATTTACATGCTCAGCGCATCCTAATCAACAGCTCTCGAAAACAGAATGCAAAAAGCTACTAGGATAACATAATCTGTCTTCTAACTATTCTTATTGTATTAATACTAGCCTAATATCACAATGCATTTGTAATATGCTATTATTAGGATATGCATGATAACAGTTAGACCTAATCTAAACTTTTGAGAAAGACTACGACCCGTTTCTTATTGCGCCGATTTAAATTAATCAATAGCATCTGTATTGATTGTCAGGGTGGTCGTTCACAACGTGCAGGCTTGATAGCCCACAGACACACCTATTCGGAGTCGCTATCATCCACAGGCGGTCGGTCTGTTGCCTTCTGTTGTGGCTGTCAATATGACAGTTCAGTTCACATGATAGCCTATGGACTCGTGTGACCGTTTTAAAAATGTAAAACTATGCATGGTGAAGGAATAATGAGTTGACTCGTTAAAATATCATGCACCCGTGATCAGATATGTTTCATTCCTCGACTCATCCTTTCTACCAGGCTTATTGATAACACTTGTCTAATTTGTTATCAAATAAGATCTGTTGCACATCTGAGTTATGAGGTGTGGACGCGCGGTTAGTAATCTGAAGGGACTCAAGTGAGTATAATGTTCAATTAGTACCAGAGGTGTGTAAAAAGGTGGGTAGACTTTTTAACCACGGGATAAAATCTCAAGGAATCCGCGCGCTCCTCCGAGTGTTTTTCAGCACCAAGGACAGTTACTCATGCGCGCCGCAGCTGCGAGGCGCGAAAACTTCATTCACTCTCATCCCTTGTCCTTCCTTCCTCAGTATCTACGAATTGTGTAATCGGCACAAAAACACGATATTTATTGAAAGTATCACCAAGGATATGAAGTGCCTGACCTAATCTGTGTAACCTGTCGGATTTGGAATCGTTCAGAAGAGAGATTCATTGGACAGGTAAGAGCTTTTGGTTTTTGTGTAGCCTACATTTGTTCCCAGCAACAGCAGCATGCACATTGTATGCACGATTACGACCATGCTTTCTTTGTAAGTCTATAGCATGGAACAAAGCTTTGTTATAGATATAAAAGAGAGACTCCCATTCTGTTCCTTCTTTCTTTTGACACATCTCTCATAATTTGTAGAATTGTTGTTACAGAATTTGATTGACAAGTGGGGGGAAAAAATGTGTGTGAATGCCATGACTATAGAATAGGGTTACTTGCTTGCCATAGTAAACAAATTAGATCATGCCACCATTCTAATCATCTTTACATTTGTATATCTTCCAGCAAATTTAGTAGACACAAATCTTTTTTTTCAGAAGAGTCTCCTCAACATCATATATTTTACTGTATTTTCCATTATTCAACCTGTATGTTATTGTCATATATTGAGACTTTCAAAATCAAGTTTCCGTTTTCAATAGATCATAGAGTTGGTCAAATGATGTTTCCTTTATTGAGTCGCCTACAATATCCACACACCTTCCTTTAGTTTGCACATCTAAATGGATTCTGACTCCAGTGGTGAGTTGTGCATGTTCAGAGAGTCCAGGTTACACCTTGCATTAACATGTGGTTAATCGTGTGGTAAATGTGGTGTGCAGCTGTCTGAAAATGTTGGCACTATCAGAATGTGGACACAATCCGGACACAGGATGCATGTTAGCACCAGGTATGAACAGGGCTTTAGTGCATAACATAATATGTCCAAGAGGTGGACAAACCCTTGAATCACAAGTGAACCTATTCACTCCACATCATAGATTCCCAGGTCATATACCATACAGTATAGTAGACTTGTAATCCGTGTAGCTACTGGATTTTTCAGAGCTGTGGGAACAAGTAAAAGGGGCAGAAGCCTTATCAGAGTGGCATTGCATGTTGGTGTTTTTCTTGGAGCAAATGGTCTTGTAAAGCAATGAATGGTGTGCCCATGGCAGCACTCAGACCCAGCCACCAGAGAGGCTTAAGAGGAACATGCTCTTCTCTTTTCATCTGGAACTCTGTGCACAATCAGGAACGAGGTGGAGGAGGAGAATGAGGCGAGCCACTCGGTGCACCCATCTCTTTAGTCTTAATGGAATCCACCTCACCTGTATCAGCCCGGTGCAGTGTGGGTAGTGGCCCCCGGGGAGCGCTTCACAGCGTTGCACGACGGCATGGGGATGAAACCCTGCCAATCCCCCTGGGTGTGTCGGGGGCTGGGAGTCGATGTAGCACTGTGTATCAGAGTGTCTCAGAGCGTGGAGGAGCAGTGTTATTGCTGAGCACCAAGCATGTTAAAATCCTTGTTATCTGCCAAGAACACAAGCGTCCCCACCACTGGGCCGCCAGGCCATGGAGGCACCTAGATTGCTACTCATTAGTGTGTGGAGAAGGAGCTCACCTGTAGACCAGGATTAACCTGCAGGTCCATGGACCACTGGCTCCCAGGTGCCCAAACAAGCCTGTTCTCCTCTGACTCCTCCACCTCAACACATACTCACAAAGCCCTAACAGATTTTTTTTTAAAGAATGTATAAAATATGTGTGCTTTCTGGAGAATGTCCATAAGATTTGCCTATCGTTTTCAAAGGTGATTTTAGACTAAAGCGCCATAGACCGCAGGTCAGATGTCAGTGACCATATTGAAATACTGTAAGTATGTGGATGTGGAAAATCTCTCACAAAGGACATACAGGTATTATAATGATAAGGACACTTTTTCTGTAGCCACAGCAATTGAAGGAGGCCTACAGTATGTCACCACCATTCACCAGATGCATTGAGCATAGTCTAATGCAGGCTGATGTTTGGCAACTCAAACCTTCAGTTCCCTCCACAGATTTTCTATGGGATTAAGGTCTGGAGACTGGCTAGGCCACTCCAGGACCTTAATGTGCTTCTTCTTGAGCAACTCCTTTGTTGCCTTGGCCGTGTGTTTTGGTTCAATGCGTTGCTGGAATACCCATCCATGACCCATTTTCAATGCCCTGGCTGAGGGAAGGAGGTTCTCACCCAATATTTGACGGTACATGGCCCCGTCCATCGTCCCTTTGATGTGGTGAAGTTGTCCTGTCCCCTTAGCAGAAAAACACCCCCAAAGCATAATGTTTCCACCTCCATGTTTGACGGTGGAGATGGTGTTCTTCGGGTCATAGGCAGCATTCCTCCTCCAAACACGGCGAGTTGAGTTGATGCCAAAGAGCTCCATTTTGGTCTCATCTGACCACAACACTTTCACCCAGTTGTCCTCTGAATCATTCAGATGTTCATTGGCAAACTTCAGACGGGCATGTATATGTGCTTTCTTGAGCAGGGGGACCTTGCGGACGTTGCAGGATTTCAGTCCTTCACGGCGTAGTGTGTTACCAATTGTTTTCTTGGTGACTATGGTCCCAGCTGCCTTGAGATCATTGACAAGATCCTCCCGTGTAGTTCTGGGCTGATTCCTCACCGTTCTCATGATCATTGCAACTCCACGAGGTGAGATCGCATGGAGCCACAGGCCGAGGGAGATTGACAGTTCTTTTGTGTTTCTTCCATTTGCGACACCTTCTCACCAAGCTGCTTGGCGATGGTCTTGTAGCCCATTCCAGCCTTGTGTAGGTCTACAATCTTGTCCCTGACATCCTTGGAGAGCTCTTTGGTCTTGGCCATGGTGGATAGTTTGGAATCTGATTGATTGATTGCTTCTGTGGACAGGTGTCTTTTATACAGGTAACAAGCTGAGATTAGGAGCACTCCCTTTAAGAGTGTGCTCCTAATCTCAGCTCGTTACCTTCATAAAAGACACCTGGGAGCCAGAAATCTTTCTGATTGAGAGGGGGTCAAATACTTATTTCCCTCATTAAAATGCAAATCAATTTATAACATTTTTGACATGCGTTTTTCAGGATTTTTTTGTTGTTATTCTGTCTCCCACTGTTCAAATAAACCTACCATTAAAATGATAGACTGATCATTTCTTTGTCGGTGGGCAAACGTACAAAATCAGCAGGGGTTCAAATACTTTTTTCCCTCACTGTATGCTACTTATTTTTATTTTTTAACATGCACAGAAATAAACCACATCCATGTTCTCCTTTTGGTAGATATTTTCATTATTAAACATTCAATGAACTACACGGAGGGAAAAGTACACTGTGCATTCAGCACCACGGACAGAACACCACGGACACAAGAAAGAGGGAGAGGTCAACATTCCATTTAAACTTCTCAATCAGTGTGAGGAATGAAGTCTCTGATGGACATTGACTAGAGCAGTGAAGTCAGGTATAGTTTCTGATGTCGCTATGCTCAGGATTGCTGAGAGGTGAGAGTCAGTAAGAGATGATCTGTGCCTTGACTTGTTATATTTCATCACTGAAAATGTCTGTTCACATACATAGGTTGACCCAAACAGTACAAACATCTTCTGAGCATAACTCCTAATCTTTGGAAAGTTTTGTTCATCGAAAGATGCATAGAACCTTGTCAGTGACATTGTTTTGAATAGTTCTCCAATCACTGCATCAGACTGAAGATCGATAAGCTCAAGTTGCAGGTCAGTGGGAGCGTTATCCACATCAAAGGTGAAAGGAGAGGAAACCAACAGTATGTCATTTTCCAACACTTTGAAATCCTCAAAACGACGAGAACTCACCGTTCAAAGTACGCAGCAGCTTCTCCCACTGGTCATCTGATAGGGAACAGAGTAGTAGTGTCGGAAGGTGGGTGAGATTGTTGGTTTTTACTTGGTGGGTCAGGAGGAGTAATTTTCCCTTGAAGGCTTTGACAAGACTGTACATCTGATGTGCAAAAAGGCCCTTCCCTTGTAGTTTGGAATTCAGTTCATTCATGAAGGCCATGATGTCCACAGTGAAGGCAAAATCAGCCAACCATTCTTTATCTTGCAGCTGAGGGAAATCCACGTATTTTCCTTTCATTTGCAAAAACTCAGTAATCCCCGACTTCAGGTCCCACGCCCTTTGAAGCACCTTCCCCAAACTCAGCCATCTCACGTTTATGTGATAGGGGAGATCTGCATGTAGCAAAATGCTTGTGCTTCTAGCTCCGAAAGTGCAGTAATATCTAAGAAATTACACAATATATACCCAATACACACAAATCTAAGTAGGAATGAATTAAGACTATATACATATGTATGAGCGATGTCAGAGCGGAACGGACTAAGATAGAGTATTATAGTATAGACAACAGTACATACAGTTGAAGTTGGAAGTTTACATACACTTAGGTTGGAGTCATTAAAACTCATTTTCAACCACTCCACACGTTTTTTGTTAACAAACTATAGTTTTGGCAAGTCGGTTAGGACATTTACTTGCATGACACAAGTAATTTTTCCAACAATTGTTTACAGACAGATTATTTCACTTATAATTCACTGTATCACAATTCCAGTGGGTCAGAAGTTTACATACACTAAGTAGACTGTGCTTGGAAAATTCCAGAAAATGATGTCATGGCTTTAGAAACTTCTGATAGGCTAATTGACATCATTTGAGCCAATTGGAGGTGTACCTGTGGATGTATTTCAAAGCATACCTTCAAACTCAGTGCCTTTTTGCTTGACATGGGAAAATCAAAAGAAATCAGCCAAGACCTCAGAAAAAAATTGTAGACCTCCACAAGTCTGGTTCATCCTTGGGAGCAATTTCCAAATGCCTGAAGGTACCACATTCATCTGTACAAACAATAGTGCGCAAGTATAAACACCATGGGGCCACGCAGCTGTCATACCGGTCAGGAAGGAGACACGTTCTGTCGCCTAGAGATAAACGTACTTTGGTGCGAAAAGTGCAAATCAATCACAGAACAACAGCAAAGGACCTTGTGAAGATGCTGGAGGAAACAGGTACAAAAGTATCTATATCCACAGTACAACGAGTCCTATATCGACATAACCTGAAAGGCCACTCAGCAAGGAAGAAGCCACTGCTCCAAAGCCGCCATAAAAAAGCCAGACTACGGTTTGCAACTGCACATGGGGACAAAGATCATACTTTTTGGAGAAATGTCCCCTGGTCTGATGAAACAAAAATAGAACTGTTTGGCCATAATGACCATCGTCCTGTTTGGAGGAAAAAGGGGGAGGCTTGCAAGCCGAAGAACACCATCCCAACTATGAAGCACAGGGGGGGCAGCATCATATTGTGGAGGTGTTTTGCTGCAGGAGGGACTGGTGCACTTCACAAAATGGATGGCATCATGAGGATGGAAAATTATGTGGATATATTGAAGCAACATCTCAAGACATCAGTCAGGAAGTTAAAGCTTGGTCGCAAATGGGTCTTCCAAATGGACAATGACCCCCAAGCATATTTCCAAAGTTATGGCAAAATGGCTTAAGGACAACAAATTCACGGTATTGGAATGGCCATCACAAAGCCCTGACCTCAATCTTATCGAAAATTTGTGGGAAGAACTGAAAAAGCGTGTGCGAGCAAGGAGGCCTACAAACCTGACTCAGTTACACCAGCTCTGTCAGGAGGAATGGGCCAACATTCACCCAACTTATTGTGGGAATCTCGTTTGACCCAAGTAAAACTATTTAAAGGCAATGCTACCAAATACTAATTGAGTGTATGTAAACTTCTGACCCACTGGGAATGTGATGAAAGAAATAAAAGCTGAAATAAATCATTCTCTCTACCTTTATTCTGACATTTCACATTCTTAAAATAAAGTGTTGATCCTACCTGACCTAAGACAGGGAATTTTACTAGGATTAAATGTCAGGAATTGTGAAAAACGGAGTTTAAATGTATTTGGCTAAGGTGTATGTAAACTTCCGACTTCAACTGTACATGCCCTTAAGGGTTTTAGGGGCCAAGCCAAATTTCTTAGCCTCCTGAGGTTGAACAGGCACTGTTGCGCCTTCACCACACTGTCTGTGTGGGTGGACCATTTCAGTTTCTCAGTGATGTGTACGCCGAAGAACTTGAACCTTTCCACCTTCTCCACTGCGGTCCCGTCGATGTGGATAGGAGGGTGCTCCCTCTGCTGTTTCCTAAAGTCCACGATCGTTCTCCTTTCTTTTGTTGATGTTGAGTAAGAGGTTGTTTTCCAGGCATCACACTCCCAGAGCCCTCACCTCCTCCCTGTAGGCTGTCTCATCATCGTTGGTAATCAAGCCTACTACTGTTGTATCATCTGCAAACTTGATGATTGAGTTGGAGGCGTGCTTGGCCACTCAGTCATGGGTGAACAGGGAATACAGGAGGGGGCTGAGCACACACCCTTGTCGGGCCCCAGTGTTGAGGATCAGCTAAGTGGAGGTGATGTTTCCTACCTTCACCACCTGGGGGCGGCCCGTGATAAAGTCCATTACCCAGTTGCACAGAGCGGGGTTCAGACCCAGGGTCTCAAGCTTAATGATGAGCTTGGAGGGTACTATGTTGTTAGTCAATAAACAGCATTCTTACATAGGTATTCTTCTTGTCCAGATGGAATAGGGCAGTGTGCAGAGTGATGGCAATTGCATCGTCTGTCGATCTATTGGGGGCGGTAAGCAAATGGAAGTGGGTCTAGGGTGGCAGGTAAGGTATGATCCTTGACTAGTCTCTCAAAGCACTTCTTGATGACAGACGTGAGTGCTACGGGCGATAGTCATTTAGTTACCTTTGCCTTCTTGGGTACAGGAACAATGGTGGCCATCTTGAAGCATATGTGGACAGCAGACTGAGATAGGGAGAGATTGAATATGCCCGTAAACACACCAGCCAGCTGGTCTGCGCATGCTCTGAGGATGCGGCTTGGGATGCCGTCTGGGCCGGCAGCCTTGCGAGGGTTAACACATTTAAATGTTTTACTCACGTCAGCCACGGAGAAGGAGAGCCCACAGTCCTTGGTAGCGGGCCGCGTCAGTGGGACTGTGTTATCCTCAAAGCGTGCAAATAATTTTTTTAGCCTGTCCGGAAGCAAGACGTCGGTCTCGGTGACGTGGCTGCTTTTCCTTTTGTAGTCCATGATTGTCTGTAGTCCCTGACAGCAATGCTCTTTTTGCACACAAAGCACACAGCTTTCCCTTTTCCTTTTCTTTGAAATCTTCAAAAAACTCATTGTTGCGCAATTTTAGATAGCTACTATTTGTAATTGTGATGTGTGTGTGTCAGCCTGTCAGTCACTGTCTGTCCACGTGCAGTTGTTATTTATACGTGCCTTCAAAATAAATGTCCCACAATCATTACACAAAGGCGAGTATTCATTGGGCTTTTAATTTGAATAACAAATACATTTTTCAAAACTTTACTATTGCAAATTATTTATGTGATCTGAGCATGATTCCTTGGGCCGTATTGAATCAGGTCGTGGGCCTTTGCCCAGGCCTGGTCTAATGTATGGCTGTACTATATGAAAATCATTTATGGAATCCAATCACCTTCAATATGAATGCACAAGCGTTCCTTTGCAGGTAGATCTGCCCTGTTTCATCCTATGAGCTGCTATAGAGAGGGAAACCAAAGTAACTAATTAAACCCAAATGTCTGATAAGATATCTCGGTGCCACCCAGATCTCTTATCAGTTTTATTAGTTGGCCGTCATCTGTGATTAAGCTGCAGGATGATGAATGGCTGCGGTCCTATCAAACAGGACAGCTTAATTACTTACACCTCCTTATGGCCTCTTTCTGATCTCTTTTTAATTCACACACATATGCACACACACAGACACACACACACGTGCACACACACAATCTTGAGTCCATGTTTGATGTATGAGCTTTCATATTGTTTGACAAATTAGTTTGGAATTCTCTGAACTCCTACTAAACTAAATCTTTAGTTGATAAAAAATCACTTGCTGATTAAATAAGTGCCTGAACATCTCCTGCGACATTGTTTCCAGTGTGAGTTATGCTTCCAGGCACTTTTGCTCTTCCATAATAATGTGGCTAGGGTAGCATACAGCAGATGGTGTGTGTGTCCCTGGACAAGATTAATAGAGAGGCCCGGGGGACAGTCAAGACCCCCGAGGTAGCTATGTAGGACCAGGGACAATGTGTGTTTGTCTGTTCAGCCATGCATCTGTCTCATTGAAAGTAATATTGGTTTATATTGTGAGAATCTGTAAATGTTCTCTGCTGTGCAGACATCATTTGTGTTGGGGATGTGTGTATCTGTGTTTGTACAGGTGTGTGTGTGTGTGTGTGTATTTGTGCACATGTGAGAGATGTGTGTTTGAGAATGTTATATATTGAGACAGAATGAAAGCATGTCTCAGGTCTCAGTTCAGGATCAGGGAAGCCCACACTCTTGTTTCTCTCTTGTCACTAATGGTGTGTATGATGAATAATGGAAAGACCCACAGAAAACCTCATGCAGCCCCTGAAACACAAACACCATGCATCCATCACCCTGCCTGGGACAATCACAGCTCTGCCTGTAATGAGCTTACGAACACACAAAGAACATAGACAGTCAAGAAATCTTACATTAAGAAGTACACAGTGAGGTGGAATCAGGCCCATGGGAAGGGGTGGAGCTATGGAACTGTCCTAGGGTATTCCCTCCCTCACACAGGTGCAGAGAGCGTGCCAGGGATGGAGTTACTGTAAGGGGGAGCTGAGCAGAGACACACATGACCAAATCCAAACCCATTCTCTGTTAAATAGGTGAGCTGACTGGACCTCTCAGCCTACTTTCAGATCAATGATGAGGAAATGAACTGTGGTGGTGAGAGAGTGAGTGAGGATTTGATTGATATCTCCCTAATTGCTGTATGTCCCCACTAGTTGCCATTCAGTGCCAGCCTCAGTTTGCCTGTGTCACATCCTGACCAGTATAAGGGGTTATTTGTTATTGTAGTTTGGTCAGGACGTGGCAGGGGGTGTTTGTTTAGAGTGTTTTGGGGTTTGTTGGGCTATGTTCTTTGTTAGTCTATTTCTATGTTAGTTCTAGTATGTCGATTTCTATGTGGTGTTTGTTGGGTTGACCTTCAATTGGAAGCAGCTGCTCCTCGTTGCTTCTAATTGAAGGTCCTATTTAAGAGGGGTGTTTTTCTATGGGATTTTGTGGGTAGTTGTTTCTTGTTTAGCTGTGTGCCTGACAAGACTGTTATCGTCGTTGTTTTGTATACGTGTGTTTTGTTTCGGTTTTCCTTCTTTCTGCCTATTAAAAAGAAGACGAGTATACACATTCCCGCTGCGTTTTGGTTTAATCCTTACGACAACCGTGACAGAACTACCCACCACAAATGGACCAAGCAGCGGAGGAAGGAGCAGCAGCAGAGCTCTGTGGAGTCATGGACATGGGAAGAGATTCTGGACGGGGCAGGACCTTGGCACCAGGCTGGGGATTACCGACGCCCTAAGGAGGAGCTGGAGGCAGCCAAGATGGAGCGGCGCTATTATGAGGCATTATACGCACCGAGAGGCAAGTGCGAGAGGCAGCCCCAAAAATGTTTTGGGGGTGGGGGGGGGGCACACGGGTAGTTTGGCTGGGCTAAGGGTGAGCCCTAAGCCAACTCCCCGTGCTTATTATGGGGAGTGTTTGGAGTGGAGAGCGCCGGTGTATGCGGAAGTGCGCACGATCTTGCCCATGTGCACGCTCAGTCCGGTGCGAGCGATCCCAGCCCCTCGCAAGTGCCGTGCTAGAGTGGGTATCCAGCCTGGGAGGAGGATGCCTGCGCAGCACATCTGGCCACCAGTGCGCCTCCTAGGCCCAGGCTACCCTACTCCTGCTCTACGCACGGCAGCCATCAGGCCTCTGCACAGCCCAGTTCGCCCTGTGCCAGCACTCCGCTCGTACAGGGCTACTATTACCATCCAGCCAGGACGGGTTGTGCAGGAGGTGCGCTCCAGACCTCCAGTGACTACTCATGGCCGGTGTATCCAGTTCCTGCTCCTCGTACTAGCCCTGAGGTGCGGGTCTCTAGTCTGGCACCTCCAAAGCCAGCACCACGCACCAGGCCTCCAGTGCGTCAGCCCAGTCCAGCTCATCCTGCTCCTGCTCCTCGCACTAGCCCTGAGGTGCGGGTCTCTAGTCTGGCACCTCCAAAGCCAGCACCACGCACCAGGCCTCCAGTGCGTCAGCCCAGTCCAGCTCGTCCTGCTCCTGCTCCTCGCACTAGCCCTGTGGTGCGTGTCCCTAGTCTGGTGCTTCCTAAGCCAGCCCCACGCATCAGGCCTTCAGTGCGCAGTCCCCGTCCAGAGCTTCCGGCGACAGTGCCTCGTCCAGAGGGTCCGGCGACAGTGCCTCGTCCAGAGGGTCCGGCGACAGTGCCTCGTCCAGAGGGTCCGGCGACAGTGCCTCGTCCAGAGGGTCCGGCGACAGTGCCTCGTCCAGAGGGTCCGGCGACAGTGCCTCGTCCAGAGGGTCCGGCGACAGTGCCTCGTCCAGAGGGTCCGGCGACAGTGCCTCGTCCAGAGGGTCCTGCGACAGAGCCCCGTAGAGAGACGGCCCACAGTCCGGAGCTCCCAGAGTCGCCCTTCAGCCCGAGGTCTCCAGCGACTCGCATCAGCCCGAGGTCTTCAGCGATGCGCCAGAGACTTCAGGAGGGGTAAAATGTAATAAGTATTTAGCGGTGGTGGACAGGTTAGGTTGGGGAGTAAGGCCGGAGCCTGAGCCACCTCCGTAGTAGGAGGTTGGGGAGGGGGGGGTGTAGTACAAGTACACGGTGGCCACCCTCCCTTCCCTCCCTTTAGTTAGGATTATTTTTTGTTTGTTTTGGGGTTTATTTTTTTGTGTTTATTTTTTGTGTGAGGTGCATCCGGGGTCTGCACCTTGGGGGGGGGGGGGGGGTACTGTCACGTCCTGACCAGTATAAGGGGTTATTTGTTATTGTAGTTTGGTCAGGACGTGGCAGGGGGTGTTTGTTTAGTGTTTTGGGGTTTGTTGGGCTATGTTCTTTGTTAACCTATTTCTATGTTAGTTCTAGTATGTCTATTTCTATGTGGTGTTTGTTGGATTGACCTTCAATTGGAAGCAGCTGCTCCTCGTTGCTTCTAATTGAAGGTCCTATTTAAGAGGGGTGTTTTTCTATGGGATTTTGTGGGTAGTTGTTTCTTGTTTAGCTGTGTGCCTGACAAGACTGTTATCGTCGTTGTTTTGTATACGTGTGTTTTCCTTCGTTCTGCCTATTAAAAAGATGAGTATACACATTCCCGCTGTGTTTTGGTTTCATCCTTACGAAAACCGTGACAGCCTGGGTTGCTATCGTTTAAACTTCAATTAACGTCTTTCCCCTAATTGGTTTGGTATCAGTGACCATTTTGGAAAGGTCAGCACTCTTCATTTTCCGACATGGGTTTGTCTTTTTGCCTCAGTGATCTCAGCGGTTATCATTGATACAGTAAATCTCCCAGGCCTGGATTCATGGAACTAGTTTTTCCGCTGAAGTGAAGTGTTACTTAATGACAAAAATAAATGAATACCTCTCCTGAGAAACATTTGTTTGTTATACAACTTTTCAGCACTGACCTTTTCGGGACAAGTTGAACATCTACAAGTCCACAGTCTGCCAAAGAGAGAGGAAGTGGCCTTCAATCTAAAACAGATCTAAAACCTGTAGTGAGTTCTGAATAGGTGATATCTGTTAGTAACTGAGGAGAGAGAGATAGTAGGGATTTGTTTGGGCTTCAACTGAGAGAGCTATTTATCAGGCTGCCACTGCTGTCCCTGCACTACCATGGACAGATTAGGGGGATGGAAGTTGTGATTTCTCCACTCATTGTGCTCAGATAATCTACTACCAGACTAGGCTTGGCACAGCATGGCGCACATTTGGAATGGTGTGGAGTGGACCTGCTAGTGTCTTCTGAGCGTGTGTAATGAGAATTTAGAGACATAAAGCATGTTTCTTACTTTATAACTGGGGGATATTTCTCTACATCTAGGTTAAATCCATCAGTCAAATCTAGTTATGCTTGGGAATGGGAAAGTAATATTGCTCAGCTTTTTAAAAATATTTTGCGAAAGAATGAACCCCCTCACAGATGCTGATGGCATTTTGTCATGAATGGGTTTGCCACAGGTTGTGCTCTGATTGCAGGTTGTGACTCAACTCCCCAGCCTTCCTACCCTCTACCTTGTGAGGCTCGCCGTCTCATTTCCACTTCTATGCCCTCCTTCCTTCTCCTCCTACTCCTCCTCACCTCTTCCATCCTTGCCGGCTTTCCTCAGTCCCCCAAACGTTCTATTCCTTTACACCGCCTGGTTTTAAAAGTATAAAGGCTGGTAGGCTCCACACACTTGAATTAAAAGGGCCATCTGGTGAAGCGGAAAGCAGAAAAGATATGGAAGAGAGTGGAGATTTCGGCATGGTAGATTAGAGGATGAAATGAGGCTGGGAGCTCTTTGAAGTTAACAGTTAACCCAATTAAAAAACTTTTATTTAATTATTTTTACCTTTATTTAACTTGGCAAGTCAGTTAAGAACAAATTCCTATATTCAATGACGGCCTAAGAACAGTGGGTTAATTGCCTTGTTCAGGGGCAGAACGACAGATGTTTACCTTGTCAGCTCAGGGACCACGATCTTGCAACCTTTCGGTTACAATTCCAATGCTCTAACCACTGGAAATAATTGTAAGCCTGTTTACCCTGTGCTACAGGGTATTGTATACATGGTTTGTTGTGGCTCCTATAAGTGCTGTACATAAAACCACATTATGTAAAATTATTTTGTTGTTCTTCCTTATGGCTAGTTTGGCTGTTAAAATGCACGTCTGCACATTAGGTAAACCACAGGTCAAATAATCAAATTGTCTTGAGGCCCCTTACATACCTCCACCTTGTAAAAAAACAATAATATCCGACAACAGCTGACCACTGTGCTGAGGCTAGGAAACACTGTCACCACCGATAAATCCACAACAATCGAGAATTTCAAGAAACATTTTTCTACGGCTGGCCATGCTTTCCTCCTGGTTACCCTACCCCGGCAAACAGCTCTGCACCCCACGCAGCAACTTGCCCAAGTCCCCCCCCCCCCCCCCCCCCTCGTTTCTCCTTCACCCACATCCAGATGGCTGATGTCTGGACCCCTACAAATCAGTTGGTTCACCGACTACTTCTCAGATAGAGTTCAGTGTGTCAAATCGGAGGGCCTGTTGTCCGGACCTCTGGCAGTCTCTACAGGGTTCAATTCTCGGGCCGACTCTCTTCTCTGTATATCAATGATGTCGCTCTTGCTGCTGGTGATTCTCTGATCCACCTCTATGCAAACGACACCATTCTGTATACTTCTGGCCAGTCTTTGGACACTGTGTTAACAAACCTCCAGATGAGCTTCAATGCCATACAACACTCCTTCCATGGTCTCCAACTGCTCTTAAATGCTAGTAAAACTAAATTCATGCTTTTCAACCGATCGCTACCCGCCCACCCGACAAGCATCACTACTCTGGACGGTTTTGAGTTAGAATATGTGGACAACTACAAATACCTAGGTGTCTGGTTAGACTGTAAACTTTCCTTCCAGACTCACATTAAGCATCTCCAATCCAAAATTAAGTCTACAAACAGCTTCTTATTTCACAACAAAGCCTCCTTCACTCATGTTGCCAAACATACCCTCGTAAAACTGACTATCCTACCGATCCTTGACTTCGGCGATGTCATTTACAAAATAGCCTCCAACACTCTACTCAGCATATTAGATGTAGTCTATCACAGTGCCATCCACTTTGTTACCAAAGCCCCATATACTACCCACCACTGCGACCTGTATGCTCTCGTTGGCTGGCCCTTGCTTCATATTCGTCGCCAAACCATCTGGCTCCAGGTCGTCCATAAGTCTTTGATAGGTAAAGCCCCACCTTATCTTAGCTCACTGGTCACCATAGCAACACCCACCCATAGCACGCGCTCCATCAGGTATATTTCACTGGTCATCCCGAAAGCCAACTCCCCCTTTGGCCGCCTTTCCTTCCAGTTCGCTGCTGCCAATGACTGGAACGAATTGCAAAAATCACTGAAGCTGGAGTCTTATCTCCCTCACGAACTTTTAGCATCAGCTGTCAGAGCAGCTTACCGATCACTGCACGTGTACATAGCCCATCTGTAAATAGCCCACCCAACTACCTCATCCCCATATTGTTATTTATTTTTTGCTCTTTGCACCCCAGTATCTCTACTTGCACATCATCATCTGCACATCTATCACTCCAGTGTTAATGCTAAATTGTAATTATTTCACCACTATTGCCTATTTATTGCCTTACCTCCCTAATCTTACTACATTTGCACACACTGTAGACTAAATCTATTGTGTTATTGACTGTACATTTGTTTATCCCATGTGTAACTCTTTGTTGTTGTTTTTGTTGCACTGCTTTGCTTTATCTTGGCCAGGTCGCAGTTGTAAAGGAGAACTTGTTCTCAGCTGGCCTCCCTGTTTAAATATATATAGATATTTATTTTAAACAATGCTCCAATGTAATGCTGCATACTGTCTATGCTCCTGTTGTTTTACCAAGGCAATTAATTCCCAAGCAAATACTAGGTCCTTTTTACATTTATGAGTAGTTTCATATTTTGGCTTAGAATATTAAGTATAAAACATTTATTTAACAATATTGTTCAAATGCCCTCCTCAAATATACACTGTATCGGGATGTTCTGTATGGATTTTTGAAGAGGGAACTTTGGGAAGAAAATATATCAGTTTAAGTGGGAAATATCAGGACTGTACAGATGTGCTTTAGAAGTCCTCTTCTAAGCAGGGGATATGTGAAAGAACAGGAGTGTCAGAAAGAGAAAGAAGGATGAGAAGAAGCAAGCTGACTTTTCTTTTTTCTTTTATTTAACCTTTATTTAACAAGGCAAGTTAGTTGAGAACAAATACTATTTTACAATGACGGCATACCCCAGCCAAACCCTAACCCGGACGACGCTGGGCCAATTGTGCGCCGCCCTATGGGACTCCCAATCACAGCCGGTTGTGATACAGCCTGGAATCAAACCAGGGTCTGTAGAGATGCCTCCAGCACTGAGATGCAGTGCCTTAGACCGCTGCGCCACTCGGGAGAGAGAGAGAGAGGGAGAGAGTGAGTGTGTTCCACTGTGTCCTGCTTGGGAGATAGCGGCCTCTTCTGGGAGATGAATTGGATGAGAAGAGAGACAGTTTAGGAACACTTTTGTCCCCCTCCTCTCTTACGGGTGTGTACTTTAGGGTTTTAACATGCTGGCTAAGTGTCATTCCCATATCTCACACCAGAAGTTGACATTAATTATGAGAATTTGTGTACACTGTCGTTTCGACATTTTTTCATTTAGGGCTACAATTGGTAATTCTCCATTCTCTGTCTCACTGTACTTAACACCCTCCTGGAAAAACACTGGGTGATTATGTTTGGGGAATTGTTGTCTCCTGTTGCTACTGTATATTGTCAGGCAGTGGTTGTGCAGAGAGGTACGGTACATTTTTGTTTAGCTGACTCTCCGGGGCTAAGGCAAAGGCGTGACATCCCCACTCTCATTTGGCGTTGGAGAAAAAAGACCTGTCAGCCCACAAAACACTGCAGCAGAGGGGTGCAGTAAGAGTCAATGCAATGTTTCCCTTCTAGCTTCATACATCCACAAAAACAAACAGGCATTTGCCTCTAAAGTATCTGCAGTGCAGAAAGAACATTGAGGGTTAGGGTGTTTTTGTGAATTGAATATATAATGGTGATTTATCTGTGAATTATATATAGATTAGAGTACCTGGCAAATGGCAATACCTTGTGAAATAGAGCCCTACAGATGTAGGATCTTAATTTGATCCATTTTACATTACATTTTAGTCATTTAGCAGACGCTCTTATCCAGAGCGACTTACAAATTGGTGCATTCACCTATAATATCCAGTGGAACAACCACTTTACAATAGTGCATCTAAATCTTTTAAGGGGGGGGTTAGAAGGATTACTTTATCCTATCCCAGGTATTCCTTGAAGAGGTGGGGTTTCAGGTGTCTCCGGAAGGTGGTGATTGACTCCGCTGTCCTGGCGTCGTGAGGGAGCTTGTTCCACCATTGGGGTGCCAGAGCAGCGAACAGTTTTGACTGGGCTGAGCGGGAACTGTGCTTCCTCAGAGGTAGGGAGGCGAGCAGGCCAGAGGTGGATGAACGGAGTGCCCTTGTTTGGGTGTAGGGCCTGATCAGAGCCTGAAGGTACGGAGGTGCCGTTCCCCTCACAGCTCCGTAGGCAAGCACCATGGTCTTGTAGCGGATGCGAGCTTCGACTGGAAGCCAGTGGAGAGAGCGGAGGAGCGGGGTGACGTGAGAGAACTTGGGAAGGTTGAACACCAGACGGGCTGCGGCGTTCTGGATGAGTTGTAGGGGTTTAATGGCACAGGCAGGGAGCCCAGCCAACAGCGAGTTGCAATAATCCAGACGGGAGATGACAAGTGCCTGGATTAGGACCTGCGCCGCTTCCTGTGTGAGGCAGGGTCGTACTCTGCGAATGTTGTAGAGCATGAACCTACAGGATCGGGTCATCGCCTTGATGTTGGTGGAGAACGACAGGGTGTTGTCCAGTTTGTTAGATGAGGAAAATAATCCTGCAAAAACAAGAAATCAGAATTATTACGTGGATTATAATTAATGGACATTTTTGTAGTGGTTGATACATCTTTCGTAAGGGAAAATCAAGTCTGAAATTTCAAAGTGGAAATTATAAACTTCAGAACCCTTTGCAGTTAGAAGATGGAGCCAGTTTACAGCAGGCTTCCTTCCCAGTGCTCCCACAAGACCTTACTCCATGGTCAGATTGACCCACTTGTCCTCTCCTCGCCCATCTTCCATCTCCACCCCACCCTTCATGTCTCCTGACAAGTTTCCATAGCAACAAAGGGTAGAGAGAGGGGCCCTAATGAGTGGGAGAATGTGTGTTGGTGAGATGAGCACCTTTATCTCTTAGTAGACATGCACACGCATGCACACAAACACACCAACCATAGGAATGCATGCAGAAGTACACACACACACACACACACACACACACACACACACACACACACACACACACACATATGAATGCATTCACAGATATCACACACACACACACACACACACACACACACACACACACACACACACACACACACACACACACACACACACACACAGGCGAGCAGGGAAGATCTACAGCAATGATTGAAACACTGCGCTTTTAGACTTTTTCATTTCAGAGAATGGTACTTCATTTAGGTAGTAAATATCATGTGCCATACAGAGCCGTATACATCATGAGATGGCCGATGACCATAGTGAGGGATAACATGAAAGAGTGCTTCAATCCAATATCTATCTCCCAGACCCTCAAAACAAAGAACGGGAAGCACTTGTTTGTTGAAGATTCCACATACTCTTCAAGAGAAAATTGAGAAATCCACAACAAATCAGTACAAAGCCTAACTGACTTTTTTATGACAAATTTTCATAATCTCTAGTCGATATGATTAATTATGGCTGGAGATCTCTCAGTGAGCTGGTTTGACTGGCAGACATAGCTAGCGGCAGTGGCTAATGCAGATGATACTGGCATAATATCCTGCTCCGATAAACTGCTCCCTCCCTCCCCTTCCTCTGTAGTGTGGCTAATTAAGCCCTGGAGAGGACAGAGGAGAAGAGTGACATGATACTAGGAACCACAGACCTTTGAACATTTATTTTGACAGGGAGTCATGCTGAGACCAAGGTATCTTTTACAGATGAGCCCTGTGTACACATCTATATACACTATACATCAATATTCACATCAATACATGAAAAGCAAAACACAATCAATAGAAATGTCTGAATAGCCTTAGAGGCACCAACTCTTCCAATTTTAGAGAGCTTTGGAGATTATTCCACAAGTAAGGTTAAAAAGCCTAAAAGCAGATGTACCTAACTCAGCGGAGATAGAAGGGATCTCCAGAGTTAGCCCATAGACCGGGTCTGGTAGCTCATAGGTTAACATTGAAGTAAGGCATGGCAGACGTTTATGCAAGAGGGCTTTATGAACAAAAATAGTGCAATGCATCAATCTACGAGACTTCAAAGAGGGATGTGTACTGTCTGATACAGAAAGCAATGATGTGTACTGAACCTGTCCATCCATCTCTACTGGGTCCTGGTCCTCACTCTGCTCCACAGCCAGGACCCTGATGCTCTACAGGGGCTACCTCCCAAATGCCACCCTATTATCTAGTGGACTACTTTTGACCAGGGTCCATAGGGATCCTATGCCATTTGGGATGCAATCTGTTTCTGGTTCCTTACTGACCAGAAGTGAGGGTCAGTGGATATTAGGATATGGTTCAACATGATAAACCAGTTCACATTTGAGTGGAATTGGGGAAACGTGTTAGTAATTATTTAGTAGTGATATACTGTATATTGACATGACAAATTATATTCCGTTCCAGTTTACATGAGGGCTTCACTTTGTTGTTTTATGCTGTGAAAGTGTGCAATGCTTGGTTAAGTTTATTTGTATGCAGTCCTGGTTTTCATTGATTTCAGTTGGACAAAAATGAAATAAACGGAAAAAAAGCTGTGAATGAGTAAACACAATGTTTATTTCAAAAAATATATATTTTACCTTTATTTAACTAGGCAAGTCAGTTAAGAACAAATTCTTATTTTCAATGACGGCCTAGGAACAGTGGGTTAACTGCCTTGTTCAGGGGCAGAACAACAGATTTGTACCTTGTCAGCTCGGGGATTTGATCTTGCAACCTTTCGGTTACTAGCCCAACACTCTAACTACTAGGCTACGCTACCGCCTAATGTCATTGTGGTGTTGTAAATCCACCACTACAGTAGTTTTCCAATGTCAACGTAGATGATGATATTTATGCAAAATTGTCTACAGAAAGTATGAATAAGTTTATGGAGTAGAATGAAACAGTGTTTAGATTCAGTCCATCAGGGGAGAATAAGTCTTTAGCTACTGCTACAGGGAGATTTCAACAGGTCTTTGTGAGTGTGTGTACGGCACTGTATTTGTTTGTTTGTTTGCTAAATCGTTTTTTTACAGTGTTCTCCAATGGATACCTTTTTATACAGTTTGTGTGTGCATGTGTCTGCGTGCATGTAGACTTATCTCCCTGCAATGAGAGACATGAGGCTAGACATGAAACTAGATGTAGAGAGGGGAAAGAGAGAGAGGAAGAGTAGAAAGGGAGAGACCGAGAGTTTCACACCAGAACAGTCACATGGCACCTTAGGCACGGAGGAAGACAAACACAAACTATTCCAAAGGAAGCGATTCACCATGGGGGAGTGATTTGGTAGGTCACTAGGGAGCTGCTTAGGAACTCAGACATGAGAAAGCACTCTGGAGGATCCAGCCAGCGCCCTCAGTACACAATGTTCTCACTCACATCACACACCCTATATCTGTGTTCTACACCTGTGCAAAGAAACAAGATCAACATCTCGCCCCATATACAGTACTATATATATAAAACCAACGATTTCTGTGACATCCTACAGCGGTATGTTTGGTGGTGTTTCCTATTTTGTTCAGCCAGACAGCTACAGTAAAAGTCTAATCACATCCTGGCTATGTAACATATGATTATGTCACATTATACTGTAATATGACTTGACAGACCCCTAGTCATTTTTTGGAATATGTTATTGAGTACTGCATATGTGGAATGGGAAAAGGGCCTTATGAATATTGTAACATGACACAAGAGAATATAAATAGTGAATCTATGCACTAGTCCAGCCATACTCAACAGGTGGACCGCGGTCCGGATCCAGAACGGGGTCAATATGGACAGTGGGTCCCGACTTAAATAAATACATTTTTTTTTAAAGAAATGAATCAGGCTTTTAACTTACTTCTGTTGAGTTATAGTATAAGGCACAAGATGTCATTTTGAAATTTGGTAGTGTATGGGCAGTTTTCCTCATGTTGTTCACTGACAGACCTTAGAGAGCTATTTGCAGTTTTTTTATCGCCTTGTTACTATTGTCACAAGTAAGTGGTACGTTTTCACAAGTCTTAGTACAAAACTCCAAACTGGTAACACTTGTAACACAGCCAGTCTTTCATTCAAAATCTTTCATTGTGCATTCATTTGGATTGTAAACATCTCTCACGGCACAACCATTGATTCAAAATATAAATGTATTGTGAAATGTGATGACAACATGGGTTTAATCACCAAACATAACATAATGATATCTTTTCACTTTAGTTGTTTTCACTACCAGTCAATCAAATAGCAAACAATGCAAGATACCTGTTTCAAATCACCCTTAGAATTGTTGAAAGTCATATGCTACAGTACTGTAAATAACACCGTTTTCACATTGGGCAATACACTTACATTACCTGACAAAATTGACAGAATCTATAATTTTCATAATATCTATCCAGTGTGTAATCAAAGGTGTGATCAATGAAGACATCCTCTACAATTATTCATGCAAAAAAAAAAAAAAAATAGGATATAATTGCAACATACTGTGGGTGTACTGTCTGTAATCAAATGTAAGAAATTGAATACAATTGAATAAATGACGAAGAAACATAACGTTTAGCACACATTCACTTGCTTCAAGCCTGTCTTGTGTCACATCTGCTCCTGCTACGTCCTCTAGTGTTCATCCGGTCACTTCTTGACCTGCAGTTGCTACCCCTGTACACTCTCTGTCTCTGTCTCACTCTCTGTGTGCTGGAGTCAGAGCAGATCCCTACCAGCTGCAATTCGTTCCATAATCAAGACCTCAACAAATACTCAGTCCTTCCACTCTGCCAGATTGTAATCTCTGCTCAGTCGGTTCATGATTCTAGCCATTTATGATAATTCAAGATCCTGTTACTCTGCTGTGCCTGTTTCCCTGCCTGACACCATTTATCCTCTCATTGCTGTTACCGCTCTGTCTCTGGCTCCTGTCTCCTGTTCCACATCTCACCACCCAACTACCTTGCTCTGGATTTCACTCACCACCACTACCTTGGATTCCCCTCAGGACCTGTTTACCCTGTTCTACTCAGCTAACTCCAACCTTAGTCTCCACATCTGGTTTTTCTGCAATTCATCCGAGCTTCCCCAGATTTGCACTCCATATCTCCCTGTGTAACAATAAATATTTTGGCTCATTCATCCCTGTTTCCTCATCTGAGTCTGCTCTTGGATTCCTCTGTGTCACTCCGCTTAGTCTTGAGCATTTGGCCATAAATTCTCATCCACATCAGTGAATGTCCTCATTGGTCATGCACCTTAAGAAAAACCTTTTGGCATGGCGAATCCAAGCTTGACATTGGTCTGCATTGATTTCATCAGATGCCTCATCCGTGGCCAGAAAGAGGGTGGCTCGCTCATGGGGATGGTGATCGTACGCCTTCCACCTAAATACTGAAGAAAAATCCTCAATAGGATTGAGGAAAGGAGAGTATGGGGGCAGGTATATGGTCACAAATCAGAGATGGGCCCGAAACCATGCCTGAACCACCTCTGCGTAGTGGAACCTGAGATTGACCCACATAATGACATAGGTGACCCCTTCACCTTGACAGGCCTACTAAATTTAATTGAGAAACACAATGGGGTGTGCAGCATTGTAGGATCTAAGTAATGGCCTACGTCCTGTCACACCATCTTCAGAGATAGCTGCGCACATGGAGATGTTTCCCCCACATTATCCAGGCACTTGGAATGTCTCCCGAAGAGGTTTCGCCCATGGCACCGAGTTTTGGCCAGGTTGAAGCCCGCTTCATCACCAAAGATATACTTGTGATGGTTCACAGCATCAAGCACCATCACCCTCTAAAAAAAAAAAAATGTTTTTTATTTTTACTGTATAGTTCCAATATGATATTGTGAATCAAATAGTAACACTAATACAGTATATAATGCTGTACCTGAACATACTAGGCCCGCAGTTGTTTCACCTGGTCGTTTCTCCCAAAAGGGACCAGGTAAATGTATTTCATATCTGGTGCATCTTCAAAAGGTGGGAGATTGTTAGTAGGCTGATGGATGCCACATTGGCAAAGGTGTCATCGTTCTCAATGTCCTGCTTCATTTCGGACAGCCGCCAGTCCTAGCCCTTACCATTTCCACCACTGCCCACTCCTTTTGTCAATTCTGAGGGTAGAACAGAGTATACGGTCTCTAGATCATACTGTAAGAATAGTGTACAAGGTTTTGTGAATTTACATGCATTACAATGTCATTTATTGTAAATGTAATGATAAAGCATAGTGCATATCCTGCGAAATGTTCTCATGATCGAATTGACAGTTAATCTTTTCAGATTGGGTTGAACTAATCTGTCAACCTCTGCCATGGTAAGGCCTCTGTTTCCCACATGGTCAATGACGATGGCCCGGACATCATTAGACACAACCGTTCTCTGCCATCTGCCTCCCTCTCTTTGATGTCCACCTCTTTGACGGGGCCCATGCCCACTTTTTGACATCTTTGATGGAGCTAATGCCAACCTCTCTGACGGGTCCCTTGTCCACGAGCTCTTTGATTTCTTCTTCTCCCTTGCTGTCTATTCTGCTCCATGTTGAAAGAAATTGCAAGTGTTCACACACCCCCTTTTATATGGTGACCAATTGTGGTTACCATTATGCGAAATCAATTAGCAATAACGAGCAGTCATTATGCATGGTTATCATATATCGTACATTAGATGTTTATACTTTACAAACACACATTTTATTTCTGTAGTTCTCAAAATCCATACAGTGCCGGGGGAAAAGTATTTGACCCCCTGCTGATTTTGTACGTTTGCCCACTGACAAAGAAATGATCAGTCTATAATTTTAATGGTAGGTTTATTTGAACAGTGAGAGACAGAATAACAACAAAACAATTCAGAAAAACGCATGTCAAAAATCTTATAAAATGATTTGCATTTTAATGAGGGAAATAAGTATTTGACCCCTCTGCAAAACAGGATTTAGTACTTGGTGGCAAAACCCTTGTTGGTAATCACAGAGGTCAGACGTTTCTTGTAGTTGGCCACCAGGTTTGCACACATCTCAGGAGGGATTTTGTCCCACTCCTCTTTGCAGATCTTCTCCAAATCATTAAGGTTTCGAGGCTGACGTTTGGCAACTCGAACCTTCAGCTCCCTCCACAGATTTTCTATGGGATTAAGGTCTGGAGACTGGCTAGGCCACTCCAGGACCTTAATGTGCTTCTTCTTGAGCCACTCCATTGTTGCCTTGGCCATGTGTTTTGGGTCATTGTCATGCTGGAATACCCATCCAAGACCCATTTTCAATGCCCTGGCTGAGGGAAGGAGGTTCTCACCCAATATTTGACGGGGCGTCCATCGTCCCTTTGATGCGGTGAAGTTGTCCTGTCCCCTTAGCAGAAAAACACCCCCAAAGCACAATGTTTCCACCTCCATGTTTGACGGTGGGGATGGTGTTCTTGGGGTCATAGGCAGCATTCCTCCTCCTCCAAACTCGGCGAGTTGAGTTGATGCCAAAGAGCTCCATTTTGGTCTCATCTGACCACAACACTTTCACCCAGTTGTCCTCTGAATCATTCAGATGTTCATTGGCAAACTTCAGACGGGCATGTATATGTGCTTTCTTGAGCAGGGGGACCTTGCGGACGCTGCAGGATTTCAGTCCTTCACAGCGTAGTGTGTTGCCAATTGTTTTCTTGGTGACTATGGTCCCAGCTGCCTTGAGATCATTGACAAGATCCTCCCGTGTAGTTCTGGGCTGATTCCTCACCGTTCTCATGATCATTGCAACTCCACGAGGTGAGATCTTGCATGGAGCCCCAGGCCGAGGGAGATTGACAGTTCTTTTGTGTTTCTTCCATTTGCGAATAATCGCACCAACTGTTGTCACCTTCTCACCAAGCTGCTTGGCGATGGTCTTGTAGCCCATTCCAGCCTTGTGTAGGTCTACAATCTTGTCCCTGACATCCTTAGAGAGCTCTTTGGTCTTGGCCATGGTGGAGAGTTTGGAATCTGATTGATTGATTGCTCCCTTTAAGAGTGTGCTCCTAATCTCAGCTCGTTACCTGTATAAAAGACACCTGGGAGCCAGAAATCTTTCTGATTGAGAGGGGGTCAAATACTTATTTCCCTCATTAAAATGCAAATCAATTTATAACATTTTTGACATGCGTTTTTCTGGATTGTTTTGTTGTTATTCTGTCTCTCACTGTTCAAATAAACCTACCATTAAAATTATAGACTGATCATTTCTTTGTCAGTGGGCAAATGTACAAAATCAGAAGGGGATCAAATACTTTTTTCCCTCACTGTATATAGTAGACAAACCAGTTTAAAATCTATAGGTGTACCAAGCGGTTAAGTGATTAGCCTTTAAGTGCAGTTGGATTAAGTGATGGTCAAATATATTTAAACAAATGAAGAGAATCATATAAAAATGATTGTGAGCCTATTGCATTGTGAAAGGCAATTACTTTATATGAAACGTATTTCTAGATGAAACAGTGATGAGGTTTTGTGCAAAAGTTACTGTGTGATTTCTGTGTGCTGAAAATGTGCTTAAATGTGCTTTTGTAATAAAAGTTGTGAAATTTGACCACACACTTATAAAAAAAAAAAACGGTATAACCTGTCAGAAATGTCCAGTTGGTCAACTAGCCCATGTTAGCTGGTTAACCCAACTTACCTGACTATCTTAAATCTTGTAGTTATCATGGCCAGATTATATGCCCAGGGGCTTCGACTCCAAGGAGGCATTGATTTTGTTGAGTCACTCAGCTATCATATGAACATACATAAGACAGGGCAAAATGTGTAGAAATCGGCTCTAAAACTGCAACATTTTCTCTCACCCCATGACAAAATATGTAGAATTGCAAGAACTTGGTTTTAAAACTGCTAAATGTTCTTTCCCCCAACAAGACGGTGTGAACAGTTTGGGGTTACATGCGTTGCGAGGTGCGGGTTTGTAACTAAGGTGATAAAAGACAATATCCATCTGAACCTTTGCCAGCTAGGACATTTGTGTGACCAGACCTTCTCCAATTTGAGTACCCCTTCACTAGTCTATGTAGTGCTGTACTGTATACAGTATGTGTAACTATTAGAAATGCTCTCATCACTTTTATTTCAATGTGTCATTATCCAGTGAATATCCCTATTTCCACATCAGTTATTATGAACACAAATTTCAATGGAATAATACAACACAAATTTTACTGTCTCGTAAAGATGATATTTGTTGGAAATGAGAAAGTGTGTGTGTAAGACAAAGGTCTCATTGTATTGTAGCATTGACTGACTCCTCCTCTGTTTGATCCGCAGGCTGTAATCTCCAGAACCTTGAAGACAATGCCATTGATGCAGTAGATGGCCTCAGACAGGACAAAAAATCTAGCGATTTGAGATCTGGTGCCACCGTGCCACGCTTCTCTGTGCCTTGCTAGCGTACTGTACCCTCCCCAGCTTCAGAGATAGAGGAAACCAAAATAAAAGAAGCACCAGACAGCAGTGATCTGACTCACACAGGGCCCAGGGACATGTCACCGGGGAGGTCCCCTTGGTTGGGGCTGTGCCCCCTGCCCCGACCGCTCCACCTCTCCCACCTCTGCCAACTGTGTATGTGTGTGTACCTCCTGGCCCAGGCTCCACTGGGTCTCTCCATGTCAGGTTTCAACACGGACACCAAGAGAGAGATCACAGTGGACGGAGACCTGATCATAGGGGGGCTGTTCCCTGTGCACCAGAAGGGCGAGGGGCCTGAGGACTGTGGGAAGATCAACGCTCAGAGAGGGATTCAGAGACTGGAGGCCATGTTGTTAGCCCTGGACGAGATTAACAAGGACGAGCACCTGCTGCCGGGGATACGGCTGGGAGCCCACATCCTGGACACCTGCTCTAAGGACACTTACGCCCTGGAACAGAGCCTGGAGTTTGTCCGTGCCTCCCTCACCAAGGTGGACGACAGTGAGTACACCTGCCCTGATGGCTCCTACGCCATCCATGACGACGTCCCTCTGGCCATCTCTGGGGTGATAGGAGGCTCCTACAGCGACGTCTCCATACAGGTACAGCACTGACTCAGCATGTAGTGGGGTAATATTCATCATATATGACCTGTAATAAGAAAATGCAATTAATATGACAAAATCTTTTAAAATGAATATCTGACTCCATAAAGATAATTTAGCAATATGCAAGAGACTATAGTTGAGTTAAAGTAATAGTAAGGTCAAGGAAGGTCTGAGAATGGTCTATATCAAAGGCAGATATTTAATATTCTAAAATGAATGATAACATTATTCAAGACATAAAGCTCAAGACAATACTAGCATTAATATTCTAGGCATGATCCGAGAGGGAGAGAGAGAGAGATAGAAGTCATAACCTGAAAGAGAAAAAGAGTGTATTTCTCCAGCACAGGTCAGGAACAAAGAGACAATGAATCTGAGACCCCTTTATTACATCTGAGTTTTTTGGATTCAAAATCTGAGTTGTTGATCAATAGTATTAATGTAAAGTTAAGCTCCAATCGAATATCAGACCTACAGGATGTTATCACAAAATAATATCTGCATCACAGAATGGGGTTTGGAGAGCAACACGGAGAAGGCTAAATTCCTGAGAAGACAATAAAAGTGTAAACAGTTACTTCGGGTAGCTGGGCCGCCTTACCTTGATCACATCTGATTCTGAATCAGACAGAAGTGTTCACTACTGGACGACCAGCACTGTGGTCACGGTAGACAATCTTCAGACCAGTAGTCCATAGTCCTAGCAGCAACAATTCAGGAGGGTCCTTTGGCGGGTAGCATTGTCTTCTGCTTTGGACATGCAAATGTGCTTCCTGCAAATGTCTTCCTGCAAGCAAGCTAGAAAGGAATGCTACATTCTTCTTTGTAAGAGCAAAACAAAGAGACTGTCCAAGACATCACAGATGAATTCAACATTTCAATAAACATACAATAGTATTTTTATCTGATTGGATTGGTCAATAGCAACTTCAGATGTGGTTTTATCAAGATGATCAGAGATCACAGCATATAGTATTTTAAAATAATATTAATATCCCTTTGGGAGAAAATGGATTCGCCTTGATAATTTAAAAATAAACAAGAACCAAAACGTTGAAATATTTTTCATTTTTTAATTTAACTTTTATTTAACCTCTCTAGGGTCGGCGGGACGAAATCATCCCACCTACTCAACAGCCAGTTGAATCCCGTGGCGCGTTATTGAAATACCTTAGAAATGCTATTACTTCAATTTCTCAAACATATGACTATTTTACACCATTTTAAAGACAAGACTCTCGTTAATCTAACCACACTGTCCGATTTCAAAAAGGCGTTACAACGAAAGCAAAACATTAGATTATGTCAGCAGAGTACCCAGCCAGAAATAATCAGACACCCATTTTTCAACCTAGCATATAATGTCACATAAACCCAAACCACAGCTAAATGCAGCACTAACCTTTGATGATCTTCATCAGATGACAACCCTAGGACATTATGTTATACAATACATGCATGTTTTGTTCAATCAAGTTCATATTTATATCAAAAACCAGCTTTTTACATTAGCATGTGATGTTCAGAACTAGCATACTTCCAGTGAATTTACTAAATTACTCACAATAAACGTTCACAAAAAACACAACAATTATTTTAAGAATTATAGATACAGAACTCCTCTATGCACTCGCTATGTCCGATTTTAAAATAGCTTTTCGGTGAAAGCACATTTTGCTATATTTTCAGTAGATAGCCCAGCATCACAGGGCTAGCTATTTAGACACCCACCAAGTTTAGCACTCACCAAAATCAGATTTACTATAAGAAAAATGTTATTACCTTTGCTGTCTTCGTCAGAATGCACTCCCAGGACTTCTACTTCAATAACAAATGTTGTTTGGTTCAAAATAATCCATAGTTATGTTCAAATATCCTCTGTTTTGTTCGTGCATTCAAGACACTATCCGAATGGTAAAGAAGGGTGACGCGCACGAAGCATTTCGTGACAAAAAAAATCTAAATATTCCATTACCGTACTTCGAAGCATGTCAACCGCTGTTTAAAATCAATTTTTATGCAATTTTTCTCGTAAAAAGCGATAATATTCCGACCGGGAATCTGTGTTTAGGTTCAAAGACGAAAGAAAATAAAAACATGGGGTCGACTCGTGCACGCGCCTCAGCCCATTGTCCTCTGATAGAGCACTTGCCAAAAGCGCTAATGTGTTTCAGCCTGGGGCTGGAATTACATCATTCAGCTTTTTCCCGCCTTCTGAGAGCCTATGGGAGCCGTAGGAAGTGTCACGTTACAGCAAAGATCCTCAGTCTTCAATAAACAGAGTCAAGAAGCTCAAGGAATGGTCAGAGAGGGCACTTCCTGTACAGAATCTTCTCAGGTTTTTGCCTGCCATATGAGTTCTGTTATACTCACAGACACCATTCAAACAGTTTTAGAAACTTTAGGTTGTTTTCTATCCAAAGCCAGTAATTATATGCATATTCTAGTTACTGGGCAGGAGTAGTAACCAGATTAAATTGGGTACGTTTTTTATCCGGCCGTGCAAATACTGCCCCTATCCCCAACAGGTTAACTAGGCAAGTAAGTCAGTTAAGAACAAATTCTAATTTCCTGCAGGGATGGGAGCCTGGGAAATCAAGAACAATTCTTGAAGTTAAATCAAATCAACTTTCAAGCAACTCAAAATATAAATACAATTATAGGGTAAGAGTGGTTTCACAAGTAATTTGGAAATGAAGTGTAGCATCTCAATTTACAGCACCCAGCATTAGCATATCAATGGTGAAGGTTCTAAGGCCATTTTGTGTGAAACAAGGCAATGACGGTTCATAGCACACACACATCTATATATTCAGATGGACTTAGCCACCTGCACTACGCATAGGAAAACAAACTATTCTTTGTGTCTTAACAGGAGCTACTACATTTTGTCTAGTAATCTGTGTAGATAAAAAAAGCACCCCAGCAAACAGGGGACGTCCTGAGAACATTCGGCAACGTTTCCATTACGTACCTTAATGAGTGTTGCGTGATGATCCCAAATGAAAGTTCTCTAGGGGACCTTTGTCTAGTTCCCTGTCAGTTCCCAGGACGTCACTGAGGACAATGTTAGGACCTTTTTAGGACGTTCTCAGGACTTTCATTTGACTAGTCCTTAGGACATTGTGTGATGGTCCTAAGGGAATGTTCTCTGGGGAACCTTTGACTAGTTCCCTGTAAGTTCCCAGGGCTTTCATTTTACTGGTCCTTAGGATGTTGCATGATGGTCCCAAGGGAACATTCTCTGGGGGAACATTTTATATTTCCCGGGTTGACCCTGAGATGTTTTTAGGAGATTCTTGGGGCATTTTGTCATGGTCCTCTGAAGGTCACCTGAACGTTTTTAGGACATTGTGTCATGGTCCCCTGGAGTTTTGTCTATGTTCCTGGTTGGTCCCGTGGATGTCCCCGAGGACGTTTTAAGCGCATTCTGGGGATGTTGTGTCATGGTCCCCTGGAGGTTTTGTCCCAATAACATCCTAAAAACAGAGACCAACTGGGAACTAGACAAAACCTCAAGTGGACCATGACACAACGTCCTGATGACTTCATGTGACCATTTTGTGACATCCCGGGGTCGTCCTAACGACTCATTATTGTTTGCAGGGACATTCACAAAAGTAACCTTCTGTATGTAGATGTCACAAATGGATATATAGTACCAGTCAAAAGTTTGGACACCTACTCATTCAAGGATTTTTCTTTATTTTTACTATTTTCTACATTGTAGAATAATAATAAAGACAACGGTCTAAGGCACTGCTTCTCAGTGCTAGAGGCGTCACTACAGACCCTGGTTCCATTCCCGTCTGTATCACAACCGGCCATGATTGTGAGTCCCATAGGGCGGCGCACAATTGGCGCAGCATCATCCGGGGTAGGCCGTCATGGTAAATAAGAATTTGATCTTAAAACCTCTTAGAGACCCCTTCCCGCTCGAATCCCGTTAGCGGGATCGATTTGACAACAGCCAGTGAAATAGCAGAGCGCCAAATTCAAAACAACAAAAATCTCATAATTCAAATTTCTCACACATACAAGTATTATACACCATTTTAAAGATAAGATTCTCCTTAATCCAACCACTGTGTCCGATTTCAAAAAGGCTTTATGGGGAAAGCATAACATTAGATTATGTTAGGACAGCACCAAAATAAGAAAAACCACACAGCCATTTTCCAAGCAAGGAGAGGCATCACAAAAACCAGAAATACAGCTAAAATGAATCACTAACCTTTGATGATCTTCATCAGATGGCACTCATAGGACTTCATGTTACACAATACATGTATGTTTTGTTCGATAAAGTTCATATTTATATCCAAAAATCTCAGTTTACATTGGCGCGTAATGTTCAGTAATGTTTTGCCTCCAAAACCCCCGGTGATTTTGCAGAGAGCCACATCAATTTACAGAAATATTTATCATAAACTTTGACAAAATATACAAGTGTTATGCACAGAATTATAGATACACTTCTCCTTAACGCAACCGCTGTGTCAGATTTAAAAAAAGCTTCACGGCGAAAGCACACTTTGCAATAATCTGAGTACAGTGCTCAGACAACAAGAACAAGCCAAACAGAAACCCGCCACGTTGGAGTCAACAAAACTCAAGAAATAGCATGATAAATATTCACTTACCTTTGATGATCTTCATCAGAATGCACTCCCAGAATCCCATTTCAACAATAAATGTTAGTTTTGTTCGATAAAGTTCATCTTTATGTCCAAATACCTCCATTTTGTTCGCGTGGTAGGTTCACTATTCCAGGCGCGTGCTTGCTAAGTCCAGACGAAAAGTCAAAATAGTTATACTACAGTTTGTAGAATCAAGTCAAATGATGTATAGAATCAATCTTTAGGATGTTTTTATCATAAATCTTCAATAAAATTCCTACCGGACGATTCCTTTCTCTTTAGGAATGAAGATGAACTCAGCTCGCTCCCAAGGCTGCGCGCGTGACTGAACTCATGCCTTATCCTGGGACACCTGGTTGGAACAGCTCTTATTCTCTCCCTATTCACAGTAAAAGCCTGAAACAACGTTCTAAAGACTGTTGACATCTAGTGGAAGCCTTAGGAAGTGCAACATGACCCCACAGACACTGTGTATTGGATAGGGAATCACTTGAAAAACTACAAGCCTCAGATTTCCCACTTCCTGGTTGGATTTTTCTCAGGTTTTTGCCTGCCATATGAGTTCTGTTATACTCACAGACATCATTCAAACAGTTTTAACAACTTCAGAGTGTTTTCTATCCAAATCTACTATTAATATGCAGATCCTAGCTTCTGGGCCTTAGTAGCAGGCAGTTTAATTTGGGCACGTTTTTCATCCAGACGTGAAAATACTGCCACCTATCCCTAAGATTAACTGACTTGCCTAGTTAAATAAAAATTATAAAGAAATCAAAATATGTTTTATATTTTAGATTCTTCAAAGTAGCCACCCTTTGCCTTGATGACAGCTTTTCACACTCTTGGCGTTCTCTCAACCAGCTTCACCTGGAATGCTTTTCCAACTGTCTTGAAGGAGTTCCTACATATGCTGAGCACTTGTTGGCTGCTTTTCCTTCACTCTGCGGCCCAACTCATCCCAAACCATCTCAATTGGGTTGAGGTCAGGTGATTGTGGAGACCAGGCCATCTGATGCAGCACTCCATCACTCTCCTTCTTGGAGAATAGCCCTCACACAGCGTGGAGGTTGGGTCATTGTCCTGTTGAAAAACAAATGATAGTCCCACTAAGTGCAAACTAGATGGGATGGTGTATCGCTGCAGAATGCTGTGGTAGCCATGTTGGTTAAGTGTGCCTTGAATTCTAAATAAATCATTGATAGTGTCACCAACAAAGCGCCCCCACACCATCACACCTCCTCCTCTATCCTTCACGGTGGGAACCACACATGCAGAGATCATCCGTTCACCTACTCTGCGTCTCACAAAGACACCGCGGTTGGAACCAAAAATCTCAAATTTGGCCTCATCAGACCAAAGGACAGATTTCCACTGGTCTAATGTCCATTGCTCGTATTTCGTGGCCCAAGCAAGTCTCTTCTTCATTATTGGTGTCCTTTAGTAGTGGTTTCTTTGCAGCAATTCAATGAGGAAGGCATGATTCACGTAGTGTCCTCTGAGCAGTTGATGTTGAGATGTGTCTGTTACTTGAACTCCGTGAAGCATTTATTTGGGCTGCAATTTCTCTAACAAACTTATCCTCTGCAGCAGAGGTTACACTGGGTCTTCCTTTCCGGTGGCGGTCCTCATGAGAGCCAGTTTCATCATAGCGCTTGATGGTTTTTGCGACTGCACTTGAAGAAACTTTAAAAGTTCTTGAAATGTTATGCATTGACTGACCTTCATGTCTTAAAGTAATGATGGACTGTCATTTCTCTTTGCTTATTTGAGCTGTTCTTGCCATGATATGGACTTGGTATTTTACCAAATAGGGCTACCTTCTGTATAACACCCCTACCTTGTCACAACACAACTGATTGGCTCATCGCATTAAAAATAAAATAATTTCCATAAATTAATTTTTAACAAGGCACACCTGTTAATTGAAATGCATTCCAGGTCACAACCTCATGAAGCTGGTTGAGACAATGCCAAGAGTGTGCAAAGCTGTCATCAAGGCAAAGGGTGGCTACTTTGAAGAATCTCAAATATTAAATATGTTTTGATTTGTTTAACACTTTTTTGGGGACTACATCAAATCAAATGTATTTATATAGCCCTTCGTACATCAGCTGATATCTCAAAGTGCTGTACAGAAACCCGGCCTAAAACCCCAAACAGCAAGCAATGCATGTGAAAGAAGCACGGTGGCTAGGAAAAACTCCCTAGGAAAAACTCCCTAGAAAGGCCAAAAACCTAGGAAGAAACCTAGAGAGGAACCAGGCTATGAGGGATGGCCAGTCCTCTTCTGGCTGTGCAGGGTGGATATTATAACAGAACATGGTCAAGATGTTAAAATGTTCATAAATGACCAGCATGGTCAAATAATAATAATCATAGTAGTTGTCGAGGGTGCAACAAGCACGTCCGGTGAACAGGTCAGGGTTCCATAGCCGCAGGCAGAACAGTTGAAACTGGAGCAGCAGCACGGCCAGGTGGACTGGGGACAGCAAGGAGTCATCATGCCAGGTGGTCCTGAGGCATGGTCCTAGGGCTCAGGTCCTCCGAGAGAAAGACAGAAAGAGAGAAAGAGAGAATTAGAGAGAGCATATTTAAATTCACACAGGACACCGGATAAGACAAGAGAAATACTCCAGATGTAACAGACTGACCCTAGCCCCCTGACACATAAACTACTGCAGCATAAATACTGGAGGCTGGGACAGGAGGGATCAGAAGACACTGTGGCCCCATCCGATGATACCCCCGGACAGGGCCAAACAGGCAGGATATAACCCCACCCACTTTGCCAAAGCACAGCCCCCACACCACTAGAGGGATGTCTCCAACCACCAACTTACCGTCCTAAGACAAGGCCGAGTATAGTCCACAACGATCTCCGCCATGGCACAACCCAAGGGGGGGGGGCGCCAACCCAGACAGGAAGACCACGTCAGTGACTCAACCCACTCAAGTGACGCACCCCTCCCATGGACGGCATGGAAGAACACCAGTAAGCCAGTGACTCAGCCCCTGTAATAGGGTTAGAGGCAGAGAATCCCAGTGGAAAGAGGGGAACCGGCAAGGCAGAGACAGCAAGGGCGGTTCGTTGCTCCAGCCTTTCCGTTCACCTTCACACTCCTGGGCCAGACTATACTTAATCATAGGACCTACTGAAGAGATAAGTCTTAAGTAAAGACTTAAAGGTTGAGACTGAGTCTGCGTCTCTCACATTGGTAGGCAGACCATTCCATAAAAATGGAGCTCTATAGGAGAAAGCCCTACCTCCAGCCGTTTGCTTAGAAATTCTAGGGACAATTAGGAGGCCTGCGTCTTGTGACCGTAGCGTACGTGTAGGTATGTACGGCAGGACCAAATCGGAAAGATAGGTAGGAGCAAGCCCATGTAATGCTTTGTAGGTTAGCAGTAAAACCTTGAAATCAGCCCTTGCCTTAACAGGAAGCCAGTGTAGGGAGGCTAGCACTGGAGTAATATGATAATTTTTTTTGGTTCTAGTCAGGATTCTAGCAGCCGTATATAGCACTAACTGAAGTTTTGTTTAGTGCTTTATCCGGGTAGCCGGAAAGTAGAGCATTGCAGTAGTCCAGCCTAGAAGTAACAAAAGCATGGATTAATTTTTCTGCGTCATTTTTGGACAGAAAGTTTCTGATTTTTGCAATGTTACGTAGATGGAAAAAAGCTGTCCTTGAAACAGTCTTGATATGTTCTTCAAAAGAGAGATCAGGGTCCAGAGTAACGCCGAGGTCCTTCACAGTTTTATTTGAGACGACTGTACAACCATCCAGATTAATTGTCAGATTCAACAGAAGATCTCTTTGTTTCTTGGGACCTAGAACAAGCATCTCTGTTTTGTCTGAGTTTAAAAGTAGAACGTTTGCAGCCATCCACTTCTTTATGTCTGAAACACAGGCTTCTAGCGAGGGCAATTTTGGGGCTTCACCATGTTTCATTGAAATGTACAGCTGTGTGTCGTCCGCATAGCAGTGAAATTTAACATTATGTTTTCGAATGACATCCCCAAGAGGTAAAATATATAGTGAAAACAATAGTTGTCCTATAACGGAACCTTGAGGAACACCGAAATGTACAATTGATTAGTCAGAGGACAAACCATTCACAGAGACAAACTGATATCTTTCCGACAGATAAGATCTAAACCAGGCCAGAACTTGTCCATGTAGACCAATTTGGGTTTCCAATCTCTCCAAAAGAATGTGGTGATCGATGGTATCAAAAGCGGCACTAAGATCTAGGAGCACGAGGACAGATGCAGAGCCTCGGTCTGACGTCATTAAAATGTCATTTACCACCTTCACAAGTGCAGTCTCAGTGCTATGGTGGTGTCTAAAACCAGACTGAAGCGTTTCGTATACATTGTTTGTCTTCAGGAAGGCAGTGAGTTGCTGTGCAACAGCTTTTTCCAAAATTTTTGAGAGGAATGGAAGATTCGATATAGGCCGATAGTTTTTTATAATTTCTGGGTCAAGATTCGGCTTTTTCAAGAGAGGCTTTATTACTGCCACTTTTAGTGAGCTTGGTACACATCCGGTGGATAGAGAGCCGTTTATTATGTTCAATATAGGAGGGCCAAGCACAGGAAGCAGCTCTTTCAGTAGTTTAGTTGGAATAGGGTCCAGTATGCAGCTTGAGGGTTTGGAGGCCATGATTATTTTCATCATTGTGTCAAGAGATATAGTACTAAAACACTTTAGTATCTCCCTTGATCCTAGGTCCTGGCAGAGTTGTGTAGACTCAGGACAATGGAGCTTTGGAGGAATACCCAGATTTAAAGAGGAGTCCATAATTTGCTTTCTAATGATCATGATCTTTTCCTCAAAGAAGTTCCTAAATTTATTACTGCTGAAGTGAAAGCCATCCTCCATTTGCGAATGCTGCTTTTTAGTTAGCTTTGCGACAGTATCAAAAAGACATTTCGGATTGTTCTTATTTTCCTCAATTAAGTTGGAAAAATAGGATGATCGAGCAGCAGTGAGGGCTCTTCGATACTGCACGGTACTGTCTTTCCAAGCTCGTCGGAAGACTTCCAGTTTGGTGTGGCGCCATTTCCGTTCCAATTTTCTGGAAGCTTGCTTCAGAGCTCGTGTATTTTCTGTATACCAGGGAGCTAGTTTCTTATGACAGATGTTTTTAATTTTTAGGGGTGCAACTGCATCTAGGGTATTGCGCAAGGTTAAATTGAGTTCCTCGGTTAGGTGGTTAACTGATTTTTGTCCTTTGACGTCCTTGGGTAGGCAGAGGGAGTCTGGAAGGGCATCAAGGAATCTTTGGGTTGTCTGAGAATTTATAGCACGACTTTTAATGCTCCTTGGTTGGGGTCTGAGCAGATTATTTGTTGCAATTGCAAACGCAATAAAATGGTGGTCCGATAATCCAGGATTATGCGGAAAAACATTAAGATCCACAACATTTATTCCATGGGACAAAACTAGGTCCAGAGTATGACTGTGGCAGTGAGTAGGTCCAGAGTCGATGATGGCTCCGAAAGCCTTTTGGAGTGGGTCTGTGGACTTTTCCATGTGAATGTTAAAGTCACCAAAAATTAGAATATTATCTGCTATGACTACAAGATCCGATAGGAATTCAGGGAACTCAGTGAGGAACACTGCATATGGCCCATGAGGCCTGTAAACAGTAGCTATAAAAAGTGAGTGAGTAGGCTGCATAGATTTCATGACTAGAAGCTCAAAAGACGAAAATGTCATATTTTTTTTTTTGTACATTGAAATTTGCTATCGTAAATGAATCCATATATGTTATTTCATAGTTTCTATATCTTCACTATTATTCTACAATGTAGATAATAGTTAAAATAAAGAAAAATCCTTGAATGTCTCCAAAGTTTTGACTGGTACTGTAGAAACCATTGAGTTGTAAAGGAAGAATTAGTTAACACATCTTCAAATACTCAATATCCTAAGTTTTAGGAGAAAGCTCCCAATCTACCCTATGCTGCGAGTAGAATCGAGATGGTCAGCCCCTCCCTAAATCTCAACATCTCTGTATAGTATGACTGCTTCTGTGACAAAAGTTATCAAATCTAAAAGGATAGGAAGTCCTACTCTGTGGGCCGGCAGGCTGCCTGAAATGTGAATGAGGATTTCCTCTGCCAAGATTCCAACAGTGCCTGACCGTATGCTATTCTTTCGGTTGAATGCATTCAGTTGCGCAACTGACTTGATATCCCCTTTCCTTTCCCTTTTACAGAAATCACAATAATGATTTGTGGGCTGTTTGTACCAGCAATAGGGGCTGTTTCAGTAGCTTGGTCTGCTCACACACTAGAGAGTGGTATGGATGCGCACACCATACCCATAGGTGCGACCTACTGTGCGACAAACCCGCTATCTCTATCTGAGTCAGAAATGTCGTTTTGAAGCTTATTTGTGCTCTCGTCTAACAAATCTCGCTGTGCGTCATGTAGAAATAACCTGCTATTTTTTGCATGCTTGAACTGCTCTATTTTGCGCTTTGATGTCCCTTTTATTATCACATACACCAGATAGGTGCAGTGAAATGTGTTGTTTTACAGGATCAGTCATAGTAATACTGCGATCCTGCAGCAAATTAAGGTTAAGTGCCTTGCTTAAGGGCACATTGACAGATTTTTCACCTTGTTGGATCGGGTATTTGAACCAGCAACCTTTCGGTTACTGGTTTAACACTCTAATCGCTAAGCTACTTGCAGTGGTATCACAGTGGTATCATGCATGCTCACCCCTAGTTTGCTGTGTCGCAATTCATTTTTGCCAAGTAAAAATACAGCAAGGTCTAGAATTAACATCCTCTTAGATGTTTTCTTTTGCATGCCAATATATTGCCAGTACTGTAAAATGTAATCCCTAGTCGAATCAAATGTTAGACTTTTCTTGCCTTTTCTGATCAAATCATTAATACGAGTTGATTGCCATTACTCAAACAGATCTGTTACTTGCATATTCCCCATCACGCATGTGTTCGTTATGTATCAGGGAATCTATTGGAATAAATACCAGTTCAGCCCAAATGATCCGTATAATATATCACGTTGGGGTCACCAAGTACTAAAGTGGGGTAATATTAATCATATATGTATTATTATATACAGTACCTCACGTCCAACCCATAATAAGACTATGCAATTAATATGATGAAGTCTATTTAACTGAATATCTGACTCCATAAAGATAATTTAGTTGTATGCAAGAGACTATAGTTGAGTTAAAGTAATAGTAAGGTCAAGGAAGGTCTGAGAATTTTCTGTTCTACAATGAATGATGACATTATACAATGCATTAAGCTTAAGTTACAATACTTGCATGACAATACATTATTCTAGGCATGATCAGAGAGAGAGACAGAGAGAGAAGTCATAGCCTGAAAGGCCATGCCCCAAGAATCCCTGGGGTGGTGAGAGAAAAAGAGACAGTGTATCTCACCAGTGCAGTGCAGGGGAGGAGACAGGTTAAAGAATAATGTTCAAGCCTTGAGACAATTGAGACATAGATTGTTCATGTGTGTCATTCAGAGGGTGAATGGGCAATACAAAAGATGTAAGTGTCTTTGAACGAGGTCTGGTAATAGGTGCCAGGCGCACCGGTTTGTGTCAAGAACTGCAACGGTGCTGGGTTTTTCACACTCAACAGTTTCCCATGTGTATCAAGAACGGTCCACCACCCAGCCAGCCAACTTGACACAAGTTGGGGGGGGGGGTGCAAATCAATATTAGGAAGGTGTTCCTAATGTTCGGTATACTCAGTGTATGGTTGCTAGTTATAAGTACAGAGAGTTTTCTAGATTCTTGCTAAATATACTTTCTGATATAAGGAGATGTTTTTTCTTCTTCTAACTAAACACTGAATTGCTCCTAGTTTCTAAATGTATCTCCCAGTCTTGGGTTTTGAACAATCCCAATCCATGCAAGATAAATACTGATGCAGCAACTGTTCTGCAAATCTATGTCACTGTCCAGATAGCCATGGTTTCACTCCATAGAATAGAGCAGGGACACAATGATTGATGATCATATAACTGTCTCTACTTAAACTAAAGTACCAGCAAGCAATTACAGTGCTTCATGTTTAGTGAGATGTTAACACAGGAGCTTTAATGAAAATGGGTTCTAGATGGCAGATCTGTTTACCTGTTTGCCCATTTGCTTGGCTGATTTCATTTAGAGGAGCTCTTCTCTTCCCTGGTAATTCACACTCCAGCAGTGGGCCTGTCAGATGAAGACACGCAGCAGATGTTGGGTTGAGGAGGACGGGCTGATGGTATGACTAGTGACAGCATGATTACTCTCAGCATCAGTAACAGTAGCAGCAGTAGCGACTGACTGGTGAGGCAAAGCAAGGAAAGCGCCTCAAAAGCACATGATGAAAGGCCTACTAATTGGGGCCCCTATTCAGACCCCTTGACTTTTTCTACAATTTATTTTAAAATGTTTTTTTTTATTTTTTATCCCTCATCAATCTGTACACAATTCCCCATAATGACAAAGCAAAAAATTTTCTTTGTATAAAAAAAAATGAAATATCACATTTACGTAAGTATTCAGACCCTTTACTCATTACTTTGTTGAAGCACCTTTGGGAGCGATTACAGCCTCGAGTCTTCTTGAGTATGACGCTACAAGCTTGGCACACCTGTATTTGGGGAGTTTCTCCCATTCTTCTCTGCAGGTCCTCTCAAGCTCTGTCAGTTTGGATGGGGAGCGTCGCTGCACAGCTATTTTCAGATCTCTCCAGAGATGTTTGATTGGGTTCAAGTCCGGGCACTGGCTGGGCCACTTAAGGACATTCAGAGACTTGTCCCGAAGCCACTCCTGCGTTGTCTTGGCTGTGTGCTCAGAGTCGTTGTACTGTTGGAAGGTGAACCTATGCCCCAGGCTGAGGCCCTGAGTGTTCTGGAGCAGGTTTTCATCAAGGATCTCTCTGTACTTTGCTCCGTTCATCTTTCCCTTGATCCTGCATAGTCTCCCAGTCCCTGCCCTTGAAAGAATTATGCTGCCACCACCATGCTTCACCATAGGGATGGAGCCAGGTTTCCTCCAGATGTTACGCTTGGGATTCAGGCCAAATAGTTCAATCTTAGTTTCATCAGACCAGAGAATCTTGTTTCTCATGGTCTGAGAGTCCTTTAGGTGCCTTTTGGCAAACTCCAAGTGGGCTGTCATATGCCTTTTACTGAAGAGTGGCTTCCGTCTGGCCACTCTACCATACAGGCCTGATTGGTGGAGTGCTGCAGAGATGGTTGTCCTTCTGGAAGGTTATCCCATCTCCACAGAGGAACTCTGGAGCTCTATCAGTGTGTCACGTCCTGACCAGTATAAGGGGTTATTGGTTATTGTAGTTTGGTCAGGACGTGGCAGGTGGTATTTGTTTTATATGGTTCGGGGTGTGTGTGTACTTAGAGGGGTGTTGTATTTATGTGTTCCAGGGTTTTTGGTTTATGTTCTTGTTTTGTATTCTAGGTTGTCTATGTTGTGTATTTCTTTGTTTGCCTGGTGTGGCTCTCAATCAGGAACAGCTGTACATCGTTGTTTCTGATTGAGAGTCATACTTAAGGAGCTTGTTTTTCACCTGTCCCTTTGTGGGTAGTTGTCTTTGCACTGCTGTTAGTTTAGCCTGCAAAACTGTCGTACTGTCGTTCCTTGTTTATTGTTTTTTTCGTGTTCACTTATAAATAAATAATGATGAGCACGCAACCCGCTGCGCCTTGGTCTAATCTCTTCGACACGCGTAACACAGTGTGACCATTGGGTTCTTGGTCACCTGCTTGACCAAGGCCCTTCTCCCCCGATTGCTCAGTTTGGCCGGGCGGCCAGCTCTAGGAAGAGTTGGTGGTTCCAATCTTTTTCCGTTTAAGGCCACTGTGTTCTTGGGGACCTTCAATGCTGCAGAAATGTTTTGATACCCTTTCCAAATCATGTCCAATCAATTGAATTTACCACAGGTGACTCCAATCAAGTTGTAAACATCTCAAGGATGATCAATGGAAACAGAATGCACATGAGCTCAATTTTGAGTCTCATAGCAAAGGGTCTGAATACTTATGTAAATATGGTATTTCTGTTTTCGGTTTGTCATTATGGGGTATTGTGTGTAGATCGATGAGGGGAAAAAATATTTAATCAATTTTAGAATAACGTAACAAAATGTGGAAAAAGCCAAGGGGTCTGAATTCTTTCCGAATGCACTGTATATACACTTCCGTTCAAAAGTTTGGGGTCACTTAGAAATGTCCTTGTTTTTGAAATAAAAGCAAGTTTTTGTCCATTAAAATGACATCAAATTAATCAGAAATACAGTATAGGCATAGCTGCCAGTTGAGGACTTGTGAGGCGTCTGTTTCTCAAACTAGACAATCTAATGTACTTGTCCTCTTGCTCAATTGTGCACCGGGGCCTCCCACTCCTCTTTCTATTCTGGTTAGAGTCAGTTTGCGTTGTTCTGTGAAGGGAGCAGTACACAGCGTTGTACGAGATCTTCAGTTTCTTGGCTATTTCTCGCACGGAATAGCCTTCATTCAGCCTTTGAGTTTCAGAAGAAATGTCTTTGTTTCTGGCCATTTTGACAATGTAATCGAACCCACTAATGCTGATGCTCCAGATTCTCATCTAGTCTAAAGAAGGCCAGTTTTATTGCTTCTTTAATCAGAACAACAGTTTTCAGCTGTGCTAATATAATTGCAAAAGGGTTTTCTAATGATCAATTAGCCTTTTAAAATGACAAACTTGGATTAGCTAACACAACCGTGAAGCACGGGGTGGCGGCATCATGTTGTGGGGGAGCTTTGCTGCAGGAGGTACTGGTGCACTTCACAAAATAGATTGCATCATGAGGATGGAAAATTATGTGGATATATTGAAGACATCAGTCAGGAAGTTAAAGCTTGGTCTCAAATGGGTCTTCCAAATGGACAATGACCACAAGCTTACTTCCAAAGTTGTGTCAAAATTGCTTAAGGTCAGCAAAGTCAAGATATTAGAGTGGCCATCACAAAGCCCTGACCTCAATCCTATCGAAAATTTGTGGGCAGAACTGAAAAAGTGTGTGCGAGCAAGGAGGCCTTCAAACCTGACTCAATTACACCAGCTCTGTCAGGTGGAATGGGCCAAAATTCACCCAACTTATTGTGGGAAGCTTGTGGAAGGCTACGTGAAACATTTGACCCAAGTTAAACAATTTAAAGGCAATGCTACCGAATACTAATTGAGTGTATGTAAACTTCTGACCCACTGGGAATGTGATGAAAGAAATAAAAGCTGAAATCAAAAATAATTCTCTCTACTATTATTCTGAAATTTCACATTCTTAAAATAAAGTGGTGATCCTAACTGACCTAAGACAGGACATTTTTACTAGGATTAAGTGTCAGGAATTTTGAAAAACTGTGTTTAAATGTATTTGGCTAAGGTGTATGTAAACTTCCGACTACAGCTGTAAGTGGAAAAAAATGACATCTCTATTTCTTGCTTCTCTTTCATCATGAAAGAAATGAATTTGTTCAACTACTGTCTTTCTCTCTATTTGAGTCAACTACTCACCACATGTTATGCACTGCATTACTAGCTAGCTGTAGCTTATGCATTCAATACTAGATTAATTCTCTGATTCTTTGATTTGGTGGACATGTCAGTTCATGCTGCAAGAGCTCTGATAGGTTGGAGGACGTCCTCCGGAAGTTGTAATAATTACATAATTAAGAGGTTGAGAACAATAAGCCTCCTAGGTTTTGTATTGAAGTCAATGTACCCAGAGGAGGATGGAAACTAGCTGTCCTCCGGTTACACCATGGTGCTGTTGAGGCTACTGTAGACCTTCTTTGCAAAATAGTGTGTTTTAATCAATTATTTGGTGACTATTTAGTATAGTTTTACCTAAAAAGGATAACTTTTTAAATGTTTTTCAATTTTTATTCACTGTAGAGGATGGTCCTCCCCTTCCTCCTTTCATGAGCCTCCACTGCTCTCTATGTTGTAGTGGTGAGCTGGTGGGCCAGTAGGTGTCTGTCTGATGAACTAGACCTAGTCTAGTAGGGTTGATTGAACTTGGCCCAGACCGCTCCACAGGGTTCCAGGGAGTGTAAATCTTTCATCACCTTCATCGCGACACCACTGTCTGTGCTTTATAGGGTGTTTTGTTCAGCCTTCCCTTTGTGTGCTGAGCAAACTAGCCCTCAATTATTAAGACTAATCTTCTCTTGTATTGCACTTCCTTTATCATTCATGTCTTAAGCACTTTGGGTTTGTGGAACAACGCTTCGCAAATACACTGTACTGTCATCACGATTACGGCTGATGTAATTCCTACAAAGGCTCACATTGTTGTGCGGACTACGTAGTATCTGATTCATAGAGACTGATTGATGGCCCCATAAACAAGGATTTCCTGACTACCTGACAGGTAGTCAGAGTGAGCCAGAGATGATGTTATTCAGAGATATGCAGGCGGAGTGAGTAATGAGTGTGTGTGGGCATCTTTCACACTAGCTGTAGGTTCTACAGCTCTGAAGCCTTTGGCTCATCAGCCCCCTCCTCTCCCTGTATAATATCAGACTAGGGGCCTTGTCTGGGCCGTCCAGGTGAACCCCAGGTGATCATATATGATGTATGGGGAACCTACAGGGAGATGGGCTAGCCAGCCAGTCAGGCCACAGGACACCTCACAAACCCCTGGTAAACATCCCCATCGCCTTGAAGATGCAGCAGAACATGGCTGCCGCCACTCTGGGAGTCTGGACTGGTCACAGTGAGCAGGTCAGTGCTGCTGCAGCCTGCCGGTGGGGTTGTTGTTGTGTCCCAGAGTCAGATGTGATCTGTGGGTGGATCTATCCTGGGGCCTGGCCAGCAGGCACCCCCAACACCACTTCCAGCAGCATCTGGTCACCATCTAGGACCAACTCTGCTTAGCTTCCTATGCAAGCCAGCAGTGGGATACAGGGTGGTATGCTGCTGTGCTGTTTTCACAGATACCGACATTTCAGTGGGTATCAATGAGTAGTTGAGAGAGCTTTAGCTCTGTTTTTCATCAACAGCCATGCGTGTGTTAATTAGTGATGCAGTATATTCTACAATTACAGCGAGGAACATTTAGCCTTTGGGCTAGGCTGTAATTAAAGTATTGCAGAGGCTCCAGCAGCGTTACCCTCAACAACAGTCCTGTTAAACATGACTCACTGACACTGCTACAAAGAAAATTGGCCAGTGTTACCTAGTGTTGATTATTTTTTTTAAAACATCTCTAGTGTTGATTCAGGAGTTAAATTATCTCTGTTAATAGTTATTAACACTCATTGGTGTAAAATAACCCCAATGTTGGTGTTAATAACCAGATTTGAGCGTGATTGTGTCATTCTTACTCTGTGTAGAGTGAAACACTAAAAACCGTGCCCATCATTATCATATTTCCCAGCATGCTCTATTGCAGGTAGATTTTTATTTTTTTATGTTTGTTTCGATATCTGTTTTTCTATGTACATTGATTGATTAATTAATCTTATGCTGCACAAAGAAATGAAATTTCAACAACCATGTTTCTGTCACTAATGAATACAGTCATGGGCGGTAACTCTACAATTCATTCGAAAGGCAAGGCACACTGGGAAATATGCAAATAAGGCTTTGCGCCCTACAGTTGTTGTTAAAACAACACCCTCATACTGCAGTGCATTTGGTAAGTATTCAGACCCTTTCACTTTTTCCAAATTATGATATGTTAGAGCCTGTTCTAAAAAAAAATTTAAATCCCGCGTCAAGCGACATACAATACCCCCTAATGGCAAAGCAAAAGCTGGTTGTTAGAATTTTTTTCAAATGTATTAAAAATAAAAAAACAGAAATACCTTATTTACATAAGTATTAATTATTCTTAACAGCGATGAAAGACGGGGGTGTGTATGTAAAAACAAAGGCTCTTCCTTCTGTGCTCTTTGAGAGAAAGAGCTTTTGAGTTCCTGCTGCGTCTCCCAGAATCCTTATTTAAAGAGGAATATTTTAGCACATTCCCCAGACGCAGCCTGAGACTGTCTAATTAATGAGACAGGGTGCCATTTAGAGGTGAATGAGATGGCAACATCTGATAGGAGAAGACGCACATAATTACACACATGCAGGCAAGCACGCACACGCACGAATGCACGCACACACACAAATGCACACACACACTCATACACATTCTTACGAAAACATTGGTTGACATTTACTACACCAGAAAAATTATCCTAATTTATACTATGATAATGAGGTTCTGGGCTGTGCTAGCGGAGAGCTCAAACATCTCATTCTTATCTTAAAGAGGAAAAACAATAGCTATTTTTAGTCCTCAGCGGTTTTCATCTGGTTCTAGACTGTGCACATTTCTGGGAGCACGCGACTCACCCAGTGGATATTACATGGCTGTGCACACATGATCGAATTCATGCCAGAAATTACAATAATTATGAAACGTATCAGTAAAGCCATGCAGTGGAAATGCATAATTCATGAGGAAATGTAAAGAACATGCTCTCCCAAATCATAAAGTTGCATGTGATTGGATTATTCAGTGGCTCAGCAGAACTCTATTCATACAGTCTCACAATCCATATAATTTCCTCTGCACCACTGAATGAGTGTGTGCACTGTCCATCTTACATGTGAATGAATGCCTTTATATCCCGTGTGGCAACATTTTAGCCTGCTCCCAGTTTGCTTAGCTAGACAATTTTAAGGCCTGAGAAAATGGGGGTCAGGAATAAGGGAAGTCGATCCCAGTTGGAAGGATCTCCTGTACACTTGGATCGGGGACACGCAATGTCATTACCATTTTGTACAATGCTCAATCTGAGACAGAAAGGATGGGAATGGGTTGATGAAGATGGATGAGAGCTGAGTGAGATAGTGATAGAGTTGTAAGGGCTTCAGAAGACAAACCTGTCAAGATGAAGTGCCAACCCAATTTAAGATATGCATGTGTTACGTTCCCCAGCAAGAAAACCAAACATTGTCGCTCAAACAGAAGGGGGAACTAAGAAAGAGTCACAGACAACAACCAAAACGGGGGGGGGGGGGGATTTAAGAGGGGTTCTGAAAGACAGTCATGGTGGTGTCCTCTGAAAGTTGACTAGCAACAACAACTGGAACCTGTAAGACACCCACCATGAGCGCCCACTAAATTTGCCCATTAAGAAGCAAACAAAAGAAAAACCCACACCAAACTTAAAGACAGGAAGCAAAACAAAAACAGGGAAGATCAGATAAAGGATTGTTTTTCTAGAAATCAAATAGCGAGAGCCAACTAAAGCTGTTAACCCTCCACATTACATTTACGTCATTTAGCAGACGCTCTTATCCACATCTCCCAAAACAACTGGAGACTGGACCATCCATTTTTAAATATAATCTGGGCCAGCACAGGTGAAGCATCTTTCGACTAACGAGATGGACAAGCCAGCACAGGTGTAACACATAGTGACTAACGAGTCGGTGCGCCCCACGTTGTAACGTGCTAACGTCCAACCTTGAAAAATAAATGGAAAAACCAAAGCCTGTGACACATGCATGCCTATACATTAATTCCTTCCTTCCTTTTCTGAATGACAGCTTAGCAGCAGTGTGTGTGGTCTGCTGTGGTGACTGTGGGGTCCCTGGCAGAGCATATTTAAGTGACCCATTACAGTATGGGAGCCCCGTAGCACTCGGCAAGGAGAGGGCAGCTCTGATGAGAGAGATCCTCTCCTCTAGTGTCCAACCGGGTCACATTTCCACCTGGTGGAACATTTTAAGGGCGGTTGCCAAGCAACTGAACTCTTGAGAAGTGAACTGGTGCTGATTCTAATCTCCTGCTATAGTCTGCTAGCCATATCCTGGGAAGGAGAAACTTCAACACACATATGACATTGTCTTTGAACCTCCCCTTCCTTAGTATTGAGTGTGTATGTGTGTGTCTGAGCGCATTCATGAAGCAGTGCATGCACTGGTGTACCACACACCCTCGCAGCTTTTTTGGGGGCCAAATTTGTAGAATTGCAGGAAATTAGCTCTTTTCCTATACATTTTTTTCCTGTTTTGGGGGGGTTTGGGAGGGGCCTTGCTCGAACCTTGCGGGCATGGCTGGCCCGCTTAAATCAAAATCAAATTTTATTGGTCACAAACACATGGTTAGCAGATGTTATTGCCAGTGTAGCAAAATGCTTGTGCTTCTAGTTCCGACTGTGCAGAAATATCTAACAAGTGATCTAACAATTCCACAACAACTACCTTATACACACAAATCTAAGTAAAGGAATGGAATAAGAATATATAAATATATTGACGAGCAATGACAGAGCGGCATAGGCAAGATGCAATAGATGGTATAAAATAGAGTATATACATATGAGATCTATTTTTAATTTTATTTCACCTTAATTTAACCAGGTAGGGCAGTTGAGAACAAGTTCTCATTTACAACTGCGACCTGGCCAAGATAATGCAAAGCAGTGCAACAAAAACAACAGCACAGAGTTACACATGGGATAAACATTGGTGGTCCCAGCGCGCACGATCCACGTGGAGTTCCAGGTCTCCGGCAGCCTCTGGAACTGCCGGTCTGCAGCCAACAAGGCTGAGTTCATCTCAGCCTATGCTACCCTCCAGTCCCTAGACTTCCTGGCGCTGACGGAAACATGGATTACCACAGATAACACTGCTACTCCTACTGCTCTCTCTTCGTCTGCCCACGTGTTCTCGCATACCCCTAGAGCATCGAGCCAGCGGGGTGGTGGCACTGGAATCCTCATCTCTCCCAAGTGGACATTCTCTCTTTCTCCCCTGACCCATCTGTCTATCTCCTCATTTGAATTCCATGCTGTCACAGTTACCAGCCCTTTCAAGCTTAACATCCTTATCATTTATCGCCCTCCAGGTTCCCTTGGAGAGTTCATCAATGAGCTTGACGCCTTGATAAGTTCCTTTCCTGAAGATGGCTCACCTCTCACAGTTCTGGGTGACTTTAACCTCCCCACGTCTACCTTTGACTCATTCCTCTCTGCCTCCTTCTTTCCACTCCTCTCCTCTTTTGACCTCACCCTCTCACCTTCCCCCCCTACTCACAAGGCAGGCAATACGCTTGACCTCATCTTTACTAGATGCTGTTCTTCCACTAATCTCATTGCAACTCCCCTCCAAATCTCCGACCACTACCTTGTATCCTTTTCCCTCTTGCTCTCATCCAACACTTCTCAGTCTGCCCCTACTCGGATGGTATTGCGCCGTCCCAACCTTCGCTCTCTCTCTCCTGCTACTCTCTCCTCTTCCATCCTATCATCTCTTCCCTCTGCTCAAACCTTCTCCAACCTATCTCCTGATTCTGCCTCCTCAACCCTCCTCTCCTCCCTTTCTGCATCCTTTGATTTTCTCTGTCCCCTATCCTCCAGGCCGGCTCGGTCCTCCCCTCCTGCTCAGTGGCTCGACGACTCACTACGAGCTCACAGAACAGGGCGAGGAGGCAGCCGAGCGGAAATGAAGGAAAACTCGCCTCCCTGCGGACCTGGCATCCTTTCACTCCCTCCTCTCTACATTCTCCTCTTCTGTCTCTGCTGCTAAAGCCACTTTCTACCACTCTAAATTCCAAGCATCTGCCTCTAACCCTAGGAAGCTCTTTGCTACCTTCTCCTCCCTCCTGAATCCCCCCCCCCCCCCCTCCTCCCTCTCTGCGGATGACTTCGTCAACCATTTTGAAAAGAAGGTTGACGATATCCGATCCTCGTTTGCTAAGTCAAACGACACCGCTGGTCCTGCTCACACTGCCCTACCCTGTGCTTTGACCTCTTTCTCCCCTCTCTCTCCAGATGAAATCTCGCGTCTTGTGACGGCCGGCCGCCCAACAACCTGCCCACTTGACCCTATCCCCTCCTCTCTTCTCCAGACCATTTCCGGAGACCTTCTCCCCTTCCTCACCTCGCTCATCAACTCGTCCTTGACCGCTGGCTACGTCCCTTCCATCTTCAAGAGAGCGAGAGTTGCACCCCTTCTGAAAAAACCTACACTCGATCCCTCCGATGTCAACAACTACAGACCAGTATCCCTTCTTTCTTTTCTCTCCAAAACTCTTGAACGTGCCGTCCTTGGCCAGCTCTCCTGCTATCTCTCTCAGAATGACCTTCTTGATCCTAATCAGTCAGGTTTCAAGACTGGGCATTCAACTGAGACTGCTCTTCTCTGTGTCACGGAGGCTCTCCGCACTGCTAAAGCTAACTCTCTCTCCTCTGCTCTCATCCTTCTAGACCTATCTGCTGCCTTTGATACTGTGAACCATCAGATCCTCCTCTCCACCCTCTCCGAGTTGGGCATCTCCGGCGCGGCCCACGCTTGGATTGCGTCCTACCTGACAGGTCGCTCCTACCAGGTGGCGTGGCGAGAATCTGTCTCCGCACCATGCGCTCTCACCACTGGTGTCCCCCAGGGCTCTGTTCTAGGCCCTCTCCTATTCTCGCTATTCACCAAGTCACTTGGCTCTGTCATATCCTCACATGGTCTCTCCTATCATTGCTATGCAGACGACACACAATTAATCTTCTCCTTTCCCCCTTCTGATAACCAGGCGGCGAATCGCATCTCTGCATGTCTGTCAGACATATCAGTGTGGATGACGGATCACCAGCTCAAGCTGAACCTCGGCAAGACGGAGCTGCTCTTCCTCCCGGGGAAGGACTGCCCGTTCCATGATCTCGCCATCACGGTTGACAACTCCCTTGTGTCCTCCTCCCAGAGTGCTAAGAACCTTGGCGTGATCCTGGACAACACCCTGTCGTTCTCCACTAACATCAAGGCGGTGACCCGATCCTGTAGGTTCATGCTCTACAACATTCGCAGAGTACGACCCTGCCTCACACAGGAAGCGGCGCAGGTCCTAATCCAGGCACTTGTCATCTCCCGTCTGGATTACTGCAACTCGCTGTTGGCTGGGCTCCCTGCCTGTGCCATTAAACCCCTACAACTCATCCAGAACGCCGCAGCCCGTCTGGTGTTCAACCTTCCCAAGTTCTCTCACGTCACCCCGCTCCTCCGCTCTCTCCACTGGCTTCCAGTTGAAGCTCGCATCCGCTACAAGACCATGGTGATTGCCTACGGAGCTGTGAAGGGAACGGCACCTCCATACCTTCAGGCTCTGATCAGGCCCTACACCCAAACAAGGGCACTGCGTTCATCCACCTCTGGCCTGCTGGCCCCCCTACCTCTGAGGAAGCACAGTTCCCGCTCAGCCCAGTCAAAACTGTTCGCTGCTCTGGCACCCCAATGGTGGAACAAGCTCCCTCACGACGCCAGGACAGCGGGGTCAATCATCACCTTCCGGAGACACCTGAAACCCCACCTCTTTAAGGAATACCTAGGATAGGATAAAGTAATCCTTCTAACCCCCCCCCCCCTTAAAAGATATAGATGCACTATTGTAAAGTGGTTGTTCCACAGGATATCATAAGGTGAATGCACCAATTTGTAAGTCGCTCTGGATAAGAGCGTCTGCTAAATGACTTAAATGTAAATGTAAATGTAATAAACAAATGTACAGTCAATAACACAATAGAAAAATATATGCACAGTGTGTGCAAATGTAGTAAGATTAGGGAGGTAAGGCAATAAATAGGCCATAGAGGCGAAATAATTACAATTTAGTATTAACACTGGAGTGATAGATGTGCAGATGATGATGTGCAAGTAGAGATACTGGGGTGCAAAAGAGCAAAAAAATAAAATAACAATATGGGGATGAGGTAGTTGGGTGTGCTATTTACAGATGGGCTGCGTACAGGTACAGTGATCGGTAAGCTGCTCTGACAGCTGTTGCTTAAAGTTAGAGAGGGAAGTTAGAGAAGTCTCCAGCTTCAGTGATTTTTGCAATTCGTTCCAGTCATTGGCAGCAGAAAACTGGAAGGAAAGGCGGCCAAAGGAGGTGTTGGCTTTGGGGATGACCAGTGAAATAAACCTGCTGGAGCACGTGCTACGGGTGGGTGTTGCTATGGTGACCAGTGAGCTGAGATAAGGCGGGGCTTTACCTAGCAAAGACTTATAGATGACCTGGAGCCAGTGCGTTTGGCGACGAATATGAAGCGAGGGCCAGCCAACGAGAGCATACCGGTCGCAGTAGTGGGTAGTATATTGGGCTTTGGTGACAAAACGGATGGAACTGTGATAGACTACATCCAATTTGCTGAGTAGAGTGTTGGAGGCTATTTTGTAAATGACATCGCCGAAGTCAAGGATCGGTAGGGCAGTCAGTTTTACGAGGGTATGTTTGGCAGCATGAGTGAAGGAGGCTTTGTTGCGAAATAGATTTTGGATTGGAGATGCTTAATGTGAGTCTGGAAAGAGAGTTTACAGTCTAACCAGACACCTAAGTATTTGTAGTTGTCCACATATTCTAAGTCAGAATCGTCCAGAGTAGTGATGCTTGTCGGGCGGGCGGGTGCGGGCAGCAATCGGTTGAAGAGCATGCATTTAGTTTTACTAGTGTTTAAGAGCAGTTGGAAGCATCGGAAGGAGTGTTGTATGGCATTGAAGCTCGTTTGCAGGTTTGTTAACACAGTGTCCAAAGAAGGGCGGGTGCAGGCAGCAATCGGTTGAAGAGCATACATTTAGTTTTACTAGTGTTTAAGAGCAGTTGGAAGCATCAGAAGGAGTGTTGTATGGCATTGAAGCTCGTTTGGAGGTTTGTTAATACAGTGTCCAAAGAAGGGCCAGATGTATACAGAATGGTGTCGTCTGCGTAGAGGTGGATCAGAGAATCACCAGCAGCAAGAGCAACATCATTGATATATACAGAGAAAACAGTCGGCCCGAGAATTGAACCCTGTGGCACCCCCATAGAGACTGCCAGAAGTCAGTACAACAGGCCCTCCAATTTGACACACTGAACTCTATCTGAGAAGTAGTTGGTGAACCAGGCAAGGCAGTCATTTGAGAAACCAAGGCTATTGAGTCTGCCGATAAGAATGCAGTGATTAACAGAGTCGAAAGCCTTGGCCAGGTTGATGAAGACGGCTGTACAGTACTGTCTTTTGTCAATTGCGGTTATTATATCGTTTAGGACCTTGAGCATGGCTGAGGTGCACCCATGACCAGCTCGGAAACCAGATTGCATAGTGGAGAAGGTACGGTGGGATTTGAAATGGTCGGTGATCTGTTTGTTAACATAGCTTTCGAAGACCTTAGAAAGGCAGGGCAGGATGGATATAGGTCTACAACAGTTTGGGTCTAGAGTGTCTCCCCCTTTGAAGAGGGGGATGACTGCAGCAGCTTTCCAATCTTTGGGGATCTCAGATGATACGAAAGAGAGGATGAACAGGCTAGTAATAGGGGTTGCAACAATTTCGGCGGATAATTTTAGAAAGAGAGGGTCCAGATTGTCTAGCCCAGCTGATTTGTAGGGATCCAGATTTTGCAGCTCTTTCAGAACATCAGCTGTCTGGATTTGGGTAAAGGAGAAGCGGGGGGCTTGGGCAAGTTTCTGTGGGGGGTGCAGAGCTGTTGGCCAGAGTAGGGGTAGCCAGGTGGAAAGCATGGCCAGCCGTAGAAAAATGCTTATTGAAATTCTTGGTTATCGTAGATTTATCGGTGGTGACAGTGTTTCCTAGCCTCAGTGCAGTGGGCAGCTGGGAGGAGGTGCTCTTATTCTCCATGGACTTTACAGTGTCCCAAAACTTTTTGGAATTAGTGCTACAGTTTGCAAATTTCTGTTTGAAAAAGATAGCCTTAGCTTTCCTAACTGACTGTGTATATTGGTTCCTGACTTTCCTGAAAAGTTGCATATCGCGGGGGCAATTCAATGCTAATGATGTTTTTGTGCTGGTCAAGGCAGTCAAGTCTAGGGTGAACCAAGGGCTATATCTGTTCTTAGTTCTACATTTTTTGAATGGGGCATGCTTATTTAAGATGGTGAGGAAAGTACTTTTAAAGAGCAACCAGGCACCCTCTACTGACAGGATGAGGTCAAATATCCTTCCAGGTCGATTAGAAAGGCCTGCTTGCTGAAGTGTTTTAGGGAGCGTTTAACAGTGATGAGGGGTGGTTGTTTTACCGCGGATCCATTACGGACGCAGGCAATGAGGCAGTGATCGCTGAGATCCTGGTTGAAGACAGCAGAGGTGTATTTACAGGGCAAGTTGGTCAGGATGATATCTATGAGGGTGCCCATGGTTACGAATTTAGGGTTGTACCTGGTAGGTTCCTTGATCATTTGTGTGAGATTGAGGGCATCTAGCTTAGGTTACCTAACAGTACGAACTCTGAAGATAGATGGGGCAATCAATTCACATATGGTGTCCAGGGCACAGCTGGGGACTGAGGGGGATCTATAACAAGCAGCAACGGTGAGATAATTATTTCTGGAAAGGTGGATTTTTAAAAGTCCCGTGTGGCTCAGTTGGTAGAGCATGGTGTTTGCAACGCCAGGGTTGTGGGTTCGATTCCCACGGGGGACCAGTACGGGATATTTTTTTTTTATTAAAGAAATGTATGCATTCACTACTGTAAGTCGCTCTGGATAAGAGCTTCTGCTAAATGACTAAAATGTAAAATGTAAAAGTAGAAGCTTGAATTGTTTGTGCACGGACCTGGATAGTATGACAGAACTCTTCAGGCTATCTCTGCAGTAGATTGCAACTCTGCCCTCTTTGGCAGTTCTATGTTGTAGTTGGGGATGGAAATGTACAAATTTTTGGTGGCCTTCCTAAGCCAGGTTCAGACACGGCTAGGACATCTGGGTTGGCAGAGTGTGCTAAAGCAGTGAATAAGACAAACGTAGGGAGAAGGCTTCTGACGTTAACATGCATGAAACCAAGGCATTTACGGTTACAGAAGACATCAAATGAGAGTGCCTGGGGAATAGGTGTGGTGCTGGAGGCTACAGGGCCTGGGTTAACCTCTACATCACCAGAGGAACAGAGGAGGAGTAGGATAAGGGTACAGCTGAAGGCTATAAAACTGGTCGTCTAGTGCGTTGGCAACAGAGAATAAAAGGAGCAGATTTCTGGGCGTGGTAGAATAGTTTCAGGGCATAATGTACAGACAAGGGTATGGTAGGATGTGAGTACAGTGGAGGTAAACCTAGGCATTGTGTGACGATGAGAGTGGTTGTGTCTCTGGAGGCACCAGTTAAGCCAGGTGAGGTCTCCGCATGTGTTGGAGGTGGGACAAAAGAGCTGTCTAAGGTATTGACATTAGGGAGAGGCATGTGTAGCTGAGTGATCATAGGGTCCAATGAGCAGCAATAGGTGAGTCAGGGAGCCGTTCGGTAGTCGCTACTACGCTAGGCGAGCTGGAGACACGGCGATTCAGAAAGCTAGCGGGCCGGGGTTAGCAGATTGGTCTTCGACAACGTCGCAATGGAAAAGCCTGTTGAAACCTCCTCGGACGATTACATCGGCAGACCAGTCGTGATGGATCGGCGGGGCTCCGTGTCGGCAATAAAGGGTCCAGGCCAGTTGGCAAAAGAGGTATTGTAGCCCAAGAATTAGCTGGTAGACCTCTTCGGCTAGCCGGGAGATGGGCCTAGCTCGAGGCTTGCTCAAGGCTAACTGGTGCTTGCTTCGGGACAGAGGCGTTAGCCAGCAGTAGCCACTCATGTTGCAGCTAGCTAGCTGCGATTATCTGGTGTAATGGTCCAGAGCTTGCGGTAGAATCCGGTGATGTGGTAGAGAAAAAGCAGTCCGATATGCTCTGGGTTGATATCGTGTTGTGCAGACTGGCAGGTATTGACCGAGCTGAAACTGGCTGCTGTCCGAGGTAATGGTGAAGACCGCTAGCAGTGGCTGACTGACTATTAGTTAGTTAGCTGGCTAGCTTCTGATGGGGGTTCCGGTTCTAAAGTATAAAAATAGCAGATCCGTACCACATTGGGTGAGGCGGGTTGCAGGAAAGTATATTCAGTCCGTAGATGGAAAGTGAGATTAGAATATATATGAAATATATACGATAAAAACGAGGAAACCGACTATTTACACGGGACAAGACGGGACAAGACAAACACACGTCCGACTGCTACGCCATCTTGTTTAAAGTATATAATGTTTACATATCTTGCATTACTCAAGTGGCATTATTAAAGTGACTAGTGATCCATTTATTAAAGTGGCCAATGATTTCAAGTCTGTATGTGGGCATCAGCCTCTCTGTGTTAGTGATGGCTGTTTAACAGTCTGATGGCCTTGAGATAGAAGCTCTCTCGGTTCCAGCTTTGATGCACCTGTACTGACCTCACCTTCTGGATGGAAGCGGGGTAAACAGGCATTGGCTCGGGTGGTTGTTGTCCTTGATGATCTTTTTGGCCTTCCTGTGACATCGGGTGCTGTAGGTGTCCTGGAGGGCAGGTAGTTTGCCCCCGGTGATGCGTTGTGCAGACCCTACAACTGGGCGGTGCAGTTGCCATATCAGGCAATGATAAAGACAACATGATGCTCTTAATTGTGCATCTGTAAAAGTTTGTGAAGGTTTTAGGTGACAAGCCAAATTTCTTCAGCCTCCTGAGGTTGAAGAGGCGCTGTTGCGCCTTCACCACACTGTCTGTATGGGTGGACCATTTCAGTTTGTCCGTGATGTGTACGCCGAGGAACTTAAAACTTTCTACCTTCTCCGCTGCTGTCCCGTCGATGTTTATAGGGGGGTGTTCCCTCTGCTGTTTCCTGAAGTCCACAATCATCTCCTTTCTTTTGTTGATGTTGAGTGAGAGGTTGTTTTTCTGACACCACACTCCGAGTGCCCTCACCTCCTTCCCTGTAGGCTGTCTCGTCATCGTTGGAAATCACATAATTTCACAAATAGTATCATCTTTACTCATTCATTTTAGATGTAAGTCTCATAACTGAGGCTATTATATAAACAGCGTTATGGTAATGTGGCCATATTGTCTCTCATGAGTTTCACAAAATTGTACCAAACAGACCAGTTTGTAGCTGGATTCTTCACCGATCTTTTATACATTCTCCAGAACATAAATATTGTTTGGACCTCCAGTTCTGTGAGGTGGAAGAAATTCCTTTGTTCTCTCTATGAAACTCACTCTTTCTATACTGTCTGGCCCTGAGGCAGGATTCTCCTCCAGGAATTTACGACCTCTCTGACCAGAGCAGCCTGAGTGTAACAGAGAGAGAGGTAGGGAGATGGTGCAGAGGGAGGGGGGAATAGTGCTCGCTGTACCCAAAGAGGGCAATGTCATGACAGTGTTTGCAAATGTTTGTTTGAGAGTGTGTGAGTGTGCTGCTATGCATATGTGATAGTGAGCATGGCCCAGGACGGCTGCAGTGGGGAAATTGTGTTATTGCTGTAGAGGCACACTGAGACAACCTTCTGGGAAGAGTAGGTCGGCTTTTCAGGTTGAAAAAATCATGACATCTCCATGAGGTTGTGCCAGTGTGAGCTAGGACAGTCTCTCTCTCCCTCCTCTTCTGGCCTCTCTTCCCACTCCCTCTTTATCTCACAATCTCCCTTATCTCTTCCCTCTCTCTGTTCACCCAGCCGCTGGATGTCCTTTATTCTTTAACAGAACCAGCACATGTCTAGCAAATATCCAGACCAATGAGGTGCACATAGGCCATGAATCACACGGAGGAGATTGTCTGGTGATAGTAATACCGTCAACACAGTGCCGAGGTGAAGGCTGCTGCTTCCTACAGGAATATTTATGAGCCTATAAAAACACCTGCTGCTGCTGTTGATCATTTTTGCTCATCTTGTACAAATGCAGTTTGAAAATGATTTTCATGCAGCATTAATCAATGGAATTGATCAAATGGAATAGATAAGATACTTCACACGGTGTCATCAAATACAGTGCCTTCGAAAAGTATTCAGACCCCTTGACTTTTTCCACATATTGTTAAGTTACAGCCTTATTCTAAAATGTATTAAATTGTTTTTTTTCTACACACAGTACCCCATAATGACAAAGCAATTTTTGTAATTTTTTTGTTGCTAATTTAAGTATTCAGACTCTTTACTCAGTACTTTGTTGAATCACCTTTGGCAGCGATTACAGCCTCAAGCCTTCTTGGGTATGACGCTACACGCTTGGCACACCTGTATTTGGGGAGTTTCTCCCATTCTTCTCTGCAGATCCTCTCAAGCTCTGTCAGTTTGGATGGGGAGCATTGCTGCACAGCTATTTTCAGGTCTCTCTAGAGATGTTCAATCGGGTTCAAGTACAGGCTCTGGCTGGGCCACTCAAGGACATTCAGAGACTTCTCCCGAAGCCACGCCTGCATTGTCTTGGCTGAGTGCTTACAGTTGTTGTCCTGTTGGAAGGTGAAACTTCGCCCCAGTCTGAGGTCATGAGCGCTCTAGAGCAGGTTCAAGGATCTCTCTGTACTTTGCTCCGTTCATCTTTGCTTCAATTAAGACTTGTCACCCAGTCCCTGACGCTGAAAAACATCCCCACAGCATGATGCTGCCACCACCATGCTTCACTGTAGGGATGGTGCCATGTTTCCTCCAGATGTGACGCTTGGCATTCAGGCCAAAGAGTTCAATCTTGGTTTCATCAAACCAGAGAATCTTGTTTCTCATGGTCTGAGAGTCTTTAGGTGCCCTTTGGCAAACTCCAAGCGGGTTGTCATGTACTTTTTACTGAGGAGTAGCTTCTGTCTGGCCACTTTACCATAAAGGCCTGACTGGTGGAGTGCTGTAGAGATGGTTGTCCTTCTGGAAGGTTATCGCATCTCCACAGAGGAACTCTGGAGCTCTATCAGAGTGACCATTGGGTTCTTGATCACCTCCCTGACCAAGGCCCTTCTCCCCTGATTGCTCAGTTTGGCCGGGCGGCCAACTCTAGGAAGAGTTTTGTTGGTTCCAAACTTCTTCCATTTAAGAATGCTGGTGGCCACTGTGTTCTTGGGGACCTTCAAAGCTGCAGAAAAGTTTTGGTACCCTTCCCCAGATCTGTGCTTCGACACAATCCTGTCTCGGAGCTCTACGGACAATTCCTTCGACCTCATGGCTTAGTGTATGCTCTGAAATGCACTGTCAACTGTGGGGCCTTATATAGACAGGTGTGTGCCTTTCCAAATCATGTCCAATCAATTGAAGTTACCACAGGTGGAATCAAGTTGTAGAAACATCTCAATGATGATCAATGGAAACAGGATGCACCTGAGCTCAATTTCGAGTCTCATAGCAAAATGTCTGAATACTTATGTAAATAAGGTATTTCCTTTTCTTTTCATATATATATATATATATATACATTTGCATTTTTTTTAACTGTACTCTTTCCTCTAATATTGCACTGGGGAAATTTCCCAAACCAACCAAGTGTAAATGACCACTCCAGAGATGTCTAGTATTAATGTAATAAAGAGTTCTGCAACACTCTCTGCTCCTGTACTTTTACTCACGTTGCTGTGTTTTGATACTGAGCCGTGGACATGGTGCTCGGCTGTGTTTTTGTCTTCTTACCTTTAGGCACTCTGTTCTTCCACTGTGCTGGGTTTCTTTCTGTGTTCAGAATACATGAGAGCTGAAAAGCCTGCTATCTATCCCTCTTTCCACACTCAGGCTGTGTATTACCATTGCTCTAGAGTGAACCACTTTCCAAGTACTCCTCTCTATAGCAGACTCTTCCAATGCAAATCCTCTCCCTGCCTGCTTCCTAATTTTCGTAATTAAATACAGAGCTCTCTCACTGAGGAGGAGACTCAGCGTGTCGGGAATAGTATGAGCTGCATGTCTAACATGTTTAAGTCAGCTAGGCTGCAGTACAAAGTGAATATGGAACTGGATTAGAAGTTAATCAATAATACCTATGTGTGTTATACAGAGGTGATTCAAGGCATGTAAACCGTGTGAAAGATATTTCTTGCCCAATACATAGGAGTATTCTGCTTGAAGTGTAATTGATTTCTATGTCTACCAGACTGACAGATCAGTCATTTGCCCAAAAGTTTAGAGTTGCCTCTGAGAAAATTAATCAAAATGCTGGAGATGTGAGGGATGGGTGAATCATGTCATTCCCCAAAGCACTGGCCACAATCTGTTATAGGTATCACTCAAATGGGCTTGACAGCATTCACATATTTGAGTGGTGGGGAAGTCTGATAATGATAAGTAAGTCAGATAAATGGTTTTAATCAATTCCCACAACATCACTGAATCCTTGACATGGCCTTTGGGTTATGCTTTATCTCCTCCTCTGGGACTGTGTATGGATTTGATAAAAACAGGGAAAAGATGCATGGGGAAGAGACTTCAGAAGCGTGATGAAAGAAAAACAAAATCTTGATGGGAAATGATCTAATAATTTTGACAAATGCATATTTAGTTGCAAAGTAGACTTGTATAAACGTATACCATTTTCTTTTGATGCTGATCTTAAGTTTTTCCATTCCAAGTCACAGTAAGCTCAGTAGTGTGTCCATGTGTGGACTTAGCTAGGTGACACTTTAATGTGTCTGCTACGCATGTCCTATGCCTACACCATCAGCCGCGGCTCTGCGTATTCTGCACCAATTTTATTTTATTTCTCTCATCTCACTCTTATGATTATAGTGTTTTTGAAAAAGTGAAATCTGTCAAGTGAGTCGAAGTGCTAAGGCATTGTTTATTGCCATTCCTGGACTGCATTTATATGCCTTGTCAATGATGTAAGGGCTGCATAAATCCCATTTAAAATCAGTGTTGTATGACAATTGAGCAAATTTAAGGTTGTTGGTAGTGCTAATCTAGGAAGTTATTTTTTTTAAATGAAAGGTAGAAGTTGTACTTTTAGTTACCACTTAAGTGTGTCCTCCCATTCTCCTAGGAGAGAGAGAACAGGCTGCTGCCAGCTGTCTGTACATGTGTTTTAAAAGCCTGTCGAGGTGGGTTAGGGAAGAAGAGGTTTTTGGAGAATGTTTCATGGCAATAGTAACTAGAGTTCCTAGTCAGGGAATCTCTAGTGAGCCAGGCAGGAAGCCTCCAGGGTAGCATACTTTTAAAATATTAACCATTCAGCACACAGACAGAGGACTCCTCATCTGTGTCTTTTAACAGTTTCTATGGAAAACATGCATAAAACATAACTATTTTGAATATGGTTTGCCTGCCACCTCTTGTACAAAGAAGAGGTGATTTTAGTTACATATTACTGTAAAAGTGTTGCAGTATGTCCTGTGACAATATAAGTCACCATACAGTATATGACATTCTGAGGTTTAGAGTCTAGACCCTATCCATGGATAATTTTTGTTGTTTTTTTACCTTTATTTAACTAGGCAAGTCAGTTTAGAACAAATTCTTATTTTCAATGACGGCCTAGCAACAGTGGGTTAACTGCCTTGTTCAGGGGCAGAACAACAGATTTGTACCTTGTCAGCTCAGGGATTTGAACTTGCAACCTTTCAGTTAGCTAGCCCAACACTCTATAACCACTAGACTACGCTGCCGCCCAGATCATCAACTAGATTCAGTCGCAGGCCGATTTTCTCTTGAGTGGATGGTCAGGGGGCTGGGACATAATAATAAATAGATTGCAAATTGACCACAAGAAGCCCAAACAGATATACCATTTGACTAAAATGGTACATTTGTATACAATCACATATAGTCCCTTCAGAAAGTATTCAGACCCCTTGACTTTTTCCAAATGTTGTTACGTTACAGCCTTATTCTAAAATTGATTAAATTCACATTTTTCCTCATCAATCTACACACAATACACTATAATGACAAAATGAAAACAGGATTTTAGAAATTTTGTCAAATTTATAGAATAAAAAAAATGAAATGCCTTATTTACATACGTGTTCAGACATTTTGCTATGAGAGTCGAAATTGAGCTCAGGTGCATCCTGTTTCCATTAATTATTCTTGAGATGTTTCTACAACTTGATTGGAGTCCACCTGTGGTAAATTCAATTGATTGGACATGATTTGGAAAGGCACACACCTGTTTATATAAGGTCCCACAGTTGACAGTGCTTGTCAGAGCAAAAACTAAGCCATGAGTTTGAAGGAATTGACCATAGAGCTCCGAGATAGGATTGTGTCGAAGCACAGCTCTGGGGAAGGGTACCAAAACATTTCTGCAGCTTTGAAGGTCCCCAAGAACCATCATTCTTAAATGTAAGAAGTTTGTAACCACAAAGACTTTTCCGAGAGCTGGCCACCTGGCCAAACTGAGCAATCGGGGGAAAAGGGCCTTGGTCAGGGAGGTGACCAAGAACCTGATGGTCACTCTGACAGAGCTCCACAGTTCCTCTGTGGAGATGGGAGAACCTTCCAGAAGGTCCAGAAGGCCACTCCTCAGTAAACGGCACATGACAGCGCACTTGGAGTTTGACAAAAGTCACCTAAAGACTATCAGACCATGATAAATAAGATTCTTTGGTCTGATGAAACCAAGATTGAATTATTTGGCCTGAATGCCAAGCATCATGTCTGGAGGAAATCTGGCACCATCCATACGGTGAAGCAATGGTGGTGGCAGCATCATGCTGTGGTGAAGTTTTTCAGCGTCAGGGACTGGGAGACTAGTCAGGATCGAGGGAAAGATGAATGGAGCAATGTACAGAGAGATCCTTGATGAAAACCTGCTACAGAGCGCTCAGGACCTCAGACTGGAGCGAATGTATACCTTCCAACAGGACAGCGACCCTAAGCACACAGCCAAGACAACGCAGGAGTGGCTTCGGGAGAAGTCTCTGAATGTCCTTGAGTGGCCCAGCCAGAGCCCGGACTTGAACCCGATCAAACATCTCTAGAGAGACCTGAAAATAGCTGTGCAGCGACAGTCCCCATCCAACCTAAGGATCTGCAGAGAAGAATGGGAGAAACTCCCCAAATACAGGTGTGCCAAGCTTGTAGCATAATACCCAAGAAGACTCGAGGCTGTAATCGCTGCCAACGGTGCTTCAAGAAAGTACTGAGTAAAGGGTCTGAATACTTATGTAAATGTGTTATTTCCAGTGTATTTTTTACAAAGTTCTGAAAACCTGATTTTGTTATGTCATTATGGGGTATTGTGTGTAGATTGATGAGGACAAAAAAATATTTTATACATTTTAGGATAGGCCTGTAACGTAACAAAATGTGGAAGAAGTCAAGGGGCCTTAATACTTTCCGAATGCACTGTATGTCTCTATTATTTTTGGGAATGCTTCGGAACAGATTTCACAATTTAGAGTCACTTGGAGCTGATTTACTGGTGTTTTTACAGTCTTATGTCATAATTATTTTAACCGGGGGGGATTAACAGTCATCCAGGCACATCACATCAGATTTTTCCTGACTTCTCCCAATGTTTGGCTTCATTTTCAGTCACACATTTTTTTTTACAAGCGAAATCATTTAATATTTTATTAATATGATGGACAGAATGAATTAGATATCTCATAGAGGTATTGGTCAAATTATGTTCTATACATGACCATACATATATTCTTTTTTTTAATGGCCCAGTGTGGTCAAAAAAACAGATTTTCTTGTTTTATATATATTTCCACACTATGAGGTTGGAATAATACTGTGAAATTGTGAAAATAATGATAATGCCTTTTTAGTGTAAGAGCTGTTTCAAAAGACCGCCTGAAATTTCAGCCTGTTTTGGTGGGATGGAATTTGTTCTGCTTGGTGACATCACCAGACGGTAAATTAGTTACTCGATTAATAAGGAGAGTTCAAAACCGCTCTGCCAAACACAGCTAGTTTTTAGTTTTCCCTTCCCAACTCAGACCACTCCTGGACAGTTCTAGAAAAAGAAATTCTGGAGAAATTGCTCCTTGCTAAGAAGCTATTTTTGTTTATTTTTGACCATTTTAATTGGAAACAATCACAGTAAGGTACTTCATAGTTACCCAGAAATTATTTGATATTGAGATAAAAATGGCTGCATTGGATTAAAGAAATGGTTTATTGGAATTCAGGATGTTGTGCTGTGAGAGTGGGGCTGTGAGACCCTGAATTAAAGGAGAATAAATGTGGTGTGGCATCCTTTGGAGTGATCAGGCCAGTCTCTCCTTAGTCTTCCAGAGAAATGCCTCAAGCTAAAGTCAGTGAGCAGCTTCTACTGCACCACGTCATTGGTCACTGACAAAACCCATTGCAGACAGGGAAAAATACAACATTTCAGGCTTTTTTGATTCTATGATGTATTCTCACCCCCTCTGTCTGTCTTTCTATGTGTATTTCTTGATAGTGAAATGGAATCTATAAATAATTTAAATCGGGGATGGGCAAATGGTGGCCATTTTTTAAGCCCACGCATCGCAGTCGGAACTCAGTTGGGGTCTCAACTTACTGTTGAGAGATAGAATAACAGAATACACAAGGTGTAATTTCTAAATGTTGTTGTGTATAAGCAGTTTTTCTCTTGTTATGTCAGTCACTAACCACATTTCCATCCAAAGTTTTTATGTGAGAAGTCATACCATATCAACAAACATTATGACAGCTGTGATGGAAACAGGAAGTTTCAGTCCAAATTTATAAAATCCGACAGATCATTTATTCGTTCCACATGGTGGGATCTTTTTGTGTCGGCAAAACTAATTCTGCGAGAAATGGCGGTGGAAACGGTTTTATGTGCGAATATTTATATAATAACACGATGACATGACATTTGGAAAGTTTACCGACAAATTAGCTGTTTCCATCAGGCCTTTCGTGAAATGTTTTATCCAACGTACTTTACGCAACATTTTTGTTTCATAGAAACCTGGTTAGAAACTCAATTAGCTCATGTCAGCAAAAACATTTTAGATGGGTCAATTAGTCTAGCCAGCTATGTAAACTTGTAGTAATCATGGTCGAATTACCGACTGGGAGGTCCATATTCATTCTGTTAGTCACTCTCACTCACACATCATTTTAAAAACTGCAAACATTTCTATCCCCCCTATGGCAAAATGTGTAGGATTGTATGAAATTAGTTTAAAAAATATATTCTCCACCCCTGTGGCAAATTGTGTAGAATTGCAGCAAACTTACTTTGAAACTGCAACATTTTCTCTATGCCCCATGGCAAAATATGTAGAATTTGGGGGAAATTAGCCTTAAAATGTTTTTCTTGCAAGCCAATGAATCATCAGATATTGCATGGTTTTATTAGTGGACGTTGTCGACAGTGTGGTAGATCAGATATGACAGATCTGGGTTGTAGTCTATGTGGGCATCCCTGGAGTCCGTGGCAAGCCCAGGATGTTGTCAGACAATCAGCAGAAAGGAGAGTTGTGAAACACACTGCTGGGACCTCAGAGAGCGATGAGAGGCTGCAGATTGAAGTGAGACTGATTGTCCCTTTAGGCCAAACTGTTAGTGAGATTACTGTATTCTGTATCTGATGTAGATCATTTCACCACTTGAGTTATAAAGAAATGACCCACAAGCAATATCTGTTTTGATTTAATAAAATATCAGAACTCCCAATAATTCATTCAGTGAATTGTTTTACATGTATAACAGTTATAAGTACTATACTTTACCAGTACTATTACTAGGGTATAATGTAAAGACTTAGCACTATTCCATCTGGATCTCTGAAGCGTTACAGATTGCATGAAATGTAAAGGTAATTTCCGATTGAGACGAAATATGCAGTGGTCACCTTGAACGCAGTCTTCGCTAACACGGGACCATTGCCTTTCAATTTAAATCAAGCAGTAACGCTTAACTTCCGCATTACAGATCGAACAAAGCCCCTACAGTATTGTTTAAATCTTGATCATGCTCTCATAGTACCTATCTCTCTTTCTCTCCAGGTGGCCAACCTCCTTCGTCTCTTCCAGATCCCTCAGATCAGCTACGCCTCCACCAGCGCCAAGCTCAGTGACAAGAGCCGCTATGACTACTTTGCCCGCACGGTGCCCCCTGACTTCTATCAGGCCAAGGCCATGGCAGAGATCCTGCGCTTCTTCAACTGGACCTATGTGTCAACCGTAGCATCGGAGGGCGACTACGGCGAGACGGGCATCGACGCCTTCCAGCAGGAGGCCCGCGCCCGCCAGATCTGTATCGCCACCTCAGCCAAGGTCAGCCGCTCGATGAACCGCTACAGCTATGACCAGGTGATCCATTCGCTGCGGCAGAAGTCCAATGCCAAAGTGGTCATTCTCTTCACACGCAGCGAGGACGCCCGGGAGCTGCTGGTTGCAGCCAACCGATTGAACGCGTCCTTCACCTGGGTGGCCAGCGATGGCTGGGGGGCGCAGGAGATCGTGGTGAGGGGCAGCGAGGCTGTGGCGGACGGGGCCTTCACCATCGAGCTGGCCTCCTACCCCATCCCCCAGTTTGCTGAGTACTTCACGGGCCTGAATCCCTACAACAACACACGTAACCCCTGGTTCAGGGAGTTCTGGGAGAATAGATTCCAATGTAGCCTCCATGACCTGGGCTGTGGGAAGCACTCTCTGCGGGATGGCCTGTTTGAGCAGGAGTCCAAGATCATGTTTGTGGTGAACGCTGTCTATGCCATGGCACATGCCCTGCATAACATGAGGCAGTCGCTGTGCCCCAACTCCACCACCAAGATCTGTGACGCTCTGAAGCCAGGCAACGGCAAGAGGTTCTACAGGGAGTATATCCTGAAGACCAAGTTTGACGGTGAGTTTGAAGATTGATGAGTATGGCTACATCACTATACATTATGTAACAGATGTGATCGTTAACATGTTGACCAAACCGGACGTGCGGGTGCTCCTGCGTGCGCATGTTGATTTTGTACCGCCACACCAGACACGATCAGGACACGCAGGTTGAAATATCAAAACAAACTATGAACAAATTAAATTAATTTGTGGACAGGTCAAAAAGCATTAAACATTTATGGCAATTTAGCTAGCTAGCTTGCTGTTGCTAGCTAATTTGTCCCGGGATATAAACATTGGGTTGTTATTTTACCTGAAATGCACAAGGTCCTCTTCTCCGACAATTAATCCACAGAATAAACAGTAAACTGAATTCCTTTCGTCATCTCTCCTCCTTCCTCAGGCCTCTTTTTTACTTCTTTGGACTTTATATGGCGGTTGGCAACCAACTTTACAGTGCATTACTACAACCGACTGGAGTGTGGACATCAGTTCATCTTTCAATCACCCACATGGGTATATGCTCATAAACACCAATGAGGAGATGGGAGAGGCCGGACTTGCAGGAATGCCAGCCAATGGTCCCAGTTGATCTGATGTTTACTCTCTGACAATAGACACAAAGAAAACACACTAGATGTGCAGGACAGAAGTCTGTTGATGGCTGTAGATTTGTCTACAACATGGAAAAAACTGTGTATTAGCAGGGGCTAATGTGACCATTATATTTCAGGCATGCTAACTATCTCACTTGTACAGCAATCATACATACAAAAGCACATCACAGGAAGCCCCCAATATCTAACAGCTACCATACACATATATACACATATATATATATATATATATACACTGCTCAAAAAAATAAAGGGAACACTTAAACAACATAATGTAACTCCAAGTCAATCACACTTCTGTAAAATCAAACTGTCCACTTAGGAAGCAACACTGATTGACAATAAATTTCACATGCTGTTGTGCAAATGGAATAGACAACAGGTGGAAATTATAGGCAATTAGCAAGACACCCACAATAAAGGAGTGGTTCTGCAGGTGGGGACCACAGGCCACTTCTCAGTTCCTATGCTTCCTGGCTAATGTTTTGGTCACTTTTGAATGCTGGCGGTGCTTTCACTCTAGTGGTAGCATGAGACGGAGTCTACAACCCACACAAGTGGCTCAGGTAGTGCAGCTCATCCAGGATGGCACATCAATGCGAGCTGTGGCAAGAAGGTTTGCTGTGTCTGTCAGCGTAGTGTCCAGAGCATGGAGGCGCTACCAAGAGACAGGCCAGTACATCAGGAGATGTGGAGGAGGCCGTAGGAGGGCAACAACCCAGCAGCAGGACCGCTACCTCTGCCTTTGTGCAAGGAGGAGCAGGAGAAGCACTGCCAGAGCCCTGCAAAATGACCTCCAGCAGGCCACAAATGTGCATGTGTCTGCTCAAACGGTCAGAAACAGACTCCATAAGGGTGGTATGAGGGCCCGACATCCACAGGTGGGGGTTGTGCTTACAGCCCAACACAGTGCAGGACGTTTGGCATTTGCCAGAGAACACCAAGATTGGCAAATTCGCCACTGGCGCCCTGTGCTCTTCACAGATGAAAGCAGGTTCACACTGAGCACATGTGACAGACGTGACAGAGTCTGGAGACGCCGTGGAGAACGTTCTGCTGCCTGCAACATCCTCCAGCATGACCGGTTTGGCGGTGGGTCAGTCATGGTGTGGGGTGGGGTGGCATTTCTTTGGGGGGCCGCACAGCCCTCCATTTGCTCGCCAGAGGTAGCCTGACTGCCATTAGGTACCGAGATGAGATACTCAGACCCCTTGTGAGACCATATGCTGGTGCGGTTGGCCCTGGGTTCCTCCTAATGCAAGACAATGCTAGACCTCATGTGGCTGGAGTGTGTCAGCAGTTCCTGCAAGAGGAAGGCATTGATGCTATAGACTGGCCTGCCCGTTCCCCAGACCTGAATCCAATTGAGCACATCTGGGACATCATGTCTTGCTCCATCCACCAACGCCACGTTGCACCACAGACTGTCCAGGAGTTGGCGGATGCTTTACTCCAGGTCTGGGAGGAGATCCCTCAGGAGACCATTCGCCACCTCATCAGGAGCATGCCCAGGCATTGTAGGGAGGTCATACACACTACTGAGCCTCATTTTGACTTGTTTTAAGGACATTACATCAAAGTTGGATCAGCCTGTAGTGTGGTTTTCCACTTTAATTTTGAGTGTGAATCCAAATCCAGACCTCCATGGGTTGATAAATTAGATTTCCATTGATTATTTTTGTGTGATTTTGTCAGCACATTCAACTATGTAAAGAAAAAAGTATTTAATAAGATTATTTATTTAGTTCAGATCTAGGATGTGTTGTTTAAGTGTTCCCTTTATTTTTTTGAGCAGTATATATACACAGTACCAGTCAAAAGTTGTAAACACCTATTCATTCAAGGGTTTTTCTTTCTTTTTTACTATTTTCTACATTGTAGAATAATAGTGAAGACATCAAAACTGCGAAATAACACATGGAATCATGTAGTAACCAAAAAAGTATTAAACAAATCTAAATATATTTAGATTTGAGGTTCTTCAAAGTAGCCACCCTTTGCATTCCAGGTGAAGCTGGTGAGAGAATGTCAAGAGTGTGCAAATCTGTCGTCAAGGCAAAGGGTATTTTCATTTGTTTAACACTCATGAGACATTTTCATCATAGCGCTTGATGGTTTTTGTGACTGCACTTCAGGAAACTTTCAAAGTTCTTGACATTTTCCGGAATGAGTGACCTTCATGTCTTAAAGCAATGATGGACTGTTGTTTATCTTTGCTTATTTGAGCTGTTCTTGCCATAATATGGACTTGGTCTTTTACCAAATATATTCTGTGTACCACCACTACCTTATCACAACACAACTGATTGGCTCAAATGCATTAAGAAGGAATGAAATTCCACAAATTAACTTCTGTCACAAAAAGTGCCGTGTTGAATTGACCAAACTGCAGCGGGTATGTGGATACTCATTCTTTTAATGAAAAAAACACAACGCATCCACAGGAAAAACCAAACAATAAACGATACTCACGACCAAACAGTGTGGCAGGCTAAACAAGCAGTGCTCACAAACAATTACCCACAAACACACCCTACTAATATAGGACTCCCAATCAAAGGCAACTCAACACACCTGCCTTCAATTGGGAGTCCAATCCCAATTAACTCTACATAGAAAACAAACCTAGAACCTATACCCACAACTAACTAACTAAACCTAGAAATACATAAACACAGAGCAGTGCCCAAAACCCCCGGAATACATAAATAAAACAACCTACTACCTACACCACCACCCCAAACCATATAAAACAAATACCCTCTGCCACATCCTGACCAAACTCCAACAACAAATAACCCTTAACTGGTCAGGACGTGACGACTTCGAACAAGGCACACCTGTTAATTGAAATTCATTCCAGGTGACTACCTCATGAAGCTGATTGAGAGAATGCCAAGAGTGTGCAAAGCTGTCATCAAGGCAAAGGGTGGCTACTTTGAAGAATCTCAAATATATTTTGATTTGTTTAACACCTTTTTGGTAACTAAATGATTCCATATGTGTTATTTCATAGTTGTGATGTCTTCACTATTATTCTACAATGTAGGAAATAGTAAAAATAAAGAAAAACCCTTGAATGAGTAGGTATGTCCAAACTTTTGACTGGTACTGTATAGGAAATGTACAAAGCGACCTCTGACACATTGTAAATATAATGCACTATTTCAGAACGTGACCTACCACTTGGATAGAATTATTGGACTTGGAAGAATTGACATCCGCAATTTTCCCCTATCTGCAAGCATGACCAGTGGCATAACACCTTGTTGATATGTAAATTCAACCAACCAGTAGGAATACATAAACATTGAATACATATTTCTGCAGTGACAGAATCACTGTTAGATGTATACAGAGAAATTTGATTTTCTAAAACCTCAGAAATGGCTATATCCTAAGAAGTGATTTTCCATTAGATTATTGCCAGAGAACAAATAGACCATATTCAACTGTATTTCTTTGTATTTGATTTTTGGTTGATGACTAAAGTCTCTTTCATCTTTATCATTTTGTCTCTTATTAGCCTCTCGACACATAATGTTGAAAATGAACTACACTGCATGATATACTGCAATCATAATCTACCCATGAGTGCCCTACTTGCTGAAAGATTTGATTCCATAAATTTAGATCCATTGTATCAATTCCTACCATCCTACAGTACGTGGGAACAGTCCAGGACTAATTATAATTGTTTTTATATTGCTGCTGAAGATAAGAGCTTGTAATGATTCAATTTGCAAAGAGGAAACATCAATTTCCAGCCTCACACGCTGAGGCTCATTTTGCCATGCATCTCATCTGCCTGGAGTGTGTGGAGTGACTTGGCCTACAGCCTGAATATTACATATAGGAATCACATAAACTCCCTCATCAGGGAACGACACTTTCAGTCAGGTGGTGACCAGAGATAGTCAGTGTAACAGATAATTTATGTAAAACCCTATAGCAGCAACACATCTGTACAACACAGATAACAACAACCCCACCAAGCCAAATGCTCTAACTACTAAACCCTTGACTGAGTAGTTGTGTCTCCAAGTCTTATGGTAGGGATGCAGTAAAAGGTGGGAATATTTCCAATCATGAGTGACGGTGGGGGTGGGGGGGTTCAAAGTCCATGAGGGTTGCTTTAGCCAAGCTAACCATCTCAGCCGTCCATGGATTGTAGATGGATCCCCAGGGGAGCTTGCTGTCAGAAGACATCAGATTGGATTACAAGACTAGAATTGCCTGAAGTGTATGGAAATCTTTGGGGAAATGGCAGTACAGCAGGGTCACAATTACCCTTCATCCATTACAAAGCCCCATTTCCTCTAGTTCAAAAGAGACTAGATGATTCTCTATGGAGAATAATGGGACTATTCAGCTGAGAATGGTTCTAAAAATCTCTAAACATCTCAACGGTCCAGGTGCAATTCTGTCATTTTGCTCTGTTTACTTTCTAGCTATGAATACATTGGTATTTCTATCCATGTCTTGCAAATTGTTATACCATAGTTAGACGTCAAGAATGTATTATTCCATAGTTAGACATTATGAATGGATTGATGTTAAGATAAATGTTCAATCTTTTTGACATGGTACCAACTGATTGTATAGTAACTGTCAATTCCATGGTGTTGAATGAATCTGGTCTATACCCATAGTTGTTGGCACCTGAATAGTAAAAAAAAATAACTATTAAACCTCTCTCTGAGGTTCTCATTTGAGTGCAATAAGCCTGTGTCAAAGAAAACAGACTCAACCTTCTGACTTCAGTTATGTAAATGCTGGGTTTGCACCTGTGTCCCTGATGCATCAGCTACTGTTTAATCCCATGTGAAAGGAATGGAATGTCAGAGGGGAATACAGAGAGGTGAAGTGATGAAGCAGATACAAGCTCATTCAATCAAAACATGTTGACTCCAAGACCCTGGATTCATTGTATACATTGTACACAATTCAAAATACGAATCTGAGTGAGTCAGAGTTCAGAGGGTGAATGATATATTGTATTGTCAAGGATAGACATACATTTGTTTATTTCACTTTCAACCATCATAACATGACCATGGTCTTCTCTTTCTCACCCTGCAGCTCCATTCCGTCCAGCAGACACAGAGAACATGGTGAGGTTCGATATCTTTGGAGACAGCTTAGGCCGCTACAACATCTTTCACTACCACAAAGAGGACGGACGCTACGTCTACCGTAAGGTGGGCTACTGGGCCCAGAATCTGACCCTTAACACCAGCCAGATCGCCTGGGAAGGCCATGCCGCACCCACCTCCCAATGCAGCGACCCCTGCAGGAAGAACGAGGTGAAGAGCATGCAGCCTGGAGATGTGTGCTGCTGGATCTGCATCCCCTGCCAGCCTTACCAGTACTTGAAGGACGAGTTCACCTGCGCCGACTGCAAGTTTAGCGAATGGCCCCTGGCCAACCTGACAGGCTGCTACAACCTACCAGAGGAGTACATCCGCTGGGAGGACGCCTGGGCTATTGGCCCTGTTACCATCTCCTGCCTGGGCATGATGTGTACACTCTTCATCATCGGCCTCTTTCTCAAGCACAACGACACCCCTGTGGTGAAGGCCAGCGGGAGGGAGCTGTCCTACATCCTCCTGCTGGGTGTTCTGATGTGCTACAGCATGACCTTCATCTATATCTCCAAGCCCTCCATGGCTGTGTGTACCCTACGTCGACTAGGCCTTGGCACCTCCTTCGCTGTGTGCTACTCTGCGCTTCTCACCAAGACCAACCGCATCGCACGCATCTTCAGCGGGGTGAAGGACGGAGCCCAGCGGCCGAGGTTCATCAGCCCTGCCTCGCAGGTGGCCATCTGCGGGGGTCTGATCTCCTGCCAGCTGGTGGTGGTGGTGGTCTGGCTCCTGGTGGAGGCCCCGGGGGTCAGGAAGGAAGTAAACCCCGAGAGGAGGGACATAGTCACCCTCAAGTGCAACAGCAAGGACTCCAGTATGCTCATGTCCCTCAGCTACAACTGCATCCTCATCATCCTCTGCACTGTCTACGCCTTTAAGACCAGGAAGTGCCCCGAGAACTTCAACGAGGCCAAGTTCATTGGGTTCACCATGTACACCACCTGTATCATCTGGCTGGCCTTCCAGCCCATCTTCTATGTCACGGCCAGCGACTACAGGGTGAGTTATCAAATCACATAGACTTTGATATTCTGGTGTAAATAATAAGCAGACATCCTATGCCTGATGCCGGTTGCCTGATTTTGTAAACAAAGTCACATGTTTTTGCTGTTTTTGAGTTTCACAGTACATCACTACTTTTACAAAAATGAACAACACAACCTCAACACACTGCCTAACATACAGTGTATATCTACAGTACTTTACAAACTAAGGTTGAAGACACATGAAACTAATCCCTTGGTTGTTATTTCTACTTGTGTATTTCCTGTGTCCTTAAAGTCGTAAGTCAGGGGACGTGAGTTTGGCTCATTGAATTTTTTCTAAACAGATAACAAATCCCTTTGATTGCTTGTCTTTAACTCTGATAAAAGAAGCAGATCTCTTTTCATGTGACTGAGAAATCTGTTCCAGAGGAGAACAAAGGCTCAGAGGAGATCCTATCCCGGCAAAATGACGCGTTTAAATAGGTGGGATGGATTTATACTGAAAAAACACTTGACAATGGCTACTTAATGACAATTAACATAGAGCAAACCTCATTGTGTTATGATCATTTCATTTCCACATTACCATACCTACCATAAAACTTCAATTAAACGCAGTCTCAAATAGCCACCTGTCCCTTTTATTACATTTCAGCAAGTAAACGCCTGTTTCAAATAGTCACGGGGTCTAAATTAATTGTTCACGAGGTTACCATGAACACCGCTATGATATTCCCACGGTCATGTGCATAAAAAAAAAAATCCTAGCAATGGCGCCACCAAAAAGACAACACAACATCAAATAATGCTCTCCATGGTGCTGAAGCATGAAATTGGGGGGTGTATGACAGGCAGCCTAGTCTTTGCAAGTCTGATCAGCGATGGATTTGTTAATATTATGTTTATACTGGTCATACCGGTCACAACAGTGTGGTAGTCTTTTCAACATTTTTTAGAGCAAAATGCTGTGTGCATTAAAGGGATACTTCGGGATTTTGGCAATGAAGTTTATGTCTCTGCTTGCAGTTTGAAGGAAGTTGATAAGTAGCGTTAGTGCAATGACTGGAAGTCTATGGTAACACCAAGCATGCTAGTTCCAGTCATTGCGCTAACGCTAGTTAGCGATAGCATGCGAAACTACCTCTAACTTCCTTCATACTAGACGCAGAGACATAACAATACTACCCTCATTGCCAAAATCCTGATGTATCACTTTAAGGAAATAGACACCAACCTCAAAGATAAGCCTGTCTCCAATAAGCGCTGGTTGTGTTCAATGATTTAAGCAGATAAATGCTATAAATAGAAGTTTCACGGTATTTATTAAAGATTGGTCAATGGATTTAGTAATGCATTACTAAAGTAATGCTCAAAGTAATGCTCTCCAACATTATGTGCGTACAGTATGTGTATACTGTACACAAGCTTGTATGTGGAGTGTGTACAGCAGAGCCTACCATAGCAAAAAGCATAACAGCTGGGTCATTCTATCAATAAAGGGCCTTTAGGGTATGGTAATTTGTTTTGCTTTTTAAAAAAGATTTTTTAATATTCTGTCATAAAGAGCACATGTAAAAAATACAAAAACATGTTTTCCCATTCCAAGAGTAAAAAAAATAAATATATATATATATATAGTAAATGCCAATGAAGTGCACATTAAAGTAGAAGGGTTGACAGTAACAGGATTGACAATTTCATCTTAAATCCCTTTGCGACAGTGGGAATAGAGTGGTGAGGAGGAGGAGTCATTCATTTTCTGGATTCAGGTTCACTCAAACATAATTTTAAGCTTTGTTTTACTATTGACAGTTACAGCTGATTTTGGGATTGTATATCGATTCGCTCTACTTAATTATTTGTCATCTGATGTATTAGTTTCAGTCTCTGAATTGTTTAATCAAAATGTTTTTCCCGCCAGATCCTGATATTAGGGCATAAAAATGAACATTTCTGTCCTGAATTAGCCTAGTGCTCATGTGCGCCCAGCTATATCCTGTCCCACTCTTGTTTGTCCTGGCTAAACAAACTGGCTAGCTGAACTATGCTAGTTTTCGTCCACATTGCCAAACTTAATGGATACTGCATCCTCAACTTCAAAACTCCTTTGCTAGTTAGTTATAAAATCATGTAACTAAGAAATTCTCTGGAAATGAAACGTTTTTTTTTTTAATAGTCATGACTGGTTCGAGCTACAGTACAGTACCTGTTGTGTCGTAAGATATCATTGCTACTTAACGAAGATCCAAGTTCAGTTTTTACATCCACCGTGTTTAAACATCCACTGTCGTCATTGGCGTAGGGTTAGCTGGATGTTTCTGACTGGTCTTGGAACTGTGACAACGGGCAGCCTCTCCCCACTTGATTCGATGGGATATGTAGAAATTTTGCCAACACAGCCAGATATGTACACAGTCTTGTACCCTTAAACTGTTTTAAACTTACTATCGTATTTGTTGATTAAATCTGACTATATTAGTATAATGAGTAATCCAAGAATGTCACAAGTTAATTGACATGAGAAAACTTGAGAAAATAGCAACTCTACAGAGCGCCAATTGCTTCAATGAATGGCTAAATTACTTCTGGACACGAAGGGTCCGCAGAGCTCCTCCTCACCACTATATGGAAGTTTGTTTTGTGCAAGACGGAGGGGCAAATGAATGCAAGCTTCACATTTTTTTATTGTTAAACACTAGAAAATGGCCAAAAAGAGTAGAAGCAGCTCACCTGCTTTTACACTATGATTTGACTATTATATCTTCAATGTTTTTATTGAAAAAATAAATGAAAAAGGAATAGTATGACCATATTAAAATGAGTGTTCAGTTCACGTAACAAGGTTGACCTTAAAATAAGGGACAGACGTAAATTATTCACTAATCGCATGAAATAAATAAGAATCTGCATAATAAATAAGAATCTGCATTGTTGGGAAGGGCCCGTAAGTAATGATTTCACTGTTAGTCTACACCTGATGTTAACAAAGCATGTGACAAATACAATTTTATTTGAATTTTAAGAAATTACTTTCTCAAAGCAACAAAATAACTAAGACTTTACAATGATGGTGAAAACCATGTGGTTCATATTATTGGGCAAAGGCTTTTAACTCCTGGAACGACCCAGATAGAAAAATATTTGTGACCAAGTGACTGTTGAGTCCTGAACCTAGAGATCTGATGACATAGAGTTTCAGAGAGGTACTGAGCTCTGTGGTATTTTGTACCCTCTGGGATACCTGTGTGGACTGGGGGGGGGGGGACAGGGGGGGGGGGGGGGACAGAGGGAGGTCCCCTGGTACACCTACCTCTGCAGACACAGATGGACAGGCTGGAAAGCATGAGGTTTGGATGGGGGACAGAATGTAGCTGTGTGTCCCCGTGCGGAGTAGAGTGTGAAAGATCAGGACGTTGAGTCCCAGCTGTGTCCCGTGCGCTGGGATTACTGTGCGTCTCCCAGGGCTTCAAAGGACCCTACCTCATGGCCCCTAGGCAGGAGGGGGAGGGGAGAGAAGGGGGCACGGACAGAACAGATCAACACAGCTCTAATCTGACCGCTCTGATTATCTCTGAACTGGAACAAAGACTCATGTGATTTGTGTATTGTCTTCAATGAGGGAAATATAACTGGACTGTGTTCCGTCTGCTACAATCTTACACTGAGATGGCTGTCCTCCTACCCTGTGATTTCAGAAAAGTCTGGTTGAATAATCAAACAAGAATTTGCACGTTATCCATTAAATGTTTAAGGAAACAAAATATGGTCTACTGAGGCATGAATTACAAACATGATTACCACATTAAATATTAAAGATGTCCTCCCAGAAGGGGAAAAGCAAATTAACAAGGTGATGAAACATCATTCATATCCAAAGGCAAAGAGTGCCCTTCACGCTGGGCATAGACATCAGTTCAATGTCTATTTTTGATTTACATTTGGTTGTTGTCAACTAACGTGAACTCAACGTGAAATCAACAAAAATGTGACCATGTCATTAGATTTAGGTTAAAAGTTAGGTAAAAAAAGTAAAAAATTGCCCTTTCTAAATATCAGATATACAGAATCTTTAGGTTTTATTGGTGACATTTATTTCATATATTTTATATACTCATAAACTCTAGGGGAGAATGGGTTAAGTTGAGACGTTTCTTTTTTTTACATTCAGCATCACTATGTCAAGGAAATATAGTATTCTTTCTAACAAAGAGATCTACATATATTTCAGGATGTTGTGTATCCCTGGAAAAAAATTACAGAATTAATGTAAACATAACAGTTTTGAAAACATAGCTTGTCCAAAAAAAAGTGGTTATTTCCACAACTTACCCTGGTATGGGGTAAGTTGAGTAGCGGAACAAGGCAAATTAAGCCGCCTTGGCGTAAGTGCGCGACGGTGTTCTGTGACAGTGGGTGATGGTGCTGGTAGGTCAGCAAGTTTAATTCATGGAATGGTGGTGTGGTATATTGTACATCTTAAATGTATGTCTACAGTCATGGCCAAAAGTTTTGAGAATGACACAAATATTAATTTTCACAAAGTCTGCTGCCTCAGTTTGTATGATGACAATTTGCATATACTCCAGAATGTTATGAAGAATGATCAGATGAATTGCAATTAATTGCAAAGTCCCTATTTGCCATGCAAATTAACTGAATCCCCAAAAACATTTCCACTGCATTTCAGCCCTGCCACAAAAGGACCAGCTGACATCATGTCAGTGATTCTCTCGATAGCACAGGTGTGAGTGTTGACAAGAACAAGGCAGGAGATCATTCTGTCATGCTGATTGAGTTTGAATAACAGACTGGAAGCTTCAAACGGAGCGTGGTGCTTGGAATCATTGTTCTTCCTTTGTCAATCATGGTTAACTGCAAGGAAACACGTGCCGTCATCATTGCTTTGCACAAAAAGGGCTTCACAGGCAAGGATATTGCTGCCAGTAAGATTGCACCTAAATCAACCATTTATCGGATCATCAAGAACTTCAAGGAGAGCGGTTCAATTGTTGTGAAGAAGGCTTCAGGGCGCCCAAGAAAGTCCAGCAAGCGCCAGGACCGTTTCCTAAAGTTGATTCAGCTGCGGGATCAGGGCACTATCAGTACAGACCTTGCTCAGGAATGGCATCAGGCAGGTGTGAGTGCATCTGCACGCACAGTGAGGCGAAGACTTCTGGAGGATGGCCTGGTGTCAAGAAGGGCAGCAAAGAAGCCACTTCTCTCCAGGAAAAACATCAGGGACAGACTGATATTCTGCAAAAGGTACAGGGATTGGACTGCTGAGGACTGGGGTAAAGCCATTTTCTCTGATGAATCCCCTTTCCGATTGTTTGGGGCATCTGGAAAAAAGCTTGTCCGAAGAAGACAAGGTGAGCGCTACCATCAGTCCTGTGTCATGCCAACCTGAGACCATTCATGTGTGGGGTTGCTTCTCAGCCAAGGGAGTGGGCTCACTCACAATTTTGCCTAAGAACACAGCCATGAATAAAGAATGGTACCAACACATCCTCCGAGAGCAACTTCTCCCAACCATCCAGGAACAGTTTGGTGACAAACAATGCCTTTTCCAGCATGATGGAGCACCTTGCCATACGGCAAAAGTGATAACTAAGTGGCTCGGGGAACAAAACATTGATATTTTGTGTCCATGGCCAGGAAACTCCCCAGACCTTAATCCCATAGAGAATTTGTGGTCAATCCTCAAGAGGCGGGTGGACAAACAAAACCCCACAAATTCTGACAAACTCCAAGCATTGATTATGCAAGAATGGGATGCCATCAGTCAGGATGTGGCCCAGAAGTTAATTGACAGCATGCCAGGGCGGATTGCAGAGGTCTTGAAAAAGAAGGGTCAACACTGCCAATATTGACTCTTTGCATCTTTTTCATGTAATTGACAATTAAAGCCTATGACACTTGTGAAATGCTTATAATTATACTTCAGTATTCCATAGTAACATCTGACAAAAATATCTAAAGACACTGAAGCAGCAAACTTAGTGGAAATTAATATTTGTGTCAATCTCAAAACTTTTGGCCACGACTGTACACTCTTAGAAAAAAAGGTTCCAAAAGGGTTATTTGCAGAGGGATAGGGTTCTACCAAGAACCGTTTTGATCAAGGGTTTTTTCTAAGTCAAAGGGTTGTTCCTAGAACCTTTAACACCCTAAGAACTGTTTTTAGCAGAAAGGGTTATTTGATGAGTCTTTGAAATGCGAGAAGGGTTCTACATAGAACAATATATAATATTGTCCAGCATGCTCTACTGGAGGGAGATTTTCAGAATTGTTTGTTTTACTGTAATATCTGTGTTTTTGCATGTATAGTATATTGACTGGTTGATACATTTTATGCCACACAAAGATACAGTAAATAATATACCATTTTCTAAACTAATCCAGTCTGTTAGTAATAGGATTTATTGCACCCGTTACTGAGATGTTTGTTCCAGTTTAGATGATTGAGGTAGTCTCAGTATTCAATCTGCTTTACCTTGGCATTCATTCTGAATGCAGGTTGCGGGTGATTAACAATTCTACTTTTTGGATATCCTAACTCTGGCTGGATTCCAATCAGAATTACACATCACTTTGAAAGCCAGCATAATGTGACTTGCAGGCCTGATGTGGCCTGTAATCCAGGAGATTCCTAATACCACTGTGTCACAGGAGGTTTGTGGCAAGTTAATTGGGGATTATTACGAGCCTTCCTCCCCTCAGCAGCCTCCACTGCACTGTGTTAGGATATAACTAGGCCCTCAAAGAAAGGCCTTATGATTTATGTAATGTATTGTCATAAATAATAAAATGTTAAAGACTAATAAGGCTGGTGCGTTCTACCCGTTCGTAAAGGATTCTTGGAAGAACCCTCCAAAGATAAAATGGTTCTTGGTAGAACCCTTCAGACAGTTCTAGAAAGAACATTCAGATGATAAAATGGTTCTTGGTAGAACCTCTGCAATGGCTTCTACCCAGCACCAAAAAGGGTTCCCCTATGGGGACAAACCAAAGAACCCTGTATGGTTCTACTTAGCACCTTTCTTTCTAAGAGTGTACTTTCAGATCTAGATCTTTCTGTTCAATATCACTTACCCTTCCATTTCTTGACCAGATCGCTGGGACCGGGATGTTGTATCAATGTGCTGATTCGTGGGCAGGTTCTCTGCATTTAAGGCTACTAAGCCCATAAAACTGGTCCATGAAATGTTTTATATGTTTAGCAAGCTCAGACTCCATGTCATCAGATAAGACCTTGTGTGCCTCTGCTACTCTATTATAGCCTCTCTTTCACACAGGTACATGTTTGTTTAGTTTTTTGTCAATGTACCTCTTCAGTGTCATTCAGTCATTTTTTTTCTCCCTTGCTGTTGCTCGAATGGACTTCTTCCCTTCTCTCACTTCCTTGGCTGCTCTCTCAAGGACCTCAAGAGGGGCTAGACCCTTGCTTGTTTTACGTTTTTATACATTAGGCATGATTGTGCTTTTTTTTTTTACAGAGCAACTCATTACTGTAAGTTGCTCTGGATAAGAGCGTCTGCTAAATGACTAAAATGTAAAAATTGTAGTTACTCCACAATGCAAACCTAAATGACAGAGTGAAAAGATGGAAGACTGTACAGAATAACAAATATTCCAAAACATGCATCCTGATTGCATTATGGTATTAAAGTAAAACGGCAAAATATGTGGCAAAGAAATTAACTTTATGTCCTGAATACAAAGCATTGTGTTTCGGGCAAATCCAACAAATCACATCACTGAGTACCACTCTTTAAATTTTATGGTGGTGGCTGGTGGGTATGCTTGTCATCGGCAAGGACTAGGGAGTTTTTTAGGATAAAAAAAACTGAATAGAGCTAAGCACAGGCAAAATTCTTGAGGAAAACCTGGTTCAGTCTGCTTTCCAACAGACAATGGGAGACAATTTCACCTTTCAGCAGGACAATAACGTAAAACACAAGACCAAATATACACTGAAGTTGCTTACCAAGATGACATTGAATGTTCCTGAGTGGCCTAGTTACAGTTTTGACTTAAATTACTTGAAAATCTTAAAGGTGTGCAAAGTTTTGTTTCCATACCCAACCCTACCACGAAACATCCATGTCTTCATCACTGGAAAAAATAAACTGTTGAGTTTGATATAATTTAAAAGCTTACAAATGGGGTTGTCAAACTATTTCATCATTTCGTGATTTTTTTTAATACAAATGTCATTTTTTTTTTACCTTTAACGTCAATTACCAAAAAAACACTTGAACTTAGATTGTTCTTAATATTTGCAAAATTTGTAGCTTAGACCCTATTTTACATTATCTGAGGTTTTTGTTCTGTGCCCGCTATCGGTTGAGACACAACATCCTCTTGAATACAAGGTGGGTGTCATTTCAATCATAGAAATATAATTCATAGAATGAACCTATCCCTTCAGACTACTGCAATGTATCTGGTACACCATTGAAATTGTAACTTCTCATTACTACCACAAAGATGGCTGCCGATCCACCCACCATTAAATGTCAACTTAAATGGTCATGTCTATTTTATTACCTATATTTCTATGATTTCAAAAGATTTACTATACAGGATTGACAGTATAATTAAAGTATAATTAAATTTTGAGGGTACCAATGTAGCCACTGAGACAATTTCAGGTCGGCTGAGTGCAAACTTGAAAGTTGTGAAAATTCTGTGCAACTTCCGGCACACGTTTAGTGTGAACACTGAGGCTCTACCTGCTTTAAATTCATTTTAATAGTAGTAAAATAGGCTACTGTGGCTATTTGTTTGTAATGTAGGCCTACCAGCGTGGCCTACCATCAATAGCAATGGAGAAAATGCATCCAATAACATTTTAACATGGAAATAGCTGTTGCATCACCTCCTGGTATGGTAACTGCTCGGCATCTGACCGCAAGGTGCTACAGAGGGTAAGCGGTGTCAGAGGAAAGCCCCAAAAATTGTCAAAGACTCCAGTCACCCAAGTCATAGACTGTTTTCTCTGCTGCCGCATAGCAAGCTGTACCGGAGCTCCAAGTCTAGGACCAAAAGGCTCCTTAACAACTTCTACCCCCAAGCCATAAAACTGCTGAACAATTAATCAAATGGCCACCGGATTATTTACATTGACACCCCCCCCCCCCCCCCCCCCCCCCATTTGTTTTTTTACACTGCTGCTACTCACTGTTTATTATCTGTGCATTGTACCGGTACCCCCTGTATATAGCCTTGTTATTGTTATTTTATTGTTTTACTTTTTCTTTATTACTTTAGTTTATTTGGTAAATATTTTCTTAACTCTTCTTGAATTGCACTGTTGGTTAAGGGCATGTACAGTTGAAGTCGGAAGTTTACATATACTTTGGCCAAATACATTTAAACTCAGTTTGTCACAATTCCTGACATTTAATCCTAGTAAAAATTTCCTGTCTTAGGTCAGTTAGGACCACCACTTTATTTTAAGAATGTGAAATGTCAGAATAATAGTAGAGAGAATGATTTATTTCAGCTTTTATTTATTTCATTACATTCTCAGTGGGTCAGAAGTTTACATACACTCAATTAGTATTTGGTAGCATAGACTTCAAATTGTTTAACTTGTGTCAAACGTTTCGGGTAGCCTTCCACAAGCTTCCCACAATAAGTTGGGTGAATTTTGGCCCATTCCCCCTGACAGAGCTGGTGTAACTGAGTCAGGTTTGTAGGCCTGCTTGCTCGCACACCCTTTTTCAGTTCTGCCCACACATTTTCTATGGGATTGAGGTCAGGGCTTTGTGATGGCCACTCCAGTACCTTCACTTTGTTGTCCTTAAGCCATTTTGCCACAACTTTGGAAGTATGCTTGGGGTCATTGTCCATTTGGAAGACCCATTTGCGACCAAGCTTTAACTTCCTGACTGATGTCTTGAGATGTTGATTCAATATATCCACATCATTTTCCAACCTCATGATGCCATTTATTTTCTGAAGTGCACCAGTCCCTCCTGCTGAAAAGCACCCCAACAACATGATGCTGCCACCCTCGTGCTTCACAGTTGGGATGGGGTTCTTCGGCTTGCAATCCTCCCCCTTTTCCCTCCAAACATAACAATGGTCATTAGGGCCAAACAGTTCTATTTTTGTTTCATCAGAAGAGGATATTTCTCCAAAAAGTACGATCTTTGTCCCCATGTGCAGTTGCAAACCGTAGTCTGGCTTTTTTATGGCGCTTTTGGAGCAGTGGCTTCTTCCTTGCTGAGCGGCCTTTCAGGTTATGTCGATATAGGACTCGTTTTACTGTGGATATAGATACTTTTCTACCCGTTTCCTCCAGCATCTTCACAAGGTCCTTTCCTATTGTTCTGGGATTGATTTGCACTTTTCGCACCAAAGTACGTTCATCTCTAGGAGACAGAATAAGTCTCCTTCCTGAGCGGTATGATGACTGCGTGGTCCCATGTTGTTTATACTTGCGTACTATTGTTTGTACAGATGAATGTGGTACCTTCAGGCGTTTGGAAATTGCTCCCAAGGATGACCCAGACTTAAACCGAACAATTTTTTTTCTGAGGTCTTGGCTGTTTTCTTTTGATTTTCACATGATGTCAAGCAAAGAGGCACTGAGTTTGAAGGTAGGCCTTGCAATACATCCACAGGTACACCCCCAATTGACTGAAATGATGTCAATTAGCCTATCAGAAATTTTTAAAGCCGACATCATTTTCGGAAATTTTTCAAGCTGTTTAAAGGCACAGTCAACTTAGTGTATGTAAACTTCTGACCCCCTGGAATTGTGATACAGTGAATTATAAGTGAAATAATCTGTCTGTAAACAAATGCTGGAAAAATTACTTGTGTCATGCACAAAGTAGATGTCCTAACCGACTTGCCAAAACTATAGTTTGTTAACAAGAAATTTGTGGAGAGGTTGAAAAACGAGTTTTAATGACTTCAACCGAGGTGTATGTAAACTTCCGACTTCAACTGTAAGTAAGCATTTCACGGTAAGGTCTACACATGTTGTATTCTGCGCATGTGACAAATAAAGTTAGATCAAATCAAATCAATCCTTCAACCTACAGTAGCAGCCAATGTGTGGTGTTCTATGTAGGCCCACATTCAAATCAAATCAAATCAAATTGTATTTGTCTCATGTGCCGAATACAACAGGCAACAACACATCTTCCACGCTGATCCACAACACAGGGTCCCCTCAGGGGTGCGTGCTTAGTCCCCTCCTATACTCCCTGTTCACCCATGAATGCGTGGCCAAATACGGCTCCAACACCATTAAGTTTGCTGATGACACAGCGGTGCTAGGCCTGATCACCGACAACGATGAGACAGCCTATAGGGAAGAGGTCAGAGACCTGGCAGTGTGGTGCCAGGACAACAACCTCTCCCTTAACATGAGCAAGACAAAGGAAAGGATTGTGGACTACAGGAAAAGGAGGGCTGAACACGCCCCCATTCACATCGACGGGGCTGTAGTGGAGCTTGTTGAGAGTTTCAAGTTCCTTGGTTTCCACGTCACCAACAAACTATCATGGTCCAAACACACGAATTGGAGTGGGTCTAGGGTTTCCGGGATGATGGTGTTGATGTGAGCCATGATCTGCCTTTCAAAACACTTAATGGCGACCAACGTGAGTACTTGGGGTGGTAGTCATTTTGACATATTACCTTCGCTTTCTTGGGTACAGGGACTATGGTGGTCTGTAGGTACGTATTACAGAATCGTGCAGGGAGAGGTGGAAAATGTCTGACACTTGGAAGTTGGTCCGCACATGCTCTGAGTACACGTCCTGGTAATCCATCTGGCGCACAGGGCCTAGTGAATGTTGACCTATTTAAAGGTCTTGCTCACATCTGCTATGGAGAGCGTGATCACACAGTCGTCCAGCACAGCTGGTGCTCTCATGCATGCTTCAGCTACATGTAGCTCTCGCTTTGATCTCAAAACAAGCACATCTACTCACCACTGCTCATGCTGTAAAAACATTCCACTTCAAAGTTAATGGGAAAGATCCATACATGGCAATGGTCTATTTGCATATAGGCCTACTGCAGCTCTGATTGGTTATGGCGCACCAGTACGGGCCTGAGTCTTTCCTGTCAATTGAGTAGAATCCTACTCTGATGCATTCTGCTTACAACAAAATCTCTTGCATTGTTTGTTTTGTTTCAGTATGTTACATTGAAGGTGTGTCACATCTGCTCCTGCCACACCCCCTAGTGGACATCTGGTGTCTCCTTGACCTGCAGCCACTCCTCCAGGACACTCTCTATTTCTCCCCCTCCCTTTCTGTTTGTGTGTGATTGTGTGGTTGGAGACAGGTGTGCTGGAGCCAGAGCGGATCTTCACCAGCTGCAACCCGTTCCATAATCAAGACCTCTACAAATACTCAGTCCTGCCACTTCCACTCTGCCGGATCGTAATCTCCGTTCAGTCAGTCATGCGTTTAGCTATTTGTTATTATTTAAGATCCTGTATCCTGCAGTGCCTGTTTCCTTGCCTAACACTATCCCCTCTCACTGCAGTTTTGCCACTCTGACTCTGGTTCCTGTCTCCTGTTCCACATCTCACCACCCTGCTACCCTGTTCTGTATTCAACTCACCCTCACTCCCTTGGATTCCCCTCCGGACCTGTTTACCCTGTCCCAACCCAGCTCGCTTCAACCTCAGCCTCCACTTCTGGTTTACTACAACTCATCCGAGCTTCCCTGGATCTGCACTTCATCTCTCCCTGTGTTACAATAAATATCTTGGTTCATTCATCCCTGTTTCCTGATCTGAGTCTGCTCTTGGGTTCCCCTGTGCTGCTCCGCTTAACAAGGTGGCTAATATTGCATTGATTCGATCACAATTCCCACAGAAAAGGGAAACGTTGATAGTGTTAATGTAACCGATGTGAAATGGCTAGTTAGTTAGCGGTGGTGCGCGCTAATAGCGTTTCAATCAGTGACGTCACTCGCTCTGAGACTTGATGTAGGGTTTCCCCTTGCGTTGCAAGGGCCGCAGCTTTTGTGGCGCGATGGGTAACGATGCTTCGTGGGGTGTCAGTTGTTGATGTGTGCAAGGGTCCCTGGTTCAAGCCCAGGTTGGGGCGAAGAGAGGGACGGAACCTACACTGTTACATTAACAACGGGGAAATCGCCAGAAAGTTAAGTAAAGTCAATATCGTGCTTCTCCCAATATCGTGTTTCTCTGGGTTGCTATTTCTTCTGCAAGGCAGTCCCCCACACACTTGGGCAGCTTAGAGATAACATTGGTTTGGACCAGCAACCATCTTTGTGTACCATTTGAAAGTAGAAATGTAAATTGTATCCACATTTTAGTACATTTATCAGCCAAAACATGACACCCGCCCTGTATTCTGCAACGTGTACGCTCTCGTTGGCTGGCCCTCGCTTCATATTGGTTGCCAAATCCACTGGCTCCAGGTCATCCATAAGTCTTTGCTAGGTAAAGCCCCGCCTTACCTCAGCTCACTGGTCACCATAGCAACACCCACCCGTAGCACGGGCTCCAGCAGGTATATTTCACTGGTCATCCCCAAAGCCAACTCCTTCTTTGGCCGCCTTTCCTTTCAGTTCTCTGCTGCCAGTGACTGGAACGAATTGCAAAAATCACTGAAGCTGGAGACCCATATCTCCCTCACTTAAGCATCAGCTGTCAGAGCAGCTTACCGATCATTGCACCTGTACACAGCCCATCTGTCAATAGCCCACCCGACTACCTCATCCCCATATTGTTATTTATTTTTTTGCTCCTTTGCACCCCAGTATCTCTACTTGCACATTCATGTTCTGCACATCTATCACTCCAGTGTTAATGCTAAATTGTAATTATTTCGCCACTATGGCCTATTTATTGCCTTACCTCCCTAATCTTACTACATTTGCACACACTGAATATAGATTTTTTTATTGTGTTATTGTGTTATTTGTTTATCCCATGTGTAACTGTGTTTGAGTCACACTGCTTTGCTTTATCTTGGCCAGGTCGCAGTTGTAAATGAGAATTTGTTCTCAGCTGGCCTACCTGGTTAACTAAAGGTAAATAAAATACAAAATTCAAGAGCATGTTGTCTCAACCGATGGCGGGCACAACACAAAAACCTCAGATGATGTAAAATAGGATCTAAGCTACAACATATGCAAATATGAAAGAATCTGAGTTTACACATTTTTAGATAATTGGCGTTAATGGTTAAAAAATGACGAAATATTTATGAAAAATAAATTCTTTCAGAAATTATAAAAAAGTTTGACAACCATGTTTGTCAGCTTTTATACACTGCTCAAAAAAATAAAGGGAACACTAAAATAACACATCCTAGATCTGAATGAATGAAATAATCTTATTAAATACTTTTTTCTTTACATTGTTGAATGTGCTGACAACAAAATCACAAAAAAATATTCAATGGAAATCCAATTTATCAACCCATGGAGGTCTGGATTTGGAGTCACACTCAAAATGAAAGTGGAAAACCACACTACAGGCTGATCCAACTTTGATGTAATGTCCTTAAGCAAGTCAAAATGAGGCTCAGTAGTGTGTGTGGCCTCCACGTGCCTGTATGACCTCCCTACAACGCCTGGGCATGCTCCTGATGAGGTGGCGGATGGTCTCCTGAGGGATCTCCTCCCAGACCTGGACCAAAGCATCCGCCAACTCCTGGACAGTCTGTGGTGCAACGTGGCGTTGGTGGATGGAGCGAGACATGATGTCCCAGATGTGCTCAATTGGATTCAGGTCTGGGGAACGGGCGGGCCAGTCCATAGCATCAATGCCTTCCTCTTGCAGGAACTGCTGACACACTCCAGCCACATGAGGTCTAGCATTGTCTTGCATTAGGAGGAACCCAGGGCCAACCACACCAGCATATGGTCTCACAAGGGGTCTGAGGATCTCATCTCGGTACCTAATGGCAGTCAGGATACCTCTGGCGAGCACATGGAGGGCTGTGCGGCCCCCCAAAGAAATGCCACCCCACACCATGACTGACCCACCGCCAAACCGGTCATGCTGGAGGATGTTGCAGGCAGCAGAACGTTCTCCACGGCGTCTCCAGACTCTGTCACGTCTGTCACATGTGCTCAGTGTGAACCTGCTTTCATCTGTGAAGAGCACAGGGCGCCAGTGGCGAATTTGCCAATCTTGGTGTTCTCTGGCAAATGCCAAACGTCCTGCACGGTGTTGGGCTGTAAGCACAACCCTCACTTGCGGACGTCGAGCCCTCATACCACCCTCATGGAGTCTGTTTCTGACCGTTTGAGCAGACACATGCACATTTGTGGCCTGCTGGAGGTCATTTTGCAGGGCTCTGCCAGTGCTCCTCCTGCTCCTCCTTGCACAAAGGCGGAGGTAGCGGTCCTGCTGCTGGGTTGTTGCCCTCCTACGGCCTCCTCCACGTCTCCTGATGTACTGGCCTGTCTCCTGGTAGCGCCTCCATGCTCTGGACACTACGCTGACAGACACAGCAAACCTTCTTGCCACAGCTCGCATTGATGTGCCATCCTGGATGAGCTGCACTACCTGAGCCACTTGTGTGGGTTGTAGACACCGTCTCATGCTACCACTAGAGTGAAAGCACCGCCAGCATTCAAAAGTGACCAAAACATCAGCCAGGAAGCATAGGAACTGAGAAGTGGTCTGTGGTCACCACCTGCAGAACCACTCCTTTATTGGGTGTGTCTTGCTAATTGCCTATAATTTCCACCTGTTGTCTATTCCATTTGCACAACAGCATGTGAAATTTATTGTCAATCCGTGTTGCTTCCTAAGTGGACAGTTTGATTTCACAGAAGTGTGATTGACTTGGAGTTACATTATGTTGTTTAAGTGTTCCCTTTATTTTTTTGAGCAGTGTATTATATCTCAACCATTTGTCTTTTCAGTGATGAAGACATGGATGTCTCACGGTATGGTGGGTTGTGCAAAAACGGGTCAACTTTGAGCACTTTTATCTATTGAATGTTTTGGCATTCAGGTCCAAAAAAGTAACTTTCTGAGCACTTCTACAATGGGCAAATATTTATGGAAGGTTGTCATTCAAATCAAAATGGATGCTGTCAAAAAGTGATTGAATTCAAAGGGATTTACCCAATGCTGACCAGAGGCAGTGGTTGGTGCCTTAATTGTGCAGAATATGATGCTTGTTTTTGGTACATAGAATGTGTCCTTTCTGTTTGCTGAGAAAATGACCTTGCTGGATAACTTGAATGCATGAATTTCACCTTTGGGTGGATGCTGCGGATTCCAGTAGTAATAGACATACAGGTGAAATTCATGCATCCAAGTTAACCTGATTCAACTTGTCAACTAATCATTAAGCCCTCAATGAGTTGAAATGAGGTGTGTTCGTCCAGGGCTCCAACAGAAATGTGTGCTGTTGGGGATACGCGAGGACCAGGATTGTGAAACACTGATATGGGATGTAGCGACATCAGTGCAAAAGAAGATGCAGTGAAGAAAATAAACTGAAAGAATAAAATGAAGAATGAGTAGTCCTCAATGCTGTTTTTTGTTTTCATATGATTTTTCTTTGAGATGCATTTGGACACGAAATACACTATATATACAAAAGTATGTGGACACCCCTTCAAATTAGTGGATTTGGCAATTTCAGCCACATCCGTTGCTGACAGGTGAATAAAATCAAGCACACAGCCATGCAATCTCCATAGACAAACATTGGCAGTAGAAGAGTCTTAATGAAGAGCTCAGTGACTTTCAACGTGGCAACGTAATAGGATTCCACCTTTCCAACAAGTCAGTTTGTCAAATGTTGCCCAGCTAGAGCTGCCCCGGTCAACTGTAAGTGCTGTTATTATGAAGTGGAAACGTCTAGGAGCAACAACGGCTCAGCTGCGAACTGGTAGGCCACACATGCTCACAGAACAGGAAGTGCTGAAGCGTGTAAAAATCGTCTGTCCTCAGTTACAACACTCACTACCGAGTTACAAACTGCCTCTGGAAGCCTCATCAGCACAATAACTGTTCGTCAGGAGCTTAATGAATTGGGTTTCAATAGCCGAGGAGCCACACACAAGTATAAGATCACCATGCACAATGCCAAGCATTGGCTGGAGTAGTGTAAAGCTCGCCGCCATTGGTCTCTGGAGCAGTGAAAACGTGTTCTCTGGAGTGATGAATCACGCTTCACCATCTGGCAGTCCGACGGACTAATCTGGATTTGGTGGATGCCAGAAGAACGCTACCTGCCTGAATGCATAGTGCCAACTGTAAAGTTTGGTGGAGGAGGAATAATGGTCTGGGCCTGTTTTTCATGGTTTGGGCTAGGCCCCTTAGCTCCAGTCAAGGGAAATATTCATGCTACAGCATACAATGACATTCTAGACAATTCTGTGCTTCCAACTTTGTGACAACAGTTTGTGACAACAGAAGAATTGAAACGCCGACTGCAAGCCAGGCCTAATCGCCCAACATCAGTGCCCGACCTCACTAATGATCTTGTGACTAAATGGAATCAAGTCCCTGCAGCAATGTTCCAACATTTAGTGGAAAGCCTTTGCAGAAGAATGGAGGCTGTTATAGCAGCAAAGGGGGGACCAACTCAAAATTAATGCCCATGATTTTGGAATGAGATGGTTGACGAGCAGGTGTCCACATCCTTTTGGTCATGTCGTGTTAATTGTTCTAATTTTAACTCTTCACTCTACATGTATAAATCATTATCATTTGAATGTTAACTTTTGAATTAACTTTGAGGGGGGGGTTCTTCACACTTGTTTCACCTAATACTAGCAACAGCACCATCTAGTGATCAGACCTGGTAATATCAGGTTGTATGATGGGGCATAAACCTAAGAACTTCAATGACTAATTTCTCTGAACTGGGGAAAAGAAAACTCACCAAATTCATTACATAGGTTGAATATACAATTATCCAAACCGCAGCTTCATATTTTTTTTATGAATTTTATAAGAATCCCGTACATTTAAATGGCCAATTTGGGTGCAATAATCAATTAGCTTAAGTTCAAATTGTCTTTCAACATAATAATGTTGCAGGAACTGTTACCATATCTGTTTCTAACTACGGAAACCATTTCAGAACAATCTGAGATGGTTGATGTCATGGCTTGCTGAAATTAAATTAATCAACCCTGCAGACTTCCTTGTTGGTTTTGGGTAAAGTTCAGGCATAACAGCAACCTCGTATGTTAAAGAAGAGATAGCCTAGTGGTTAGAGCGTTGGGTCAAATCCCTAAGCTGACAAGGTAAAACTCTGTCGTTCTGCCCCTGAACAAGGCAGTTAACCCACTGTTCCTAGGTTGTCATTGTAAATAAGAATAGGTTCTTAACTGACTTGCCTAGTTAAATGAAAGTAAAAAAAATAAATAAAAAAAAGTTGAATCACCATAAAGACACCTGTGCAGCGCGGAAGTTAATGTTTGAAACAGTGAATATGATTGGTTTAATATGTCTCGCTTAACTTGTCAACTTGTCTTCAGATTTCATAACTCCCTTTTAGTAAGGAATCACGAAGTCTCCTCATCCCTAAAATAAACCATGAGATCTTTTAGCGCTAGCGATATTAGGACTACCGTGCAATGTAGATGTTCTATTTTCTCCCGAAATTGCAAAAAAAATTGTACGTTGATGTAGTGCCCATCGGTTATCAATGTTTCAACCTCTGTATTGAGAAGTCATGTTTTTTCCGTCATTTCCTGGTTATAAAGAGCGCCATAAACGACACTAACCATGAGCCTTAGCGTTTCTGCTGCCACAGAAATGACCTTGGGTTGTCACTAGTTACTACAGCCACAAAGTCATAAATCCCGCCCATTTCTACAATTACTCTTCTTAAAATTTGATATGAAACCTAACCCTAATCTTAACCTAACCTTAACCACACTGCTAACATTATGCCTAACCCTGACCTTAAATTATTTGTGGCTGTGGAAGCTAGAAGAAATCAACCACCTGTGTATCTGAAGCCATGATTGCGCTTCTGTTGTGGGTGTGGTAGCGAAGGAACCTTTCTTTATAATGGGGGTGGTCCAGAGGGGTCATTTTTCAAACACCTGAAACAGCTTTTTCCTGCACTGTAGAGTCATAATCATTATGCCTAATTCTAATGTATTAAAAAATATATACATATATAATATATATAGGTTATCTAAGCATACCTCTTTACCTGTTCAATTGTCATGTTAATTAATGATTCACATTGATTCTTTAAGAACTGTTATGCCTTAGGAGTTTAGTACAACTGCCACACTGGTATTGTATCATAACCCGAGAATTACAGCAATGCATTTATTTTCTAACGTCAAGCAACCTTACCAGCAGGCATACCAGCTAAGATAATTAGAAAACCTACTCTAACATGATTGATAGCCTGAAATTGCTCAGCAGTTAGTTATTAGGTTGGGAGATTGGGAACATATCTAGCTGGCTAGCTAAAGCCAACTTCATAAAATTGCTAGGTGGCTAGAATTACAGAGAAACAACAAAACATTTTCATTTAATTTATTAATCAAAGAAAGAATCAATAGGCTACATAGCTTGATCAAATGAATTTACAAACATACCTCCTTCGAGTCCTGCCCAGCACCGGCAGCTAAAATCAAATCAAACGCTGTGTGTGTTACTGGACACTCTCTCTCCTCCTCCACTGCCGATACTGTCTGCATGCACTAGAGTATCTAGTGACCCACCTAGCATATCTTTGCTCCTCAGTGCACCTTGGAAGGAACCACTTACTAAGGAGAATAGGAGGGTTGCTCTTTGCCTGGTCCAGTCAGTGTGCCCCCTTCGCAAATTACCCCTGACAGACCTTTATATAAATAATTGTAAAAAATCTGACGGGGCACGTGCCCTTGTGCCCCCTATGGGCATGATGCCCCTGCCCATTCTCTCCTACAAGCCAAAAGAAGCCCTAAAATCACCTAATCATGTTGTACGTTCCCCTTCTGAAAATATATATTCAGGCTGAAAATGTAGAATGATCTCACTCTCTCTGTGAGGGCTAGATTCTTTGTGGAATAACATACCTGAATATACGTGGAGTAGGGCTTCCACAGGCGACACAGCCTTTTTAAAACAGACACTTGTATCTAAAAGTTTTATCACGAGTACTTGTAAAAATCTTTGTCAGTTGTCATAATGAACAACTGAATCACACACACCGTGAGAGGAGGCTGGGAAGATCCAGAGTTGCCATGCTCTGCATCCTGAATTTAACCCTCTTGGAAAACACAGTTTGTCTTACTGAGAAGGCAGATTCCCAGCTCTCTGCTGTTCCTAAGACACATCTTTCCATTATTAAAATTCAATTAGAAGCTTATGATTATGCAGAAGGGTACGCTGCCCACATTGCAGTGTTATTAAAACTATTTCTGAATACAAAGTGTGGAACATAGCACCTGTGTACTCTTTGATGATACTACAGGTTACATGAGGTTAACATCAGTTTCTTATCCCAGCTTTTAGGTATTTTATGAACCAGATTAAAATAGGATAAATGTTTTAACATAATGTACAGCAGCCTACATGTGACAGACAGTATTCAGCTCAACAAAGGGACTGCCAGAAGTAGAGGCTGTCGACAATTCAATATTTATTTCTAGTGCATTTCACATTGGACTCGCTACACAACTCAAAGATTCACTTGTGTCATGTGGTGAATTTGCATTCTCTGTAGCCTACTGTCAGTGACAGCAGTGAGTGAAGGACCACAGCACAGCTTGAACGTCATGTCCACTGCTGAGTGCTCTCTGCCTGCCAGCCTAACTCATTCTAATGCTGATATTAGTATTCAGGGAGTCATGGACAGACACCTGCTGAGCCTGGGAAGTGTGTGGGATGGCAGGCTGGCAAGATGTACCCAACACCCACTCACCATGCACCACTACCTATAGGCTGCACTATAACTAAACTGGCATCTGGGAAGAGACAAAGACAAAGCTTTGCTGGATATAAAAGGACTAGTTGATGACACACAACTGCATGTAGGCGGACCAAAGAGAGGAGGGGAGGTGGAGGGGGGCTTAAGTGAGGGACTGACAGGCAAACAAACAGCTCACTCACACCACTCTCCTCTCAGATGCTGCTGGCAGCACTACACAATCACACATGGAACCTTCTATTTCCTGAGGTTGTCCGGCTACTGTTAGCTTTTTGACATTCCTCAGTCTCTATGCTGTATTGTGTTCCATAATATGGCTTTATCAGATGAGTAATCCCTGTCTCTGGTCCCGTCCTCTCCCTCTCTCCCTCTCCCCACTTCAGGTGCAGACCACCACCATGTGTATCTCTGTCAGTCTGAGTGGCTCGGTGGTGCTGGGCTGCCTCTTTGCCCCTAAGACCCACATCATCCTGTTCCAGCCCCAGAAGAACGTCACCTCTCTCAGGGTGGCCACTACCCGCTTCAGCGTCACCACCGGACCCGGATCCAGCTTCTCTCAAGGTACAAGCCGGCAGGCAAACACAACCTTCATCCTCACCGTTATCATTATTATCATCATCATCATCATCATCCTCATTATTACCATCATGGTCGCTAAAAAGTCATTTTACAGTACCATTGTTCATCATTGAGATATTTCAACATATTACACTATAAAGTGCCTTCAGAAAGTATTCACAAATCACCACCCCTTGACTTTTTCCACATTTTGTTGATTTACAGCCTGCATATAAAATTGATTAAATTGAAAATGTGGATCACTGGCCTACACACAATACCCCATAATGTGAAAGTAGAGTTATGTTTTTAGAAATGTTTACAAATGAATTAAAAATGAAAAGCTAAAATGTCTTCAGTCAATAAGTATTCAACCCTTTTGTTATGGCAAGCCTAAATAAGTTCAGGAATAAACATTTCTTAACAGGTCACATAATAAGTCGCATGGACTCACTCTGTTTGCAGTAAGTGTTTAACATTATTTTTTAATTACTATCTCATCTCTGTACACCACACATACAATTATCTGTAAGGTCCCTCAGTCGAATGGTGAATTTAAACACAGATTCAACCACAAAGACCAAGGGCACCTAATAAAAAAAGCTAACATTGAATATCCCTTTGAGCATGGTGAAGTTACTAATTACACTTTGGATGGCAGATGTCATTCCTAACTCAGTTGACAGAGAGGGAGGAAACCACTCAGGGACTTCACCATGAGGCCAATGGTGACTTTAAAACAGTTACTGAGTTTAATAGCTGTGATAGGAGAAAACTGAGGATGGATCAACAACATTGTAGTTGATCCACAATACTAACCTAAATGACCGAGTGAAAAGAAGTAAGCTTGTACAGAATAAAAATATTCCAAAACATGCATCCTGTTTGCAATAAGGCACTAAAGTAAAACTGCAAAATATGTGGCAAAGAAATTTACTTTATGTCCTGAATACAAAGCATTGTGTTTCGGGCAAATCCAACACAACACATCACTGAGTACCACTCTTCATATTTTCAAGCATGGTGATGGCTGCATCATGTTATGGCTATGCTTGTCATCAGCAAGGACTAGGGAGTTTTTTTAGGATAAAAAACGGAATAGAGCTAAGCACATGCAAAATCCCAGAGGAAAACCTGGTTCAGTCTGCTGTCCAACAGACACTGGGAGACAAATCCAGGTTTCAGCAGGACAATAATCTAAAGCAGAAGGCCAAATATACATTGGAGTTGCTTACCAAGACATCATTGAATGTTCCTGAGTGGCCTAGTTACAGTTTTGACTTTAATTGGCTTGAAAATCTATGGCAAGACTTCAAAATGGCTGTTTAACAACGATCAGCAACCAACTTGACAGAGCTTGAAGAATTTAAAAAAGAATAATGTGCAAATATTGTACAATCCTGGTGGGCAAAGCTCTTAGAGACATACCCAGAAAGACTCACTGCTGTAATCGCTGCCAAAGGTGAATACTTATGTTATTGAGATATTTCTGTATTTCATTTTCAATACATTTGCCAAGAAAGAAAAAAAAAACGTATTTTCATCTTGTAATTATGGGGTACTATGTGTAGATGGGTGAGAAAAAAAAACTAGATTTAATCCATTTTGAATCTAGGCTGTAACACAACATTTTTTGGAATAAGTATGAATACTTTCTGAAGGCGCATCACTTCACTACACCCCTGTGGTGTGCTGACAGACCAAACTTTAGAACGAGGTGTTATTTACCCCTCCACTGTTCTCATCTTCTTCTCTAACCTCTAATCTGACTCAGTGAATTATAATCTGATAGTGTTGTTGTTAAAAATTGACTATTCTCTTTCTAAAGCTTCAGCCTCCAATATTGTGCCAACGGTGTGTAACGGGCGAGAAGTGGTGGACTCCACGACTTCCTCCTTGTGAAGACTGACTGACTGAGCCTCACGTTCCTCGGCTGACAAACATTGTATACAGAGTTCTATAACCACTAGTCCAGAATCAGCTGTTTCAGATATTAAAGAGGTCACACAGAAGATTGTCCTGATTTTGTTGTCCTCTAAGTGCTGTGAGTACAATGTTCCGATTCTGTTTCCATTCTATGACTAGTAGCGATTTAAAAAAAAAGATGCCAATAAAGATTCCGTATCATAGCCCTTCTTTTTATTGAAGATTTTACTTGAGACATGGAGTAAATTATGGTAAATCTGTTAAATGTAATATATACAAGATGTTTTTAATGTAGATTTTGGTGAACCGGTTTGTGCTTTCTTGTAATTTATGTAAATAAAATGTGTTTTGTATTCATATGAAAACTACATATGGGTTGACTATTCTATAACTCTCATACACAGGCTGTCTGACTGAAACGAAATGGGTTGTAGTTAAACTGTCACTCAATCAAAAGACACATTACGTAACACAGAGACACCAGGGAGGACATCAAACTCTAGTCTGTAGAGGCAGAAAGATATGATGTTGCATGTAAACCTGTTCCCATACTTGTGCTACCACTTCTCTTCAATCCCACAGAGCATTTGGGGAAAGGGGAATTAAAAAACACTACAGTCTATGTCCACGCTCCCGTGGTAATGAAATTAATAAAACAAACCCCATAAAAATCTGTCTGTTTAAGCTAGAGATATCTGTTTGTATTCTACACCTGTTATATTTGGCGCATGTGACTAATAACATTTTATTTTATTTGCATTAGATCTTCTCAATCCTCCGCATCCGCCGATGTCGCACTTCCACATCTGCGGTGAAAGGTGACAGAGCCAGAGCGGTGTTTGTCAGACCATGAGACATCCGGAAAAACGGTCTTCTCACAAAATAATTTCTAGCGTCCAAACGATTTGGCCTACAACTATTATGACCCCTATATGGAAAGGTGTGACTCTCACGAACTCTAGAATACCGACAGCCCTGCTTTGCTCTAGGACTGCCACAGGCTTCACAAGACTCATCTCAATGTCCCCCGGTACCAGTTCAAAAAATTAATGGAAGTATATATGGAGACTGTTTAGTGCCCAAATAAGGTGTTAAATACATCTTTAAAAAAACACACTCAAAGAAAACATGTTTCCTGATCTTTATTATATCTCTCAGATATAGCGTAGACACTTCAGAACAAACTTCCTTTAGATTTTTTTGGGGGGGACTATCTGTTGTTCCATGTAGTGAATCTGTCGTTCAATGTGTTTGTATATGCTAATAGCAGTAAGGCCCACATTTTTATTTTCATAAAATAATGTTTTAATATATATATTTTTATACTTCTGGGGGTCGTAAAATTCTAAATCAAATAGCAAAATGATCCTTGGTATGACCTTCTGAAAACAATTCCATATATCTTATTAGAACCTCCCCACCCTGGCTTAGACTGCTGTAATGGGTTAACTTCATTATATTTAATTACAGAATTCCATCCCCATGGAGCCTCACCATGAGTAACCCTCAGATACACCTACAAGAACTTCAGACTCAACAAACTACAGTTGTAATTTTCAGGTATTTAACAGTGTGACATTTTCACGAGGCCTGATGTGACTACCATGGCCACATCTCAGGAACGTATTACTGATAAGAATATACCGTCAGCTTAAAAAAATGCCATTCTCAGTCAGACAAAGCTTGCCTTAATGTATTTATTGAAGAATCACAGTGGCGTACCTTGACCCACTGCAAACTGCCACCGAATGAGACGCTTCAACTCTTGAATGCTCTAACATTCTAACTCGAAACTAACATCAGGAGGAATAATGCAAATCATTTTGAGACAGTAAGAGAAGCATAAGCAAATATTACTGTGATTAAAATATTTATCATACAAACCCTCTCCAAAATACTATTTTATTAGCTTGTGCAATTCCTTGTGCAATTCCTCACTTCAGTTATGTTGGTGAGTGAAATCAGAAAGATTACAAATATTTGTCATTTAATTCACCATCTGCCATGTCTGCAGACCAAAGAGACTCAGTGAAAATTAGCCCAAGCATCTACATGAGTTAATATGAGAGAAAATCCTCCTCAGGTGCCTTTTGAATACACTAAACATAAGTTGTACAGAGGAAGAGTCTAAAGAGGCAATGGGAAGATTTCAAAAACATGCTCCTCGCGTCCTCTCTCCTCGTCTCCTTCTCAAAACCCATTGGATGAGAAAGCCAGAGGTCCCTCCTCTCTGGACTTCTCCACCAATGAGTTTTGAGAAGGAGATGAGGAGAGTTGACACGAGGAGTATGCAATTGAGATTTTCCCCATGAGACAGATTCTTCTCAGAAAGATGGACCAAATCCCTGATTCAATACTGCCATCTTAAGTGCATGAGGTGAACTTTCTCCACGATGGCAAAATCCAGCTGGTACACTGGATCATTTGGTGATACACTGTCTTTAGATGGTGACAAAGGTGTGATGCTTTAAGATCTACTATAACTACATGATTGTCATCACAAAATACATTTCTAATTTGAGCAATATGACATTATTGATGCTGATACCTTTAACTTGTACAATCCCAGACAGTAGGCCAACAGAATGTACATTCCTTAATAGAAGTATCAATGCTCACTCATACCTACATTATATCCTTCCCACATAAAGAACAGATGATTAACACAATCTAATGTGCCCCAGATGAGGCCACGTGTTGTAATGGCCAGGGACAGGGCACTGTATCTGTTCAACACAGACCATGAGCACTCCATTGTGGCCTAATATGACAGCCTATGTTATTATTCATAAAAGTTATAAATATTGTCCCTCATTGATGACATCATCATTTTGCATTAACCTAATAAAAATGATGAGTAGTGCAAATTGGCGCCTCACGAGACTGATCCATTCCTGACACCAGTGGCGATTTTAGCATGTAAATATTGGTGGGGGGGGAAGAAATAGTTGGATGCATCCCACAACACATCACTAAAGAATACATTAATTGCACTATAATGGTGACAAACAGTACCCACAAACTGCTAGGGCCTACATAAATCTGTCCCAATAGCAGTCCCAACATCTTACCACTGCTACACCTGGCTATCAGCGGAGCTTTGTCTGGCAGCGAAACAGTTCATTCAGCCTAATTTTCTGCCTTTTAAAAAAAGCATAGCTGATATGGCTGACTTGTTTCAACAAATGTGGTTTCTAATGACAATTGAGATGTACAAACGATGGCATATGAGGACGACAAGCGGATAAGAGGCAATCCGTAATTTCCATTAAGACTAATGAGCCAGCTAGAATGGATGGAGTAAATATAACTATTTGTTTAGCACTTTGAAATGTACAGCGACAGAATTCAGAACATGGGCCGTTCTTACCGTGTTCTCCCTGCACACCAAGTCAGAACCGCAGGATAAATAAGGGGGCATATAAGCAGACAATGAAAGCTCTTACAATATTCAATAATTAAATTTCTCTAAAACAGGTTATAAGGTACATGTGCACCACCAAGTCAGAATAGTAGGCAAAATTAAGAGGGGTAAATAGACCAAATTATTAGGGTGAGGCACATGGGCTACTAACATCTTACAACATACACTTAGTATTACTTTCTTAGCTACAATATACATATCTCCCTGCCATATTACATCATTTATGCAGCAGCATACATTTTCGGACTCAACTTGTTGTGCTGTGCTCACTTGAACAGGAAGGTGGCGCGGCGGTCCTTCATCGGCAAATTTTGTCATCAAAGTCTGGCATTCTTTGGATTTATGGTGCTTTCAAAACAACTGGGAACTCTGAAAAAAAACACGGTCGAATCATGTCGTAGCTCCAGAAAGAGGCCGGATTTATATTTCAGAGTTGGATGATAGTTCAAAACGTATTTTCCCAGTCGGAGTTAGTTTATTCCTGACTTCCCAGTTGTCTTGAACTCACTGAAGTTAACAGTTGTTTTGAGCGTGGCACAAATCAAGCTTCATTGACAGCATGGCTAATGTTGAATGTTTATCATTTTAATCTTGGAAAAGAGCCCCACCTGCCCTGAATGACAGGTCGCCACTACCTGACACACTCAAGTCATTCATTGTTGGAGTAATAGGGTGTAGCCAGGCCTTCCACTGAGACATATGGATGGGACCGAGGCCCATACCTCTATCCCTCTACTACCATGCCAGTTTCCCTCAAACATTCACAACATGAAACAGGTTTTTCTAAGCACCAATGTAGCCTTTGTTGCCGGTTCGAACCCCTGAGCTGCCTGCGGGGGAATCTGATCCAGTTTCAATATCCCTGTATTGTGCCCTTGAGAAAGGCCCTTGCCGCAGCCCCTGTGCTGCGCCCAGCCTGTGATGTTGTGTGTAGGGTGATAGCAAAAAAAGTATAATATCCGTTCAAATGGACCAATAAAACAAGTATTGTAGTAGTAATGTGGGAGCAATAGTATGGCATTGGTTGAAGTGCAATGTTCAAATCATATCTCCCTAACATCATATCTAAGCCAATATGACACCAATGTCGATTAGGAAATCAACTTGATTGGAGGTACACAACACACTCCCCGCCTTTCGTCATGAGCCGTCCGGCCATTACCAAGAACCACATAGCAGATTTTTAACAGGGTGGTTAGCATTATGAAAAAAATTATATTTATTGCACCGACCTACAGAGCCTTCAGAAATTATTCACACCCCTTTTGTTGTGTTACAACCTGAATTTAAAATTGATAATTGTAGATTTTGTGTCACTGATCTACACACAATACCCCAGTGGAATTTAGTATTCAACCCCTTTGTTATGGTAAACACGTTCAGGAGTAACACTGTGCAAGTCACATAATAAGTTGCATGGACTCATTTTGTCTTCAATATTAGTGTTTAACATGATTTGTTAATGACTACCCCATCTCTGTACCTCACACACACAATTATCTGTAAGGTCCCTCAATCAAGTAATGCATTTCAAGCACAGATTCATGCATAAAGACCAGGGAGGTTTTCCATTGCCTTACAAAGGACACCGATTAGTAAGGACACGCTGCTTAATGGCAGGGTGGTGGATTGTGTTCCCTGAAATGCGTACACCAGCTGATGGTGGGGCCCTCTCTATGTACTTGGTTATCTTCTGATCCCACTGGAAAATCTAGCTCCTCCACTGAGAGATATCAGAGAAGACCACGGTTGTCTCGGAAACATTTGGATGACCACCTCTAAATCCATGCATCTGCAGCACCAGTGACATCCCCTTGGTGTATCCCAAGTCCATTCCACCAAGGTGGATGACTACAATGTCAGGGGGAGAAGTAGCACAGGCCCTCTGCTGGCGTGGAACACAGAGCAGTTTGTGCCACTTTATGCCTTGCTCTCCGAGCCACCTAATGTGACAGTCAATAAAGTACGTAAATAGTTAATGGGTAGGCTACATGTTTATTATTTGTGTATGTTCCGGAAGCTTGCTATATGGTTTATGGTGGCAATTAGACAAAGTTTAATGTTTGTGGACAAATCCCCTCAAGTTCATAGTGGTTATTTAAACAACTCTGAACCAGGAACCAACTGACTATAAGATGTAAAAAAGTAAACTATCCCTTAATTGAATTTACAAATCAATCATTGCAAATAGGGCACTAATGGTCAAGGATTTCTTATTTAACTGAATCTCATAAGCTTTTCACAAAGTAATTTACATCCCCAAACCCAACCCCTAACTGTTCTTTGTGCTCTTTATCTTATATTTGTTACTTATCCCCCTCAGATGCTGTCTCTAAGCGCTGCCAGAGGGCAACAAAGGGACATGTGAGAACAGCTTACATCAGTAAAATGGCTGAATTGAGAAGCGATGAGAGAAAAAAATCTAATGAATAGGATTAAATTAAATTGTTTGTTTTGTGTCGTTTGTTCTGTTTTATTACCATGACTACAAGTACAACTGAAATAATGCTTCCATAACATATATGTTAACACATATTATAAACACGTATTATGACATAAGGGACACCTGCTCTTCGAACATCTCATTACAAAATCATGGGCATTAACATGTAGTTGGTCCCCCCTTTGATGCTTTAACAGCCTCCACTCTTCTGGGAAGGCTTTCCATTAGATGTTAGAACATTGCTGTGCGGACTTGCTTCCATTCAGCCACAAGACCATTAGTGAGGTCGGGCACTGATGTTGGGCAATTAGGCCTGGCTCGCAGTCGGTGTTCCAATTCATCCCAAAGATGTTTGATGGGGTTGAGGTCAGGGCACTGTGCAGGCCAGTCAAGTTCTTCCACACCAATCTCGACAAACAATTTCTGTATGGACCTCGCTTTATGTATGGGGGCATTGTCATGTTGAAACAGGAAAGGGCCTTCCCCAAACTGTTGCCACCAAGTTTGAAGCACAGAATCGTCTAGAATGTCATTGTATGCTGTAGAGTTAAGATTTCCCTTAACTGGAACTAAGGGGCCTAGCCCGAACTATGAAAAACAGCTCCAGACCATTAGGTCTCCTCCGCCAAACTTTACAGTTGGCACTATGCATTGGGGCAGGTAGCGTTCTCCTGGCATCCGCCAAACCCAGATTCGTCTGTCTCGCAACTGCCAGATGGTGAAGCGTAATTCATCATTCTAGAGAACACTTTTCCACTGCTCCAGAGTCCAATGGCTGTGAGCTTAACACCACTCCAGACAACGCTTGGCATTGTTCATGGTGATCTTAGGCTTGTGTGCGGCTACTCGGCCATGGAAACCCATTTCATGAAACTCCCTACGAACAGTTCTTGTGCTGACGTTGCTTCCAGAGGCAGTTTGGAACTCGGTAGTGAGTGTTGCAACTGAGGACAGACGGGATACACGCTTCAGCACTCAGCGGTCAAATGCCCTTTTCGAAAATCACCACCCCGAACCACATAAACCAAATACCCTCTGCCACGTCCTGACCAAACTACAATAACAATTAACCCTTATACTGGCCAGGACGTGACAGAAATAACACATATTTTTTATTTTATTTAACTATTATTTAGGGACTTTCAGCTCCCTCCAAAGATTTTCTATTGGGTTCAGGTCTGGAGACTGGCTAGGCCACTCCAGGACCTTGAGATGCTTCTTACGGAGCCACTCCTTAGTTGCCCTGGCTTTGTGTTTCGGGTCGTTGTCATGCTGGAAGACCCAGCCACGACCCATCTTCAATGCTCTTACTGAGGGAAGGAGGTTGTTGGCCAAGATCTCGCAATACATGGCCCCATCCATCCTCCCCTCAATACGGTGCAGTCGTCCAGTCCCCTTTGCAGAAAAGCATCCCCAAAGAATGATGTTTCCACCTCCATGCTTCACGGTTGGTATGGTGTTCTTGGGGTTGTACTCATCCTTCTTCTTCCTCCAAACACGGCGAGTGGAGTTTAGACCAAAAAGCTCTATTTTTGTCTCATCAGACCACATGACCTTCTCCCATTCCTCCTCTGGATCATCCAGATGGTCATTGGCAAACTTCAGACGGGCCTGGACATGCGCTGGCTTGAGCAGGGGGACCTTGCGTGCGCTGAAGAATTTTAATCCATGACGGCGTAGTGTGTTACTAATGGTTTTCTTTGAGACTGTGGTCCCAGCTCTCTTCAGGTCATTGACCAGGTCCTGCCGCGTAGTTCTGGGCTGATCCCTCACCTTCCTCATGATCATTGATGCCACACGAGGTGAGATCTTGCATGGAGCCCCAGACCGAGAGTGATTGACTGTCATCTTGAACTTCTTCCATTTTCTAATAATTGCGCCAACAGTTGTTGCCTTCTCACCAAGCTGCTTGCCTATTGTCCTGTAGCCCATCCCAGCCTTGTGCAGGTCTACAATTTTATCCCTGATGTCCTTACACAGCTCTCTGGTCTTGGCCACTGTGGAGAGGTTGGAGTCTGTTTGATTGAGTGTGTGGACAGGTGTCTTTTATACAGGTAACGAGTTCAAACAGGTGCAGTTAATACAGGTAATGAGTGGAGAACAGGAGGGCTTCTTAAAGAAAAACTAACAGGTCTGTAAGAGCCGGAATTCTTACTGGTTGGTAGGTGATCAAATACTTATGTCATGCAATAAAATGCAAATGAATTACTTAAAAATCATACAATGTGATTTTCTGGATTTTTGTTTTAGATTCCGTCTCTCACAGTTGAAGTGTACCTATGATAAAAATTACAGACCTCTACATGCTTTGTATGTAGGAAAACCTGCCAAATCGGCAGTGTATCAAATACTTGTTCTCACCACTGTATATGTACCTAAAGGGTTCCTAAATTGTTTTATGAAATAGCTAAATGATCCATGGTATGACCTTAAAACAATTCTATATGTCAGCTTATTAGAACCTTTCCAGCTGTGTATTTGATCTGCACATGTTTCAGCACCGATAGCGCAAGCGCCTTCCTCTTATGCGCAAGTGAAGTGAGTTCATAAAAACTTAAGATATGTATCTTAGAAATAGTTTTCACATACAAACTTTATGTCTGAAATCTAATTTGGGAACCAAACATTGCAGGTTCAAAATCCACATGTGCCGATATGATGTGTAAAAGAATATGCTTGTGTTTGTATGATTTATTAATGCTGTTCAAATGTTCTATTAAATACCATGTGTTTCTATATCACCTACAATGCAGTCCTCAAATGTGAATTGCCATTTAATCGGGAGATAAACATAACAGGGATGTATTCCAATCTGCTTTCCTTTGATTTAATTTGCTTGCTGAGAATGTTGTGGTAATATTAGGTAAACATTTTTAACATTTCCTTGAAATGTTTTGAGGACCTCCAAGACAAGGTAAAATGTACACTGAGTATACAAAACATTAAGAACACCTGCTCTTTCCATGACATAGACTGACCAGGTGAATCTAGGTGAATGCTATGACCCTTATTGATATAGTAGGTGCCAGGCGCATCGGTTTGTGTCAAAAACTGAGTTATTTAATTCTTACAACAGGGAATGTCCTGTGCAACCTAACTTAAACATTGCATGAATGTGATCACAACTGAGCATATTTGTGTTTTGGGAACCTATCTCTTGTAATGTACCCACAGTGTTCCCACAACCTAATTACATGTTATGGGAACCGTTAAAGAACTCAGAAAGGCTGTTCTGTCAAAATTCTTGCAACATCAAATTAATGTTTTGTGCACCCTGATACAAACATTATCTGAATGTCAGCACAACAGGACAGTTTTGGTGTTTTGGGAACATATCTTTTGTGATGTCCCCACAATTTTCCCACCAGACTGTTGCACAACCTAATGAAACATTCTGGGAACCTTTAAATAACAGATTAAATGTGTTATAGGAACGTTCTTGGAACATCAGGAAAATGTTTTATACAAGCAGTCTATAATCATCACCACAAATGGACAGTTTTTGTGTTATGAGAACATTTGCCGTGACCTTACGAATGTTCTGGGAACTTTTAATTTTGGTTTGCTGTGAAAAAATTACTGGTAAATTGTAATATTACATTACCTGGAAGCCTAATGAGAACTTTTGGGGAATGTTCTATGGTGGTTATCACAGATGGTGTGCACAACATTTTAGTGAATGTTAGGAGAACATTCCAAGGATATTTCATTTAAAACATTTTTTTTAAATAAAAAGATGTTATCAAAAACATGTTTTGGGGATGTTATCATCCTAATATTAGATAAAACCCTAACTAGAACTTAATGGGAATCTTAGCTAATGTTCTGGGAATATTCCCGGTTTACTGGGTAGACTTTAGAAAAGCACTAAATGTACTGAGTATTCTTGCTTTCACATAGGAATGATGTTACTTTGCCTGCACATTTTTTTTTGACCAATGCTTATATGACTCCCTTACAAACAGGCCCATTTTTACCACATTTTTGCCTGCATACGCCTTTTATAACTCCCATGCGTATGCTGGCATGCCAATGACTAGTGGTGGTAGTGGTGTGCAGATGTGGGTGGGTGTTTATTTTAATAAATCTATTGAATATACAACATCAAAAATAAATCTATTATTAATTCGTTTAGGCAGGTCCTAAGAAACATTACACGACTAATAAAATGTATTTTCAAAACAATAGAATGGCATATTTTGAGTTTAATTAGGCCTATGATACGTCCAAATGAATGTAATAGTTCATTATTTTGTTCATTAAACAGACAACACACCTACCCAGATATTTTGTAGTAAGAATATAATGGAAAATAACAGAATAAAATAAAATAATATTTGTGTTACAGAAACGTGTGGAACCGCTGTCATATGAAAAATGATATTTTGAAACAGAGCCCAAGCCCATGTTTTTTTTTATCCACGTTTCTTATTTTTTCTACCTTCACTCCACTTTGTTACGGAGCAGGCGTGGGGTCTTTCACTGAGAGTAGACTATCTTTATCATGATACTGATAGAAAATAATAGCAATCATATTTTTAAAGCGTTTGGAGTTGTCTATATGCGATTGAGCAAAATAATAGGCCTACACTTGATTTGGGCTACATTATTGCATGAAAACAAATAGATTAGCTATACCACCTCCACTTATTTTCCCAGCCTGAAACCAATTAACCAAATACCTATACAGACGGAGATTCAGTGAAACAAAATCACATTGATTGAGACAAGTCAGTGAAGTCACCAGCTTTTGGTCGAGAGTAGGCCGAGGCTACTAAGCGATGGAGAGTGAAGCCTAAATAATACACTTGTTTTTTATATTTATTTTTTATAGATTTTTCTTCTTTAACAAGACATTTATAAGCAGAAATATTAGATGAAAAAAATAATATAGCAAAAAACACATCAAAAGTTAACAGCACTAAAAAATGTAAGTAAGTCAATGATGAAACATCTAAGACAAAATACAAGTGTTTCAGAAGCATAAAACCACCAAAATTACATTTTACAGTGGTCTGATCCAATAAGATAGAACATAATTGGGACAAATTTCAGATGAAACACAGCACCACAAGCCAATTGGATATCTCTCACCACCACCCCACATGCACACAAGGCATAGTACATTACCCAGAGTTCGCTTCATTAGCCAATATTTCACCCACATCACTCTGCTCAACAAAATCCCAAAATGGTCTCTAAACCTTTTCAAAAGTGTCTTGTTTACCCTTAACCGTATCTTCTCCATTGTTAGGCAAGACAACATTTCCCTACGCCATTGGGCAATACTAGACCTGTTCAGACTTTTCCAGGCAAGAGCTATCAAACGTTTCGCTTGCAACAAGCACATTTCTATAAGTGTTTGTATTTGGTTCTTTAGATGAGGATTGATTGGGTACAACCCCAGGATAAACACTTTGGAATGGAGAGGCGATTTTACTGATACTATTTGGGATATCATATGTGATACCTCCTTCCAAAAATATTGCATTTTCTCACAGTCCCACAGACAATGAAACAGAGTCCCTTTAGAGTGATTGCACTTGTAGCATATATCTGGAATTGTATTATTAAACTTATTTAATTTAGCAGGGGTTACATATGTTCACATCAACCAATTGTATTGCAGTAGTTTTAGCCAAGTATTCACAGTCTGTGTCTGAGCCTTAGTACATATACTACTCCATTCGTCCAAGACAATGTCCTCCCGAATATCTTCCTTCCAAGAGTTCAGTTTGTGTGCAGAGGATTCGGTTGAGCCAGACTCTAGCATATTGTATTGAGCTGAAATTCTACCCTTACCATTACAATGGGTTGAGATTGTCACGTCCTGACCAGTTAAGAGTTATTTGTTGTTGGAGTTTGGTCAGGATGTGGCAGAGGGTATTTGTTTTATATGGTTTGGGGTGGTGGTGTAGGTAGTAGGTTGTTTTATTTATGTATTCCGGGGGTTTTGGGCACTGCTCTGTGTTTATGTATTTCTAGGTTTAGTTAGTTAGTTGTGGGTATAGGTTCTAGGTTTGTTTTCTATGTAGAGTTAATTGGGATTGGACTCCCAATTGAAGGCAGGTGTGTTAAGTTGCCTTTGATTGGGAGTCCTATATTAGTAGGGTGTGTTTGTGGGTAATTGTTTGTGAGCACTGCTTGTTTAGCCTGCCACACTGTTTGGTCGTGAGTATCGTTTATTCTTTGGTTTTTCCTGTGGATGCTTTGTGTTTTTTTTTCATTAAAAGAATAAGTATCCACATACCCGCTGCAGTTTGGTCAATTCAACACGGCACTTTTTGTGACAGAGATTGTATTTTCGAAAGTGGACAGAAGGGGTTCTGTTAGGTTTTGGTTCTGGGCAGCAGCTCCTTAACTGTAAATATATATTTAAAAAAAATGATTTCTAGGAATGTCATATTTTACTATGAGTTCTTCAAATGACATAAAAATACCTATTTTATACAGGTCTCAAACTCTTCTTAAATCCTTGCTGGCCCATAGATGGAAACCCAGATCAGCTCTCCCATGAGTGAAACTGTGGTTTCCCCAGATATAACTAAAACATGACAAAGAATGCGTTTCACCAAGGAACTTCCGCACCTCATACCAAACGTTGATAGTATTAAAAACCAAGGGATTATTTTTATGTGTCTTGATATCAGCTGAGTACATGTAGAGGTTAAGGGGTTATTTGGGTACAACTGAAGACATTTCAATCTCCATCCACAAAGGGAGAGACTCGGAGGTAAACTAGTACATAGCAGTGCGAAGCTGAGCTGCCCAGTAGTACCACTGGATATTAGGCAAAAGGTCCCACCCCAATATTTCAGGTTTCAGAATAGATCAGATTGAACATCGAATTGCCCTTTATGCAGACGATGTCATTTTGTTTCTTACAGACTTGTGCAATTCCATACCCGTACTTCTGGACGTAATCAAAGAGTTTGGGGTGTTCTCGGGATACAAAATAAATAATGCAAAATCCTCAATTATGATGCTTAAGGAGGAAGAAAGACGTAGACCCACAACTCGGACTTTTTTTTTTAATGCAATAGAATGCTTTACATATCTCGGCGTTCGTATTGTGCCAGAGATTGACCACATAGTCTCAACTAACTATGACCCTGTTGTAGATTCAATAACTCAATCGATAGATAGATGGTCATCTTTACCTATACCTTTAATTGGCCAGATTAACATTCTGAAAATGAATGTCCTCCCAAAATTGTTGTATCTATTCAGAACATTCCCTTGCTGCCGCCACCATCCCTCTTTACAAGGCTAAAAAAGATGTCACTATATTTATCTGTAATAACAGACGTCCCAGAGTTCGCTTGTCTTTATCGTAACTACCGTATGACAGAGGGGGGGGGGGGCTCCATTTGCCTATGGCTAGAGGCTCAATGGCTAGGATAAACAGGAGAGGAGAAAGAGGGCAGTACTGTCTAGAACCCCTGCAGATGTCAAAAGGTTCAGATACCGTATTAGTAGTAAGGCTCTCTGCTGTGGGATTTGTATGTAGTATCTTTATCCATTTACAAAAGCTCTCACCACAACCAAAACAAATTAATCTCTGGGAAATGTGGGACGCTAGCGTCCCACCCCGCCAACAACCAGTGAAATAGCAGAACGCCAAATTCAAAACAACAAAAATCTCATAATTCATATTTCTCACACATACAAGTATTATACACCATTTTAAAGATAATCTTCTCGTTAATCCAACCACAGTGTCCGATTTCAAAAAGGCTTTACGGTGAAAGCATAGCATTAGATTATGTTAGGACAGCACCTAGACAAGAAAAACCACACAGCCATTTTCCAAGCAAGGAGAGGCGTCACAAAAAACAGAAATACAGCTAAAATGAATCACTAACCTTTGATGATCTTCATCAGATGGCACTCATAGGACTTCATGTTACACAATACATGTATGTTTTGCTCGATAAAGTTCATATTTATATCCAAAAACCCCATTTTACATTGGCGCGTTATGTTCAGAAATGTTTTGCCTCCAAAACCTCCGGTGAATGAGCACATCAATTTACAGAAATACTCATCATAAACTTTGATAACAGATACAAGTGTTATCCACAGAATTATAGATAAACTTCTCCTTAATGCAACCACTGTGTCAGATTTCAAAAAAGCTTCACAGCGAAAGCAAACTTTGCAATAATCTGAGTACAGCGCTCAGACATCAAAACAAGCCAAACAGATAACTGCCATTTTGGAGTCAACAGAAGTCAGAAATAGCATTATAAATATTCACTTACCTTTGATGATCTTCATCGGAATGCACTCCCAGGAATTCCAGTTCCATAATAAATGTTTGTTTTGTTCGATAAAGTTAATCTTTATGTCCAAATACCTCCATTTTGTTCTCGCTTTTAGTCCAGCACTCCAAATTCACTAAGCGCGCGAGTTTAGTCCAGACGAAAAGTAAAAATAGTTACATTACAGTTCGTAGAAACATGTCAAACGATGTATAGAATCAATCTTTAGGATGTTTTTATCATAAATATTCAATAATATTCCAACCGGACAATTCCTTTGTCTTTAGAATTGCAAGCAAAGGCAGCTCACTCTCACGGCCGGGTGCATGTTTGAGCTCATGCCAATTTTCCAGACACATGACTGAATCAGCTCTTATTCTCTCCCCATTCACAGTAGAAGCCTGAAACAACGTTCTAAAGACTGTTGACATCTAGTGGAATCCTTAGAAAATGCAATATGACCCCACAGACACTGTATAATGGGTAGGCAATCACTTGAAAAACTACAAACTCAGATTTCCCACTTCCTGGTTGGATTTTTTCTCTGGTTTTTGCCTGCCATGTGAGTTCTGTTATACTCACAGACATCATTCAAACAGTTTTAGAAACTTCAGAGTGTTTTCTATTCAAATCTACTAATTATATGCATATTCTAGCTTTTGGGCCTGAGTAGCATGCATTTTACTTTGGGCATGTTTTTCATCCAAGCTACTCAATACTGCCCCCCTTTCCTAGAGACGTTACACTTAACACAGGTAGGGCCACTCAACCCTGTCGAAGGCCTTCTCTGTGTCCAACGACAGGATCGCAGTGTCTGACGACCCAATTCTAGCATGTAGAACATTTAGCATTCTCCTAACATTATGAAATCCTTGACGACCTTGAATAAAGCCATTTTGGTCTCAACCCAGCACATCGGGAGAAAACCCTCCAACCTCCTCGCAAGTGCTTTACAAAGAACCATAGTGTCAGAATTCAAAAGTGAAATAGCACAATAGGAATCACATTTGCTATGCTCTCGGTGGCTGGCCCTTGCTTCATACTCATTGCCAAACCCACTGGCTCCAGGTCATATACAAGACCCTGCTAGGTAAAGTCCCCCCTTATCTCAGTTCGCTGGTCACCATAGCAGCACCCACCCGTAGCACAAATCTCTGAAACTGGAAACGCTTATCTCCCTCTAGCTTTAAGCACCATCTGTCAGAGCAGCTCACAGATTACTGCACCTGTACATAGCCCATCTATAATTAGCCCAAACAACTACCGCTTCCCCTACTGTATTTATTTATTTATTTATTTTGCTCCTTTGCACCCCAGTATTTCTACTTTGCACATTCATCCACTGCAAATCTACCATTCCAGTGTTTTACTTGCTATATTGTATTTACTTCGCCACCATGTTTATTTATTTACTTATTTATTTTGCTCCTTTGCACCCCAGTATTTCTACTTTGCACATTCATCCACTGCAAATCTACCATTCCAGTGTTTTACTTGCTATATTGTATTTACTTTGCCACCATGGCCTATTTATTGCCTACCTCCCTTATCTCACCTCATTTGCTCACATTGTATATAGACCTATTTTTCTACTGTATTATTGACTATGTTTGTTTTACTCCATGTGTAACTAACTCTGTGTTGTTGAATGTGTCGAACTGCTTTGCTTTATCTTGGCCAGGTCGCAGTTGTAAATGAGAACTTGTTCTCAACTTTCCTACCTGGTTAAATAAAGGTGAAATTAAAAAAATGTAAAATGCCGCTTTCCAGGTTTTAGGAGCAGAGTGATCAGAGCTCCTCTCAAAGAAGGGGGCAGGAGACCATTTTCATAAGATTCCAAAAACATCTCCAGGTGGGGAGTGCACAGTGTGTTCTTAAATCTCTTGTAGATGTCAATGGACAGCCCTTCTGGGCCAGATGCCCTCCCCGCCCTCATACTATCAATTGCATTGGAAATGTCCTCCACAGTCAGCTCAGCGTTAAGAATATCCTTAGATTGGAGTTTCCCAATATTTCAGATGAATCTATCTAAAAAGCTAGCCTGAGTGTCAGTTTCAGGAGGATACTCTGATGCATATAATTTTTCATAAAAGGATTCAAAGGTATTGTTTATCACCCGAGGGTCTACCATCACAGCTCCCCCTGCATCCTGTATTGATTGCTCTCTCTGCTTGCTGCTGTTTGATTCGCCAGGCCAACAGCTTCCCAGCTTTTTCACCCTTGTCAGAATATTATCGGTTTAGTCTCAATAAGCTTGCTGCAGCTCTACCCATAGAAATGATGTTATATTGAGCCCTGAGCAAGAGCAACTCCTTGTGTGCACCTGTGGAATTAGTGAGGAAAATGTCTCTCTCCAGAGTTTTAAGTAATTTCATTTTTTGACGAGTATTTTTTTACTTGGAGCTGGTGAAATGTATAATTTCACCCCTTATGAAAGCTTTACAGGTGTCACGACTTCCGCCGAAGTCGGCCCCTCTCCTTGTTCGGGCGACGTTCGGCGGTTGACGTCACCGGCTTACTAGTTACCACCGATCTATGTTTCCCTGTTCGTTTGGTTTTGTCTTTATTATACACACCTGTTTCATATTCCCTGATTATGTTCATTATTTAACCCTCTGGCTTTCATGTTTGTCTTGTCCGTGATTGTTACCTGTTTTGTAGTTGTTGGAGGATTTTCTCGCAGCCATGTTTTATTGCTGCGGGAGAAGTTGGATTATTGTTTTTGAGTAAAATGTTTTGTTTGCACTCATCCCTGTGTCCTGCGCCTGACTTCGATACTTCTCCTATGAAAAAGCATTACAGAATCACGCACCACTATAATGGAGTCAGCAGGAGCAGCCAGTACTCCTAGTCCAGTAAAGGAGCGCGTCCAGCAGCACGCGATCATGTTACAGAGTCTCGGGACAGCCATGGATCGCGTGCTGCAGACTATGGACAGTATTGAGAGAAGAGGATTTCCCTTCGACCCAGCCATTCCATCTCCACCAGAACCACATCATACACACATGCTCAACCATCCGTCGTCAGTATCCAGTGGGATTCGGCTCTCACTCCCGGGAACGTATGACAGAACAGCTGCCGGGTGCCAGGGGTTCCTACTCCAGCTGGAGCTCTACCTGGCGGCTGTCCAGCCGGCACCTTCAGGACGCGAGAGAGTGAGCGCTCTCATCTCCTGTCTGACTGGTAAAGCCCTGGAGTGGGCCAACGCCTTCTGGGAAGGGGAAGGCCCTACTCTGGATAACTACGAGGACTTCTCCCGCCGCTTTCGGGCAGTATTTGATCGTCCACCAGAAGGGAGAGCGGCGGGGGAGCGATTGTTGCAGTTAAGACAGGGGATGAGGAGCGCTCAGGAGTTTGCGCTGGACTTTAGTACTCTGGCGGCGGGTGTGGGATGGAATGAGCGGGCCCTGATCGACCACTACAGGTGTGGTTTGCGAGAGGACGTTCGTCGGGAGCTAACCTGTAGGGACACCACCATCCACCTGGACCAGCTGGTGGACTTATCGATCCGGCTGGATAACCTGTTGGCCTCCCGCGAACGTCCGGATCGGGGTGCGTTGGTTCCATCCCCCAGCCCCAACACCAATGGAGTTGGGAGGGGCTGGTACAAGGGAGACCGGAGGGGGAACCATTCCATGCACTAGCTGTGGCCACAGAGGACACACTGCTGGTCGGTGCTGGGGAGGTTCTCCAGGAAGTCGAGGTGGTAGGCGGAACACTGGTGGTTCATCTCAGGTGAGTAGGCACACGACTCACCCAGACCCCCCTGTTGCTCACATGTGGTTATCTATAGGATTTCTGGGGTTCTCCCCGCATTCCCAGCATAAGGCGCTAGTAGATTCAGGCGCAGCTGGGAACTTTATTGATCGGTCTTTGGCTCATAGATTAAGGATTCCTATTGTTCCCGTTGATGTTCCCTTCCCTGTACATGCCCTAGATAGTCATCCTTTGGGGTCGGGGCTGATTAGGGAGGTCATGGCTCCCATTGCTATGGTGACGCAGGGGTGTCATGAGGAGAGAATTAGTCTCTTTCTGATTGACTCTCCTGCGTTTCCCGTTGTTTTGGGTCTTCCCTAGTTGGCTTCTCATGATCCTATTATTTCGTGGCAACAGAGGGTCCTCAAGGGATGGTCCTGTCAGTGTTCAGGGAGGTGTTTAGGTGTTTCCTTAGGTGCTACTACGGTGGAAAGTCCAAACCAGGTTTCCACCATGCACATTCCCCCCGAATATGCCGATTTGGCAATTACCACCCCATCGACCGGGGGATTGTGCGATAAATCTCCGGGAGGGCGCTGCACTTCCCAGGAGTCACGTGTATGCTCTGTCACAGGAAGAGACGGAGGCTATGGTGACATATGTCACCGAATCTCTGGGACAAGGATACATTCGGCCCTCCATTTCACCTGTCTCCTCGAGTTTCTTTTTTGTGAAGAAGAAGGATGGAGGTTTATGCCCGTGCATTGACTATCGAGGTTTGAACCAGATTACGGTAAAATACAGTTACCCGCTGCCTCTTATCGCTAGTATGACAGAATCATTGCACGGGGCGCGCTTCTTCACAAAATTGGACCTCAGGAGCGCGTACAACCTGGTGCGTATCAAGGGAGGGGATGATTGGAAGATGGCATTTAGCACTACTTCTGGGCACTATGAGTACCTCGTCATGCTGTATGGGTTAATGAATCCTCCATCCGTCTTCCAATCATTTGTGGATGAGATCTTCAGGGACCTGCACGGGCGGGGGGTAGTGGTGTATATAGATGACATTCTAATATACTCCACTACCCGTGCTGAGCATGTGTCCCTTGTACGCATGGTGCTTGGTCGACTGTTGGAACATGACCTTTACGTCAAGGCGGAGAAATGTCTGTTCTTCCAACAGTCCATCTCCTTCCTTGGGTACCGTTTGTCCGCATCAGGGGTAGAGATGGAGGCTGACCGCATTTCAGCCGTGCGTAATTGGCCGACTCCAACCACGGTAAAGGAAGTGCAGCGGTTTTTAGGGTTTGCCAACTACTACCGGAGGTTTATCCGGGGTTTTGGCCAGGTGGCGGCTCCCATTACCTCCTTACTGAAGGGGGGACCGGTGCGACTGCGGTGGTCGGCTGAGGCGGACAGAGCTTTTGGTAACCTGAAGGCTCTGTTTACCACGGCTCCAGTGCTGGCGCATCCTGATCCCTCCTTAGCGTTCATAGTTGAGGTGGACGCATCCGAGGCTGGAATAGGGGCTGTGCTATCTCAGCGCTCGGGTAAGACACCAAAACTCCGCCCCTGTGCTTTCTTTTCGAAGAAGCTCAGCCCGGTGGAGCATAACTATGATGTGGGGGATAGGGAGTTGTTGGCTGTGGTCGGGGCTCTGAAAGCGTGGAGACATTGGCTTGAGGGGGCTAGACACCCTTTCCTCATTTGGACTGACCACCGAAATCTGGAGTACATTCGGGCAGCGAGGAGACTGAACCCTCGCCAGGCTAGGTGGGCTATGTTTTTCACACGCTTTGCTTTCACCCTTTCCTACAAACCAGGTTCCCAGAACGTGAAGGCAGACGCACTGTCCCGGTTGTATGATACAGAGGAGCGGTCCACGGAGCCCACTCCCATAATTCCAGCTTCTTGCCTGGTGGCACTGGTGGTATGGGAGGTGGACGCGGACATCGAATGGGCATCACGTGCAGAACCCACTACCCCCCAGTGTCCCGTTGGGCGCGTGTACGTTCCGTTTGATGTTCGCGATCGTTTGATCTGTTGGGCCCATACATCACCCTCCTCTGGTCATCCTGGTATAGGTCAGACGGTGCGCTGCCTTGCGGGGAAGTATTGGTGGCCCACGTTAGCTAAGGACGTGAGGGTTTATGTCTCCTCCTGTTCGGTATGCGCACAGTGCAAGGCACCTAGACATCTGCCCAGAGGGAAATTACAACCCCTTCCCGTTCCGCAACGACCGTGGTCACACCTATCGGTGGATTTCGTGACGGATCTTCCCCCGTCACGGGGTAACACCACGATCCTGGTCGTTGTGGATCGGTTTACTAAGTCCTGCCGTCTCCTTCCTTTGTCCGGTCTCCCTACGGTTCTACAAACTGCGGAGGCCCTGTTCACCCATGTATTCCGGCACTACGGGGTGCCTGAGGACATAGTGTCTGATCGGGGTCCCCAATTTATGTCTAGAGTCTGGAGGGCGTTTATGGAACGCCTGGGGGTCTCGGTCAGCCTTACCTCGGGTTTCCACCCTGAAAGTAACGGGCAGGTGGAAAGAGTCAACCAAGAGGTGGGTAGGTTTCTGCGGTCCCATTGCCAGGACCGGCTGGGAGAGTGGGCCTCGTTTATCCCCTGGGCGGAGATGGCCCAAAACTCCCTACGCCAGTCTTTGACTAATCTTACCCCTTTTCAGTGTGTGCTAGGTTATCAGCCGGTCCTGGCTCCATGGCATCAGAGCCAGATCGAGGCTCCTGCGGTGGATGAAGGGTTTCGGCACTCGGAGGAGACATGGAACGCTGCCCATGTACGTCTACAACGAGCCATCAGGCGGCAAAAGGCAAGTGCCGACAGCCACCGCAGTGAGGCACCAGTTTATGCACCGGGGGATCGGGTCTGGCTCTCGACCCGAAACCTGCCCCTTCACCTGCCCTGCCGGAAGCTAGGTCCGCGGTTTGTGGGACCTTTCAAAGTCCTGAGGAGATTGAACGAGATTTGTTATAGGTTACAACTCCCCCCTGATTATCATATTAGCCCCTCGTTCCATGTGTCTCTCCTCAGGCCGGTGGTGGCTGGTCCGCTCCAGCAATCTGAGGTACGGGAGGTTCCTCCGCCCCCTCTGGATATCGAGGGGGCCCCGGCGTGTACAGTACGAGCCATTATGGACTCCAGATGTCGGGTGAGGGGCCTTCAGTACCTCGTGGAGTGGGAGGGGTACGGTCCGGAGGAGTGAAGCTGGGAACCGGCGGAGGACATCTTGGACCCATCATTAATCCAGGAGTTTCACCGCTTCCGTCCGGATCGCCCTGCTCCCCGTCCTCCGGGTCGTCCCCGAGGCCGGTGTCGGCGCGCTGCTGGAGCTGCGCGTCGGGGGGGGGTACTGTCACGACTTCCGCCGTGTCGGCCCCTCTCCTTGTTCGGGCGGCGTTCGGCGGTCGACATCACCGGCTTACTAGTTACCACCGATCTATGTTTCCCTGTTCGTTTGGTTTTGTCTTTATTATACACACCTGTTTCATATTCCCTGATTATGTTCATTATTTAACCCTCTGGCTTTCATGTTTGTCTTGTCTGTGATTGTTACCTGTTTTGTAGTTGTTGGAGGATTTTCTCCCAGCCATGTTTTATTGCTGCGGGAGAAGTTGGATTATTGTTTTTGAGTAAAACGTTTTGTTTGCACTCATCCCTGTGTCCTGCGCCTGACTTCGATACTTCTCCTATGACAAAGCATTACAACAGGCTTCCCATCTAGTACAAGCTGAAGTCTGTGTAGTATTATTTGAAAGGTATAGGTCAATTTGCTGTCCAATGTATTCTGTAAAACTTGTATCTTGCAGCCATTTAGGTTGGAAGCACCATTTAGGTGGGTCACCTACTAAATTAGAATCGGAATGTATAAGAGATGCTGGAGCATGGTCAGAGATGACAATACTGTCATAAAAGCAATCTTCAATTTTAGAGCGTAATGCTGCTGAGATCAAAAATTAGTCTATTCGGGAATAGGTCTGGTGAGTGCTAGAGTAACAGGAGTATTCCACATCATCTGGTTTCATTTCTCTCCAAATCTCTATTAAGTTTAAATCCTTCATAAAATGCTCTATGGTTTTCCTAGATTTGGTGTAGGAGTAGTTTGAACCCGAGGTGTGATCTTTAACAGGATCTAAAGTGCAATTAGTCTCCTGCAACAATATAATTACCTGGAAGTGTGGAAAGGTTTAAATACAAATTGTTAAAGAATTTAGAATCATCTTCGTTGGGACCATACACATTAATTAAATTCAACTGCTCGGACAGCAAGGTACCCCGTATAATAATATATCTGCCGGCGGGATCACAAATTGTTTGCAATATCTGATATGGAATGGACTTATGGATAAGAATAATAACTCCACTTGCATGGGAACTAAATGAGGCTGCAATGACCTGCCCAGGCCACCTCTTGCGTATCTTAGGAATGTTGTCAGATAATAGATGTGATTCTTGCAAAAAATATGATCTTCGCCTGATGTTGCTTTAATCTACTTATTACCTGTTTTATTTTGGTGATTGTATTTAATCCCCTACAGTTCCATGATGTAAATTTAACCTTAACACTATGAGTCATCAAATTTACCAGGGAACTAAAACATTGCACCATAAGAGCACATTGGATCAGCCTAATATACCAATAGATCTCTGTTACCACCATAAACAAAAACACAAAGGACGCTTTAAAGCACGTCATTGTACAAAAACACATGCCTAACAATCAACCACGAATGTGTGAATAACCCTACCTTGGGTGGCAGGTAGCTAGTGGTTAGAGCGTTGGACTAGTAACTGAAAGGTTGTAAAGTCAAATCCCCGAGCTGACAAGGTAAAAATGTGTCGTTCTGCCCCTGAACATGGCAGTTAACCCACTGTTCATAGGCCTTCATTGAAAATAAGAATTTGTTCTTAACTGACTTGCCTAGTTAAATAAAGGTAAAATAAAATAAAACCCTCTTACACCAAAGTCTCTGACAGACCTCAGTGACACTCCGTATAAGTTGCTCAACAGATCCACACACATGAGGAGCCGCCTCTGCCTTTTTTCCCCTCTGTACAGCTACTGCCCAAATCAAATCAAATGTTATTTGTCACATACACATGGTTAGCAGAAGTTAATGCGAGTGTAGCAAAATGCTTGTGCTTCTAGTTCCGACCATGCAGTAATATCTAACAAGTAATCTAATCTAACAATTTCACAACAACTACCTTATACACACAAGTGTAAAGGAATGAATGAGAATATGTACATAAAAATATATGAATGAGCGATGGCCGAACGGCATAGGCAAGATGCAGTAGATGGTATAGAGTACAGTATATACATATGAGATGAGTAATGTAGGGTATGTAAACATTATATAAAGTGTCATTGTTTAAAGTGGCTAGTGATACATTTATTACATCAATTTTTCATTATTAAAGTGGCTAGAGATGAGTCAGTATGTTGGTAGCAGCCACTCAATGTTAGTGATGGCTGTTTAACAGTCTGATGGCCTTGAGATAGAAGCTGTTTTTCAGTCTCTCGGTCCCCACTTTGATGCACCTGTACTGACCTCGCCTTCTGGATGATAGCGGGGTGAACAGGCAGTGGCTCGGGTGGTTGTTGTCCTTGATGATCTTTTTGGCCTTCCTGTGACATCGGGTGGTGTAGGTGTCCTGGAGGGCAGGTAGTTTGTCCCCGGTGATGCGTTGTGCAGACCTCACTACCCTTTGGAGAGCCTTACGGTTGTGGGCGGAGCAGTTGCCGTACCAGGCGGTGATGCAGCCCGACAGGATGCTCTCGATTGTGCATCTGTAAAAGTTTGTGAGTGTTTTTGGTGCGCCTTCTTCACCACGCTGTCTGTGTGGGTGGACCATTTCAGTTTGTCCGTGATGTGTACGCTGAGGAACTTAAAACTTTCCACCTTCTCCACTACTGTCCCGTCGATGTGGATAGGGGGCTGCTCCCTCTGCTGTTTCCTGAAGTCAACGATCATCTCCTTTGTTTTGTTGACATTGAATGTGAGGTTATTTTCCTGACACCACACTCCGAGGGCCCTCACCTCCTCCCTGTAGGCCGTTTCATCATTGTTGGCAATCAAGCCTACCACTGTAGTGTCGTCTGCAAACTTGATGATTGAGTTGGAAGCGTGCATGGCCACGCAGTCATTGGTGAACAGGGAGTACAGGAGAGGGCTGAGAACGCACCCTTGTGGGGCCCCAGTGTTGAGGATCAGCGGGGTGGAGATGTTGTTACCTACCCTCACCACATGGGGGGCGGCCTGTCAAGAGTCCAGGACCCAGTTGCACAGGGTGGGGTCAAGACCCAGGGTCTCGAGCTTAATGATGAGTTTGGAGGGTACTATGGTGTTAAATGCTGAGCTGTAGTCGATGAACAGCATTCTTACATAGATATTCCTCTTGTCCAGATGGGTTAGGGCAGTGTGCAGTGTGATTGCGATTGCGTCGTCTGTGGACCTATTGGGGCGGTAAGCAAATTGGAGTGGGTCTAGGGTGTCAGGTAGGGTGGAGGTGAATTGGTCTTTGACTAGTCTCTCAAAGCACTTCACGATGATGGAAGTGAGTGCTACGGGGCAATAGTCATTTAGCTCAGTTACCTTAAATTTCTTGGGAACAGGAACAATGGTGGCCCTCTTGAAGCATGTTGGAACAGCAGACTGGGATAAGGATTGATTGAATATGTCCGTAAACACACCAGCCAGCTGGTCTGCGCATGCTCTGAGGATGCGGCTGGGGATGCCGTCTGGGCCGGCAGCCTTGCAAGGGTTAACACGTTTAAATGTTTTACTCACGTTGGCTGCAGTGAAGGAGAGCCCGCAGGTTTTGGTATCGGGCCGTGTCAGTGGCACTGTGTTGTCCTCAAAGTGAGCAAAGAAGTTGTTTAGTTTGTCTGCCCGCCACTTGTCATTCCAGAATATTGTGTTCACCATTTAACAAAGAACCAAACAAAATACCAGCAGTGAGCCAGAATATAAGACCACTGTGATCTAGCCTCATATAGGCCTAAATAAAACAAACCCGCACCAGGATGCTCCATTGCATAAAAGCAAAGTTTCATGGTACATAAAATTATAATAAGGCTAAGCCTACTTGTAAACTGGCCATGTTTTTATAGTTCAATAGACAGTGCTACTATGCTACCAGATAAATTATAACACAGTGAACTGGCTCAAACTTAAAATACATGTAACTTAAAAAAATGTCAAAAAAATAGTTCAAAGTGTAACTTTACGTTGCTATTTCCTCTTCTTCAGCGTTGCACCGCTTCCACACTTCTGCCTAGCTTCTCAATAAACTGCTGCGTCTTGGCTGGTGTTTCAAAAATGTAGGAACGATCGCCATGGGAGACCCTCAGGCGTGCTGGAAAGATGATTTCATACCGGATGGCCTTAACCCATAGCCGCTGCTTGACACTGTCGAAGTGTTTCTGCTGCTTGTGGACTTCCATGGAGAGATCTGGGAAGAACATAACTTGCCGATTCTTGTAGAGTACGCTCCCTTTCGCCCTGGCTGCAATCACCACGTGCATCTTATCTTTATAGTTTAAGAACTTCATTATCAGAGCCCTCGGGGGTGTGTTGGGGTTGGATCATGGGCCAGAAATCCAATGAGCTCTCTCAATGATCAAAGGAGAGCGGAGTGGCTCCATCTCCAGAGCCTCGGGAAGCCACCGCTCTAGGAATGAGCAAGCATTGCTCCCCTCAGCGCCTTCGGGGAGATGTACTAGTCTCAAGTTCGATCTCCTCCTGCGGCCCTCCAAATCAACTAGTTTAGAGGTAAGCGATTCAACCTTTTCCTCAAGTGCGGTGGTTGTTGCCTGCGGGGCTATAATGTTGTCTTCGGTTCCAGAGATGCGTACCTCAGCCTGAGAGGTTTGCCCAGCACATTCTTTGACTTCCTTTTTAACGTTGTCCACTGCAGACAGTACATTTTGGAATTTGATAGAGAATTCTGCATTCATATCTTTGATGGCCTTGAGGATATCTTTGGAGCTAACGGCACTGCATGTGTTTATCGCCTCAGTCCTGCTTCCACCACTAGCACATGAAGCTAGCACTGCGCCTTCATACTCAGACTCTAAACTTTCCCTTGTTAAGTCCGGCTTTTTGGTGTGACTTTTCTTTGTCAGCATTGTGGGTTTCGGGAGCTAATAAACTATTACTGCCTTTCCTGGTAGATTAAGCTTAAGGGTGCACTTATTTCTGGATTTATTAAAAAAAAATTGCGGAGCTAAAAAAAAGATGCGAATGATCAGCTCTGCGCCATACCGGAAGCCCCCAATAATCCACTTGTTAAACTACATAACATGCTGGCAAAATGTTCTAATAAATGAGCCAACTAGACAAGATGACAATGAGCAGCCCTCACTTCAATTAAGCTAACATTTTCCCAGCCTAATTGTAGCCTAACCAATATCCAAACAGAGATTCAGTGAAATCAAAATTCTGACATTGATTGATTTATCAAGTCCCCACGGTTGTCTCAAAGCAGCAATCAAAACTGTGCTGCCTGAAATTATCATCTAGTTTATATTTGTATTTATTATGGATCCCCTTTAGCTGCTGCCTTAATTAAGGCAGTTATACATTTTTAAAAACATGACAATACATTCACAACAGATTTCACAACATATTATCGATGGGGCTGTAGTGGAGCAGGTTGAGAGCTTCAAGTCCCTTGGTGTCCACATCACCAACAAACTATCATGGTCCAAACATACCAAGGCAGTTGTGAAGAGGGCACGACAAAGCCTATTCCCCCACAGGAGACTGAAAATATTTGGCATGGGTCCTCAGATCTTCAAAAAGATCTACAGCTGCACCATCAAGAGCATCCTGACTGGTTACATCACTGCCTGGTATGGCAACTGCTCAGCCTCCGACCGCAAGGTACTACAGAGGGTAGTGCGTACGGCTCAGTACATCACTGGGGCCAAGCTTCCTGCCATCCAGGACCTCTATACCAGGCAGTGTTAGAGGAAGGCCCTAAAAATTGTCAAAGACTCCAGCCACCCTAGTCATAGATTGTTCTCTCTGCTTTCGCACGGCAAGCGGACCCGGAGCGCCAAGTCTAGGTACAAAGGCTTCTTAACAGCGTCTACCCTCAAGCAATAAGTCTCCTAAACAGCTAATCAAATGGCTACCCAGACTACTTGCATTGTCCCCCCTTTTTACGCTGCTGCTACTCTCTGTTTATTATCTATGCATAGTCACTTTAACTCTACCTACATGTACATATTATCTCAATTACCTCGACTAACCTGTGCCCCCACACATTGACGATGTACCGGTACCCCCTGTATATAGCCTAGCTAGTGTTATTTTACTGCTGCTCTTTAATATTTTTTTATTTTTGGTTATCTATTTTTTACTTAACACTTATTTTTCTTAAAACTGCATTGTTGGTTAAGGGCTTTTAAGTAAGCATTTCACTGTAAGGTCTACTCCTGACCTTACACTATTCGGCGCATGTGACAAATAAAATGTGATTTTGATTGAGTTTGTGCCCTCAGACCCCTACCCTACTACCACATATCTACAACATAAAATGTATGTGTATGTGTGTGTATAGTACATACACTAGCAGACAAAAGTTTTAGAACACCTACTCATTCAAGGGTTTTGTAATTTTGACTATTTTCTACATTGTAGAATAATAGTGAAGACATCAAAACTATGAAATAACACATATGGAATCATGTAGTAACCCAAAAAGTGTTAAACAAATCAAAATATATTTTAGATTTGAGATTCTTCAAATAGCGACCCTTTGCCTTGATGACAGCTTTGCACACTCTTGGCATTGTCTCAACCTGCTTTTTTTATTTAATATTTTTTATTTCACCTTTATTTAACCAGGTAGGCCAGTTGAGAAAAAGTTCTCATTTACAACTGCGTCCTGGCCAAGATAAAGCAAAGCATTGCGACACAAACAATAACACAGAGTTACACATGGAATAAACAAACGTACAGTCAATAACACAATAGAAAAAAGTATATATGTACAGTGTGTGCAAAAGGCGTGAGGAGGTAAGGCAATAAATAGGCCATAGTTGCGAAGTAATTACAATTTAGGAAATGAACACTGGAGTGATAGATGTGCAGATGATGATGTGCAAGTAGAAATACTGGTGTGCAAAAGAGCAAAAAAGTAAATTAAAACAATATGAGGATGGGGTAGGTAGATTGGATGGGCTATTTACAGATGGGCTGTGTACAGCTGCAGCGATCGGTTAGCTGCTCAGATAGCTGATGTTTAAAGTTAGTGAGGGAGATATAAGTCTCCAACTTCAGCAATTTTTGCAATTCGTTCCAGTCATTGGCAGCAGAGAACTGGAAGGAAAGGCAGCCAAAGGAGGTGTTGGCTTTAGGGATGACCAATGAGATATACCTGCTGGAGCGTGTGCTACGGGTGGGTGTTGTTATCGTGACCAGTGAGCTGAGATAAGGCGGAGCTTTACCTAGGAAAGATTTATAGACCTGGAGACAGTGGGTCTGGAGACGAACATGTATCAAGGGCCAGCCAACGAGAGCATACAGGTCGCAGTGGTGGGTGGTATATGGGGCTTTGGTGACAAAACGGATGGCACTGCGATAGACTGCATCCAGTTTACTGAGTAAAGTGTTGGAGGCTATTTTGTAAATTACATCGCCGAAGTCGAGGATCGGTATGATAGTCAGTTTTACGAGGGTATGTTTGGCGGCGTGAATGAAGGAGGCTTTGTTGCGAAATAGGAAGCCGATTCTAGATTTAATTTTGGATTGGAGATGTTTAATATGAGCTTGGCTGAGGTGCACCCGTGACCAGCACGGAAACCGGATTGCACAGCGGAGAAAGCACGGTGGGATTCGAAATGGTCAGTGATCTGTTTATTAACTTGGATTTCGAAGACTTTAGAAAGGCAGGGCAGGATGGATATAGGTCTGTAACAGCTTGGGTCTAGAGTGTCACCCTCTTTGAAGAGGGGGATGACCGCGGCAGCTTTCCAATCTTTATGGATCTCGGCGATACGAAAGAGAAGTTCAACAGACTGGTAATAGGGCGGCGGATAATTTTAGAAAGAGAGGTTGATGAGGTAGTCACCTGTAATGCATTTCAATTAATAGGTGTGCCTTCTTAAACGTTTATTTGTTGAATTTCTTTCCTTCTTAATGCGTTTGAGCCAATCAGTTGTGTTGTGGGGAGTTTACAAGTCCATATTATGGCAAGAACAGCTCAAATAATCAAAGAAAAACAATAGTCCATCATTACTGTAAAGACATGAAGGTCAGTCAATACGGAAAATTTCAAGAACTTTAAAAGTATCTTCAAGTGCAGTCACAAAAACCATCAAGCGCTATGATGAAACTGGCTCTCATGAGGACCACCACAGGAAAGGAAGACCCAGAGTTACCTCTGCTGCAGAGTTCATTAGAGTTACCATCCCCAGAAATTGCAGCCTGAATAAATGCTTCACAAAGTTCAAGTAACAGACACATCTTAACATCAACTGTTCAGAGGAGACTGTTTGAATCAGGCCTTCATGGTCGAATTGCTACAAAGAAACCACTACTAAAGGACACCAATAAGAAAAGACTTGCTTGGGCCAAGAAACACGAGCAATGGAAATTAGACCAGTGGTCTAAATTGGAGATTTTTGGTTCCAACCACCGTGTCTTTGTGAGACGCGGTGTGGGTGAACGAATGATCTTCGCATGTGTTTTTCCCCCCCGTAAAGCATGGCGGAGGAGGTGTTATGGTCTGGGGGTGCTTTGCTGGTGACAAGGCACACTTAACCAGCATGGCTACCACAGCATTATGCAGCGATACGCCATCCCATCTGGTTTGTGCTTAGTGCGACTATCATTTGTTTTTTAACAGGACAATTACCCAACACACCCACAGGCTGTGTCAGGGCTATTTTACCAAGAAGGAGAGTGATGGAGTGCTGCATCAGATGACCTGGCCTCCACAATCCCCCGACCTCAACCAAATTGAGATAATTTGGTATGAGCCGGACTGCAGAGTGAAGGAAAAGCAGCCAACAAGTGCTCAGCATATGTGGGAACTCCTTCAAGACTGTTGGAAAAGCATTCTAGGTGAAGCTGGTTGAGAGAACGCCAAGAGTGTGCAAAGCTGTCATCAAGGCAAAAGGTGGCTATTTGAAGAATCTCAAATATAATCGTGACCACACGACTGAACAGTAGTCCAGGTGCGACAAAACTAGGGCCTGTAGGACCTGCCTTGTTGATAGTGCTGTTAAGAATGCAGAGTAACACTTTATTATGGACAGACTTCTCCCCATCCTAGCTTCTGTTGTATCAATGTTTTGACCATGACAGTTTACAATCCAGGGTTACTTCAAGCAGTTTAGTCTCCTCAACTTACTCCATTTCCACATTATTCATTACAAGATTTATGGCTATTGCTTCAAATTTATTACACTGATTGGATGACTTTGGCCTTTGGGAGTTTCAGTAAACAACAATTTGATACATGCCTTCAATTGCATCAGCCTACTTTATTCCAATATTTTCATCATTCAGTGATATTTATTCCCACAGTAATTCTTTATCGATCCATCCAGTTGTGGTTAAGAAAACACTGCATGATTGGTGGGATATGCAAAGAGATGGGAGAAGTGACATGCCTCAAAGTTAAGAACTGGCAAGAGGATGGTTAGTAACTGCTGCTGCCTAGCAATTATCAAGAGTTTAAGAGCATAGTGTGTGCCAATGCTCAGCATTACGGCTACACTTCATACTGTTGGGGTAGGTTCCTTGTTCCTTGTCAATCATTTGCTTATTGGTGAAATCAGCAATCAGACAATATCTTTAAGTAAATCAATCAAAAACCTTTATTAATGCAATTGCAGACAGAAGTTGACAACGGGAACATAGCACGCATGTTTCAGAGTAAGTTCTGCAAAATAGGAAAGGGTCCAAGTTGCTTTATTGTGCTTACAGTCAACCCCTATTGATGTCACTGCCCATGTCAACACCCTCTACTCAAGAGACCAAGCCCATGCACACACAGCTATACAAACAATAGTTCCAGTGTTATCTAAAAGCTCAGCAGTAATTGTCCACTCCCCAAGTTGATTTATAGTGGCATGTCTGTCTTGTCTCTTATCTCTTTCACTCCCCTGCAGGGTTCTGTGTCTATGAATCTCTTTTAGCCTTGAGGCGCTTTCTCACAGACACCCTGTTTTGACTGCAATAACTCACACATCTCTCAGGACCGTTTCTTTATAAGAGGCAGAGACTAGAAAAGAATAGTGGAACAATATTAAACCTTATATTGAATATATAGATTGTTAATCTGTAGTCTAGGACCCAATAAATGTAGTGGGGAAGGGGTCTTATAGCCCTTCCCCTTCTATTAATACAACATAAGCATAATCAATTATAATACATCAAACATTTGGTGCATGTCACGTCCTGACCATAGAAACCTGTTATTTTCTATGGTAGAGTAGGTCAGGGCGTGACGGGGGGGGGGGGTTTCTAGTTGAGTTTTTCTGTGTTATGTTCTAGTTTTGTATTTCTATGTTGGGTTTTGTTTGGGATGAACTCCAATTAGAGGCAGCTAGTCATCGTTGTCTCTAATTGGATATCATACTTAAGTAGGTGTTTTTCCCACCTGGGTTTGTGGGAGATTGTTTTTGAGTTAGTGTATGTTTCACCTCTGCGTCACGGTTTGTTGTTTTGTTCTTTAGTTTATTTGTATGTATTGCATAGTTTCACAGTTCAATGAACTATGTGGAACAATAATCCCGCTGCACTTTGGTCCGCTTCATCCTACGACAACCGTGACAGTGCAGCCCGTATTATGACCACAAGGTGAACCCCATCAATACTTTGTTGTAGGAAGACATTTACCAAAATGATTAGGCTACTAGGTTGTAGGTGGGAAATAATACACTGCTCAAAAAAATAAAGGGAACACTTAAACAACACAATGTAACTCCAAGTCAGTCACACTTCTGTGAAATCAAACTGTCCACTTAGGAAGCAACACTGATTGACAATAAATTTCACATGCTGTTGTGCAAATGGAATAGACAACAGGTGGAAAGTATAGGCAATTAGCAAGACACCCCCAATAAAGGAGTGGTTCTGCAGGTGGGGACCACAGACCACTTCTCAGTTCCTATGCTTCCTGGCTGATGTTTTGGTCACTTTTGAATGCTGGCGGTGCTTTCACTCTAGTGGTAGCATGAGACGGAGTCTACAACCCACACAAGTGGCTCAGGTAGTGCAGCTCATCCAGGATGGCACATCAATGTGAGCTGTGGCAAGAAGGTTTGCTGTGTCTGTCAGCGTAGTGTCCAGAGCATGGAGGCGCTACCAGGAGACAGGCCAGTACATTAGGAGACGTGGAGGAGGCCATAGGAGGGCAACAACCCAGCAGCAGGACCGCTACCTCCGTCTTTGTGCAAGGAGGAGCAGGAGAAGCACTGCCAGAGCCTTGCAAAATGACCTCCAGCAGGCCACAAATGTGCATGTGTCTGCTCAAACGGTCAGAAACAGACTCCATGAGGGTGGTATGAGGGCCCGACGTCCACAGGTGGCAGTTGTGCTTACAGCCCAACAGGACGTTTGGCATTTGCCAGAGAACACCAAGATTGGCAAATTCGCCACCGGCGCCCTGTGCTCTTCACAGATGAAAGCAGGTTCACACTGAGCACGTGACAGACGTGACAGAGTCTGGAGACGCCGTGGAGAACGTTCTGCTGCCTGCAACATCCTCCAGCATGACCGGTTTGGCGGTGGGTCAGTCATGGTGTGGGGTGGCATTTCTTTGGGGGGCCGCACAGCCCTCCATGTGCTCGCCAGAGGTAGCCTGACTGCCATTAGGTACCGAGATGAGATCCTCAGACCCCTTGTGAGACCATATGCTGGTGCGGTTGGCCCTGGGTTTCTCCTAATGCAAGACAATGCTAGACCTCATGTGGCTGGAGTGTGTCAGCAGATCCTGCAAGAGGAAGGCATTGATGCTATGGACTGGCCCGCCCGTTCCCCAGACCTGAATCCAATTGAGCACATCTGGGACATCATGTCTCGCGCCATCCACCAACGCCACGTTGTACCAAAGACTATCCAGGAGTTGGCGGATGCTTTAGTCCAGGTCTGGGAGGAGATCCCTCAGGTGACCATCCGCCACCTCATCAGGAGCATGCCCAGGCGTTGTAGGGAGGTCATACAGGCACGTGGAGGCCACACACACTACTGAGCCTCATTTTGACTTGTTTTAAGGACATTACATCAAAGTTGGATCAGCCTGTAGTGTGGTTTTCCAATTTAATTTTGAGTGTGACTCCAAATCCAGACCTCTATGGGTTGTTAAATTGGATTTCCATTGATTATTTTTGTGTGATTTTGTTGTCAGCACATTCAACTATGTAAAGAAAAAAGTATTTAATAAGATTATTTATTTCATTCAGATCTAGGATGTGTTGTTTAAGTGTTCCCTTTATTTTTCTGAGCAGTATAGTTAGGGCTTTGATACCGGCAATTCCTTTCAGATATAAGCAAAAGGCGGAAAAAAGTTAGTGATATGAAAAACGTCTTATTCATTAAAACAACTACTACAAGGCCTCCCGAGTGGTGCATAGGTCTAAGTCACTACATCGCAGTGCTAGCTGTGCCACTAGAGAACCTGTTTCGAGTCCAGGCTCTGTCGCAGCCAGCCGCGACTGGGAGACCCATGGGATGGCGCACAATTGGCCCAGCATCGTCCGGGTTAGGGGAGGGTTTGGCCGGCAGGGATGTTCTTGTCCATTTGGGCACTAGCGACTCGTGTGGCGGGCTGGGCGCAATGCACACTGACACGGTTGCCAGGTGTACGGTGTTTTCTCCGACACATTGGTGTGGCTGGCTTCCGTGTTAAGCGGGTGTTGTGTCAAGAAGCAGTAAGAAGAAGAAGCCTGGCTGGGTTGTGTTTCGGAGGATGCTCGGCTCTCGACCTTTGCCTCTCCCGAGTCCATCTAAGAGTTGCAGCGATGGGACTGGACTGTAACTACCAATTGGATACCACGAAATTGGGGGAAAAAAGGGGTAAACATTTTTCAAAAAAATAAAAACAAACAAAAAAATATATAAAACTAATACATGTCAAGAGGACAGATCAAGAGGGATGCTTAGATAGGCAGAAAAATATACAGAATTAACTATAACGATTATATGGCTCTATTGCAGGAAAAAGCTGTTTCAGGTGTTTGAAAAATACAAAATTCTCCAACTTCCCAACTGGGGGCCTAGCCCCCGTCCTAACCACTCACCAGTAATCCTCATGTACTTTGTGCCCCATCAGACTTTTGGGGTGCATGATGGCCCTGCAGAACCTTGTAAGAGAGTAACACTAGACTTCCTAAATCTCTTGCCATGCTGCTCCATGTAAATTGCTGATACACAAGACAAAATGTCTGTTGTTCCTCTTAACATACACTATTCATCTATCAGTTAGTCACAGTCAATAGTACCTCTAAGTGAACATGGAAATATTTGAGATAAGGACATTTCCATAACACAATAAGATATTCTATTTCAGAGGTACATGGCTACACTGCAAATTGCTAATTTTCTACATCAGTATTATAAAGCTTATACTCTTTAATTTGGTTGAGTGCATACGATCACACCAATAAATAGGAATAGCTGGCTATGAATACATTCTGTGTGCCAATATTGGTGAGGGCAATCACACTAAAAACCAACCTGGTCTCAGAGCATTTCGTATTATTCTAAACCGAGACACTCCATTAACCTGTTGAGGACAGACGTTCCGCTAGCGGAACCCCGTTCCGCCTGCGGAACCCCTAGCCAACAGCCAATGGCATCGCACGGCGCGAAATACAAAACCAACTAAAATACCACAATTCAATTTTCTCAAACAATCAACTATTTTACACCATTTTAAAGATAAGACTCTCGTTTATCTAACCACATTGTCCGATTTCAAAAAGGCTTTGCAGCGAAAGCAAAACATTAGATTATGTTAGGAGAGTACATAGACACAAATAATCACACAGCCATTTTCCAAGCAAGCATATATGTCACATAAACCCAAACCACAGCTAAATGCAGCACTAACCTTTGATGATCTTCATCAGATGACACTCCTAGGACATTATGTTATACAATACATGCATGTTTTGTTCAATCAAGTTCCTATTTATATCAAAAACCAGCTTTTTACATTAGCATGTGATGTTCAGAACTAGCATACCCACCGAAAACTTCCGGTGAATTTACTAAATTACTCATGATAAACGTTGACAAAATACATAACAATTATTTTAAGAATTATAGATACAGAACTCCTTTACGCAATCGCTATGTCCGATTTTAAAATAGCGTTTCGGCGAAAGCACATTTTGCAATATTTTGAGTACATAGCTCGGCCATCACAGACTAGCTAATTTGACATCCACCAAGTTTGGGGTTCACTAAACTCAGAATTACTATTAGAAAAATTGTATTAACTTTGCTGTTCTTCGTCAGAATGCACTCCCAGGACTTCTACTTCAACAACAAATGTTGTTTTGGTTCCAAATAATCCATAGTTATATCCAAATACCTCCGTTTTGTTCGTGCGTTCAGGTCACTATCCGAAGGGTAATGCGCAAGCGCATTTCATGACCAAAAAATTCAAAATATTCCATTACCGTACTTAGAAGCATGTCAAACACTGTTTAAAATAAATTTTTATGCTATTTTTCTCGTAAAATAGCGATAATATTCCAACCGGGTGACGTTGTATTCATTCAAAGGCTGAAAGAAAAAAAATGGAGAAGTCTCGTGAACGCGCATCTCAGTCTCACTGTCCCCAGGCTGACCACTTACAAACTCTGCTGTTGTACTTTGCCCAGAGACAGCAGACACCCCATTTCACTTTCTGGCGGCTTTAGAGAGCCAATGGAAGCCTTAGAAAGTGTCACGTTACAGCACAGATGCTGTAATGTCGATAGAGATGCAACAGAAGGACAACAAATTGTCAGACAGGGCACTTCCTGTATGGAATCTTCTCAGGTTTTGGCCTGCCATATGAGTTTTGTTATACTCCCAGACACCATTCAAACAGTTTTAGAAACTTTAGAGTGATTTCTATCCAAATCTACTAATTATATGCATATTCTAGTTTCTGGGCAGGAGTAGTAACCAGATTAAATCGGGTACGTTTTTTATCCGGCCGTGAAAACACTGCCCCCTATCCCAAAGAAGTTAAAAGGGAAAGGTGGATACCTAGTCAGTTGTACAACTGAATGCCTTCAACAGAACTGTGTCTTCCGCATTTAAAACAACCCCTCTTTAGTATGCTATGTTATGTTTTGTATGGTATGTATTAATTTGTCAATGCCCATGACCTATTTCGTATGATATGTTATGAATTTCAATTCGTTTTATATGTTATGAATTTGCAAAACATACAACATGTTACAAATTTGCAAAAAATGTATGATATGTTATGAATACTATCTAGGTGGCTAATTTGAGGCACCTGGCTAATGTTATCTAGGTTAGGGGTTAGGGTTAAGTTTAGGAGTTGGGTTAAGGTAAGGGTTAGGGGAAGGGGAAGGGTTAGCTGAAAGGGTTAGGGTTAGTGGAAGGGTTATCTAGCATGCTAAGTAGTTGTAAAATAACTGAAAAGTAGTAAGTAGTTGAATATTTGCTCATTAGCTAAAATGCTAAAGTTGTGCATGATTTGGGTTGCTAGACATTCGTGTTATACGCCCACCAGACCACCCACCCACCGTACTTTCATTTTTGCCTTTAGTAACTATCTGTCTTATATAAACATATCAAAAGTAACATTTCATACTAATTTGAGTGTCCCCGATTAACATTTACTATGTTTCGTCCAGTCTATGAGACCAGGCTGTAAAACTGGTCCTGACACCCAGACATTCACAGTCACATGTTAACATAATTGAGTAACCATAAGAGACATTCCAATCATGCACTGCAAAGTTGATAAGGTCTGTTAATATGAGTAATGGAAGAGTTTTAGGTATAGAGAGCTCTCTGTTTAAAAGTTACACCGGCTACACTTTCACCAGTGATTGGGCAATATAGTGTGCCATAATCTGAGCAAATATTAACCTATATCATGATACAGTACTATATGATATGACCATTTAAAATAAAACAGTGTAGGGCAGGCAAATCAAGTTGTACATGAATGGCCAGACCATGGTTGATAAAACAGTCACACCTGCCACCTGAGTCAGAGAGGACAGTGTGCAGCTGTGATTGGGTGCAATCTGGAGGCTGGCTCACCCATCACTAGTCTCCTTGAGGCAAAGGTCATGTCAGTAAGGCAGGACTCTCAGAGGCTGCTGTAGGGTCGGGCCAGATACTGTAGGTAGGCTGGTGTAAATCACATTCAAGCCAGAATCCAGCTGGGGCCTGAGTCTGCCTTCCACAGGTATGCGAGACATTTTGGAAAACAAACAGAAACCTGAATCCTCACATTGCACAAGTTGAATTCAATGTTTTGACAGGTTGTACCCAACTACTCTCAGGTTGAAGTTACAGGACAGACAGAGACCAGGCAACTCTGATCAGAACAACTCTAATTATGCCATCTTTAGCAGTCTTCTTCTTCTTCTGTATAATGGTGTTTGCAACAATAGCCTACCTGTAGTAGTTTGGTAGCAGTCCCTTATTTATGAGGACCAATTGCCAATGCGTTTTCAATGCCTGATAATACTTTTGTATTCAATACAGAATGGCAGAACATTGAATTCAGAAATTCAGATTGAATTCCCTATCAAATAAAGTGCACATGTAGGTCTCAGTGTGTAATATGAATTACGGACCACACCTTGAATGGACAGTCTCTCTATAACCGGGATGGGCAACATTGATGGGGGGGTGGTCACAAAAAAATCTGAACTCATCATGAGGGGCAGCAGTGGCTCGTGGGTCTGCAGTACCCACATCCATACCCACACATGCACTCAAAGCCGGCACTAGCACTAGCCATTTGGCCCCAAAGCATTTTAGCGGCCCCCCTCTTGACAGCAGAGAGAATGTTTCAGAGTTAATTTTCTGCAATTCTACACATTTTGCCATGGGGCGTAGAGAAAATGTTGTACTTTTTTTTATCCGGTGGGCCTCCAGTTGCCCATCCCTGCTCTATAATGTACATTTGTATCCGCAACTTTCTGAATGCCGCTTACCCCTCCCCCCTCTAAAAGCGGAAGTAGAACTTCCTCGACAGTCGGTGAGAAGTGTGTCTGTCAAAATATTGTGTTCTGCTACTTCTGACAGTGACCGCTCGACCTGCCGAATACCTGCTCTAAGGTAAGTAGCAAGTCGATAAAGGTTCGCAAATTATTTAGCTAGCTTCCAATTTCTGTCAACTGTAGCGGCATCCATAGCCTTGTAGTTAGTTAGCTAGCTAACGCTAATGCGTGAACTTCTCGATACCAACGGCGTTTAGCTAACGTTAGCTAGCTAGCTACACACCCACAAAATGAAGTTATTGGACTTTGCGCCAAGCTAACTAAACTAGCTAGCTATCTACCTAAACATTACTGAGGGGTTGTACATGGAAATACAGCTAGCACAGCTGCTGTAGCTAGCTAATTAGCACTCGCTCAACCTCCTCAGTGCCACCTTAGACAGGTCAGGGAATTTACCAGCCACGTCAGAGCTTGTCTGCTGTTTCTACTGTGTCTGCTGCTGCTACTTCTGTGTTACTGGAAGTACCACGCCTCACTCAGCTGTATCAAAACACCACTGCCATTGGCCAGTGTGCCAGAAAAAGGTGAAAGGGGATTAGGTGAAAGCCACCTGCCTCAATACTATCATTCATTCTTCAAAGTTTAGTGTGTTGTTGATGCATAATGTTTCTCTTTTCTGCAGTAATTGAAATAAGGATAAGGGATGGCACCAAAGAGAAGGGCTGCCTCATCCACCAAAGCCAATAAAACGGGTGGAAAGAAGGTCAAGCAAGAGCCTGACACACCAAAGGATGCCTTTACCTCTGCCAAAGAGGCTCTGAAAGCTGCAGGGCCAGAAGTTAAGGGCAAAAGGAAGGCTGATGAGCACTGCTTGCTGTCAGAACAGCATTCAGGAAGGGTGAGTTGGACATCATGCCATATCAAGGCAGGGAGTAGACTATTTATTGGGCTGCCTGTGCCACCAATCATATAAATGTATTGTGTACTATTTCAGCTCAAAAGTCCTCCTGTGCAGTCAGTATTACTCATTGAGGTACTTTGAAAGTGTTACTGTGATTGAAGCACTTGTCACACACTGACTGTAAAGGCTATGACAATGAATGGCTGTGTGAGTTTAGTTCAGCCACACCCTTCATTTAGAATCAATGAGGTTTGACTACATTCCAATATACAAACCTTAGAAGTGACATGTAGGGTACAGTAATAGTTTCAGTTGGAAGTAAACTCCCTGAGAGTGAGAGACATTTGCCTCTTGCATTCATCTAATACAGAAGGGGACTATTCTCTTCTTTCCTTGTTCAAGACATTACCTCTGCTCAGTTGTAATGTACGCTCCCCCAAGATACCTGAGATAATGAGTGTGTAAGGTCACTCATATCTACTGTATATGCTGCATTCAGTTACAGCTGTTTCAAAAGACCAATGTGTTGCTACAGCGTGTTTGCTAATCATTCATATGTAGCAGAATCTGAGAAACTGTCACTAGTAACTGGTATTTGCCTTGATTTGTTTGATCAGCCTTGCAGTCACCTCAGTAGGACAGACTGCTGTGCAGTGCAATAGATGAATGTCCTCCTTTAATCTCCCCCACAGGTGCATGAAGATTATGATTGCATGCTGAATCAGACCAACATTGGAAATAACAACAACAAGTTTTATGTCATTCAAGTGTTGTGTATAGATGACTCTTACTACTGCTGGACCAGATGGGGGAGAGTGGTAAGCTTAATTTCAGACAAAGACACGATGGTAGTTTACTACACATTCCTGTGTATACTTTAGTAGTAAATCTACATTTTAGTTAATTATGTTAAATACTAAGCTATTAATTTATTGAGCACCCAGAATTGAGCATCATCTTCTCCTCTCTCCCTTAAAGGGAGAAACAGGCCAGTCAAACCTATCAGACCTCTCCAACAGCCCAGACAAAGCCATCAAAGACTTTGAGAAGAAGTTCAAAGACAAGACGATGAACAGCTGGAAGGAGCGGGACAACTTTGAGTCTCACCCGGGGAAGTACACACTGATAGAGGTGGATGGAGACCAGGATGCAGAGGTCAAGGTAAAGTGGTGGCTGGGTCTCAGTAGGACCACAGATTCTAAAGTAGGGTTTGGCAATTTTATGTATCAATGATGTTTGACAGTCATTGTTGATGTTTTAGCATATTTGAACTTGAATTCACCACCGGAGTCTGGCAGAGCAATGCTGAATACACAGCATTGCGACAAGCCAAATGGCCTATTCCCTATTTGCCATAGCGAAAAAACGAAACGTCCACTCACTGTCAATTGCGTTTATTTTCAGCAAACTTAACATGTGTAAATATTTGTATGAACATAAGATTCAACAACTGAGACATAAACTGAACAAGTTCCACAGACATGTGACTAACAGAACTGGAATAATGTGTCCCTGAACAAAGGGGGATCAAAATCAAAAGTAACAGTCAATATCTGGTGTGGCCACCAGCTGCATTAAGTTCTGCAGTGCATCTCCTCCTCATGGACTGCACCAGATTTGCCAGTTCTTGCTGTGAGATGTTACCCCACTCTTCCACCAAGGCACCTGCAAGTTCCCAGACATTTCTGGGAGGAATGGCCCTAGCCCTCACCCTCCGATCCAACAGGTCCCAGATGTGCTCAATGGGACTCGTCAATGAAGAGCACTTTTTGCCAGTCCTGTCTGGTCCAGCGACGGTGGGTTTGTGCCCATAGGCAACGTTGTTGCTGGTGATGTCTGGTGAGGACCTGCCTTACAACAGGCCTACAAGCCCTCAGTCCAGCCTCTCTCAGCCTATTGCGGACAGTCTGAGCACTGATGGAGGGATTGTGCGTTCCTGGTGTAACTCGGACAGTTGTTGTTGCCGCCATCCTGTACCTGTCCCGCAGGTGTAATGTTTGGATGTACCGATCCTGTGCAGGTGTTGTTATACGTGGTCTGCAACTGCGAGGACGATCTGCTGTCCGTCCTGTCTCCCTGTAGCGCTGTCTTAGGCGTCTCACAGTACGGACATTGCAATTTATTGCCCTGGCCACATCTGCAGTCCTCATGCCTCCTTGCAGCATGCCTAGGGCACGTTCACGCAGAAGAGCAGGGACCCTGGGCATCTTTCTTTTGGTGTTTTTCAGAGTCAGTAGCAAGGCCTCTTTAGTGTCCTAAGTTTTCATAACTGTGACCTTAATTGCCTACCGTCTGTAAGCTGTTAGTGTCTTAACGACTGTTCCACAGGTGCATGTTCATTAATTGTTTATGGTTCATTGAACAAGCATGGGAAATAGTGTTTAAACCCTTTACAATGAAGATCTGTGAAGTTATTTGGATTTTTACGAATTATCTTTGAAAGACAGGGTCCTGAAAAAGGAACTTTCTTTTTTTCTTTTTTTTTTTTACATACAGTGCCTTTGGGAAGTATTCAGACCCCTTGACTTTTTCCACATTTTGTTACGTTACAGCCTTATTCTAAAATTCATTAAATAAATTATAATCCTCAGCAATCTACACACAATACCCCATAATGACAAAGTAAAAACAAAGTAAAAATATTTATTCAAATATTCTTTACATAAGCATTCAGACTCTTTGCTATGAGATTAGAATTTGAGCTCAGGTGCATCCTGTTTCTATTGATCATCCTTGAGATGTTTCTACAACTTGATTGGAGTCCACCTGTGGTAAATTCAGTTGATTGGACATGATTTGGAAAGGCACACACCTGTCTATATATGGTTCCACAGTTGACAGTGCATGTCAGCGTAAAAAAAAGTAATGAGGTCAAAGGAATTGTCTGTAGAGCTTCGAGACACACTTCGAGGCACAGATCTGGGGAAGGGTACCAAAAATGTCTGCAGCATTGAAGGTCCCCAAGAACACAGTGGCATTCATCAATTTTAAGTGAAAGAAGTTTGGAACCACCAAGACTCTTCCTGGAGCAGGAGCTGACATGCACTGTCATTCCAGGGTTTTTCTTTAATTTTCCTTTTTTTTTTTTTTTTTGTAGAATAATGGTGAAGGCATCAAAACTATGAAATAACACATATGGAATCATGTAGTAACCAAACAAGTGTTAAACAAATCAAAATGTTGAATATTTGAGATCCTTTAAAGTACCCACCCTTTACCTTGAGAACAGCTTTGCGCACGCTTGGCATTCTCTCAACCAGCTTCATGAAGTAGTCATCTGGAATGCATTTCAATTAACAGGTGTGCCTTGTTTAAAGTTATTGGTGGATTTTCTTTCCTTTTTAATGCGTTTGAGCCAATCAGTTGTGTTGTGACAAGGTAAGGTTGGTATACAGATGATAGCCCTATTTGGTAAAAGACCAAGTCCATATTATGTCAAGAACAGCTCAAATAAGCAAAGAGAAACGACAGTCCATCATTACTTTAAGACATGAAGGTCACTCAATCTGGATATTTTCAAGAACTTTGAAAGTTTCTTCAAATGCAGTTGCAAAAACCATCAAGTGCTATGATGAAACTGGCACTCATGAGGACCGCCACAGGAATGGAAGACCCAGAGTTACCTCTGCTGCAGAGGATAAGAGTTGGCTGCACCTCAGAATGCAGCCCAAATAAATGCTTCACAGAGTTGAAGTAACAGACACATCTCAACATCAACTGTTCAGAGGAGACTGCGTGAATCAGGCCTTCATGGTCAAATTGCTGCAAAGACACCACTACTAAAGGACACCAACAAGACAAAGACTTGCTTGGGCCAAGAAACACGAGCAATGGACATTAGACAGGTGGAAATCTGTCCTTTGGTCTGATGAGTCCAAATTTGACATTTTTGGTTCCAACCACCTTGTCTTTGTGAGACGCAGAGTAGGTGAACGGATGATTTCCGCATGTGTGGTTCCCTCCGTGAAGGATAGAGGAGGAGCTGTGATGGTGTGTCGGTGCTTTGCTGGTGACACTGTCTGTGATTTATTTAGAATTCAAGGCACACTTAACCAGCATGCTTACCACAGCATTCTGTAGCGATACGCCATCACATCTGGTTTGGTCTTAGTCCCACTATCATCTGTTTTTTCAACAGGACAATGACCCAACACACCTCCAGGCTGTGTAAGGGCTATTTGACCAAGGAGTGTAATGAGTGCTGCATCACATGACCTGGCCTCCACCATCACCTGACGTCAACCCAATTGAGATGGTTTGGGATGAGTTGGACCACAGAGTGAAGGAAAAGCAGCCAGAATGTGCTCAGCATATGTGGGAACTCCTTCAAGACTGTTGAAAAACATTCCTCCTGAATCTTGTTGAGAGAATGCCAAGAATGTGCAAAGCTGTCATCAAGACAAAGGGTGGCTATTTGAAGAATCTCAAATATAAAATATATTTTCAATTGTGTAACACTTTCTTTGGTTACAACATGGTTCCATATGTGTTATTTCATAGTTTGATCTCTTCACTATTATTCTACAATGTTGAAAATAGCGGTTCAATTGTTGTGAAGAAGGCTTCAGGGCACCCAAGAAAATCCAGCAAGCGCCAGGACCGTTTCCTAAAGTTGATTCAGCTGCGGGATCGGGACACCACCAGTACAGAGCTTGCTCAGGAATGGCAGCAGGCAGGTGTGAGTGCATCTGCACGCACAGTGAGGCGAAGACTTTTGGAGGATGGCCTGGTGTCAAGAAGGGCAGCAAAGAAGCCACTTCTCTCCAGGAAAAACATCAGGGACAGACTGATATTCTGCAAAAGGTACAGGGATTGGACTGCTGAGGATTGGGGTAAAGTCATTTTCTCTGATGAATCCCCTTTCCGATTGTTTGGGGCATCCGGAAGAAAGCTTGTCAGGAGAAGACAAGGTGAGCGCTACCATCAGTCCTGTGTCATGCCAACAGTAAAGCATACTGAGACCATTCATTCATGTGTGGGGTTGCTTCTCAGCCAAGGGAGTGGGCTCACTCACAATTTTGCCTAAGAACACAGCCATGAATAAAGAATGGTACCAACACATCCTCCGAGAGCAACTTCTCCCAACCATCCAGGAACAGTTTGGTGACGAACAATGCATTTTCCCGCATGATGGAGCACCTGCCATACAGCAAAAGTGATAACTAAGTGGCTCGGGGAACAAAACATCAATATTTTGGGTCCATGGCCAGGAAACTCCCCAGACCTTAATCCCATTGAGAACTTGTGGTCAATCCTCAAGAGGCAAGTGGACAAACAAAAACCCACAAATTCTGACATTCTCCAGGCATTGATTATGCAAGAATGGCTGCCATCAGTTAGGATGTGGCCCAGAAGTTAATTGACAGCATGCCAGGGTGGATTGCAGAGGTTTTGAAAAAGAAGGGTCAACACTGCAAATATTGACTCTTTGCATCAACTTCATGTAATTGTCAATAAAAGCCTTTGACACTTATGAAATGCTTGTAATTATACTTCAGTATTCCATAGTAACATCTGACAAAAATATCTAAAGACACTGAAGCAGCAAACTTTGTGAAAATTAATATTTGTGTCATTCTCAAAACTTTTGGCCACGACTCTGTGTGTGTGTGTGTGCGCACACAGTTTGTGGTCACTTAGAAATGTCCTTCTTTTTGAAAGAAAAGCATTAAATTTCCATTTTTTAAAACGACATCAAATGGATCAGAAATACAGTGCAGACATTGTTAATGTTGTAAATTACTATTGTAGCTGGAAACGGCTTTTAATGGAATATCTACATAGGCGTACAGAGGCCCGTTATCTGCAACCATCACTCCTGGGTTCAAATGGCACATTGTTAGCTAATCCAAGTTTATCATTTTAAAAGGCTAATTGATCATTAGAAAACCCTTTTGCAATTACGTTAGCACAGCTGAAATCTGTTGTTCTGATTTAAAGAAGCAGTAAAACTGTCCTTTAGACTAGTTGAGTATCTGGAGCATTAGCATTTGTGGGTTTGATTACAGGCTCAAAATGGCCAGAAACAAACACCTTTCTTCTGAAACTCGTCAGTCAATTCTTGTTCTGAGAAATGAAGGTTATTCCATGTGAGAAATTGCTATGAAACTGAAGATCTCGTACAATGCTGTGTACTACTCCCTTCACAGAATAGAGCAAACTGGCTCTAACCAGAATAGGAAGAGTCGGAGGCCCCGGTGCACAACTGAGCAAGAGGACAAGTACATTAGTGTCTAGTTTGAGAAACAGACGCCTCACAAGTCCTCAACTGGCAGCTTCATTAAATACTACCCGCAAAACACCAGTCTCAATGTCAACAGTGAAGAGGCGACTCTGGGATGCTGGCCTTCTAGACAGAGTTGCTAAGAAAAAGCCATATCTCAAACTGGCCAATAAAAATAAAAGATTAAGATGAGCAAAATAACACACACACATAAAAGTCAGCTCCTGAAAAACAAATTATTTAGCCTATAACATTCTTTATAACACTTGAATGAACATTGGTGTAGGCAAAAAATGAATAGGCCAATTAGCATATACTTTTTTTGCATTTCGAACTGTACAAATCCTAAGTATAGGCCAACAAGTTAGAAAATAAAGTAGCCTAAACAAAATAAGTACTAAAATAACAAATGAGTCCAAAAAAATATGCATGTAAGTCTAAGGGTTTGACAGCCTATATATTAGGCTAAAATATTCTATATCTTTCGAATAAGATGCATCTGGATTTGAATATAGGCTACATTTAAATAAAGTGCAATGAGGAACCATTAGGTTTAGTTGTTTTTTACCATGTCTTAGACCTACCTGAAGGTTTCTGGCAGCAAACGCCAGCATGTTCACCTTTTCTGCCCAGAGTAACTCCGCAGGATGATGGACTTGTAAATGTTGGAGGTTTGTAGTCTGTCCATCCATTGCCTGAAACCGAAGGACTGCTTAACACCACCAAGTCAGCCATTGTTTTTTTTCTGATTTAATATAAGGCAGGCTATTCTAAAGTTACTTAGTGAAATGTTTTTTTTATTTTTTATTATTTACAGTCTGAAGTAGCCTAAATGAAGAATTATGCAAATGCCCTTACCCAGATCCTCAAGATGATGCAATAGCCTGCACTTGATATGGCTGTAATATATATATATATCTTTGTCTCTATCAAAAAATAGCTGTAATTTCAGACATCGCCCAACCATACTCTAAAGAATAACAACTTTTTACCTTCCTGGTTCTTGTAATTAGTATATCTTACAATACGCTCAGGCGGTCAGGCTGACTCATTTATAGTTTTGCTGTGTCCATTTCTGTTCCCTCTCTATAACATGCTCTCTTCTGGCTTTTGCAGGTGGACTGTGTTGATGGGAAGATTGTCAAGGGCCCCAGAAACATCCTCCCTTGCACCCTGGATAGCCCCACGCAGAAGCTCATCCAGCTCATCTTCAGCAATGACATGTTCAAAGAGGCCATGGAGTGCATGAACCTGGGTGGGTGTCAATCTGTCCAGCACACCACCTGTACCCCTCCAGCACTGAAGCAACTTTCTGTTCCTCAGTCAGTAAGCCTGGGTGCTGTCTGTCTATGTACACATGTTCTGTTATGTAACATACCTGTTGGACTGGACTGCTTGTTGTATTGTGTTTTACTCTGTCAGTGCAATGATATACTAGGCTGTTAAACTGAAGTCAGGGAAGCCCAGGCATCTGTTCTATGTGATCAGAGAAGAGTATCCTAAATCATTAGTCATTTTAAATGGAGGGTAAAGCCTGGCGATCTGGAGCTAAATGTCTAATCCATATAAAAACCTAGTTTGTCTGATCGATAATGTAAGTATGACTGTAAAATGTATACAATGTTTATTCAGCTGTGTTGCAAGTTCCCTAACTACCACATTTTACCAATGTAGAGGAGAGCAGTCAACATAGGCCTATATAAACTTTGCAGGTGTCTAACATATGAACTCAGACAGAGCAGTGATATGTGTGTAATCATATCCCCCATTTTTGTCTCTCTCTTTGGGCCACCAGACATAAAGAAGATGCCCCTGGGGAAGCTGAGCAAGATGCAGATCGCTAAGGGCTTTGAGGTGCTGGAGGAGATCGAGGGAGCCATGAACGCCAGCAGGCCCAAACTGGAGGAACTCTCCTCCAAGTTCTTCACCACCATCCCACACAACTTTGGACGCACCAGGCCCCCGGTCATCGACAGTTCTGAGATCGTGGAGAAGAAGAAGAAGATGCTTCTGGTGAGATCACCTTGTACTTGATTAGACGCTGTCACAGTATTGTGCTTTATGGAATGACATTGATCTTGGTCAGTACTATTTAGGGCCAATAGTTTTTTAATAGCCTACAATAAGAAACCAGTTTTCCCTGATCAGGTCTGGTGAAACTCCTGGCCCTAATCATGAGTGGTCTTGTCCAGGCCTGATCCCATTCCTGACTGTGCTGTCCCCTGCAGGTGCTGGCTGATATAGAGATAGCCCAGAACTTGAAGGCTGAGACTGAGAAGGCCCAGGAGCAGATGGAGGTGGAGAAAGTACCTCATGCACTGGACCAAAACTATCTGTCTCTCAGCTGCAAACTCAGTCTACTACAAAGAGATACACAGGAATTCAAGGTACTGTGGTCTCTAATAGAAGTTGAATTCTATACAAACACCACTGTATTGTTCAAAATCAGACAAGTCTTTAGTGATATACTGATGGTCATATTTAAATGGGTGACTATATTTACTGTGACAAAGCATCATTTATATTACAAAGAGAAGAATATTGCAAATGTTAAGCTTCCATTGTATTTCCATTCTTGCCTCATTTAAAGGTAATAGAGAGATACCTGAAGGCCACTGCATGTAGTCACAACCAGCCAAAGATTATAGATGTCTGGGAGGTGGACAGAGAGACTGAGGTGGGTAACATATGGCTCAACAACTTCATGTCATAATCCTTGTAGCGTGTAATAGAGTATTTTCTTTTTTACTAATTTGCTGTGATCTTGATTTTTGTGCTGATGTATGTACAAGATAAATATATTGTTATAACTGTAGGTTTGTTTGACTTAGCATTAGTATTTAAAGTGATTGATCTTTCTGTGGGGATTGTTCTCCCCAGGCAGAGAGATTCAGGGAGAACGACGGTCTAGAGAACCGGCGTCTGCTGTGGCACGGTACCAATGTGGCGGTGGTGGCAGCCATCTTGAAGGGCGGCCTTCGGATCATGCCCCAGTCAGGGGGCCGTGTGGGCAGGGGCATCTACTTTGCCTCGGAGAACAGCAAGTCAGCTGCATACGGTGAGGCTATAGCTACCATGTGGCTGAACTACCGGTATCTCTTTTAGACGTCATCTTCGGAATATCCAGTCAATTTCCAAATGTATGTTCATGTAGTGAGTATAAGACTGTTAGGTGCACTACTACGACACTGTTTGTTTTGTGAATAAATAACGTGCTACTTACTACATATGTGTCCTGTCCCTGTGTAGTGCGTACATCTAAAGACAGGGGGGTGATGTTTCTGAACGAGGTGGCGCTGGGGAAGGAAAACACCATCACTATGGACGACAGCTCCCTGAAGGAGGCTCCTACCGGCTACAACTGCGTGGTGGCTAGAGGACAGTTGGAACCAGGTACAGTAGCCTGAGCTATGTTGATGTCAATTAAGAAGAGCGTGGGTCCTAGGATTGCGCTTTGGGGTACTCCCTTGATGACAGGCAGTGGCTGAGACAGCAAATGTTCTGACTTTACACACTGCACACTTTGAAGAGGTAGTTGGCAAACCAGGCCAAATTCCCCTCAGACACAAATACTCCTTAGCCGATCCACAAGAATGGAATGGTCTACCGTATCATAAGCTTTGGCCAAGTCAATAACAGTAGCAGCACAACATTGCTTAGAATCAAGCGCAGTGGTGACATAATATATGACCTTTACATTGCAGTGACACATCCATAACCTAAGCAGAAACCAGATCGCATACCAGAGAGAACACTGTAGACCAAGAAAACCAGTCAGTTGACTTTTGATAAAAAGAACAATATAGAAATTGACCTATGACGGTTAGGATTTCCCAGTGCCTTCCAAGCACTGGGAAACTCCCCAGAGAGGAAAGACATGTTAAAGGTGACAGAGGCTCAACGATGATGGGGGCTGCAACCTTAAAGAAGAAAGGGTCTAAACCATGTTAGGTAGGGCAGTTAGGGTATAAGCGGGTGCTGATGGTGGATGATGGCAGTCAGCAACAGTCAACAAATAGCTATTTGAAAGCTTAAAACCAGCTAATCAAGTTGTTTGGGAACAGACTTAGTGGAGACTACCGAGCACTGAATGTGTTCCTTGGTAAAGATTGCCACTCCACCACCTTTGGAAGATCTGCTTGCCGAAAAAGGATATAACCAGAAAGGTTAACATCAGTGTTCAGAACACTCTTTCTTAACAATGTCTCAGTAATGACCAACACATCTGGATTGGAGCTGTGAACCCACACTTTAATGTACTTGTCCTCTTGCTCAGTTGTGCACCGGGGCCTCCCACTCCCCTTTCTATTCTGGTTAGAGCCAGTTTGCGCTGTTCTGTGAAGGGAGTAGTACACAGCATTGTACGAGATCTTCAGTTTCCTGACAATTTCTCGCATTGAATAACCTTCATTTTTCAGAATATGAATTGACTGACGAGTTTCAGAAGAAAGGTCTTTGTTTCTAGCTATTTTGAACCTGTAATTGAACCCACAAATGGTGATGCTCCAGATACTCAACTAGTCTAAAGAAGGCCAGTTGTATTGCTTCTTTAATTAGCACAACAGTTTTCAGCTGTGCTAACATAATTGCAAAAGGGTTTTCTAATGATCAATTAGCCTTTTAAAATGATAAACTTGGATTAGCTAACACAATATGCCATTGGAACACAGGAGTGATGGTTGCTGATAATGGGCCTCTGTACGCCTAAGTAAAAAATCTGCAGTTTCCAGCTACAATAGTCATTTACAACATTAACAATGTCTACACTCTATTTCTGATCAATTTAATGATATTTTAGTGAAAAAATTAGCTTTTCTTAAAAAACAAAGGACATTTCTAAGTGACCCCAAACGTCTGAAACTGTAGTTAGATTCTTACCCGTATACATGGATGAAAGCTTCACGGCAGACTGCAACCCCTTTCATCTTTTCCATTTAGTTTGCACAGCTTGTTTGGCCCGTTGTGTTCCACTGATTTCTAAACTCGGGTCAACGTCTCCGTGACAACAACACTGTTGATCGCCGTTTCTTCCCCATCACAGTCATCAGAAGACTCTACAATGTCTTCTTCTGCTCTTCCTCCCGGGGAAGGACTGCCCGTTCCATGATCTCGCCATCACGGTTGACAACTCCCTTGTGTCCTCCCAGAGTGCTAAGAACCTTGGCGTGATCCTGGACAACACCCTGTCGTTCTCCACTAACATCAAGGCGGTGACCCGATCCTGTAGGTTCATGCTCTACAACATTCGCAGAGTACGACCCTGCCTCACACAAGAAGCGGTGCAGGTCCTAATCCAGGCACTTGTCATCTCCCGTCTGGATTACTGCAACTCGCTGTTGGCTGGGCTCCCTGCCTGTGCCATTAAACCCCTACAACTCATCCAGAACGCCGCAGCCCGTCTGGTGTTCAACCTTCCCAAGTTCTCTCACGTCAGCCCGCTCCTCCACTCTCAACACTGGCTTCCAGTTGAAGCTCGCATACGCTACAAGACCATGGTGATTGCCTACGGAGCTGTGAAGGGAACGGCACCTCCATACCTTTAGGCTCTGATCAGGCCCTACAACCAAACAAGGGCACTGCGTTCATCCACCTCTGGCCTGCTGGCCCCCCTACCTCTGAGGAAGCACAGTTCCCGCTCAGCCCAGTCAAAACTGTTCGCTGCTCTGGCACCCCAATGGTGGAACAAGCTCCCTCACGACGCCAGGACAGCGGAGTCAATCATCACCTTCCGGAGACACCTGAAACCCCACCTCTTTAAGGAATACCTAGGATAGGATAAAGTAATCCTTCTAACCCCCCCCTTAAAAGATTTAGATGCACTATTGTAAAGTGGTTGTTCCACTGGATATCATAAGGTGAATGCACCAATTTGTAAGTCGCTCTGGATAAGAGCGTCTGCTAAATGACTTAAATGTAAATGTTCTTCAATGAAAATGTTTTTACCTAAATCAGGGATTTCCTCATCGTCTGATACATTTACAGAGTCCGAGAGAAAGTCAGCATGGCACAGTCGTCCTCCAGAAAGTAGTCCATCACAACTTTTTCCCACTGACCTTTGTCGATAGCGCCTGATAAATTCTGGGCAGCGGTGTTATTGAGAACAGTAGCAACATATTTGCAGTTCTCCATGGCTGAAGTTATATCTTTCGAACAAACTGCAGTAGAAAGGATTATTTACGCATAACGAGCAGCTCATTTTAAAGACACAAGATGCTACACCACAGAACAATCTGAAACTCATCTCTCGGCATGTCTGGCCCACTCATTATCTCAGCTAGTCATGGTTAGCGGGAATGTTCCTGGCTTTTTCTTTGGCTAAACCAACTAGGCTATTAATTTATCAACTTTATTTGTGTTTACAGATGGCAAAAAAGTTTGTTTTTAAGGCACTTGAAAGTTCATGTTCGAGAACACATTTCTCCCAGAAAACGCATTTTGATCAAATATTTTTTTACGTTCTAAAGTCTCTCGTGACTTGCGACATATGCCTAGTTTCCTGAATCGGGTCACATATTGTACAGCATTTTCATCAGGTAACGTGAATAAAAAGCCGGAGGGAGGTAGTTGAATAGGATGGGAAACCAAGAGTCTGTGTAAGAGAGTTGTAGTTGCAAGTGTCTTTCTCCATATACACTACTGAAGTGGTCACTGTATGTCTAAACATCCGGTAGATGATTAGCAGATATCCAGAAGACTGCATAAGTCTAGTGAACACTTTTGTTGTGTATATCAGTACAGTGTTTGTATAGTGTTTGTATACTCTACCAATTAGACAGAGTAGGAGACATCTCTCTCCTAAACACTTGTGTGTTTCAGCTGTATGGTTGTGTAGTGAACACTGTGTGTTGTTTCAGACCCGTCTAAGGACATCTTCCTGACTCTGGATGGTAAGCAGGTGGCTGTGCCTCAGGGTGAGCCCATTAAGCAGCCCCAGTACAAGGACAGCGTCTTCTCCAACAGCGAGTATCTGGTCTACAAGGAGAACCAGTGTCGCATCCGCTACCTGCTGGAGCTCAAGTTTTAACCGGAGAGGGGAGAGGCACCTATGCCATCTAGGAGAGAGATGTCTCCTACTCTGTCTAATTGGTAGAGTATCAAGAGTATTATTCAAATGAAGGTGGTTGTTAGACATCACTGTCACTGAGTACCATATTCAACCAAAGTTGTCTATAATGTATCTGATATACTTCTCTGTGCCTTATGCTTTACACAACAGGCTTTGAAGTCTTCCATTGTCAGTTTTAGTTGCAAGTCGTTGGTGATTCTACTCTTAACCGGAGTATAAATACTGCACTCACTTAAAATTATAATCCTTATTGTAATTCTATTAGTCTACAATATTTACTTTGAGCAGACCATAGTATTGTGGATTTTCAATGTTATTGTACTATTTGGCCACTCATTTCTGTTATGGGAGGACTATTCTCTTTACCTTTTACTGGATTTAGTGTGAATACTGTACCTTGACTAATATGCAATACAATACCTACCTGTATCTTTATTCTGCACTATACGTTTTCATTTAGCTGTGAGTATTTCCTACTCTGAATATACTTGTATAAAGCTTTATTTTCACTTACCTACTTTGTGAAAACATCTCTCTTCAATAACTGTTTGAATGTTAGTGCATGCAACATAATTCAATACACTAGATAGGCCTATATGCTGTATTGGCATGAAATAAAATGCATGTTTGAAGGAATAACTGTCGAGTTGATCTGTATGCTTATAGAAATTTGATTTGCATGTAGTGTGTGTCTATGAAGGAGACCATGCAGCTTTGCAGATCTATAATCCCAGTGTACTGTGTATGTTAATATTCATGTGTTACCTAGCAAGGCTCTGAAAGTTCCTGTGGTGATGATCAATGCTCTTGTTTCAGTTTATACATTTTCCTGGGCCTGGGTCCAGATTCACAAAGCGTCTTGAGTAGGAGTCGTGATCTAGGATCAGTTTTGCCTTTTAAATCGTAATGAATAATTGGATGGTGATCTGATTCTGGATCAGCACTCAAACTCTGAGACGCTGTAAGACTATTGGGCTGTTTATTGCACATAGCATCCTGTTGAGAGAATGTCCTTCTGCCTCGTAACCAGGAGGTGTCACTAGTGAACACTCAGTCTCAGACCACCTCTCTGAGCCTTTTTGCACCTGATCTATTTACTTGAAGGCTCAATAAACAAATAACCCTCCAGCTGGCTGTCAGACCTCTCTCTCTCTCTCTTAGGAGACTGCATATGCTTTCAACTATTTATGTAACTCAGCCCAGACCCCAGTGTTTTGACAAATCACTCTTAAGTTATTTTTTTTCAGCACTTTTGATACTTCTGTGGGTTGCCACTATTTAGTGTTTGTTGCTCAACATGTTTGCAACATGCTGTAGATGCACAGTTGGATGTGTTGACCACATTCTTCAGACAACACATTCAACATTTCCATAAACAGCAACACCAACACAGATGGTTACCATTAGTTTCTTCCATAAACCTATATATTGAACAGTGTCATCCAGTGATTGGTGGAAATGTTCTCATATCACCACAGCTGGGTCAATCACTAAATCCAATATAGGAAAGTTCAGGAGTCACGACAAGATTATACCTCATGTTTTAATAACCCTCACTCTATGAGTAATGTGATATTTGGTTGTAAAACATTTTTTTGGGGGGGGGGGGTATTTGCATCTAAGTAGTACAGACACACATTGTTGGAAAAAGCCAACATGTTAACTGCAACTGGCATATACATGTTAATGCAGAGCTGATGTCAGTCTTTTGAATTGGTGTGCTCTAGGGCCCAGGGAATAACTGTCTCTTTAAGGGACAGTGGAGTGTGTGTCTGTCTGGGAGGGAGGGGGGGAATCACACAGTGCACAATGTGTGACAGTCACTGCCTTCCACAGTGATAGAGAGGAGGAGGAGGGATGGAAAGCGCATCCTCACATCTGTCAGGGACTTAGACACCATCCTGAGTGAAGTGAAGTGATCACCCTCTACACACCTGCTCACACACTAGTGTCCCTCTGTGATCACAGCCTGGTCTGGACCAGGGAGATTCCCTCTACACCTATACCAGAGACTTCAAAACCTCCGGAAAACCCATTGGCTAACTCTATCCTCAGCAGTGTGGAGCTTGTCCTGCTCATCCAGTGGAAATACCCAGTGTAACTGGTCTATGTGGACCCGTTCAGGTCTGGATCTGCTTAACTGAGTTCTCCTAAACTAAAACAACACCTGGGATATCCAGAAAGGAGGAATCATAAAATCCTGCTCTCTTTGAATTGGACTGGACATATCATAATCTCATATGGGTAGGTTACAAGACTTCTTATCATTCTACTTATTTTGACTCAGTTCACAAGTTCACAAATCCATAAAATGTATCTTCAACAGGGGGCATAGCTAACAGGTGTACATTCTGTTGGAGATGCACTGTGCATTTTTACATAGAGTGAAATCACTTGAATGTTTCATCAGATAATCATAGATGAGCTGAAAGTTGAGGCAACAAGCTATTTTAAGAGTCATTGTTTTTTGGGGAGTGGGTTTTCTAGTTCAGGTGCATGTGTTTCAAATACAAGGTAATGTACAGTATATCTCCAGTGTTCACTATGTCTATGTGCTCTTAAGAAATTACTTAATCTTTTGAGTAGAATAGTATATGGTAATTTCCTGAATGGAAATTTAACAATGTTTTTATATCCCATCTATTATCATTCATAATACACAGCCTTACAAAACATTTGCCTCTAAAGCTATCTTTAGCTACATCCTAAATACAAAATGTAAATTTTAAGAAAATACTTTTAATATATTAACATTGAAGGATATTATACTGACTCATCTCAGTGGGTTACCCAGTTGACAGTAGCTGTGCAGGGACAGCTCGAGCTGAAATGGCTGGGGGAGAGGGAAGGGGTGGGCTCAGAGAAGGACAGGAAGTGGGGTGGGGGCAGTGAGGGGTACATTGGAGGGACAAGCATGGGTGACTCATGTGACCTCTCAAATATAGCACCATTTAACAGAAGTCATTGGTCCTTCAGTGCAAAACATATTATTTTTAAGTGTTATACTTTTTCTCCTGTCTGTAGAAAATACACCTTTCTAAAGATGGAAAGGACCAGGACATGAATTAAAGGGACTAATACTGGGCTTATGAATCAAAGTCAAAAGTTGTTTTGCTTTCTTCTGTGAGTGAAAGGTTGTTGTTGCTCAATGTTTGAAGAGAAAGTAGGAAAAGCACCACAATCCATCCATTGGCCCCGTGCACCACACCGTATCTAATGTGCCCTTTGCTGTTACCTACTTCGTGTTCCCCAAATCCATGCAATGCTGACACCATGTAGCAAGGAGTAAGGACTATATGTTTTAGACAAACTGTAGTAACCCACTGGGCATAGACGCAAGTTCGTCTAGTTTTGATTTAAATTCAACTAACATGAATTCAACATGAAATTTAAAAAAATTATTCACCATGTCATTATATTTAGCTTAAAAGTTAGCTGAAGAAAATACAAAATGCCCTCATGTTTATAACTGTTTGGAAATCTAATAATTTTTCCAAGTTGGTTCAACTTCATCACATTATTGAGGTTTTGAAATGACATGTAAACAACATTGATTCAATCAGTTTTTGCCCAGTGGGAAGTACTTTATCTGAACTAAAACAGTTTTTTTCTAATTCAGAATCAACTTATGCATCTGTTTTTCTTATCAAAATAGTGAAAATGTATGTGTATTCTCATTTCTTTAGCTGTCTTGGTTTTAGGTCCATGTGATCTGGTAGTTTGGCTTGTCAGATAACCTCCAGGCAGTGAAATAGAGAGCGCTCAGGCCATCCTCTTATGACTATAATGCTGTAGAAATGTAAATAATATCCAACATTTTACAAATTCATTTGCTTTGTTTTATTTTTATTCTAACTTCATTACTATATTAGATTATACACTGAGTGTACATAACATTAAGGGTTAGGGTTAGGCATGGACTTTACAAGGTGTCAAAAGCGTTCCACAGGGATGCTAGCCCATGTTGACTCCAATGCTTCTTGGCTGGATTTCATTTGGGTGATTTCATTTTGGATTTCATTTTGTATTTTACCCCCTAATTTCATGATATACAATTGCGATCCAATTACAATCTTGTCTCATAAACACAGCTATTTTTACTCTTATTTTACCCTAAATGTTTGTTTTTATTACCCTCTCATCCTCTTCTGTGTGAGCAAGGCAGAGCAAAGACGTCATGAAGATTCAACTTGTAGAATATTTTTTTCTCAAGAGCCTGTCAGACAGAATGTCTTTGAAGGCTTAAAGGGTTATTTAATGTAGAACATATTTTTTGTCAATACAATGGGGTCTCCAGGGCCTTCTGAAATGGAATAAATCAGTTTGGGTGTCCCTCACATGACAGGGATGAAGACTGATTTAATAGAAAAAGATTACTAGGCATCAAAGCACTATGTACCGTAGGAGCAAACCATATGTTAAGCTGCATCAGCATGACATTTCAAGCTCCTATACAGTAAATGTTTAAATTGTGTTTTTGTCTCCTTAACAGGACATATCCAACATGATGACAAGTACGTGAAAAGAGAAGAAAGTAAACATTGCAATGGGGCCTGCTGCTGTAGTGATGCCTCTGACTACTCTTCTGTGAAATATGGAGAAATCTGGTCCGATGCTGGCCTCTATTCCTAATCGCACAGGGGACAACCTCACAACCGGTCTATGGGGACCCAACCCCACAGTCCCTGCAGAGGTGGGAGTGGTCACCAGCTCCCAGTCTCAGATTAAAGATCTGATTGGGCTGTTTGCAATGGTGACCCTTAATCTCATCGCCCTATTGGCCAACACTGGAGTCATGGTGGCCATCGCCCGCGCCCCACACCTGAAGAGGTTTGCCTTTGTGTGCCACCTGTGTGCAGTGGACCTGCTGTGTGCCATCCTCCTCATGCCCCTGGGCATCATATCCAACTCACCCTTCTTTGGCACTGTGGTGTTCACGGTGTTGGAGTGCCAGGTCTACATCTTCCTCAACGTGTTCCTCATCTGTGCCTCCATCCTCACCATCACCGCCATCAGTGTGGAGCGCTACTACTACATCGTCCATCCCATGCGCTACGAGGTGAAGATGAGCATCAATCTAGCCATCAGCATAATGCTCCTCATATGGGTCAAGTCCATCCTTCTGGCCCTGGTCACCCTGTTTGGTTGGCCTGCCTACGGGGCCCACAGCTCCATTGCTGCCAACCACTGCTCCCTCCACTGGAGCCACAGTCGGTTGAGGAAGGTGTTCGCCGTGCTCTTCAGCGTGGTGTGTTTCCTGTTACCTGCCATTGTCATCTTCGCTGTCTACTGTAACGTGTACAAGGTGGCGCGCTCGGCTGCCCTGCAGCACGCACCCGCGACCACAACCTGGGCCTCGTCCAACCCAGCCAAACGTGCCAACCGTTCTGACTCCATCAACAGCCAGACCACCATCATCACCACCACCCGCAGCCTGCCCCAGAGACTGTCCCCTGAGAGGGCATTCAGCGGGGGTAAGGCTGCCCTCACCCTGGTGGTCATTGTGAGCCAGTTCCTGCTCTGCTGGCTGCCTTACTTCTCCTTCCACCTGCACTTGTCCTTCAGATCGTCCCTGCAGAGTCCTGGGGACGTGGAGGAGGCCGTCACCTGGCTTGCCTACTCCTCCTTCGCTGTCAACCCTTTCTTTTATGGCCTTCTCAACAGGCAGATCAGGGAGGAGTTGGTCAAGTTCCGGCGCTGCTGCTCCTCCGGGCCAGTGGAGCTGGTGGCCTCCAGCCATGAGGGCTCCTTTCAGGAGAACTTCCTCCAGTTCATTCAGAGAAGCAGCAGCACGGCCGACAAGCGCTCCAGCTGCACCAACTCCAGCCCCAGGAACACTCTGGACCAGGGGGTCAGAATACCTGGCCAGATACCAGAGGAGCATGGCTAAACAAAGGACAGTGGACAACACACTTCAATTTGGACTGTTAATATGACAGCTCTCTGTACTCTCACCCTGAGTTTTTCCTGATTATGTGTCCTGACCAGGAAAACTATAGGGCCCTGAGGTTTTTCAGGTCAGATCATGTGGTTGGTAAAAACTCAATCCTGTACTCATAAGCTGTACCTAATATGCCTCTGAGTAGGTGTCCATTATTTATTGGTATGGGATTCATTCAGGTAAGGTCTCCAACACAAGACCAGTGTTTTAATGTGAAATAAGAAATTATTGTGACAGAATTTAATTGACTTTACCATTGTTTCATGACAGGCCTAAACCGAAACATTATGTTAAACAGTCTCCATATATACTTCCATTCATTGTTTCAACTGGTAGCAAGGGACCTTCAGATGAGTTTCGTGTGGCCTCACCATCATGTTCGTTAGAGTCTCATCTTTCCATAGTTTGTAGGCCAAACCGTTGGTACGCTACAGATGATTTTGTGAGCAGACCGATTTTCGGGATTGTCTCGTGGTCTGACGAACACCACTCTAGTTCTTTCACCACAGATGCAGAATTGTGATATAGGCAGATGTGGTGGACTGAGAGGCATCCATTTCCCCCAAAAACACATCTCTAGCTTAAATTGACAGATTTTTATGGGGATTTTTTTATTATTACAATTAGATTTACACAGGGGCGCGGACATCGACCTTAGGGGGTTAAAATGTATGCTTGTTTTATATAATGTTGTATGAATCATAATCTCAGCAAAAAAAGAAACATCCTCTCACTGTCAACTGCGTTTATTTTCAGCAAACTCAACATTTGTATATATTTGTATGAACATAACAAGATTCAACAACTGAGACATAAACTGAACAAGTTCCACACACATGTGACTAACAGAAATTTAATAATATGTCCCTGAACAAAGGGGGGGTCAAAATCAAAAGTAACAGTCAGTATCTGGTGTGGCCACCAGCTGCATTAAGTACTGCAGTGCATCTCCTCCTCATGGACTGCACCAGATTTGCCAGTTCTTGCTGTGAGATGTTACCCCACTCTTCCACCAATGCACCTGCAAGTTCCCGGACATTTCTGGGGGGAATGGCCCTAGCCCTCACCCGCCGATCCAACAGGTTCCAGACGAGCAGTATGGCTGGTGGCATTGTCATGCCAGGATGAGCAAGGATGTCAGGATGAGCCTGCAGGAAGAGTACAACATAAGGGAGGAGGATGTCTTCCCTGTGACACACAGCGTTGAGATTGCCTGCAATGACAACAAGCTCAGTCCGATGATGCTGTGACACACCGCCTCAGACCATGACGGACCATCCACCTCCAAATCAATCCCGCTCCAGAGTACAGGCCTCGGTGTAATGCTCATTCCTTCGACGATAAATGCAAATCCGGCCATCACCCCTGGTGAAACAAACCCGCGACTCGTCAGTGAAGAGTACTTTTTGCCAGTCCTGTTTGGTCCAGCGACGGTGGGTTTGTGCCCATAGGCGACGTTGTCGCCATTGATGTCTGGTGAGGACCTGCCTTACAACAGGCCTACAAGCCCTCAGTCCAGCCTCTCTCAGCCTATTGCGGACACTCTGAGCACTGATGGAGGGATTATGCGTTCCTGGTTTAACTCGGTGTTACGGGAATTAAGTTATCAATGTTCTTAAACCGAACTTCAATTTAACTACTCAGTTTGTATACCAGAAAGTGTAAGGTTCTGGTTGAAAGAAACAGACTGAGACCCAGCTAACAATGGTCAGAACGTTTATTTACGAGAGCTCTAAAATCCATACAATGCACACAGCTTTTTATATTACCACACACACCCAAATGAACTCGCATCAGTAGAGAACTCCACCCCGCTTTAAGCGGCTGTATTTTTCCACAGTACACATACATTCATTATCAAACCTTGCAACCTGTCTTCTAATCTCCTGCCAGCTAAGCCGTTCTCAGGCAGTTGTTTCTCTCCCTAACTTAGGGAGGCCTCTTCTCCTGTTCCTTTCCCAAGGTCGTCTTATCAACTCTGCCCTGCACATTTTGAAGTAGTAACAGTGTCCTAGTCTTAAAAATCTACTCACACACAGCATTGGATTATAGTCTTTAACACCTTATTATAGCCTTATAATTTCTAATACATTTCAACAGGTTATATGGTTTCTGAGTGAAATCATTTAGTCAAACCTTTAATCATATAATTTCCATTACACTCGGACAGTTGTTGTTGCCATCCTGTACCTGTCCTGCAGGTGTGATATTCGGATGTACCGATCCTGTGCAGGTGTTGGTACACGTGGTCTGCCACTGCGAGGACGATCAGGTGTCCTTCCTGTCTCCCTGTAGCGCTGTCTTAGGCATCTCACAGTACGGACATGGCAATTTATTGCCCTGGCCACATCTGCTGTCCTCATGCCAACCTTCCAGCATGCCAAAGGCACGTTCACGCAGATGAGCAGGGACCCTGTGTTTTTCAGAGTCAGTAGAAAGGCCTCTTTAGTGTCCTAAGTTTTCAACTGTGACATTAATTGCCTACCGTATGTAAGCTGTTAGTGTCTTAACGACTGTTCCACAGGTGCATGTTCATTAATTGTTTATGGTTCATTGAACAAGCATGGGAAACAGTGTTTAAACCCTTTACAATGAAGATCTGTGAAGTTATTTGGATTTTTACGAATTAACTTTGAAAGACAGTGTCCTGAAAAAAGGAAGTTTCTTTTTTTGCTCAGTTTATATTCTGAAATAACATTTATGGACGTGTTTACTCATGTTTCCAATGAACAGGAAAAAAGGTATTGGAATACTTTCCTATTATAAAATTGTACAGCGGGAATGTAAAGCTTCTAATTTACTTTCTCTCATTAACACATTATTTAAATAAAGCATAATTACAAGAGTAACAACAATGGATTTATCTTTTCTAATAATTACAATAATTAAAACCATCTTACAGTGAAAAACTATATGTCATGTGCAAGTACATATCAATGCAAGGGATAAAAGGCAAAACTAGTATAAAACATCAAAAAAGCAACATGGAGATTTAGAAATGGAACCATCCACCATGAATCTGAGGGATGCCTTAAATGTCGTCTGTGCCTGTCGCCATGGAAATGCAGTGAGGCAGTAGGCAGGGACACATAGCAACAATGCTGGATGCAGTGCTGCAGTGCTGGATGCTAGGCTTTTGATCCAGTTTGGGAGAGCATAGAGCGAAAGAGAGAGAGGCCTGAACCTGCTCTTCACATTACATAGGCTGTGGGTCTCATTACCCACAGCCTATAGCTACAGACATACAGAGAGACAGAGCTTATTATCATCTGAATAAAGCCAGTGAAAAAGGATAGGCCAGCATGAGACTTCTCAGTGATTGAATCTACCTGACTACATATAGTGGCACAGTTCCAGTGAGAAAGAGATAGTGAATGTCCAATGGAAATCATTACTTAGTGACGTTAACGCTCTAGGAGTGATGACACTCATTTTATGACTGCTCTTAATCTGGATTGGGGCTCAGGGTGGATTCTTCCCAGCAAATAATGGCACATAGCATCGCCATAGAACAGGTGTATTTGCGTATTGTTATGTAACCTGCGTTGTATGACCGATCCATGAGTTAGTAAGAACAGGGAGGTAGATTCTCAAACACACACACCAGACCTGGGTTCAAATACAGTTGCAAGAAAAAGTTTTTGAACCCTCTGGAATTACCTGGATTTCTGCATTGATTACTCATAAAATGTGGTTTGATCTTCACCCCTTAAAATTAGTGGATTCGGCTATTTCAGTGACACCCGTTGCTGACAGGTGTATAAAATCGAGCACACGGCCATGCAATCTCCATAGACAAACATTGGCAGTAGAATGGCCTTACTGAAGAGCTCAGTAACTTTCAACTTGGAAACATCATAAGATGCCACCTTTCCAACAAGTCAGTTCGTCAAATTTCTGCCCTGCTAGAGCTTCTCCGCCCAACTATAAGTGCTGTTATTGTGAAGTGGAAACATCTAGGAGCAACAACGGCTCAGCCGAGGTGGTAGGCCACACAAGCTCACAGAACGGGCCGCCGAGTGCTGAAGCGCGTAGTGTGTAAAAATGGTCTGTCCTCAGTTGCAACACTTACTACAGAGTTCCAAACTGCCTCTGGAAGCAACGTCAGCACAATAACTGTTCATCGGGACATTCACAAAATGGGTTTCCATGGCCGAGCAGCCGCACAGAATCCTAAGATCATCATGTGCAATGCCAAGCGTCGGCTGGAGTGGTGTAAAGCTCGCAGCTATTGGATTCTGGAGCAGTGGAAATGTATTCTCTGATGAATCACACGTCACCGTCTGGCAGTCCGACAGACTAATCTGGGATTGGCGGATGCCAGGAGAACGCTACCTGCCCCACTGCATAATGCCAACTGTAAAGTTTGGTGGATGAGGAATAATGGTCTGGGGCTATTTTTCATGTTTCGGGCTAGGGAAATCTTAACTCTACAGCATACAATGACATTCTAGACGATTCTGTGCTTCCAACTTTGTGGCAACAGCCTGGGGAAGGCCCTTTCCTGTTTCAGCATGACAATGCCCCTGTGCACAAAGTGAGGTCCATACAGAAATGGTTTGTCGAGATCGGTGTGGAAGAACTTGACTGGCCTGCACAGAGCCCTGACCTCAGCCTCATCGAACACCTTTGGGATGAATTGGAACGCAGACTGTGAGCCAGGCCTAATTGCCCAACATCAGTGCCCGATCTCACTAATGCTCTTGTGGCTGAATTGAAGCAAATCCCCGCAGAAATGTTCCAACACCTAGTGGAAAGCCTTCCCAGAAGAGTGGGGGCTGTTATAGCAGCAACAGGGCAACAAACTCCATATTGGTGCCCATGATTTTGGAATGAGATGTTCGACGAGCAAGTGTCCGCATACTTTTGGTCATGTAGTGTATTTCATCCGTTAAAACATGTTTAAATTATTTATTTAAAGGTAGACTCAGCGATATGACATAGATGCATTAAGTAAACAGCATAGTAGGTCAATTTCCGGAACAACTAAGAGTGTTGATTGCGAGGCACAACTTCTCCGCTGTTTTGGTGGCCTGGCTACCACACTGTACCAACGTGAAGTGAACCCGTGCACATGCGAAGATACTGTGTACGACGGTTTGAGAGTGTAGTCTTTCATCTCACTCATCTCAATATCTGCGGTGCTGCTTGTGGCAATGTCATTTCGCTGAGTCTATCTACCTTTATGTACATTATTTATTGAAATGTCTTTTAAAATGCCAGTCCGATGCATCCGGGGATCAGACACACACACTGGAGATCTACTAATGGGTCTAAAGGTTGGATAAAGCAGATGTTCCCCTTAAAGCACCCTGGGAATCCACTGTGCCAAAACTGGTAGGGGGTAATGTGCTAAGAGCAAATTCAGACAGAGTTGTCTATTTGAACCTGTAGTCAGCTGGAGGTCCTGGCCCAAAGCCCCTCTCTCTGATGATCTACAAAGATAACATAGAGTAGTGTCTGGCAAAGGTGAGGGCCACAAAGGGCTGCCTGCTAGCTTAGTAGTTGTATAATTCAATGTTTCTATCCACACATTACTTGATTACAGTGCTTTCAGAAAGTATTCACACCCATTGACTTTTTCCACATTTTGTTGTGTTAGTCTGAATTTAAAATTGATTAAAAATATATAATAATGTGTCACTGGCTTACACACAATACCCCATAATGTCAAAGTGTATTATTTTTTTTTTTTAATGTTTACAAATTGATACAAAATAAAAGCTGAAATGTCTTGATTCAATAAGTACTCAACTTCTTTGTTATGGCAAGCCTAAATAACTTCAGGAATAAAAATGTGCTTAACAAGTCACATAACAAATTGCAGGGACTCACTCTGTATGCAATAATGGTGTTTAACATGATTTTTGAATGACTACCTCATCTCTGTACCCCTCACATACAATTATCTGTAAGATCCCTCAGTTGAGCAATGAATTTCAGACACAGATTCAACCACAAAGACCAGGGAGGTTTTCCAATGTTTCGCAAAGAAGGGTACCTATTGGTAGATGGGTAAAAAAAGAAGCAGACATTGAATATACTTTTGAGCATGGTGAAGTTATTAATTACACTTTGGATGGCGTATCAATACACCCAGTCTTTACACATATACAGGCGTCCTTCCTAACTCAGTTACCGGAGTGGAAGGGCACTCCGGGATTTCAGGGATTTCACCATGAGGCCAATGGTGACTTGAAAAAAGTTATAGTTTAACTTCTTAAAGTATAGGGGGCAGTATTTTCATGGCCGGATGAAAAACGTACCCAAATTAAACTTGTTACTACTCTGGCCCAGAAACTAGAATATGCATATTATTAGATTTGGATAGAAAATACTCTGAAGTTTCTAAAACGGTTTGAATGATGTCTGTGAGTATAACAGAACTCATATGGCTGGCAAAAACCTGAGAAAAATCCAACCAGGAAAGTCTGAGAATTGTAGTTCTTCTTTTGAATCTCTACCGAAACTACAGTGTCTGTGGGGTCATGTTGCACTTCCTAAGGCTTCCATTGGCTGTCAACAGCCTTCAGAAAGTTCTTTCAGCATTCTCCTGTCACTGGGCAGATAATAGTAGCTCAGTCAATCAGTGGACTGCCTGGGGACAAAGGGATTGGATATGCGCGATCCCGCGAGCGCCGTTCCTTCTTTTTCTTCTTGAATGAATATGCTATTGTCTGGTTGGAATATTAGCAAATTTTTACGTTAAAAATACCATAAAGATTTATTTTAAACAACATTTGACATGCTTCTAAGAACGGTAATGGAACATTTTGACTTTTCGTCTTTGGTACCGCACTCGCGCGTTATGCCTTTGGATAGTGCTCTGAACGCACAAACAAAATGGTATTTGGACATAAATATGGATTATTTCGAACAAAAACAACATTTCTTGTGGAAGTAGCAGTCCTGGGAGTGCATTCTGACGAAGATCAGCAAAGGTAAGAGAATATTAATAATACTAATTCTGAGTTAAGTGACCCCGAACTTGGCGGGTGTCTGTATAGCTTGCTGTGATGGCTGAGGTCTGTACTCAGAATATTGAAAAATGTGCTTTCTCCGTAAAGCTATTTTAAAATCTGACACAGCGGTTGCATCCAGGAGTAGTCTATCTATAATTCTTTAAATAATTGTTATATATTTTGTCAACGTTTATGATGAGTATTTTTGTAAATTGATGTGCACATTCACTGTCCATTTTGGTGGGAATACATTTTCTGAACATCACGAGCCAATGTAAAATGCTGTTTTTGGATATAAATATGAACTTTATCGAACAAGACATACATGTATTGTATAACATGATGTCCTAGGAGTGTCATCTGATGAAGATCGTCAAAGGTTAGTGCTTCATTTAGCTGTGTTTTGGGTTTTTGTGACATATATCCTTGCTTGGAAAATGGCTGTGTTGTTATTTTTGTCTATGTACTCTCCTAACATAATCTAATGTTTTGCTTTCGCTGTAAAGCCTTTTTGAAATCGGACAATGTGGTTACATTAAGGAGAAGTGTATCTTTAAAATGGTGTAAAATAGTCGTATGTTTGAGAAATTGAAATTATGATATTTTTGCTATTTTGTATTTCGCGCCATGATATTTCACTGGCTGTTGAATAGTGTGGGACGGTCACGTCCCACTGAGGCCAGAGAAGTTAATTGCTGTGATAGGAGAAAACTGAGGATGGATCAACAACATTGTAGTTACTCCACAATACTAACCTAATTGACAGACTGAAAAGAAGGAAGCCTGTACAGAATAAAAATATTCCAAAGCATGCATCCTGTTTGCAAAAAAGCACTAAAGTAAAACTGCAAAAAATGTGGCAAAGCAATGAACTTTTATTCCTGAATACAAAGTGTAATGTTTGGAGCAAATACAATACAACACATTGCTGAGTACAACTCTCCATATTTTCAGTCATAGTGGTGGCTGCATCATGTTATGGGTATGCTTGTAATGGTTAAGGACTGGGTAGTTTTTAAAGATAAAAAAATTATGAAATCCTAGAGGAAAACCTGTTTCAGTCTACTTTCCACCAGACACTGGGAGATGAATTCACCTTTCAGCAGGACAATAATCTGAAACACAAATCGGCCAAATCTACACTGGAGTTGCTTACCAAGAAGACAGTAAATGTTCCTGAATGGCGGAGTTACAGTTTTGACTTAAATTTACTTGAAAATCTATGAAAAGACCTGAAAATGGTTGTCTAGCAATGATCAACAACCAATTTGACAGAGGTTGAAGAATTCTGAAAGGAATAATTGGCAAATGTTGCACAATCCAGGTGTGGAAAGCTCTTAGAGACTTACCCAGAAAGACTCACAGCTGTAATCGCTGCCAAAGGTGCTTCTACAAAGTATTGACTCGGGTGTGAATACTTATGTAAATTAGATATTTCTATATTTAATTTTCAATACATTTGCAACATTTCTGAAAAGCTTGTTTCACTTTGTCATTATGTGTTATTGTGTGTAGATAGGTGACATTTAAAAAATATATATATTTTGAATTCAGGCTGTAACTCGACTAAATGTGGAATAAGTCAAGGGGTATGAATACTTTATGAAGGCACTGTATATGATATGACAGATTAACAAAGCCACGGTGGCTTGAGTTACGCTACATAATTTCTGTTGTGTGATAAAGAGCAGGCACATCTCTATCTCTGTCTGTGCGGCTCACCCACCAAGATGCCTGGTACACTCCATCACCATGATTTCACCACACATCAATCATCCCATCCAGTCTCAAAACCCTACCCCAGAATGGCTGCTGTAAAACCAATCCACCCATCAAGACACTCCATTCAGTACACTATATCACCAAGTCGAAGCTTATTTGATGATGATTGTTGTCTGTATATTTATCTACACTTTGACTCAAGTCTGCAATAAGCAGCAATGGGTAGTGGTACAGTACAGCAGACAAAGATGTGTGAGGAAACTAATTCTAATTCACCCTGCATGTTTGGCAATAATGTTTCATAGGCTTCTAAATAGACAAATGCAGAGTACAAAGTCTTGGCCAGCAGAGAGCGCTATAAAGACAAACGTTCTATCTCACTTTCAATGGCTCTATTACAAGGCTTTGAACAGGCTGCTTGCTGGCTCTCCATGTCTGCAGACTGAAGGGCATACTGCGTCAGCTCCGTCTCCTGTGCTGTTCAACCAGGCGATGACAACAAAATCACATCACATCCATGTGAATCATGCTGGGTGTGGATCTATTGAAGCAATTCAATGTCTGACACTTGTATATGCCCTGCGATACACTAGATGACCAAAAGTATGTGGACACCTGCTCAATGAACATCTCATTCCAAAATCATAGGCATTAATATGAAGTTGGTCCCCCTTTGCTGCTATAACAGCCTCCACTCTTCTGGGAGGGCTTTACATTAAATGTTGGAACATTGCTGCAGGGACTTGCTTCCATTCAGCCACAAGAGCATTAGTGAGGCCGGGCACCGATGTTGGGCGATCAAATCAAATGAAATGTATTTATATAGCCCTTCTTACATCAGCTGATATCTCAAGGAGCTGTACAGAAACCCAGCCTAAAACCCCAAACAGCAAGCAATGCAGGTGTAGAAGCACGGTGGCAAGGAAAAACTCCCTAGAAAGGCCAAAACCTAGGAAGAAACCTAGAGAGGAACCAGGCTATGAGGGGTGGCCAGTCCTCTTCTGGCTGTGCTGGGTGGAGATTATAACAGAACATGGCCAACATGTTAAAATGTTCATAGATGACCAGCAGGGTCAAATAATAATAATCATAGTAGTTGTAGAGGGTGCAACAAGTCAGCAACTCAAGAGTAAGTGTCAGTTGGCTTTTTCATAGCTGATCTTTGAGAGTATCTCTACCGCTCCTGCTGTCTCTAGAGAGTTGAAAACAGCAGGTCTGGGACAGGTAGAACGTCCGGTGAACAGGTCAGGGTTCCAGCAGGTCTGGGACAGCAGGTCTGGGACAGGTAGCACGTCCGGTGAACAGGTCAGGGTTTCAGCAGGTCTGGGACAGCAGGTCTGGGACAGGTAGCACGTCCGGTGAACAGGTCAGGGTTCCATAGCCGCAGGCAGAACAGTTGAAACTGGAGCAGCAGCACGGCCAGGTGGCCTGGGGACAGCAGGGAGTCATCATGCCAGGTAGTCCTGAGGCATGGTCCTAGGGCTCAGGTCCTCCGAGAGAGAGAAAGAAAGAAAGAAAGAGAGAAAGAGAGAATTAGAGAGAGAATATTTAAATTCACACAGGACACCGGATAAGACAAGAGAAATACTCCAGATGTAACAGACTGACCCTAGCCCCCCGACATAAGCTTTTGCAGCATAAATACTGGAGGCTGAGACAGGAGGGGTTGAGAGTCACTGTGGTTCTGTTGAGTTTATGGACCCAGTTTTCCCATCTCGAGGCCATAATACCCACTTTATAATACCCACTTTATAATACCCACTTTAAAATACCTACTTTATAATACCCACTTTAAAATACCCACTTTAAAATACCCACTTTATAATACCCACTTTAAAATACCCACTTTATAATACCCACTTTATAATACCCACTTTATAATACCCACTTTAAAATACCCACTTTATAATACCCACTTTATAATACCCACTTTATAATACCCACTTTATAATACCCACTTTATAATACCCACTTTAAAATACCCACTTTCTAATACCCACTTTTTAATACCCACTTTATAATACCCACTTTAAAATACCCACTTTATAATACCCACTTTATAATACCCACTTTATAATACCCACTTTAAAATACCCACTTTATAATACCCACTTTATAATACCCACTTTTTAATACCCACTTTATAATACCCACTTTAAAATACCCACTTTATAATACCCACTTTATAATACCCACTTTAAAATACCCACTTTCTAATACCCACTTTTTAATACCCACTTTATAATACCCACTTTAAAATACCCACTTTATAATACCCACTTTATAATACCCACTTTATAATACCCACTTTATAATACCCACTTTAAAATACCCACTTTAAAATACCCACTTTATAATACCCACTTTATAATACCCACTTTTTAATACCCACTTTTTAATACCCACTTTATAATACCCACTTTATAATACCCACTTTAAAATACCCACTTTATAATACCCACTTTATAATACCCACTATAGGAGGGGTCAGGAGACACCGTGGCCCCATCCGATGAAACCCCCGGACAGGGCCAAACAGGCAGGATATAACCCCACCCACTTTGCCAAAGCACAGCCCCACACCACAAAGCACAGCCCCCACACCACACACCACGCGATTAGACCTGGCTCGCAGTCTACATTCCAATTCATCCCAAAGGTGTTCGATGGGGCTGAGGTCAGGGCTCTGTGCAGGCCAGTCAAGTTCTTCCACAACGAACTTGACAAACCATTTTTGTATGGACCTCACTTTGTGCACAGGGGCATTGTCATGCTGAAAAAGAAAGGGCCTTCCCCAAACTGTTGCCACCAAGTTTGAAGCACAGAATCATCTAGAATGTCATTGTATGCTGTAGCGTTAAGATTTCCCTTCACTGGAACTAAGGGGCCTAGCCCGAACCATGAAAAACAACCCCAGACCATTATTTCTCCTCCACCAACCTTTACAGTTGGCACTATGCATTGGGGAAGGTAGCGTTCTCCTGGCATCCGCCAATCCCAGATTCTTCCTTCAGACTGCCAGATGGTGAAGCATAATTAATCACTCCAGTGAATGCTTTTCCCCTGCTCCAGAGTCAAATGGCGGTGAGCTTTACACCACTCCAGCCATCACTTGGCATTGCGCATGGTGATCTTAGGCTTGTGTGCGGCTGCTCGGCCATGACAACCCATTTTATGAAGCTTCCGACAAACAGTTTTTGTGCTGATGTTGCTTCCAGAGGTAGTATGGAACTCGGAAGTGAGTGTTGCCACTGAGTACAGACGATTTTTATGCGCTTCAGCACTTGGCGGTCCCGTTCTGTGAGCTTGTGTGGCCTACCACTTTGCGGCTGAGCCGTTGTAGTTCCTTGACTTTTCCACTTCACAATAACAGCACTTACAGTTGACCGGGGCAGCTCTAGCAGTGCAGAAATTTGACAAACTGACTTGTTGGAAAGGTGGCATCCTATGATGGTGCCACGTTGAAAGTAACTGAGCTCTTCAGTAAGGCCATTCTACTGCCAATGTTTTTCTATGGATATTGCATGGCTGTGTGCTCGATTTTATATACTTGTCAGCAATGGGTGTGGCTGAAATAGTCAAATCCACTAATTTGAAGGGGTGTCCCCATACTTTTGTATATATATAGTGTATATCATTGTCTCACTATGTATTTTGTGTCTTAAAATACGGCAAAATATGTTTTACAGGACGAAGCAGCATTACCAACATCATTGTAATTAGCACAGTGTTATCAATGGACTCAAATCAACACGTGTGCCTCAGATATTTTTTTTATATAATTCGCTCATTTTACTCTGTCAATTACAATGTGGAGGACAGCTCCTACTTTAGGAAAGTTCTCACACAGGTCAAAATTAGCTCCTTCATTTGACCTGTCAGTTGTAGAATGTCATACGTTATGGGCCTGTGAAAGCCAATTTGGGAATTCCACATTGAGGGAGTATGCACAGACGCAGTCACCAGTCCACTATGTCCCACTGGGGTGTCAGCGACTGGGCTGCTGGGGTGAGAGGAGTAGGATTGGTCTATGGTGGTCAACCTCCAGAGCGACCCCCGCCTTCATCCTCTGTCCCAGCCCAGTGAAGGTGCATGCCTCTGAGACACACACACCATGGCCACGGGACATACGCCAGCCAAGACCAGGCTAGACCTGGAGGACATAGTGGAGCAGGAGACTCCTCTGTGGGTCCCACCCCTGGGGATTCCTCCAGACAGATACACAGCAGAGGGACTACTGGAGGAAGTAGTCGAGGTAGAGGCAGAGGAACCAGCCCAGGAGGATGACTCTGTTTCACTCTCCATCTCTATCCACAGTTACACCAGGCCTCTGGTGAAGGACAGGGACCCAAGGGGAGTCAACAAGTGTCTAAAGGTAACTGACACACACGGCTGCACAGCCCGGTAAACAGCGAGTTAAAGTGAAGGTTTATACAGACAGAGAGCACTCTGTGGGAGATAAAAGCACTGCGTGTGCTTGCAAATACTCCACATACCACACATCCCCTGTCTGTTGACTTCCAGATAGGGGAAGGGGAGGTTAAAACACAGGGATGATATAAGAGAGAGAGACAGTATAATCACGTATTGATGTTCTGAGATCCTCTGGAAATGTTATGGTTGAGATAGGGAAGGATTTGGGTTACCTAAATAGAGCTCTCAGTACGACATGAGCCTTTAATGGTAAACTTGTTAGATAATGTCTATACAATGCATACAATGTTCAGTGGTATGGATTAACTGGCTAGGATTTTATTGAGATGAGCACTCATGTATCTCAAACCCCATAACTTTAATGGTAGACTGGACATACATCTGAAGGCAATAGAGAGGGAGATCTGGCATCCAACAAAGTGGAATCTGATGTTGAAAACTGGTGTGCTGAGCGATGCTGACCTCATGTGGACACAGTTTGAACTAAACTTTGTTTTTCATCTCGCACCGTGACCATATTATAAGTAATGATTCAGTCCCATTGTAATGTGGTTATTGCAGTGAGTGTGATTAAGTTCATGTCTGTGGCTTCTCTGCATCACATTAAATAAATAAAAAATAAAAAGTATTTGAGAACCTCCCAACCTCCTTATTCTGACCATCCCTATACATAGAACTTCACTAAAGTCCCATTCTAAAGAGAGCTCCCACCAGGCCATGCCCTGATTGTACTCTGTGTCTCCTGGGGTGACGTTTGAGGACATGATAGCCGAGCCCCCCTCGGTGCGGAGCTTCGATAAGGTGTGGCTGTGGAGCCACGCCCTGTTTGAAGTGTCCCGTCTCTGGTGCTACCGGCTCATCTCCCTCCTCCTGGCTGTGCCCGTCTCTCTGGTAGCAGGGATCCTCTTCGCTGTCCTCAGCTGCCTACACATCTGGTGGGTCCTCTCACCTTTGACCTCCTCTGATGTGGTCCATTCAATGTCTTCAGTTGGTGCTTGATGGAGTTGAATGATGCGCCTGTTGTTTCAGTGCATTGTGTATAGTATAAACTTGCTTTAAAAGATATTGCACTGGCCTGTTAATGCTCAATCTGTCTGTCTGTCTGTCTGTCTGTCTGTCTGTCTGTCTGTCTGTCTGTCTGTCTGTCTGTCTGTCTGTCTGTCTGTCTGTCTGTCTGTCTGTCTGTCTGTCCGTCCATCCATCCCCAGGCTGATCATGCCCTGTATGCAGCTCTTCCTGATCAACATGCACTGGGTTCAGACCGTGTGGAGTAGTTTGTTAAACATCGCCATCACTCCCTTCTTTAAGAGTATGGGAAAGTGCTGTGGTAGCATCAACGTCCGACTAGCCAGGGACTGATGTTGGGCTTTGCCACCTTCTATGGGAGTGTGGAGGGATGGTGGAGGGAGGGTGGAGGGAAGGAGGGAGGGAGGGTGGAGGGAGTGGGCTGGGCTGAAGCACACTACATTGGCACTGGTTGTTTGCAGTCATGTCTTATTCTCAAAGAAAAAACTACTTTGCAACCTTTACTCTGCAAAGGACGAATTTTGAAAAGTAGAACTTGTCATATTTATTTAGTAAATCTGTTAAATTATATTACACAGTATCTAAAAATGATATAATTTATGTTTTTATTTTAGTACAAAATACAAATTTAGAACTATTATTGGTTCATTGGAGTCAGTTTCATCTCTAAACCATAGCTTGATAAAACAGAAGGAGCTACTGACTTGTCTCTGGAGCCTAAATAGACTTAGGCAATTATAGCTGCCCCAGCAATTCAAATTATGTAAACTTTAAAAGCACTGCACAGCTGTTGTGAGATGTTAATGCACTCTACCGTACTAATCATTGGTATTTCTGACCCTTAGCATGCATACACTACCATTTTCTGGAGCTAAGAGCTGTGCAAAGATACAGCAGGGGAAAGGGCCAAACTTATGAAGCAACTATTTTTGTGATACAGTTCATTTTCAATGGAAATTGCAGTGAACCTTGCCTATACCACAGGGATACATTCTTCAACTTCTCTGGGATTGTAAGAAACCCTTTTAAGTTGTCTGGTGGACCGTACTGTTCAGTAAAGAAGTCAACATCAATGTCAAAACATCTAGGAGTCTTAGACAATCAATTTCACTCCCATGAGGTCTATCTGTGGGGGTGCCATCTGTCTGTCTGTCTGTCTCAGTCTGTCAGTCAGGACCCACTGCAGTTTACAGCATTGACACACACAGGAGACACAGGCATGCCCTCCGTGGCAATCAGGGATCTATTTCTGTCCCTCCTCCTTCTCCGTGCCTCGACCCCCAGCCCACCAGACCCCAGACCACACTCTGATCCCATTCCACCACTCCCCTTTCCTCTCTCCTACCCCCTATTTCCATCTCTCCCACTCTCTGTCTCTCTGCCCAAAGGGAACTGGTACAGGGAACATGATCAAGCCACTGCTCTTCCCTAAAGAAACACTTCAGTTGACTCAATACAGTATTTGTAGCATTCTACTAGACAGCAGTCTGTTGATGGAGATAAATTGCAACAGGCTTACAATAGTGATACACTGCTATTACTGTTGCTTGCTTAGCTAACGCTTCTTTTTCCTCCTCTCCTTCCTCCCTCTTTTCCATATCATCATAATGTATCTATGGTCTTGTTTATGCAACAAGTAAATATAGGATGAAATGACTGATCATGACAACTGTAAGGAATCCTAAATCAGATGATACATTTATTTTGAGAGAGTATTGCGTTTTATAGGGGTATGTAAGCAGTTAGACAGAGCTGACACTGTAAATCATGAAAGATCCCAGTTTAAATAATTTTTTGTGCATTGGTGTCATCATCTCAACATAATATGCATGTGAGAGGGACCAAAATTGTTTCTGTTCTACTATGGGACATATTGGTAGTGGTATATAGTGTATACGTTTATTTTTCATATTAGGAGGTCAAATCTGCTTACTCATCTTTAACTAGTTAATCAAAACATTTGTATTTCAATCAAATGTATTTATAAGGCCCTTTTTACATCAGCCGATGTCACAAAGTGCTATACAGATAAGTGCTACACCGGATAAGACAGGAGAAATACTCCAGATATAACAGACTGACCCGAGCCCCCCGACATAAACTTTTGCAGCATAAATACTGGAGGCTGAGACAGGAGGGGTCGAGAGTCACTGTGGTTCTGTTGGTTTATGGACCCAGTTTTCCCATCTCGAGGCCATAATACCCACTTTATAATACCCACTTTATAATACCCACTTTATAATACCCACTTTAAAATACCCACTTTATAATACCCACTTTAAAATACCCACTTTACAATACCCACATTACAATACCCACTTTATAATACCCACTTTATAATACCCACTTTAAAATACCCACTTTATAATATCCACTTTATAATACCCACTTTAAAATACCCACTTTATAATACCCACTTTATAATACCCACTTTATAATACCCACTTTAAAATACCCACTTTATAATACCCACTTTAAAATACCCACTTTATAATACCCACTTTAAAATACCCACTTTATAATACCCACTTTATAATGCCCACTTTAAAATACCCACTTTATAATACCCACTTTAAAATACCACTTAAACTCATGATGTCCATAAGAAGTAGAGATTATTTGTGCGGGCTTATAATACAGAATAGATACAAAATGCACTGGTGAGTTAGTTGATCTTTTAAGGATGATAAATAATACAAATAATAATAAAGGCTTATGCGAAGTCAATGACATGCTCTTGCTTTCTTCATACAGAATGCATGCCATCAAAGAGGTGGATCCCTAGCATCTATCACCTACAGTACAATGACGAGTTTGAGCATGCTCTTTCCCTGGTAGAAGATGGATGTGCCTGGGTTGACGGGAGCCATGGGATAAAACACCCAATTTCTTGTCTCCAAAGTACTATAATTTAATATTGATTTTGATTTGTCAATGAAATCAGCTACTACTAACTAGGGTTGCAAAATTCTAGGAAAATTGAATGAATTCCCTGGTTTTCCAGATGTTCTATGGTTCCACTTGTTCTGTTCTGTCTTGCCCTGAGACTCACAAGGACATTCTCCTCTGCAGATAAAACAGGCTTTGATGACATCAGCTGTTCCAGTAAAGTCAACACCGCCAACACTCTCCTTGCGAGATAGATACTTCGTACTTCATAGTGTAGAGGAGTCTAAACAGAGAGTGCAAAGGGATTTTGCCAATACTCTGATTTTCTTTTGCACACAAACTGTTTTGAGTTGACTTTAAGTCGAATACTTAGAGACAATATCATAAAGGGTGATTGCTACAGAGACATACATAATCATACATTGATTCAACTGTGTTGAATTGTATTTTTTTTATTGTATTATTTTGTCTGGTTTTGCAATGGAATTGCCACTGTAGTGTTGTGGAAGCTATCTTTAAAATACAGCACCAACCATTTAGGTACATTAAAACATTTAAATGTAAATAATAATAATAATTAAAGGTTTGATTCCCTTATAATCCCATTTCAAAACGAACTGTATATTTACAAACATATACAGTTATTCTCAATACTTAATCTAAAAGGGCATATAGCCTATATCCATTATATCTGGAATATCAAGGTGGAATTGTCGTGTCCTGTACATCCCTCATTGCTTCCTTGCCTATCTTTTTAATAAAAACTTTCAGCATCACCCTGTCTCAGCATGATCAACTTATACCACTGTGAAATAAACAGTGGTTACCTCAATCAGCAGCACTTTTATTAGTAGTATCTATTCATATTTTATTGATGATTATTTATGAACATTATTATTACGTTTTACAGTAACTAGTCTTGCCAAAATACATTGGCACTGACTCACTACTATGTGCTGTCCAGCTATATGCCATAGGTCAATGAAATACTTTATAGTGGACGTATTGAGACAGTGACACACTGCACAGTGTTCTCCCACCAGTGAGGCTTGACTCATAAATGAAAACGTCATTTTATTTTTTATTCTAATTGCTCGCTGTACAGCCCATAGAATTTGTTAATAGACATAAAGGAAGTTGTATAATATGTCACTGACAGCTTGTTAACTGTAACATTTTCAATGTCAGCGGTAGTTTATCAATATAAAGCTGGACAAGATTCTCAATAAAATATTTTTTTTATCACAGTGGGTGACAGCTTACTGATGACTGAAAATGAGCACCTCAACAGGGCATTTGCCTACAGGGCTAGCTGAAACTCATTGACATTGTATATTGATGGTCAGTTCACGGCTGAACTGCACATCATCCGTTGCTTATTAAAAGTAATTACATTCCAAAAGATGCATATGTAAAGTGCATGTTTCTAATTGTTAATGTAGGTATGCGTCAACACCTGCTGAACTATAGTATGCTTTATTGTGCTTTCATCAATACATGGATGAGTAGAGGTGGACGAGTTTTACTTCAATGACCGGTGAGGATACAGAGAGAGGATCACGTTCACCTTTTATGAATGAAGGGAAGCGGTAAAGACACCAAGCTGGGATTACAACATAAACCTTGTGTTAGTGACCAGAGGGCTGAGGACTGTTACATAGTCAAACAACATTCAATGACTTTTGGCCTCTATAAAAACAAAAACAAATCATACAACAACAACACATGGATGAATGATGAATGATCTGGTAAATCCAATATGTATCAATTAAGTATCTTGTTTTGAAAATGTTCTATGCATTCACATATACTTTGTTGACTAAGCATAATACAGTGGATTTCTGTTTATGACAAAGTCCTACATTCTTCCTGTCTGGAAGTTGTTGGTCAGTGGGGATGGTACTGTAGTGAACTGTTGGTGTTAGTGGGAGCAGGAGTAGGAGAGTCGTCACTGCATCACCCTAGAGTGGAAATTCATGCTACCATGTAAGCCCTGCCCTGCTGACCCCACAGCCCAGTGTGAAATTTGACACGGCTATGGGGTCCCCTTTAAGACATGCTTTTGCTGTGTGTGTGTGTGTGTGGGTGTGTGTGTGTGTGTGGTGTGTGTGTGTGTGTGTGTGTGTGTGTGTGTGTGTGTGTGTGTGTGTGTGTGTGTGTGTGTGTGTGTGTGTGTGTGTGTGTGAGAGAGAGAGAGTGTGGGTGTGTGGGTGTGTGAGTCTAGGTGTGTGTGTGTGTGTGTGTGTGTGTGTGTGTGTGTGTGTGTGTGTGTGTGTGTGTGTGTGTGTGTGTGTGTGTGTGTGTGTGTGTGTGTGTGTGTGTGTGTGTGTGTGTGAGAGAGAGTGTGGGTGTGTGGGTGTGTGCATGAATGTGTGTGTTTGTGTGTGCGCATGTGGGGGCAGCAGCTGTCCACTGTAATTTCAGCCGTGTCGTCACAGTAGTAACAGGGAGGATCAGTGTGACTGAGGGGGCTGCCTGCAGTCTGCTTCAGTGGGTTCACACTCACTGTCCTCTGCCCCAGCCCTCCACGCCCCACTACTCTCCCTGCCTCTGCCCCAGCCCAGGCCCACGGCCCCACCATGGCCGACCAGTACCAGTACAACACCAACGAGGAGAAATTTGTGAAAGACAGCCACACCAAGGAGATCGACCTGATCAACAGAGACCCTAAATTGATCAATGAGGATGTGATCAAGGTAGGTAAACCATGACAACACCACCCACTCACACACACACTGAATCTACAGGTTGAACTCTTTTTACCTCAAGTAAGGAAAGACAAGTTTTAAACCTTTAAAATTAAGTCTAATGTCTAAACTTAAAGCCAACACTGTACACTTCAGTATGTTGCTGTGTTGCTGCCATGAAGGTCCCAAAATAGTCCCAGGCCTATTCCTGGGTGCCCCAGCACGGCCCCAGCACGGCACCCAGGGTTTATTTCTGGAATGGGGCTAAAGGGCTGTGACAGACAGGGATATTATGAGGTGGTTTCTTTTCAGAGCTTTATCGCTGCTTTTCCTGTGTTTGTCGTCATGTTTACATACAGTAATATCTATCATGCGCTACATTTCCCCAGAGCTCAGGAGAGCGTGGAAGAAGATAGTCTACTGCCTGGCTAAACAGGGTGTATGGAAAAACGTTTATAGACTTGATTGAGTCATCTGTTAAGTATAGCATGTACAGTGGGGTCAGAAATTATTGATGAAGATGAGCAATAATGACTGTATAAAATAAAAAACATAAATACTGAACTATATTGTATGCAAATCATTTTTTGGGGGGAAATTATATTATTTTATACTAATATAATTGCTCAGAGAAGGTAATGTATTTTTTCTCAAAAAGGTAGGGGTCAAAATTGTTACCCCTAAAGATTTGTATAAATAAATTAATCAAAAGTTTAGTATTTGGTCTCATATTCCTAGCATGCAATGACTGCATCAAACTTGTTGGATGCATTTACAGTTCATCTTGGTTATGTTTCAGATTATTTTGTGCTCAATATAAATTAATGTTAAATAATGTATTGAGTCATTTTGGAGTGACATTTTTTCTAAATAAGAGTAAACCATGTATCTAAACACTTCTCCATTAATGTGGATGCTACTACGATTACAGATAATCATGAAAGAGTCGTGAATAATGATGAGTGAGAAAATTACAGAGGGTCAAAGATTGTAATGTACCCCCAAGACATGCTAACCTTTCCTGTTATTGGTAATGGTTAGCATGTCTTGGGGGTGTGATCTTTGACCGTCTGTGTTATTCACGATTCCTTCAGGATTATCTGTAGTCATGGTAGCACCCACATTAATGTAGAAGTGTTTAGAAACCTATTATTTACAATAAAAGTGACTCCAGAATGACACAATACATTATTTAGCATTTCTATAGTGCACAAAATTATCTAAAACCCAATCCAAATGAACTTCAAATGCATCCAAAAAGTTTGTAGAGTCACAAGCTCGACGTAGTCACCGCATGCTAGGAATATGGGACCAAATACTAAACTTTTGACTACTTTATTTCTAAAAATCTTTCGGGGTGTCAATATTTTTGAGAGAAATATTTTATATATTTGTATAGAGAAAAAAAGTATGACTTGTTAAACATTTTCTTTCAGCGTATACTATAGCTCAGTATTTTCATGACTTACAGTGGCTTGCAAAAGGATTCACCCCTTGGCATTTTTCCTATTTTGTCGTTAAAATATATTTTGGGGGGGGTTGTATGATTTGATTTACACAACATGCTTACCACTTTGATTCACCCTTACCACTTTGATTCACCCTATTCACCCTCCACCCAAAGTATTGACTTTGGGTGGAGGGTGAATAGTTATGCAGGCTCAAGTTTTCTGTTTTTTTTGTCTTATTTCTTGTTTGTTTCACAATAAAAAAGACAAAAAAACAGAAAACTAGAGCCTGCATAACTATTCACCCTCCAACCAAAGTCAATACTTTGTAGAGCCACCATTTGCAGCAATTACAGCTGCAAGTCTCTTGGGGTATGTCTCTATAAGCTTGGCACATCTAACAACTGGGAATTTTGTCCATCCTTCAAGGCAAAACTGTTCCAGCTCCTTCAAGTTGGATGGATTCCGCTGGTGTACAGCAATATTTAAGTCATACCACAGGCTCTCAATTGGATTGAGGTCTGGGCTTTGACTAGGCCATTCCAATACATTTAAATGTTTCCTCTTAAACCACTCGAGTGTTGCTTTAGCAGTATGCTTAGGGTCATTGTCCTGCTGGAAGGTGAACCTCCATCCCAGTCTCAAATCTCTGGAAGACTGAAACAGGTTTCTCTCAAGAATTTCCCTGTATTTAGCACCATCCATCATTCCTTCAATTCTGACCAGTTTCCCAGTCCCTGCCGATGAAAAACATCCCCACAGCATGATGCTGCCACCACCATGCTTCACTGTGGGGATGGTGTTCTCGGGGTGATGAGAGGTGTTGGGTTTGCACCAGACATAGAATTTTTCCTTGATGGCCAAAAAGCTGAATTTTAGTCTCATCTGACCAGAGTACCTTCTTCCATATGTTTGGGGAGTCTCCCACATGCCTTTTGGCAAACACCAAAGTGTTGGCTTTTTTTTTCTTTAATAAGCAATGTTTTTTTTCTGGCCACTCTTCCATTAAGCCCAGCTCTGTGGAGTGTATGGCTTAAAGTGGACAGATACTCCAATCGCCGCTGTGGAGCTTTGCAGCTCCTTCAGGGTTATCTTTGGTCTCTTTGTTGCCTCTCTGATTAATGCCCTCATTGCCTGGTCCCATGAGTTTTGGTGGGCGGCCCTCTCTTGGCAGGTTTGTTGTGGTGCCATATTCTTTCACATTTTTTATAATGGATTTAATGGTGCTCTGTGGGATGCGCAAAGTTTCTGATATTTTTTATAACCCAACCCTGATCTGTACTTCTCCACAACTTTGTCCCTGACCTATTTGGAAAGCTCCTTGGTCTTCATGGTGCCGCTTGCTTGGTGGTGTGCCTTGCTTAGTGGTGTTGCAGATTCTGGGGCCTTTCAGAACAGGTGTATATATACTGAGATTATGTGACAGATCATGTGACACTTAGATTGCACACAGGTGGACTTTATTTAACTAATTATGTGACTTCTGAAGGTAATTGGTTGCACCAGATCTTATTTAGGGGCTTCATAGCAAAGGGGGTGAATACATATGCACGCACCACTTTTCAGTTTGGAAAGCATGCCTACAACCAATTTTAAAGTTGTGTTAATTAAAATGAATAGACTGTGATTCAGTAGTAATATTTCAAATTCTAGAAAAAGGTTTACATCTGTTAGGCATCTGTTGAGTGTAACAAGTTAATTACCATTCAGATGTCTATGCAACAGTGAGCCAGGATTTTGTAAGGACCAGGTGTTGGATACTGAATACAACAAGCAATTACAAACTGGGCCATCATAGACATGCATTTTACGTGAAGAAACTCTGGGTTTCCAGAAACTTTATCCAAATCGTCCTCTGAGAAAAGTTTGGACTATGCATATTCATCAATAGTGTGAAACTGTGGGACATTTTGAGCTAATTTTTTTGATAAATGCAAAGTAACAAACAATACCATATGAGGGTGAAAGTTGACATCACTCATAACTAAACAAAGATATAGGCCCCTTTTCGGTACACAACACAATGACGTCACGCACTGACTTTTGGAGGCAGAATGAAAGCCATCACCATCTGCGTCCATTCAACATAGACCGCATTTACATACTGTAGTTATTACTTCTAAACAAAACAAGTTTTTGGGGTTCTCATACGCTTACAATGTTGTTTTGGTTATTGCTTGAGCAGTTGCTAAGAGTATATTTAGTTGTGATCTTTACCAAATACCTATTTTGGATTCAGTAGTTAACGCTCATTGATATAGTCTGTAGCAAAGTTAGCAAAGGGTATGTTTACTGGTTGAAGTTTAAGTGTTGTTTAGTTTTTTTTAACGTATAATGCAGTTGATGGGCAATGATGACACACACATTATAATAAGCAGGTCATTCATACAAGCTTTACAATCCAATCATAATCCAAGGTAGTGTGAAATGCACTCATAAGCAACATGTAAATGGAGGCTTTTTTGCTAGCGGTCTATAAGAACTCCCTGTGTCCCTCGTGTGGCAATGTTTGCACAGTACACAGTACAGATTTAAGGGTGGTATAGGTCCTAGGTATAGTTGTGTTTATTTCATCCACTATGTATCCCAGGCACTACTAATGATAACAGTAATATCATTAAGTCACAATAACGCATGTCTTTTGCATAATCATAACAATTGATTTGTGAGGAAACTGGGCAGGGATTCAATCAAGGGTGCACTGTTGCGAAGCGCATTGCTCTTGACTTTAAAAGGGAATTTACACTTGTACCGACATTCACAGCATTTACCATGACTTTTCCGTGAATATTAAGAAAATTACCGTTGAAAGGCATATTGTCAACAGTGCAAGGGGTTTATTGACAACAAGTCGTTGATTAAATCATGGCCCTGGTGTTAGGTACTCAGAAAACACTAGACTTCCTTTCATCAGTGAGAATTCACTAACGTCGTCCATGGTATTCCTTCCCTGCAGGTAGAGTTTGAGGATGTAATCGCAGAGCCCGACGGCACACACAGTCTGGATGGGGTGTGGAAGCTCAGCTACACCACCTTCACCGTGTCCAAGTACTGGTGCTACCGCATCCTCTCAGCCATCTTCGGCATCCCCGTGGCTCTGCTCTGGGGCTTCCTCTTCGCCTGCATCTCGTTCTGTCATATCTGGGCCGTGGTGCCCTGCATCAAGAGCTGCCTGATCGAGTCACAGTGCATCAGTCGTATCTACTCCCTCTGCATCCAGACCTTCTGTGACCCCTTCTTTGAAGCCCTGGGCAAGATCTTCAGTAGTGTGAAAGTGGCCCTGCGCAAAGAGGTCTAGACACTCACACCAGAGGTAGCTGGTGAGGGGAGGACGGCTCATAATAATGAATGGAATGGAGTCAATGGAATGAATCAAACACATGGAAACCATGTTTTTAATGTGTTTGAGACCATTCCATTATTCTGTTCCAGCCATTACTGTAAGCCTGTCCTCCCCATTTAAAGTGTCACCAGCCACCACTGACTCACACCCACCACAGTGTTTACATGTGTTTGGATGAAATGTTGCACCCTTTTTATATGCCAGACCAGATGACCAGTCCTGGTGTCCTCATATTTCCCAAGACAACCCCCGTTACCCTCACCCCGCCCGAAACCCTGGGCCCCGACCCTGCCCGTCTTGCCCTTTGAGTCCTGACATGCTACGAGCAACCAGCGCCATTAGAGGCTCTGTGATAGCTGCAGCATGGTTGGGTGACAGCTCTGGCTCCGTTGGAAGGCAGAGAGCTGCCTGTTCATTGAGGGAATAGAGTGCTGGCAGCCATGGCATGAGCAGGACTAACATAGCGAATGTATCTTGAGATGCTGAGGACAGTGGCTTCTCGGTCACATGACATAAACACCCCAGTTACTCTAACAACATTGCAGCACCTGTAGGACAATACTGCCTATAAAGGGCTCTCCAACCCTATTCCTGAAGAGCTGCCATCCTGTAGGTTTCCGCTCCAACCGTAATCTAGCACACCTGATTCTAATAATTAGCTGGTTGATAAGCTGAATCAGGTTAGTTCCAACTAGGGTTGGAGCGAAAACCTACAGGAGGGTAATTCACAGGAACAGGGTTGGAGAGCCCAATTCTGAATTAATATACAGTATATTAAACAGTCAGATGTGTGTGTTGTGTGTGTGTGTGTGTGTGTGTGTGTGTGTGTGTGTGTGTGTGTGTGTGTGTGTGTGTGTGTGTGTGTGTGTGTGTGTGTGTGTGTGTGTGTGTGTATTGTGTGCCTGCTGATAAACTAGTTGATGTTGTACAATAGAAAATAGAATTGTAGTGCTTCAACAAGATTATATCACCTTTTACAGAATCAATAAGAAGCATTTTCTCTACTGAATAATTTTGATTAAACACATTCTAAATTGTAAATTTTGCTTCACATTTCTTTCACATAAGCTACCAATAACTTGACTGTGTGGCTGTTGAAACTGTAAGAATGTTAGAAAGAAAGATGACTCAGGTTTTAAAATGATAAGTGGAATTTTCTATTTGCAGGTCCTACAATTCAGCCAAGTATGTGGCATCAGAGTGTATGCCAACTATCTCACTAAAGATATATACGACATTGGTATTATTGCATTTGTTTATATATTGATTGAGAAAGAGAAGTACAAATATCTGTTGTCGAATTATGATGAGTGGGGCCTAACCTAATCTGTGGGGAATTTGCTCTATCAGCATTTGCACATAATTATTTGATGGATAAGACTGTGGCTATAAATATTCCAGAGCAGTATTTGGGTTTCTTTGAATTGATATCACAGATTATTATTATTTCTAAACATTCACAAGAGTCTTGAGACCTTGAGACCACAGTACAATAGTGCAGTATCCTCTTGGCCTCTATAGATGTAGGATCTTAATTTGAACCAGTTTGCTACAGTAGTAAAATAATCCTGCAGGCAACAGGACATTTTAATTATTATGTGGATTATAATACATTTTTGTAGGGGTTGATAAACTTTTCGTAAGGGAAAATCAAGTCTGAGATTTTAAAGTGGAAATTACAAACTTATTTTTGTAACCAGGTGGACCAGTCATTCTCATTGGAAGGTAGGGATAGAAAAGCCATCTGAGAACCAGTGGTCTGGATCCAAACACGTAAGGCCATGCCTATAAAAGTAGCATTATCCCATCCCAAGTCTTTTTCCTATCTTTCTATGACATGTATGTATGTGCACAATAATAAAAATGTAAGATACAGAAGTTCAACATACTTTATGAGCTGGGTCATTCCTACAATGTGGTGCCTTTTCTGTCCCCAGGAAATATCACTTATTATTTAGTGTAAAATGTGGATTCCAAAAGGCTTTAAGTAGAAGGTCAGTGTCCTTTACCTTAAAAACACAAAAATATGGATCTTGACAGGGAATTCTATGCATTTTGAACACTTTTTTTCAGTGGATATAGGTGTTTTTGACATGTCCCTGGGTGTTATCAAATCAAATCAAATCAAAGTTTATTTGTCACGTGCGCTGAATGCAACAGGTGTAGACCTTACAGTGAAATGCTTACTTACAGGCTCTAACCAATGGTGCAAAAAATGTGCTAGGTGAACAATAGGTAAGTAAAGAAATAAACAACAGTAAAAAGACAGGCTATATACAGTAGCGAGGCTATAAAAGTAGCGAGGCTACATACAGACACCGGTTAGTCAGGCTGATTGAGGTAGTATGTACATGTAGATATGGTTAAAGTGACTATGCATATATGATGAACAGAGAGTAGCAGCAGCGTAAAAAGAGGGGTTGGGGGGCACACAATGCAAATAGTCCGGGTAGCCATTTCATTACCTGTTCAGGAGTCTTATGGCTTGGAGGTAAAAACTGTTGAGAATCCTTTTTGTCCTAGACTTGGCACTCCGGTACCGCTTGCCATGCGGTAGTAAAGAGAACAGTCTATGACTGGGGTGGCTGGGGTCTTTGACAATTTTTAGGGCCTTCCTCTGACACCGCCTGGTGTAGAGGTCCTGGATGGCAGGCAGCTTAGCCCCAGTGATGTACTGGGCCGTACGCACTACCCTCTGTAGTGCCTTGGGGTCAGAGGCCGAGCAATTGCCGTACCAGGCAGTGATGCAACCAGTCAGGATGCTCTCGATGTTGCAGCTGTAGAACCTTTTGAGGATCTCAGAACCCATGCCAAATGTTTTTAGTTTCCTGAGGGGGAATAGGCTTTGTCGTTCCCTCTTCACGACTGTCTTGGTGTGTTGGACCATTCTATTCATCAACTTCCATGAGAAATATTAGCATTGAAATAATAATACATTTATTTTATAGTCCTAGTTAAATTCTCTATCAACAATAATGTTTTTTTTCATGATTATTGTATTTATTATTATTTTATTTAAGATTTGCTGTGTGCCCTTGATATCACTTTGAACCGTGTTAGTTTGTTATAGTTCTCTATTAACATTTCAAAATGTTAAAATATGTTTGGTAGAGAAGTAAAAATCCTGTTCAGGGGTTATGCAAGCTCAATCTTGCTCACTCACAGAGCTATGGCTAATTTGGGCTCCAAATTTACACCCTGTTAGGATTATGGACCTAACAGGTAGAAAAATGCCCCCCTTTTTTTATCATAGAATAGTATTTTTTTAAATAAAATATACTTTTTTCTAAAGTTATGAGGTCCAAAAGGCTCAACTCCATTTGATGCACAAAAAAAATCATTTCAGACTCACTTGATAGAACACAAACAATTTATTTCAAATAAATAAGAGATACATACAGTACGTACTTTCCAAAATACAACACTCTAAATGCAAATAAGGAAATTATGTTTTCTATTAAATGTTCAGTAGGTTTAAGGATAAATTGAAAACCATGACGTTTACAGTAAAAGCAGAAGCCAACTTTGTAAAAAGTAAAATAAAATAATACTGCCATTTGTGATGTGCAGAAGGACCAGAGTTTCAAGTAGCTTCCTAATTAAGGCAGGTCACCCTCTTTATGCAATAGGTTCTAAATTACATTGAATAATCCAGATAGATCAAAGCAGGATTCATGAAATTGCTCTCCCAATTCTGAGTGTTCTGAGTGTGTGTAATCCATTTTCTCAATCCTATTTTGCAATGAAGAAGACGTCAGCCTACCACTCAAAAAGTACAGACAGAGTAATTATGTAGGAACATTTTTGCCAAAGTACACCACAATCTTCATAGAAATACATTTGGATGTTTGTGTTCATCCTAGAAGAAAATGGTAGCTAGTTTATTGAGTTGCCTTCTGTAAAATTAAGTAAGTAAACATTTACAGCATGACAGATATGGCAGTTGTCATTTCACAAACTGTGTAATAGTTGAAACGTACTGTGTGTGTGACCTAACGGATGGTGTGATGCAACAGACATGAGCAACATAGCACAGGAGACATCCTATATGTCAATATGTGCAAAGGAATGTAAGAGGAGAGTAGCTTTACCTTCAGGCTGACAAAATTAATAAGAATTGTCACTCTGTCTTGGTCAGTATTCACAATCCAAACCACCATAACAGATCTGATTGACACGAAGTCTGTGGCATGGGAGGCCTATGTTAATGGACTTTAAGTCCATGGTGAGGAGAACACAGCTCCCTCCTCTCCTTGGTTGGGAGTGACAGACAGTCAGTGCTTCATTTTTCATTTACCATCTCCTGTCCTCCTCCACGGACCAAATATGTAAATCCATCAGTCTGAAAACACAATCAATGGATGACTCACTCTGAACTGCGACAGGACATTTCCCTGTAAGTGGAGACGTTCAACATGTCCCCAAATAAATCTCCATCTGTACAACAATCAATTGTTCAATTTACTCTTGACAAACCATGTCTGAGACGAAATATAAAAATCAGTGCAATAGTTTTAGGTGAGCCTCCCCCGGAGCAGGACAACAGTAGGGGAAGGAGAAATGTGGGTTTGGGGCGGTGTTGGAGGGTGTGTGTGAGGGGTTTACAGTTCTGACTGGGGGGGTACCATTGTGGGGAGTGAGGGCGTCTCATGTGGTGGAGGTCTGTGTGACGCTCCTCTGGCTACTGGTGCTCTTGATGACGTAGGTGGAGGAGTTGCTTTTGCGGCTGGAGTCGTTGTCACGCTCGCAGTGGCACTGGGAGGACTTGAGGTAGCGGGCCGAGCAGCACACAAAGTTCTGCCTCAGGTCTGAGAACAGGTGGCCCGCAAAGCACATGTAGATCCACGGGTTACAGCAACTGTTCAGACTGGCCAGCAGCATGGAGATGATGAAGGGCATGGCTGGGGAAACAAGACACACACAAACACTTAGATTTTTATTGATTGCAAATTGCCTATACATTTTTAAAGATGATATCTGATTGGATCGATCGATTTCCATTGATCTCATTCACACGTTGTAATGATCTACATTTCAGACAGAGCTTAACATCTTACAAACATGACTGTTGGTCTCATTATGAAATTATCCTCTGGTTCTTCTAAGGACAAACATGAGGAAACCATTTACATCTTAATTATCTCTCCCTTTCTCCTTTCTCCTTTCACCCTTTCTCTCTCTTTCTCTTCCCCAGTGATTTTACCCACACACCGCTACTGATTGGATAGCCTATCTATGGGGCTAGTTTGGGTCCGTCAATGTGTCATTAAATGCTTTCAATATGTGTATATGCAGTGGCGGATTTAGGTATAGGAGACATGGGCAGACGCCCAGGGTGGCATCTTACCGGGGTCAGCTGCACAACAAAAAAAATCGTAATGGTGACATTTGCGCGATTGGTTTTCTATTGATCATTTGCACGTCACGTCAATGATATCATGTCAACGCATGGGACTGTGGGTCAATTAACTTTGTCGGAGTGGGCGGCCTTATTCTAGTTTGTGAGCAAGGCAGGCTACTGCCTGGGAAGGTCTCCCATTCAGAAGTACGAGATGGGTAGGGGGGCTGAGGTAGGTTGACCTCAGGTCTCCCCACTGGAAGCCCGAGGTAGAGAGAGCGGGGGTAGGTTGACCTCAGGTCTCCCCACTGGAAGCCCGAGGTAGGGAGAGCGGGGGTAGGTAGACCTCAGGTCTCCCCACTGGAAGCCCGAGGTAGGGGGCGGGGGTAGGTTGACCTCAGGTCTCCCCACTGGAAGCCCGAGGTAGGGAGAGCGGGGGTAGGTTGACCTCAGGTCTCCCCACTGGAAGCCCGAGGTAGGGGAAATCTATCAAATAGCGCACCTCTAACTTTGAACAGTACTAATGCAATTAGTAAAATCATCACTACGAAATGCTACCAAATAAACCACAATTCATTCATAACACTGTGAATATATAGTTTCACAGACATATTTGATGCATTTTTTTATGGTTTGTGCGAAATTGTTAAGAATAATATAAAACCAGTCTGCACACCACCAAGGTGAATTGGTTTAGTCTTGACTCTTGGTTGACAGTGTTGGGGGATGGGTAATGTATTGATGCCTGAGTGCCAAATCAACACAAATTTGTTTCTATTTGTCTTTGTTACTTCTTTTTGATATTTAAGAGACTTATTTTTGTATTTATTTTTATATTTATATCGTTTTAAATGTTATGATTATTTATTTGTGTTGTTCCGAATGTCTGAATAAAAATGACAGTTAGTGCAGAATGGTGCTTTTCATTTTGTTGGCGGGGGGCTGAAGGGGGGGGTTCGCCCAGGGAGCCATACAAGCTAGCACCGCCACTGTGTAAATGAATTTAAAAAATGTATAGTAGATTTCATTTTTTTAAGTCATTGGATTTTGGTGATGTTGACATTTAAAAATATTGTTCCATGTACATTGTCTAATATACTGAAGGTCCCTAACTAGCCCCGTAAGGATATCAAATGCCAAACCAAATTGACCATGGGCATTACGATTGGGTCGCGTGCAGTGCAGCTGCGTTCCGAATTGATGATTACTTGGGTGCTGCCAGCTGTGGGCATTTGGGCAAGATTGAAATAAATCCAACCCAATGAAAACTGTTACGGTATCCTTCATTCTGTGACATACCATTTTTTTCCTACCATCTCACAAATCTCTGTTTGGGACGAGACTGACTTTATGACCAATTTTATCCTATTTACACTTAGTAGTCAATTTTGACACTAGAAAACATTTTCTGAATTGGAATTCTTTAATGGAATTGTCTCATGTCCTGTATTTAACCTCTTCTTGGTGATTGCTAATCTCTCTCCATACGTCCCTCTCCTCCAATATTCCTCTCACATCATCTTTAATGGCTGGCCCTCTAGCTCAAATACGAAGGTTGCTCAAATCTAAATCACTGGGAGCAATCGGCAGAAGGGCACAGGAGCACAACCGAGTAAATAGGGACTAATTGATCCGTCAGTCATTAAGGCTGTGAGTTATATGAGCACAAGTGTCCCGATGTGAACACTGTAACTCATTCTTTTGTCTGGTGATTACAGTGTCAGAGCAGGGAGGACACACATTTACCGGGGATAGGGCCGACATGTGGGGGAAACAACTTTCAGTATGCAAGAGTGAAGTGGAATTGATCTACTAGATAACTACAATGTAAAGATAATACAAAACAAAGTAAACTCAGTCATATGACAAGTCATTATGTCCTGCAGCATTAGGATGTCCTGCAGCATTAGGATATCCTGCAGCATTAGGATGTCCTGCAGCATTAGGATGTCCAGCAGCATTAGGATGTCCTGCAGCATTAAGATGTCCTGCAGCATTAGGATGTCCTGCAGCATTAAGATGTCCTGCAGCATTAGGATATCCTGCAGCATTAAGATGAACTGCAGCATTAGGATATCCTGCAGCATTAGGATGTCCTGCAGTATTAGGATGTCCTGCAGCATTAGGATGTCCTGCAGCATTAGGATGTCCTGCAGCATTAGGATGTCCTGCAGCATTAGGATATCCTGCAGCATTAAGATGAACTGCAGCATTAGGATGTCCTGCAGCTTTAGGATGTCCTGCAGCATTAAGATGCAGCATTAGGATATCCTGCAGCATTAGGATGTCCTGCAGCATTAGGATATCCTGCAGCATTAGGATGTCCTGCAGCATTAGGATATTCTGCAGCATTAGGATGTCCTGCAGCATTAGGATGTCCTGCAGCATTAAGATGCAGCATTAGGATATCCTGCAGCATTAGGATGTCCTGCAGCATTAGGATGTCCTGCAGCATTAGGATGTCCTGCAGCATTAAGATGTCCTGCAGCATTAGGATATCCTGCAGCATTAAGATGAACTGCAGCATTAGGATATCCTGCAGCATTAGGATGTCCTGCAGTATTAAGATGCAGCATTAGGATATCCTGCAGCATTAAGATGTCCTGCAGCATTAGGATATCCTGCAGCATTAAGATGAACTGCAGCATTAGGATATCCTGCAGCATTAAGATGAACTGCAGCATTAGGATATCCTGCAGCATTAGGATGTCCTGCAGTATTAAGATGCAGCATTAGGATGTCCTGCAGCATTAAGATGTCCTGCAGCATTAGGATATCCTGCAGCATTAAGATGAACTGCAGCATTAGGATATCCTGCAGCATTAGGATGTCCTGCAGTATTAGGATGTCCTGCAGCATTAGGATGTCCTGCAGCATTAGGATGTCCTGCAGCATTAGGATGTCCTGCAGCATTAGGATATCCTGCAGCATTAAGATGAACTGCAGCATTAGGATGTCCTGCAGCATTAGGATGTCCTGCAGCATTAAGATGCAGCATTAGGATATCCTGCAGCATTAGGATGTCCTGCAGCATTAGGATGTCCTGCAGCTAGTGAAGTAGATACTCTGTAATTCCATTGCTTTGTAGCTTACTTTGAGCCACAAAATGACACAACTTAAAACTCAATATATAAAATTCAATACATACTGTATGCTATGCTAAATAGCATACAGTATATGGGCTCCTGAGGGGCACAGCGGTCTAAGACACTCCATCTCAGTGCTAGAGGTGTCACTACAGACACCCTGGTTCAAATCCAGGCTGTATTACAACTGGCTGTGATTGAGAGTCTCATAGAGCGGTGCACAATTGGCCCAGCGTCATCCAGGTTTGGCCGGTGTAGGCCGTCATTGTAAATAAGAATTTGTTCTTAACTGACTTGCCTAGTTAAAAAAATGTCTTGCCAGATCATGTCTATAAAAATGTTTTATGGCTTTGTAAAAGGTGGCGCACGGGTGAGAATGGGGCCAAGATGTCATTTGAAGGAAGGAATTATAATGATAAATAACCTTTGGTAGATTAGCTCATGGTGCCGTTTACCAAGAGACGATCAATCACACTAAACTGGCAAATTAGAATCTTTCCCTTGATTCGTAAATCTGCTGTCAGGTCCTGTGCTGACTCATGGCCACGGTTTAGGCTCTTTAGCACATTCATAAAGGCTGACACAACATCAAACTATTTTATTTCCTCTTCTAAGAAAGACAATTATTTACAATCATCTGAGTTTAATATCAAGACTGCACTTCAGATGATTCACTGCCAGAGAAGCTAAGCAGTAGAATTCCAAAACAAGACTCTGTTTTGGCTCTCAGCCAACCACTGACCTGGCTATCAGATGCACTACACTATTAATTCCTTAAATGGAAGCTGGTACAATAACTCTCTATTTAGTCTCTGATCACATGATTGTTTGAGTCAACACAACTGAAAAGGACTTCCCTATTTTAATAAAAAGGCGCATCTAACATTATATTTAATAACACTTTACTAATGCCTCCACAGTGCTAGCTGTGCCAATAGAGATTCTGAGTTTGAGTCCAGGCTCTGTCGCAGCTGTCTGCGACCGGAAGACCCATGGGGCGGTGCACAATTAGCCCAGAGTCCGGGTTAGGGGAGGGTTTGGCCGGCAGAGATGTCTTTGTCCCATCGTGTATGGTGTTTCCTCTGACAGGGTGGTGCAGCTGGCTTCCAGGTTAAGTGGGCATTGTGTCAAGAAGCAGTACGGCTTGGTTGGGTTGTGTTTCAGAGGATGCACGGTTCTCGACCTTCGCCTCTCCCGAGTCTGTACAGGAGTTGCAATTGGATACCATGAAATTGGGGGAGAAAAGGGGTAAAAAAAAAATATATATATATATTTTAAAAAGAAAACTTTACTTTTTGAATGACAATAACAACAATGAGGCTTGGTGTCTCTTAAATAAAGCTTCTTTAAATGCAGGGAGGAGCACACCGTGGCCATGGACAAAAGGAGTCCATGGGGACAAGGCAGACTTGTGGAGGAAATTAATATTCATTACATACTAAACTGTTTAATTAGACATAATGTTTTTTATTTAAATAATTGTCCATTATTACATGCTAGTATTTTTTACTGATACAAACTTTTTGGGTGCGACCGCAGTATGTGACCTCCTGTGCTTGCGATCGGCAGGAATTTAGCTATGTGGGAATTGCTGGGAGGAACAGAGAATGGTGGCAATATCAGCTATCTTGATCTACACAGACGAGCTAAATTACTTTTTACAACTCTGTTTCCAGGGCCTGTTTCTGTACAACTGCTAACTGTCACAAAGATAAAAGGATGTACTTTCTATAAAAGGAGAGAGACAACTCTGTTCGTTGAGCTTTCAACTCTGAACTATTCTTAGTGATGGTTGATTCCTTCATTTCTGCAAATCTTATAATAATGTTGTTGTTTAAAAGAATCTGAAGTCTCTCTTACTATAGAATTTCTACCACAGAATGCTGATCGATGGAGTCACTGCCAGTCAGCATCACACAGCAGAGCAGAGGGTGAGGCAACTTGGGGAGTATGAAGGCTATACACTCAGGTATGGATGGGCATGAACATAACTCATAGATGGGATGCTGCAGATCAGCACCTGATAATCAATATTGAGACAACATAGGCAGCAAACTTTGTCTTGGTCTATTTTCTTTACGGTTTAGCCAGTTTTCTTCATTATGTTGCCATTCAAAACAAATTACAATATAGTGTTAAACCCACAGAAACAAGCTCAAGATACCCACATGAAAAAAGACTATAGTACTGTAGTATTACTATATGTATATATTATACACTGAGTGTACAAAACATTAAGAACACCTTCCTAATATTGAGTTGGACCCCCAGGAGGTCACATACATAGCTTTCACCTGCATTTCACAGTAAGGTCTACATCTGTTGTATTCGGCGCATGTGACAAATAACATTTGATTTCATTTGACTTGATTCACCTGGTTAGTCTATGTTTTGTACACTGTGTGTGTGTGTGATTATGTATTTGCATGTGTGCACTCTAGAGTGTGTTTGTTTATATGAGTAGGAGAAGGTATTCAAGTCCTAAATCCCTTAAATTTGAGCTATGGTACTGTTGTGTAGCAAGAGGGAGGAAGCACAGGTCCACATGAAGCTTCAATCAATGATTTTGCTGTGGGTTGCTGTTTGGGAATCATGTTTCTGCTGAGTTCACCCCTTTTCAGGGAAAGCAGGAAACAGAGAACTTTAACTTTTGTGTTTGCAGTTTGATTTTATTGCGAGAGTGGTGGAAAATTCTCTTATTTGAGCCCATCTCTGGGGAGCCAATGTATAATGGTTTTCGAGGAGGAAAAACACCACTGACAACCATTCTGTACTAACTGATGTTTCCAATTTACAGTTTAGCTTCTCTGTGGCAAGAAAAGGAAGCTACAGGTTAGCAGCTCTATCAAGGGGTATGTCAAATAATCTGCTCTGTAATAAAGTGTCATGACTTAAATCCTACATTATAGTTTAATCAGAATAGTATTACAAGTGTGTCTTGATAGGTTGTTATCTGAATGTGAATAGGTGTAATGCTGACATCATTATCTGCCATGATGGAGGTAATAGGCAGTGTGATGTGGTCCTTATCAAACATTAGCAAAGTACTGCATGTGTTACTAATGGCCTCCTCAGTAATAGCCATTAGTCTGTACGGCTGTCTGGGCTCACTCTGCTGGCTGTGGTGCTGCAAGCTAATGGATACCTTATCTCTCCATAGCCACATGCAGCCAGGTTCTCTTCCATAATGGCTGCTTTCAAATAGTTTATAAGCTACTTTCTTTCCATTTTAAAGCCAATATATTATGGATTTTCCAATCGTATTTTATGGAAACGTATAGTGAAAATAAACTATTTGCACCATGTTGCATCCCCTGTGTATCCGTGAGAGTTAATGCCCAATATGGCAATATAACTGCATTGGCCTTACTGCTGTTAGTCCATAGAAACTCAACAAATAAAAGATTCACTACATGGAACAACAGATAGTCTAGCGTGTGCTCTGGGAGTCGGGAAGCAAGTTCAGGGAGTGAATCATTTAATCAATAAACGGAACATAATACAAAACAAGAAACACGAACAACGCACAGACATGAAACAGAAACAACAACACCTGGGGAAGGAACCAAAAGGAGTGACATAAATAGGGCAGGTAATCTAGGAGGTGATGGAGTCCAGGTGAATGTCATTAGGCGCTGATGCGCGTGACGATGGTGACAGGTGTGCGCAATAATCAGCAGCCTGGTGACCTAGAGGCCAGAGAGGGAGCACACGTCACAGTACACCCTCCTCGACGCGCGGCTTCAGCCGTAGGATGCCGACCAAAATGACAATCCCGGGGACCAGGAGCGAACCGGTCACCTCTGCTGAGGCGCGGGAACCTGTCGATCCAGCTGAGGCGCGGGAGCATCGCGACCTAGAGCGCTGGAGAGAGAGCACACATGACAGTACCCCCTCCCTGGCAGGGAGCTCCAGCCGCAGGACGCCAACCAAAGGGACAATCCCGGGGAACAGGAGCGGACCGGTTGCCTCCGCAGAGGCGTAGAAACCTGACAAACCGGCTGAGGCGTGAGAGCCTGATGACCCGGCTGAAAACTCCCCGGTTGCGTCGGCTGAGGCACGGGAATCTTTTCACCCAGCTGAGGCATGGGAGCCTATCGATCCCACTAAGGTATGGAAACCTGTCGAGCCAGCTGAGGCAGGGGAACCCGTCGAACCCACCGAGGCATGGGAACCTGTCAAGCCAGCTGAGGCAGGGGAACCCGTCGAACCCACCGAGGCATGGGAACCTGTCAAGCCAGCTGAGGCATGAGAGTCCGATGAACCACCTGAGGCCTCCCTGGTAGCTCCGGTACTGACACCCGGACCCGGCCACCTCCAACACAAAAACAAAAAAAACACTTCCCTTTGGTGAGGCGTTATTCTGTAAGTCGGGAAGCATGTCCAGGGAGTGACTAATTTAATCAATAAACATAAGCACACGTGACATAGTCCAAAAATAAATCAAAAGGAAGTTGGTTTTAAGGTGTCTGTTCTATATCAGAAAGATATAAGAAAGATCAGGAAATGATTATCTATTTTTCCCATACAAAATATTTGGGGGCACTAAACCACTTCCATATATACTGTACTTCCTTCAGATGAGTTTTGTGAGGCTGGTGAAAAACAAGTCTCATCTTTCCATAGAGTGGTCATATTTGTCTGTAGGCCAAACTGTTCTGACGCTACAGACGTTTCCGTGACAAGACCGATTTTTGGGATGTCTCATGGTCTGACAAACACAGCTGTAGCTTGGCCACCTTCCAACGCATATGTTGAAGGCTGCCATTGGCGGATGCGGTGGATTGAGACGCAGCCCTTGCAAAAACTGTTATCTCTAGCTTAAACAGATGGATTTGGATGGGGGGTTTTGATTATGCTAATTATATTTCCATGGGGGCGCAGACATCTACTCTACTTAAAAAAAAAAATAACTTTGGCTGAGAATTGTTATTTCTATACTTTTCCATACACTTGTAATGCAAGATTGTTTGGGGATTCTAATAACTGTTTACCACCTCGTTTTATTTCCTGGTGTTTGTCTTGAAATGTTGGGAAATCATTTGTGATGCTGCTGCTGTGGAAATCAGAAGGGAACAGAACAGAAGAGAACAGTTGTGTTGAATATTATTATTTGACCCTGCTGGTCATCTGTGAACATTTGAACATCTTGGCCATGTTCTGTTATAATCTCCACCCGGCACAGCCAGAAGAGGCAATCACAAGCCTGCTGTTCACTAGCCTGCAAAGCAATCACTAGCCTGCTGTTCAGTGGAATGGCTGTGTGGTCCCAAGTCTAAGATTAAGGGTCTCTTTTCCTAGTCTAGAAATATAATTCATTCCACATTGGCCATGCTGTCAATGAAGCATGATTTGTGCTGCACTCAAAACAACTGTTAACTCGGAACTGCAAAATCTGACTTTAGTGAGTTCAAGATAACTGAGAACTCTGGAAAAATGAGCCACGACTGGAAAAATACATTTGGAACTTTCATCCAACTCGGAATTGTAACTCGGCCTCTTTCTAGAACTATGACCTGAAGATCACTGACGTCATCATGATTCAAACTTTTTTTCTGCGAGTTCCCAGTTCTCTTGAAAGCACCATAAATCCAGAGAATGCCAAACTTTGATGACAAAGTTTGATGACAAAATGTGTCCACAAGAAGGACCGCCGCTCCACCTTCCTGTTCAAGTGAGCACAGCACAGCAAGGTGAGTCCAAAAATGTATTGTATGCTTCTGCATAAATTATGTGATATGGCAGGGAGATATATATACTGTAGCTAAGAAGGTAATACTAAGTGTATGTTATGTAGTAAGCTGTTAGTAGCCCATGTGCCTCACTCTAATAATTTGGTCTATTTTCACCTCTTAAAATGTTGCTTACTGTTCTGACTTGGTGGTGCACATGTAGCCTATAACCTGTTTTTGAGAAACGTAATGATCAAATCAAATCAAATCAAATGTTATTGGTCACATAAACATGGTTAGCAGATGTTAATGCGAGTGTAGCGAAATGCTTGTGCTTCTAGTTCTGACCATGCAGTAATATCTAACAAGTAATCTAACAATTTCACAACAACTACCTTTTACACACAAGTGTAAAGGAATTAATAAGAATATGTACATAGAAATATATGGATGAGCGATGGCCGAACGGCATAGGCAAGATGAGAATATTGTAAGAGATTTCATTGTCTGCTTATATGCCTATTTTATTTATCTTATGGTTCTGACTTGGTGTACAGGGAGAGCACTGTAAGAGCGGCCCATGTTCTGAATTATTTCGCTGTACATTTAAAATGTGTTGAACAAATAGTTATATTGACTATGTCTGTCCTAGCTCGCTCATTAATGTCTTAATGGAAATTACGGATTTCCTCTTATTCGCTTTTCATCCCCTTATGCCATAGTTTGTACATCTCAATTGTCAGAAGAAACCACATTTGTTTAAACAATTCAGCCATATCAGCTATGTTTTTTTAAAAGACAGTAAATGAGGCTGAGTGAACTGTTTCGCTGCCAGACAAGGCTCTGCTGATAGCCAGGTGTAGCAGTGGTAAGGTGTTGGAAATGCTGTTGGGACTCAGCTTTATGTAGACCCTAACAGTTTGTGGGCACCGTTTGTCAACGTTACAGTGCAATTAATGTATTGTTGAGTGTTGTGTTGTGGACTGGCTTTGCTGGCATACATCCCACTTTTTTTTTTTGCACCACCAAGATTTATATGCTAAAATCGCCACTGCCAACAGCAATAGCATATTTGACGAAAACCAATGAATTAATGAATAACATTGGATGTGGCCATAAAGCGGGTCATTAAGAGATTAATTGCAGTGGACTGACTGTCTGCTGCGCCATCGAAGAGCTCTAGGGTGTCGTGCCGTGCCGCTGCCCTGTGTGCTGGACTGAGGAGATGACATGCGTGGCCCCACTTGCACGCCGATGTGCCGCCCAGGTAACAATAGCTCGGCGTACATGTATAATCAGACTAATGATTAACTGCAGGCAGGCTCGGTTGGTTGGGCCTCAGAGATGCGCGCAATCCACGCAGGTTACACTCATGAAAGACTGCTTCCAGTGATTTATTTTGGTTGCATGTAAATCATCGTGCGTAGGATAATTTACTTCACTTCAGTGGAGGGGTATTATAGCCTAATAAGATCACTGTTGTCAATGTTGTTGTTGTTCGTTATAGAGAGTGAATCAAATGGACGGTGGTGGTGTTTTTTGTCTTCATAAAACAAACTGTACCAATTCTGGACAACCATTGTCAAATTCAAATCTTTTCAAAAATGAAGGATATGTTGATGGCTTATATAGGCCTATATGAAATTAATAAAACGAATAATGTTTTTTTTTGCAAATGTAACATTATTCCATACATATTTGGATTGTTGCCCCCGCGTCTCCACAAGTCACCATAACATTCGATAGGTGAGCAGAGCTTCATTTGCAACATGGCATTTTGGTTGGCTGGAGGCATATAATGAGATGCTGCGGAATTATCTAAATTTATGTTGTCATTTCATCCACTGCCTGTGTGGGTGGGCGGCTTCTCCATATGATGCGTCTAATCTTACAAATACATCCTCTGGCATACATCCTCTGACGTTCCTCAGGATGACCAACATTTTATGGGTAAAAGTGCAGTGTCCAATATTGTGCGAATTTCAATTGACTGTCAATGGCAAAGGCTGTATAGTGTATCTTTGTATATTTGTATTACCATCGAGGCTATTTGCTATTCGTAATTATTTAAGTTTTACGTACACCATTGCTGTAGCTGTGGGCTGCTCCGGTGCGCAGAATGCCGAAGTCTGATAAATAATAGTACACCGCGTGCAACATTACGCACGCCACATGATACACTCCAAGGCAGAATACGCTCTGAGCGCTTAAATTAACCATGGACATTCATTGTCGTTTAACTTTAAAATGTACATATTAATAATTGCTTCAGTCTAGAATTGCGAAGCCCCTCGTTAAAGTAGCTCCTATTACGCACATAATCTTACCGCACTGCATTGTACTGGTTATTTTCGAGGTGAAGTTTACATTTACCTTCCCGGGGCGCCGCTGGATCCCAAGCCGTCCACATCTGCACGGTGAAGAAAGGTGTCCAGCAAACAATATACGCCAGGACTATGACAAATGTCATTTTAACGGTGGTTATCTTCGCTTTGGAGATGAGCTTTACACTGCTCACCCGGGCGAGCGCATGGCCTTTCGAAGTCTTCGGGGTGAGGCTTATGCACTGGTCCCTCTTGGTTTTCATTCTAAAGTTTTGCCATATCTTAAAGCTTATTAGCCCATAGCAAAGGCTCAGTATGGCCACTGGTATAATGTAGATGGTAAGGCTAATCCAAGTTATATACGCTTTGGCACCCCAGGGCTCAACGAAGTCGCCCCAACAGTCATACACTCCGGCTCCAACGTCCTTCAGAGAAAATATGTACATCTGTGGGCTGCTGAACAATAGGCTGAGGACCCACGATATAATCACATAGAAGCGGTCCTTTCTCTTTTGCAGAGACCGAAGCGGCTGACAAATCGCTAAGCACCTGTCTACGGACATCAAAACAAGCACATAGGTAGAGGCGAACATCCCGACGATTTGAAGGTATTTCACCAACCTGCACAGGATATCGGGTCCATAGAAACGGAAAGTAATGTCCCAGATAAGTTGTGGCAGGACCTGAAATATAGCCACCACCAGATCAGCGATGCTGAGGTGTTTCATGAAGTAGTACATTCGGGACTGGGTGTGCTTGGTGGTGTGGATGGCCACCAGAACACACAGGTTCCCAGCCAGGGCCAGGAACAGAACCAGGGCGAGCACGGTCACCTCCACTTTAGCCACCTCATCGTTCCGTTTCAGGGGGTTAGTCTGGTTTCCCCCGGTGGTCCCGTTGCCAAGGGTTGAGTTCCTCCAGGATTTGTTGAATGACCAAAAGTCCTGCTCATTTAATATGGTACTTTCCATTGCGTTGACCGTATCCTCTGACAGTCCTCGTGCGACGCCCAAAATGCACTTCCAGCAATGTTCAGCCACCTTTAAACAGTGGAGGGTTGTTTTAAAGTACCGCGTATTCTTTGGCTCTTCTTCTAACAGGTGTCAAGGCAAAGCATCCTAGTGTGGAGCCGTGTTGTTACCTTTTACGCACGTGGGAAAATGCAATCGCAATTTTGCGCTGAAGCCTTATTTCTTATTCATATCCGAATAGGAGCAGACACTGAAGGAGAGGAAATAGAGGAAACCCATAAACACCTTGTTTTAATTCAAAACAATTAAATTATATAATACCAAATTAAAGGGGCAATCTGAGATTGGTGCATCCATTTTTGTAATTTAAAATGAATGCGATTTGGCTACCCGTAGCTTTTAAGAATATAGCTTATACATGCCTCGTGAGCTTAGTTCAACTGTCGAACATTAAACAAACATTTTACAGTAAAAAAATATGGTTAAAACTATCATTTTGATAGCATGGAAGGTCTTTGTATTCATATCTCTGTCTGCTTTGTTATTGTTTGAAATGTAGATAGCCCCTTTAAACGAAAAAGGAACAGAACCACATATGATTGTAGAAATGATTGATAGAGGCTCACCAATGTCTAACACATTGTCTATGCATATTCTTCAGACATCCAAATGATATTTTAACATAGCCTACAAGTAATAAATAGCCTATTATGATGGGTTTTCCTAATGTAAATGTAGACTACTTACATGTGCATCTGCTTTACTCTCTGTCTTGTAAATAGAATACTGGAACGCGACAGTGTTTTTTTTCTTCATAAACCATAAACCAGCCTCCCTCACTAGCAGCGATCAGAATGGCCAGTATCATGATATTTATACCACTTGTATCCCTGGCCAAGATCACACGAGAAATGGATTTACACATTATTTCCACTAGGTGTCCGTATGCGCCACTCTGATAGATGATGGCCTGGTACTGGACAATTCACTTCATCTGAAATGAAAAAACTGACAACTGTTCTATTTCCGAAAACGAAGTGGTCATCATCATCATCATCATCATCATCATTTATCCTAGTCAACTAAAAGCCTATAATGACAAAGATAACGAACAATCATAATTAAATGGCCAATTAAAGAACTTCACACTAGAGATTAAATATATGGACACTAGCTTTACAGTCGACAATACAGCCAATCTGTAAATAGCCCACCCGACTACCCCATCCCCATATTATTACTTACCCTCTTGCTCTTTTGCACCCCAGTATCTCTACTTGTACATCATCATCATCTGCACATATATCACTCCAGTAGTAATGCTAAATTGTAATTATTTTCACCTCTATGTCCTATTTAATTGCCTACCTCCCTACCCTTCTACATTTACACGCACTGTACATCGTTTTTTCTATTTTTCTTTTCTTTTGTGTTATTGACTGTATGTCTGTTTATGTGTAACTCTGTGTTGTTGTTTTTTTCGCACTACTTTTGCTTTATCTTGGCCAGGTCACAGTTGTAAATGAGAACTTGTTCTCAACTGGCCTACTTGGTTAAATAAAGGTGAAATAAAAATAATAATACAAAATGGCTAGGCTAGTGCAACATTCCATTTAATTCCATGAATGCCTCTGAAACAATTGTGGAACAAATGTTATCCCACTGAGCCCACATGTTGAATCAATGTTGTTCCCATGTCATTTCAAGGAAGTTATGTTGAACCAACGTGGAATAGAAGTTTAATTTGTACCCCAGTGGGTTCTTTCTTCGGCAGCCTGCTGCTCAAGGTACGTAGGTACATAGGCAAATTATTGATCGAATTTAGGATGGTTGTAAATACAAATGTTGACTACATCCATGCCATGCATAACCTTGAAATTGCATATTTGTCTCATTGATGATGTTTTATAAAGGCGTTCGGCACAGAAATCTATTCTGTGTGCCTGTGATGAACCACACCGCACTACCCCAGCCACTGAAAGGAATGAGCTCGCCTGCATCCGAGTCCCCCAGGGCAGCAGACAAACTTCTTCTGAATTCTAAAAGTCAACAAGTTCCCAAAAATAGCCATAAGAAGAACTAAGAAGTATGGGGTTGCTGGACGATTATTGAGGAAGAAGTCGGCCTATGAGATACTGTGCAGATAGCCTTAGAAGAGACTACAATGTGTGGACTGACTTGTCTTGGCCTAATCTTAGAACATTATTATAGGCCTAGTTACCGCTCCTCTGCTTCCTGACTGCAGGTCAATCAGCCCACATGCTGATGTTACATGCCATTAGTTTCGCCACTGCTGCTGCTTTTTATGTCACACATTAGTTTAAAACATGGCAAAGGTTAAAGGGGCTTATTTTCATAATTAGTCAATGGTGTTGCTTGTTTAACAGAACAAAATTAGGAGATCCCCTTTGTAGATCACTCATTAAAATGTTTGCCTATCCTTAAAAGCAGTTGAGCTGACAGCCATTTTGCACTGTTTCACTATGGTTTTAGTCAACAATCTTAGTCAACACTATGGTTTTAGTCAACAACCCCCCCCCCCCCCCAGAAATTACATTTACATCTTTTTACATTTTAGTCATTTAGCAGACGCTCTTATCCAGAGCGACTTACAGTAGTGAATGCATACATTTCATACATATTATTATTATTTATTTTTTTGTACTGGCCCCCCGTGGGAATCTAACCCACAAATCTTTGTCCTTTAGCTTTCACCTGGAATTGTTCATTTATGTCTGATAAAAATAAAAATAAAATCAACCCATATGATCTAGTACACAATAAAAGTATAATAAAGCAAATATAGGATGTTTGTGAATAAATCCAAAATGATCATTTATTTTTATTTTTTTATTGTGAATGAATAATCTTTTTCATACTTAATAATATGTCCATATATAGTTATATCCTGTTTTTGGAACATCTACCCAAAATATTTCACCTTCTTTATTACTTTACAAAACATATCATTGCATTAGTGATAGGCAAAATCTGTTAATATTGTGAATGTCTAAATCAACATTTGGGCCATTTAAACAGCATTTCTCCCTCATAGACAAGGGGAAATGGGCTGGATTTTGTCATTCTGAGCATATGCAATGTCTCTGCCTCACACGTAAAACAAATGTTTGACTTCCACACAATATTACTTCTTTACTTGTTTTAGGTTTAAGGAAGTGTGTAGATTGCATGCTTTATTATAGTTATATGAAAGTTATGTATTTAGATCTGCCTGCTCGCACAAATTCAGCGATTGCTTTGCCATGTCTGTGCTGTGAAGCAGTCGAGTTGGATAAATGTTTTTCTAAGGAATGCCCATCTATCCTAAAGTTGCAGTGAAGTGATATAAATTGATGTAATGATGCAGCTGACCACCAGAGGGAGGGAAATACACATTTATTAGACAGAGGACGTTTACGTGGTCCGAGGAAGCTCTGGATGGTGAACAAGGCCTTGGGTAGAAGTTTTCTATATCAAACTGTGCTCTTCTTTCTCCTTTGAAGCGAGCTGAGGAGAAAAATAATCATGTTTTAACTGAATTATCCATCCCTCAAACATAATCTGTTTCCATTAACTACATAGTTCACATTTTTTAAGATATACTGAACAAAAATATAAACACAACATGCAACAATTTCAAAGATATTACTGAGATACAGTTCATAGAAGGAAATCAGACAATTGAAATAAATACGTTTTTTCCAACAAAAGGTCTTTATTACAGACAGAAATACTCCTCTAGCCAGAAATACTCCTCAACTATGTGACATAAATCACTCCCAAAATCTACTGTAGCCCACATCCCACCCAGAGCTCATCCCAGTCACTTCTACATTCTCCCACAGATTCCAGTGGCTGTGGAATTCCCACTGACGCAGGGGCCAGCTACGGAGTTAATTATTCTATAGCCCTGATGATGAGGATGGTGATATCACTAACAAAAGGATCACTGGTTGCATAAGCACACCCCGTGGCCCAGACCCTTCTCTTCCCCTCTGTTAGTCGAGGCACATGGCCAGCAGACCCAGGTTACACATTTTAACAGGATGTGTTGTGATTCTACCCTTTAAAGTAACTGTTCTGTGTTTCCAGATTTCTATGAACATAACCCATAATAATTAATTACAATATGAGTGAAATGGTTTTCCTTCTAAAAATGTGTAATTATGTTTAAAAAACAGCTTTTCTATGTTAGAATGGTGTGGGTGCACCTCAATAACAGAATGTGAGTAGACCGCTGATTGGCCAGCTCAGCCTATGAGCCAACATGACATCATCTTCTGTGAGGAAATAAGCATTTTTTAAATGGTCTGTTTAAATACAAGTTTGAGGTGGGGTGCTTGAAGTATTTTTTTCTCAGATTTATGCTTCGGCCACAAATAGTGGCCCACTCTGACAGCCTCCGCAGAGCCTCTTCAGAGCCTGATACAGTCTGTTTGTAAAGTCAGGACCCCAGCCCTCTCGCTCCCAAGCAATAGCAGGCTGAAGCCTCCTGTGGTGTCTGTGGAGTGCCTCTGGGAGAGGTGTTTATTTGGGTTAGCCCAGTCTGAGGGGCACGGCGTGGGCAGGGGTGGTCAACCCTGGCCACTCCTCAGGGGGAAATGAAACTAACAAGTCCAACAATATCCGTCTTTCATTTCAGAGGATTATGCCCTGTTCATATGGAACACAACACAACAAGCGAGGGTGCTGCTGTCCTGTATTTGGATCCAGTGTTAACTGAGCAACCAATTGTTTGTAATTCACATTTTGCCTGTCTTCATGATGAAAACATCCATTATCATAATAGGTGGATGTGGATGAGTCATGCTTCTCTATTTCTAGGAGGAGTAAAGATGGAAACAGCTAGAACACAGTGATTCGAGGTGTTATTTTCATCCACTTTTCATTACAAGTGGAGTCGATGTCAGACCGGAATAATTGGGTTTTCTGAATTCCCAATCTTATCGGCAACAGTCCTAAAAAAGCTAAAATATGACTGTTTTTCAGCTCCTCGTTAGTTTGACCAAAGAATACACAGCGGCTTGTCCGGTTCTCTTTCCAATACATATTCAACAAGAAACAGTTTATGTACCCATTGGGTACAGATGTAAATTATAAAAAAATTCCACACTGGTTCAACGTAATTTAATTGAAATAACGTGGAAACAAAGTTGATTCAACCAGTGTGTGCCCAGTGGGTAGTCCCTCTCCTCTTGCAGCTGTGCTGCAGCTTCTTTACCAACTGTATTATTTCATACTTCAGAAATAAGTATACTTTTATTCTTAAGACAAATTTATATGAAGTGGGGACACGCTTGATAAAGATGAATAAAAATGACTGTATAAAATAAATACTTCAAATACTGAGCTACTGTATATTGTATGCTCAAAATATGGGAAAATTATATTATTTTATACTAATACAATTCATACATTCTCATTTTGATGCCAAACCCACCAATGGTGTGCGTGGCCAAAGAGCTCTATTTTCATGTCAGCTGACCAATCCAAGTGCCAATGTCATTTAGCAAACTCCAGGCATTTCCATTTGTTAAATGACATGAAAATTCAGCTCTTTGGCTACGCACACCAGTGGTGGGTTTGGTGTCGAAATGAGAAAACATGAGCAGAATAAAAACCTATACCTACTGTAAAATATGGTGGTGGATCTAGGATGTTATGGGGCTAATTTGCTTCCACTGGTCCTGGGGCCCTTGTTAAGGTCAATGGCATTATAAACTTTACCCAGTACCATCGATCTTCCAGCAAGAGAATAAATAAATGGTTAATTTGACACAAAATCAACGTTTTGTAATGGCCATCTCAGTCTACGGATTTGAGACCCATTGAAAACCGGTGGTTTGAATTGAAAAGGGTAGTCCATAAGCGCAGACAAAGGATATCAAGGATCTGGAAGGATTCTGTATGGAGGAATGGTCTAGGATCCCTCCCAGTGTGTTCTCCAACTACTTTTCTTGTTGTTGAAAAAGGCTCAGTGTCATTATCATGGCAAGGTGAGGTATTGAAAGATATTGAAAACAGGGGTGTCAATAATCTGACCCTTACCTTTTTGAGAAAAAAATGTATTACTTGTTCAACAAAACATTTTTCTCAGAGTAATTGTATTAGTATTAAATAATATAATTTCACAATTTTTTTTGTTGCATGAATACAGCTTAGTATTTGAATAATATATTTTATACAGTCATTTTTGCTATTCTTTATAAGGGTGCCAATCATTTCAGACCCCACTGTGGGTAGCCTAGTGGTTAAGAGTGTTGGGACAATAGCCAGAAGGTCACTGGTTCGAATTCCTGAGTAAAAAAGGTTCAAATTCCTGAGTCAAAAAGATGAACAATCTATAGACGTGCCCTTGCGCAAAGCGCTAAACCCTAATTGCGCCTGTGAGTCGCTCTATTGCTTTATTGACCAGACAATATGGATCTGCACGAGAGGGAAATGTTATTGTCCAGTTACACCTGAGTACAAAGTCAACCAGCTGACAATCAATCAAATTTATTTATAAAGCCCTTTTTACATCAGCTGATGTCACAAAGTGCTGTACAGAAACCCAGCCTAAAACCCCAAACAGCAAGCAATGCAGATGTAGAAGCACGGTGGCTAGGAAAAACTCCCTGGAAAGGCCGGAACCTAGGAAGAAACCTAGAGAGGAACCAGGCTCTGAGGGGTAGCCAGTCCTCTTCTGGCTGTGCCAGGTGGAGATTATAACAGAACATGGCCAAGATGTTCAAACGTTCATAGATGACCAGCAGGGTCAGATAATAATAATCACAGTGGTTGTAGAGGGTGCAACAGGTCAGCACCTCAGGAGTAAATGTCAGTTGGCTTTTCATAGCCGGTCATTCAGTTAGAGACAGCAGGTGCTGTAGAGAGTGAGTCCAAAACAGCAGGTATGGGGCAAGGTAGCACGTCCAGTGAACAGGTCAGGGTTCCATAGCCGCAGTTAGAACAGTTGAAACTGGAGCAGCAGAATGACCAGGTGGACTGGGGACAGCAAGGAGTCATCAGGCCAGGTAGTCCTGAGGCATGGTCCTAGGGCTCAGGTCCTCAGAGAGAAGAGAGAAAGAGAGAGTGAAAGAGAGAGAGAAGGAGAGAGAGAAGGAGAAAGATAAAGATAGAAAAAGAGAGAGAGAATTAGAGGGAGCATGCTTAAATTCAGACAGGACACTGGATAAGACAGGAGAAAAATACTCCAGACATAACAGACAGACCCTAGCCCCCCGACACAAACTATTGCAGCATAAATACTGGAGGTTGAGACAGGAGGGGTCGGGAGACACTGTGGCCCTGTACAACGATACCCCCGGACAGGGCCAAACAGGCAGGATATAACCCCACCCACTTTGGCAAAGCACAGCCCCCACACCACTAGAGGGATTTCTTCAACCACCAACCTACTACCCTGACACAAGGCCAAGTATAGCCCACGAAGATCTCCCCCACGGCACAAACCCAAGGAGGGCGCCAACCCGGACAGGAAGATCATGTCAGTGACTCAACCCACTCAAGTGACGCACCCCTCCTAGGGACGGCATGGAAGAGCACCAGTAAGCCAGTGACTCAGCCCCCGTAATAGGGTTAGAGGCAGAGAATCCCAGTGGAGAGAGGGGAACCGGCCAGGCAGAGACAGCAAGGGCGGTTCGTCGCTCCAGTACCTTTCCGTTCACCTTCACATCCCTGGGCCAAACACAGGCTTCCAGGGAGGGCAATTTTGGGGCTTCACCATGGTTCATTGAAATGTACAGCTGTGTATCGTCCGCATAGCAGTGAAAGTTAAAATTATGTTTCCAAATGACATCACCAAGAGGTAAAATATGTAGTGAAAACAATAGTGGTCCTAAAACGGAACCTTGAGGAACACCGACATTTACAGTTGATTTGTCAGAAGACAAACCATCCACAGAGACAAACTGAAATATTTCCGACAGATAAGATCTAAACCAGGCCAGAACTTGTCCGTGTAGACCAATTTGGGCATCCAATCTCTCCAAAAGAATGTGGTGATCGATGGTATCAAAAGCAGCACTAAGGTCTAGGAGCACGAGGACAGATGCAGAGCCTTGGTCTGACGCCATTAAAAGGTAATTTACCACCATCACGAGTGCAGTCTCAGTGCTATGATGGGGTCTAAAACCAGACTGAAGCGTTTCGTATACATTCTTTGTTTTCAGGAAGGCAGTGAGTTGCTGCACAGCAGCTTTTCCCCCCCAAAATTTGAGAGGAATGGGAGATTCGATATAGGCAGATAGTTTTTTTATATTTTGTGTCAATGTCACGTCCTGACCATAGTAAGATGTTATTTTCTATGGTAGAGTAGGTCCGGGCGTGACAGAGGGTTTTTTCTACGTTTTCTATTTCTATGTTGTCAGGTTCTAGTTTTGTATTTCTATGTTGGGATTTTGTTTGGGATGATCTCCAATTAGAGGCAGCTGGTCCTCGTTGTCTCTAATTGGAGATCATACTTAAGTAGGTTTTTTTTTTCCACCTGGGTTTGTGGGAGATTGTTTTTGAGTAGTGTATGTTTCACCTCTGTGTCACGGTTTGTTGTTTTGTTCTTTAGTTTATGTATTGCATAGTTTCATAGTGTAAATAAAATGTGGACCGTCACACGCTGCACTTTGGTCCGCTTCTCCTTCCTCTGACAACCGTGACAGTCAAGGTTTGGCTTTTTCAAGAGAGGCTTTAATACTGCCACTTTTAGTGAGTTTGGTACACATCCGGTGGATAGGAAGCTGTTTATTATATTCAACATAGGAGGGCCAAGCACAGGAAGCAGCTCTTTCAGTTGTTTAGTTGGAATAGGGTCCAGTATGCAGCTTGAAGGTTTAGAGGCCAATACTTTTTTTCATCATTGTGTCAAGAGATATAGTGTTAAAAAACTTGAGTGTCTCCCTTTATCCTAGGTCCTGGCAGTGTGGTGCAGACTCAGGACAACTGAGCTTTGGAGAAATATGCAGATTTAAAGAGGAGTCTGTAATTTGCTTTCTAAGGATCATGATCTTTTCGTCAGAAGTTCATGAATTTATCACTGCTGAAGTGAAAGCCATCCTCTCTTGGGGAATGCTGCTTTTTCATTAGCTTTGCGCAAAAATAAATGTAGGATTGTTCTTATTCTCCTCAATTAAGTTGGAAAAATAGGATGATCGAGCAGCAGTGAAAAAAATGTCGGAAGACATTCCAGTTTGGTGTTGCGCCATTTCCGTTCCAATTTTCTGGAAGCTTGCTTCCGGGCTCGGGTATTTTATGTATACCAGGGAGCTAGTTTCTTATGACAAATGGTTTTTGTTTTTAGGGGTGCGAATGCATCTAAGGTATTACGCAAGGTTAAATTTAGTTCCTTAGTTAGGTAGTTAACCAATTTTTGTACTCTGACGTCCTTGGGTAGGTGCAAACGTATTAAAATGGTGGTCCGATAGTCCAGGATTATGAGGAAAACATTAAGATCCACAATATTTATTCCACTGGACAAAACTAGGTCCAGAGTATGACTGTGGTAGTGAGTAGGTCCGGAGACTTGTTGGACAAAACCTACTGAGTTGATGATGGCTCCAAAAGCCTTTTGGAGTGGGTCTGTGGACTTTTCCGTATGAATATTAAAGTCACCAAAAATTGGGATATTATCTGCCATGACTACAAGGTCCGATAGGAACTCAGTGAGGAACGCTGTATACGGCCCAGGAGGCCTGTAAACAGAAGCTATAAAGTGATTTAGTAGGCTGCATAGATTTCATGACTAGAAGCTCAAAAGACAAAAACGCAGTCATTTTTTTGGGAGGCAAATTGAAATTTGCTATCGTAAATGTTAGCAACACCTCCGCCTTTGCGGAATGCGCAGGGGATATGGTCTCTAGTGTAACCAGGAGGAGAGGCCTCATTTAACACAGTAAATTCATCAGGCTTAAGCCATGTTTCAGTCAGGCCAATCACATCAAGATTATGATCAGTGATTAGTTCATTGACTATAACTGCCTTGGAAGTGAAGCCATCCTGTCGAAACCAGTTTATAGCTCATGACTGATCCTGTCCAGTCAATAGCCACACGTGTCTCAGCCACTGGTCCTCTGCCTGTCTAGTATCAACATTAGCCAGGGTTTAGGGATCACGCTATCACACCTGGCAGCTTAATGTTGTTTGTCTTTATCGACAATCACACACAGCTCTGTTCGTCTGTTTCAGAAATAATCTCTCTTTCCCATTGCCACTATGAGATTATACATTTTAATTCATTAATTAAATTACTGATTTCTGTTAGAGAGTTGTAGGCTCTACTCTCTGAACTTTTATTTCAGATAAATGTATGTTTTCCCACAATGGACCAGCGTCAGCTCAAAAGTTAGAATCCAGTGCAATAAAATTGAACAATCAATGAAGTGCAGGTTGACCTTCAGAACACCACCATTCTGAGCAGGGCTCTCCTCTGTCTGTAAAAGCAGAAGGACCTTGAAGCCAAAGCTAATGCAAGGACAGGCTGGGAGCTGGGAGGGAGCTGCAAGAGCAGTGTAGGGCTGTAATGCTTGCTAATGGACGGTGCGTAGGCTGAGCCAAGGGCACTGTGGCCATGATCGGGAGTGGACTGGACACCCTTCTAAAGTCACATGATACAGAGTCTGACTCACCACCACTGGATTGTCAATGTCACATTCACAGCAAACTGACTGGCAGCACAGAGACATGCACTGAGAGATGGAGATACCACTTTCACTAGGGAAATCAAGGTTTCTTAAATTGAAGTTAATGGTTATGAAAATAGCCCAGTCAAAAACAGAATCATTATAGCAGTAATTGCTACAGTGCATTCGGAAAGTATTCAGACCCCTTCCCTTTTTCCACATGTTACGTTACAGCCTTATTATAAAATGGATTAAATTACTTTTTTTCCTCATCAATCTTGTGTGTACAATACCCCATAATGACAAAGCCAAAACAGACATTTTTGCAAATTTATCCAAAATTTGAAACAGAAATAGCTTATTTACATAAGTATTCAGATCCTTTGCTATGAAATTCAAAATTGAGCTCAGGTGTATCCTCTTTCCATTGATCATCCTTGAGATGTTTTTACAACTTGATTGGAGTCCACCTGTGGTAAATTCAAAGGATTGGACATGATTAGGAAAAGCACACACCTGTCTATATAAGGTCCTACAGTTGACAGTGTATGTCAGAGCAAACACACAGCCATGAGGTCGAAGGAATTGTCCGTAGAACGCCGAGACAGGATTGTGTCGTGGCACAGATCTGGGGAAGGGACCTTCAATGCTTCAAAAATTCTGCATCATTGAAGGTCCCCAAGAACACAGTGGCCTTTGTCTTTCCTAAATGGAAGAAGTTTGGAACCACCCAGACTCTTCCTAGAGCTGGCTGCCTGGCCAAACTGAGCAATAGGGGGAGAAGGGCCTTGGTCAGGGAGGGGACCAAGAACCCGATGCTCACTCTGACAGAGCTCCCGAGTTCCTCTGTGGAGATGGGAGAACCTTCAAGAAGGACAACCATCTCTGCAGCACTCCACCAATCAGGCTTTTATGGTAGAGTGGCCAGACTGAGTAAAAAGCACATGACAGCCCGCTTGGAGTTAGCCAAAAAGGCACCTAAAGGACTCTCTGGTCTGATGAAACCAAGATTGAACTCTTTGGCCTGAATGCCAAGCGTCACACCTGGAGGAAACCTGGCACCATCCCTACGTTGAAGCATGGTGGTGGCAGCATCATTCTGTGGGGATGTTTTTCAGCGGCAGGAACTGGGAGTCAGTATGGAAGGAAAGATGAACAGAGCAAAGTACAGAGAGATCCTTCATGAAAACCTGCTTCAGAGCACTCAGGACCTCAGACTGGGGGAAAGGTTCACCTTCCAACAGAACAACGACCCTAAGCACACAGCCAAAACAATGCAGGAGTGGCTTCGGGGCAAATCTCTGAATGTCCTTGAGTGGTCCAGCAAGAGCCCGGACTTGAACCCGATCAAACATCTCCGGAGAGACCTGAAAATAGCTGTGCAGCGACGCTCCCCATCCAATCTGACAGAGCTTGAAAGGATCTTCAGAGAGATGAATGGGAGAAACTCCCCAAATACAGGTGTGCCAAGCTTCGAGGCTGTAATCGCTGCCAAAGTTGCTTCAACAAATTACTGAGTAAAGGGTCTGAATACTTATGTAAATGTGATATACATTATTATTTTATATAAATTACCAAAAAAATTGTGTTTTTCGTGGAGATTGATGAGGGGGGAAACGATTTAATCCATTTTAGAAGAAGGCTGTGACTTAAAAAGAATTGTAAAAAGTCAAGGTATCTGAATACTTTCCAAATGCACTGCATAGATGTGGGAAGACAAAAATAAGTCATGATTACTGAATGATGTTCATATTTTTCGGACTCATTTAGAGTTTGTCCATGTGACCAAGGTAAGACTGCTTTACCCTGTTCTTATTTTGTCTCTAAATTAGGATTTAAAAGGTATTGTCCAGCCCAACTGTTGTCCTACCATCTTACTGCTCTCCATCACTACTCAGGTAATGTAGAGAGGATGATAAGAAACAGGTTATTGGACTCCCATGTTATAAGTCCGAAGAGACCCAGCAGAAGCATGTTTGTGTGTGTATAGTATATGCATGTGTGTGTATGCTTGTGTGTGTGCAAGAGTATGGGAGGATAATCATCCTTCCCAGAAGGGGCACATAGCCTAGTGGTTAGAGAGTTGGGCCAGTAACCAAAAGGTTTCTGGTTTGAATACCCAAGCCAACAAGGTGAAAAATCTGTCCATTGTGAATTTTTTATTTTTTTTGTGTTTAACCTGACCAATACACCTGGTACCTGATCACTGTGGGGTTAGGTGTATGTGAACTGGAGGTGGTTAGTTGGGGCTCTCATATTTCACACCAGTGGGACGGCGTCCACGGCTCTGCTCTTTGGCAAGGGTTTAGCTTTTGGCTCTCATTTCAGATTTAATTCATGTCAGACCAACTCTGCTATCTGTCACAACGTCATGGTGAGTTAGCATACCACAAGGGAGCTCACAGTCAGGAAAACAACTCCAGTTATGTTTCTTTCTCGTGAGAAATATGTTTTAGCATGTTTATGTTTTGAGTTAGGATGGGAACGAAGTTGGTAAAAATGCTAGTCATTATCGTATCCCAGCAGGCAAAATTTGCCATGGTTACATCATAAAGACGTTTCTCACTTCACTGATTTTGGAAGCAGGGCTTCTTATAAAGACACAATTAAATAACAGAGGGAACATAAAAAACACAGAACGCTCTCTTTTCAATCAAACTAAAATCCATTGGATTGTGGACCGATTGTGATTGATCAGCCATAGATGGAATGAATAGACTAAGTGCTGTCAGGTCAGAGGAAGCATCTGAAGGTTTGGCTTGGCCCACAATGCACTGGAGCACCTGAGATTTGTATTATTATCCCTCAATTCCTCTCACCTCACCTCTCCACAAGGTTATTGTTCAACTGTTTTGACAGTACGGTGAGGTAAGAGACAAAAAGCCTCAGGAGGACTATACAGAAATGTCAGATAATGGGAAATATGAAAATTTATAGGCTCATATAAAACTATTTCCCCCATATTTTAAGGTTAAGAACAAAACAGAACAGTAAGGTACATCCAAAAAAGCTCTTTTGAATAATCCATGGGCTGTTGTAGATTGATGATATCTGCCTAGCAGATTGCGGAAGCTTGCGTAACACTTATACAGTTGCAGAAAGCCATAGCGTGCAGGAGACTGCTCTTAGTAGCTTTAAGAAAAACCTCTGCATGTGTCAGAAGTCATAAGAGTTTAATTATGTTATTGTTGGGCAGTAGGTGGGAATTACAGGAGTGAACTTTTGCCCCACTCCCAATCTCAGCACCAAGAGCATGAAATCACCGTCTGATAAATCTCATTTACTTGAAACAAAACATAATCCTCTTAGCTCATGACATTTAGCTTATTAGTAAGGCAGGGTGAGCCCATTAAAACTCGCTCCGCTCTTTTGTTCAGTTTGACGGTCATCCTACAGACATTTGTCAAGCTAGTTTGAGTTTTTCACTCCATTCACACTTTACAGGTGAGAGAAAATAATAATAGACATTATATGCATAGCCTACTGCTGAATGACCACATAGTGAGAGAGAATCAGTGGTTTGTTACATGCCCGAGACATTACCTCATAGGCAATGTTACAGCTGGGCAGTTATCTGACCACAGAGAAGGCAACTCCAGTCAATCCATTTTCACTCCAGCTTCTCCTTCAATCTTTACAAGACACAAGAAAGTTGATTCTAGAAAAGGAATGAGAGTAAAGGGGATTCTTCAGATGAAGGAAATATCTGACGGTTTGGCAGGCAGTCCCAGCCAAGGTGATGCTTTGAAGCTCTCAGTGTTTAATCCTTCCCAGTTTCTCCTCTTCCTCTCAATTTCACCCAACATTCCTGTCTGGTTTGCTAATCCCATTTCACTTCCCTGTCCTCCTATTATTGTTTATTTTGTTTGTTTGTTCCTTCTCTCCTTAAAGCTGGGTCTCGTCAGATGCAATGTTTGTTATCACACGGTGCTTGTCTTGGTTGCCCACGCCCGTCGGTCGCCATAGATATAGCCTCTCCAATTACTGGACCAATTTGGATTACAGGACATGATATCAGTTCAATGAACAGGATCCCATCAAATAAAAATGCAATAATGCGCATGCACTGATGTTAGAGATGAACTAAATAACTTTCCCTAATATCCTGCTTGGATGGAATATGGGTCAAAGGTGTCGGGAACTCAAATAAAGTAATCGGAGGAATTAGCAGGAGAAAATACAGATACTCAGGACCAGGGGGTATTCAACTCTTACCCTACGAAGTCCGGAGCCCACTGGTTTTCTGTTCTACCTGATAATTAATTGCACACGCCTGGTGTCTCAGGTCTAAATCAGTCCCTGATTAGAGGGAAACAATAAAAAAATTCTGTGGAACTGGCTTCGTGGTCCAGAGTTGAGTTTGAAGGCTTTAGACTTTGAAGGCTCACTTTATCACTGAATTCTATCAAATACCAATCATGGCCAATAAGAAAATATTGACCATGACACTAATATTTAATTACCATTTATGATGTGCTGTACTGCACTGTGTGTACTATGATCAGAGCTTGGAATTTAAGACCCCACAGGAGATCTTAAAGTAGATCTCAGTGTAATTGTGATTTTATAAAACAACTATTTGATCCTTTATCTGATTTGCAGCTTGCCAGATCATTTTAATTCACTGTAGAATCTATAAAATGGACCTCAAATAACATTATACTAGATTAGATTACTTGTGATTACTTAGATTTATTCCAGGCAAACGTAGTGGTCTACCTGAAACATAAAGCACTGATCACGTTGAATGTTACAGTTGCTGATAAAAAAAACAGAACTGCAGGTCTACATTTGGAATACCTCATCAACCTGTAGAAAACAGCCAAGCTTGGTGCATGCTCAAATATGGAGTTTGCTCAGATTATCGTCTACATTGATACTCTTTACATGATGGGCAATTATTAATGGACTTTTCAGATTGTGGCATTATATCATGCCAGGGTAATGAAGAGCACTTAATCAATCAAGTAAACATGGTGTTCTTACACTTTCAAGGCCCTATTTGTAATGGAAAATCTGGTTCATAAGTGAGTTATCAAAAACTGGTTTGACACAGAAAGGAGCACAAACAAGTGATACAGTACTAAAGTGAAATTCACTTAAAAATGTTATGGGTCCCAATCAGCTACATGCAATCTCTATGACAGGACAGAACGAGTGTGTCAGAGCGGCTCCACTAAGAACATGTCTGGCAATGACATTGACCATTACTGTAGAAGTCTAAAAGTAGTAAACGTAATACTGTGTGAAAACTGGATGGCACCATTTCTCTTCCATTGATACTTGAATGACCAGGCAGAGGATAGGATGTTCAAACCATAGAAAATACTGCTGACATAAATGACAAATCGCAATGTCTTAAGAACATTCTAGAAAGAAAGTATCCATTTCTATTTCGCAGGAAATTTGTTTGACAAAACCTTCTGCTTTCTAACCCATGGTATTTCAATTACACTGGGCAAATCAGCATATTTTAAGACAGGCTACACGATTAAAGACCCAGTGCAGTCAACATATTTTTTTCCTGTGTTTGTATCATATTGTACAAGAGCTGATGAAACTAACACTGTAAAAGTGTGAAAAAATATCCTGTTAGTTGCTGGTTGAAAATACAATATACACAGGACCTTCTAATCAGCAGGTTTTCATGGGCGGGAGGTTCAGCTTTCATTGGTTACATCACCATGCGGTAAATTGGTTAATAGACCAATAAAAAACATTGTTCCCAACCTCTCTGCCAATAAAATCAAGTTTTCAGTATTTATGCCCATTTTAATGAAAATCTATTACAATAAGGTACTTCATTGTTACCCAGAAATTATTTGATATTGACGTAAAAATGGCTGCATTGGGCCTTTAATTATTTACAACAGTTGAGTCGAAATTGAATTGGGGTTGGCTTGAAAATGATAGCTTTATCAAAAACACTTCAGAAACTCTTAGAATGGTAAGACTGTGAAACTGAAGCCATTACACAGCTAATCTGATAGAAATCTGTTTGTTGTAATATAAAAAAATATTCAATATGATCTGTGACTAATGAAAACTGCTTTGTTGCCTAAAGGAATGGAAGAAAGTGAGAAATCCTGGGCATATTGGATTTCAGTTTGCATTTTGAAAGACTTAAATGCCAGTTCCGCTTCTTTTGATGTTTTGTCTTAATGCCAATGTCTTGCTGTTCGTCTTAATGAAATGTGCACAAACCTGTACTACACTCTAAAAAGAAATGGTTCCTGCAGGATCCTTCAGGAAATGTTAAGGTAAAACATGAACCTTAAGGTTCATGTAGGATCCTTTAGGAAAATATAAGGTAAAAAAAAATAACCTTAAGGTTAACTTTAGAACCCATACTCTGCCGTCAGTTAGTTTTTTTAACCTTTGTAGACTTAAGGGGGCTTTGAAGAACCCTTTTCAAAAGAAGGGTTCGTTTTAGAATCAGTGGTGCACTCATGAGTAAAGGGCGCTCGTATGTGTAATTCAAATTGAGAACGTTGGTTAAAAGACTGGAAGCTGGAAGTGCACGGATGGTTGGAGACGCGACAGAGGATCGACGGGGAAGGTGAGCGAACCTTTGCTATTTGCTAGCTAAGATAATAATTAATCAAACTATCAAAAAACAAAAAAACAATAATGTACATCATGTAGTGTACTCTTCATTTTTCATCAGCAAAGCTATAGACTGCAGCCTAATGTTAGCTGGTAATTGTTGTAGCTATAATCTTTGGTAGCTACATGTATATTTTAGCTAACGTTAGCTAACTTTAGCTAGATAGATTCAATATTTAGACATTTTTGTCCTAATTTAAACAAAATGAAACACATTGTTAATGTAAATTACTATTGTAGCTGGAAATGGCTGATTTGAATGGAATATCTACATAGGCATACAGAAACCCATTATAAGCAACCATCACTCCTGTGTTCCAATGGCACGTTGTCACTAGCGGTTCTGGGGGGGGGGGGGGGGGGGGGCAGTTCCCCTGTGACAACAATTTTAGACCCCCTTGTGGCCCCCCTAAATGTGGAGTATGAAATAATTTTTACATAACTAATTTTTGCTCTTGTTCTTTTTTTACATCCGTTATTAGACAGTGGCAACGATGATGATTATGAACATGGTCTTTTGCCTGCTAATGCCTGCAATGCAGTGAAGAAAACGATATGACAACAATAACGTCTAATGTAACTGGCCCCTCTAACAGTACAACTGGCCCCATCTTGGCCCCCCCAGTTGAAATGGTCTAGAACCGCCACTGCACATTGTGTTAGCTAATCCAAGTTTATCATTTTAAAAGGCTAATTGATCATTAGAAAACCCTTTTTCAATTATGTTAGCACAGCTGAAAACTGTCGTGCTGATTAAAGTAGTAATAGAACTGGCCTTCTTTAGACTAGTTGAGTACAACAAATACACACAAATGTAAAGGGATGAATAAGAATATGTACATATAAATATATGGATGAGCGATGGTGTGCGGCATAGGCAAGATGCAGTAGATGTTGTAGAATACAGTATATTCATATGAGATGAGTAATGTAGGATATGTAAACATTATTAAAGTGGCATTATTTAAAGTGACTAGTGATACCATTATTAAGTCTGTTTATTTAAGTGGCTAGAGATTTGAGTCTGTATGTTGGCAGCAGCCTCTCTATGTTAGTGATGGCTGTTTAACAGTCTGATGGCCTTGAGATAGAAGCTGTTTTTCAGTCTCTCGGTCCCAGCTTTGATGCACCTGTACTGACCTCGCCTTCTGGATGATAGCAGGGTGAACAGGCAGTGGCTTGGGTGGTTGTTGTCCTTGATGATTTTATTGACCTTCCTGTGACATCGGGTGCTGTAGGTGTCCTGGAGGGCAGGTAGTTTACCCTCTGGAGAGCCTTGTGGTCGAGGGCGGTGCAATTACCGTACCAGGTGGTGATACAGCCCGACAGGATGCTCTCAATTGTGCATCTGTGAAAGTTTGTGAGTGTTTTAGATGACAAGCCAAATTTCTTCAGCCTCCTGAGGTTGAAGAAGCGCTGGTGCAACTTCTTCACCACACTGTCTGTTTGGGTGGGTGGACCATTTCAGATTGTCTGTGATGTGTACACTGAGGAACTTAAAACGTTCCATCTTCTGCACTACTGTCCCGTCGATGTGGATGGGTGGGGTGCTTCCTTTGCTGTTTCCTGAAGTCCACGATCATCTCCTTTGTTTTGTTGACGTTGAGTGAGAGGTTATTTTCCTGACACCACACTCCGAGGGCCCTCACCACTCGTCGTTATTGGTAACCAGGCCTACCACTGTAGTGCGTCGGCAAACTTGATGATTGAGTTGGAAGCGTGCATAGCCACGCAGGGAGTACAGCAGAGGGCTGAGAACGCACCCTTGTGGGGCGCCGGTGTTGAGGATCAGCGGGGTGGAAATGTTGTTTCCTACCTTCACCACCTGGGGGTGGCCTGTCAGAAAGTCCAGGTCCCAGTTGCACAGGGCGGGGACGAGGCTCAGGGTCTCGAGCTTAATGAGGAGTTTGGAGGGTACTATGCTGTTAAATGCTGAGCTGTAGTCAATGAACAGCATTCTTACATAGGTATTCCTCTTGTCCAGATGGGATAGGGCAGTGTGCAGTGTGATGGCGATTGCATCGTCAGGGGACCTATTGAGGCGGGAAGCAAATTGGAGTGGGTATCAGGTAGGGTGAAAGTGATATGGTTCTTGGCATACATACATACATACATACATACATACATACATACATACATACATACATACATACATACATACATACATACATACATACATACATACATACATACATACATACATACATACATACATACATAGATACATACATACATACATACATACATACATACATACATACATACATACATACATACATACATACATGTATTTGAAGTGTGATTAAAGTGTGTTCTGTGTTATTCCTTTGTCTTTTCCAATACTAAATGAATGGTGAAAGAATGTATTTACAGTGCAATTATTGTGTGTTATGTTACTCCTGTCTCTGTCCTCCATACTCTTCCTCTCCATACTGTCTTGTCATAATCACTGCAGCTGATAGCATAGCACATATTAAACTTTTACTTGATAATAATCAACGCCATCAAACAATGTAATTTGTATTCCAAACATAATTGTTAGTCTAAATGTAATCTTGTATTTTTCTATTTTGCTTTAGGTACCCCTCTAACCAGAAATACATAGATGTGGGCACAGCACTCATTCAGAAGTACTCCTCATTGAGAGACCACAAGGGGAATGGATTTGTAAGAATTCTTCAAATTTCATTCTCACATTATTCACACACTAATAACCTTTTTACACCACATTGTGCCTACCCAGATCATAATGTGCTGGTTTGGATTTTTTCTTCTCATATTGTTTATTCCATCACATTTTTAGCAGCATAACGAGACAATCGCAAGTTATGTAATTGACTGAGTCTGCTCCTCTGACCTCGGTCAAATGCAAAGATAGAAGTAATACTGTGTAAGGTCAAATCAAATCAAATAAAATGTTATTTGTCACATGTGCCAAATACAACAGGTGTAGACCTTACAGTGAAATGCTTACTTATAAGCCCTTAACCAACAATGCGGTTTAAAAATAAATAAGTATTAAGTAAATAATAAATAAGTTAAAAAAATGTACAAAAATACTAATAATTAAAGAGCAGCAGTAAAATAACAGCGAGGCTATATACAAGGGGTACAGGTAAAGAGTCAATGTGCAGGAGCACCGGTTAATCGAGGTAATTGAGGTAGTATGTACATGTAGGTAGAGTAAAAGTGACAATGCATAGATAATAAACAGAGAGTAGCAGCAGCGTAAAAGAGGGGAGGGGGGGCAATGCAAATAGTCTGGGTAGCCATTTGATTAGCTATTCAGGAGTCTTATGGCTTGGGGGTGGAAGCTGTTAAGAAGCCTTTTTTACCTAGACTTGGCGTTCCGGTACCTCTTGCCATGCGGTAGTAGAGAGAACAGTCTATGACTAGGGTGGCAGGAGTCTTTGACAATTTTTAGGGCCTTCCTCTGACACTGCCTGGTCTTGAGGTCCTGGATGGCAGGAAGCTTGGCCCCCGTGATGTACTGGGCCATACGGACTACCCTCTGTAGTGCCTTGCGGTCGGAGGCCGAGCAGTTGCCATACCAGGCAGTGATGCAACCAGTCAGGATGCTCTCGATGTGCTACATTGTTAACTTACTTAGAAATATGACAAACTTAAGCAAACTTAATCTTATTTTTTTCTTCTTACAGTGTGTTAAGTTCCCATCACCTACCATAAGAATAGTTGGGAATCCCTTTGAGGATGAGAGCCACGTTCAAGTCTTCCTGGATGGAGAGGAGCTACTCACTGAAGAGCCTGAGGACATCTCCATGTGATTGGGACTGGCAATGGGGGTCCATTTCCTTTTTCATATTTAATATGCAGCATCAGTGAAAAGCACTATGCTGTGCATTCAGAAATTGCTAAACAGAAGTTGAATGACAAACTTTTTGCTGTGGAGAGGGATAGGGGAGACCAGAGCACGAAGTAACGGGAGGTCAGTTGTAACAGCCACACAACTCAAATTAGAAACCACTTAGAAGCTGTTATTCAATGTGCTAATGCTTTAAGTGTCTCTACATGCCTATGAGTTTTATTATTGGCCTGTGATTTTTTTTTTATGTATCTAAACATATCATTTGTATCTGTAAGATGGGGTATTTTGATTGGTGTCACGTCCTGACCAGTAAAAGGGGTTATTTGTCATTGTAGTTTGGTCAGGGCGTGGCAGGGGGTGTTTGTTTTGTGTGTTTCGGTTTTTTGGGGGGTTTAGGTTCTATGTTCTCTATTTCTATGTTTATATCTAGTTTTCTACTTCTGTGTTGGGTTTTTGGCAATGACCTCCAATTAGAGGCAGCTGGTTGTCGTTGTCTCTAATTGGAGGCCATATTTAGTTGTGTTTGTTTCACTTGTGTTTTGTGGGTGGTTGTTTTCCTGTATAGCCTGTGTTGCCTTACGGAACTGTTTCGTCGTTTTGTTTATTTTGTTCAAGTGTTATCTTTAACCTGTTAGGGCTAGGGGGCAGTATTGACACAGCTGGATAAAAAACGTACCCGATTTAATCTGGTTACTACTCCTGCCCAGTAACTAGAATATGCATATAATTATTGGCTTTGGATAGAAAACACCCTAAAGTTTCTAAAACTGTTTGAATGGTGTCTGTGAGTATAACAGAACTCCTATGGCAGGCCAAAACCTGAGAAGATTTCAAGCAGGAAGTGGCCTGTCTGAGAAGTAGTGTTTCATCTTGGCTCTTTTTATTGAAGACTCAGGATCTGTGCAATAACGTGACACTTCCTACGTCTTCCATAGGGTCTCAGAGCCCGGGAAAAAGTTGAACGATATCGAGGCAGGCTCTGGCTGAAACACTTTATCGCTTTTGGCAAGTGGCCACTCAGAGTACTATGGGCTTAGGCGCGTGCCCGCTTCGACCGAATGCTTTCTTTTCCTTTGTCTGTTTATCTAAACACAGATTCCCGGTCGGAATATTATCGCTTTTTTATGAGAAAAATGGCATAAAAATTGATTTTAAACAGCGGTTGACATGCTTCGAAGTACGGTAATGGAATATTTAGAATTCTTTTGTCACGAATTGCGCCATGCTCGTCACCCTTATTTACCCTTTAGGATAGTGTCTAGAACGCACGAACAAAACGCCGCTGTTTGGATATAACGATGGATTATTTTGGACCAAACCAACATTTGTTATTGAAGTAGAAGTCCTGGGAGTTTTTATTTTTTTCTTATAGTAAATCTGACTTTGATGAGTGCTAAACCTGCTGGGTGTCTAAATAGCTAGCCCTGTGATGCCGGGCTATCTACTGAGAATATTGCAAAATGTGCTTTCACCGAAAAGCTATTTTAAAATCGGACATATCGAGTGCATAGAGGAGTTCTGTATCTATAATTCTTAAAATAATTGTTATGCTTTTTGTGAACGTTTATCGTGAGTAATTTAGTAAATTCACCGGCAGTGTTCGGTGGGAATGCTAGTCACATGCTAGTCACTTGCTAATGTAAAAAGCTGGTTTTTGATATAAATATGAACTTGATTGAACAAAACATGCATGTATTGTATAACATAATGTCCTAGGGTTGTCATCTGATGAAGATCATCAAAGGTTAGTGCTACATTTAGCTGTGGTTTGGGTTTATGTGACATTATATGCTAGCTTGAAAAATGGGTGTCTGATTATTTCTGGCTGGGTACTCTGCTGACATAATCTAATGTTTTGCTTTCGTTGTAAAGCCTTTTTGAAATCGGACAGTGTGGTTAGATTAACGAGAGTCTTATCTTTAAAATGGTGTAAAATAGTCATATTTTTGAAAAATTGAAGTAATATCATATCTAAGGTATTTGAATAACGCGCCACAGGATTCAACTGGCTGTTGAATAGGTGGGACGCAAGCGTCCCACCTAGCCCATAGAGGTTAAATAAATTAAGAAGATGAGCACTTTATCCGCTGCGCCTTGGTCCAATCATTACGACGCCTATGACAGAACCACCCACCAAACAAGGACCAAGCAGCGGGGATTGGAGCACCAAGGAGAAGGATGGACGTGGGAGGCAGAACAACGTTTCTGGTAGAGAAAATTAAGGGAGCTACATGAGGCCGAGAGGGGCACACGGGGAGTTTGCCAGAGTCAGAGTGGAGACCTGAGCCAACTCCCCGTGCTTATTATGGGGAGCGATGGATCAAGCAAGCACCTTGTTACGCAGAAATGCGCACGGTGTCGCCCATACGCATGCACAGTCCGGTGCGGCGAATAAGGGCTCCGCAGCGTTGCCGGGCGAGAGTTGGCCGGCAGCCAGGAGAAGTGTGCCGGCACAACGGATCTGGTCTCAGTGCGTCTCCTCGGCCCAGTTTACCTTGCGCCTGCTCTACGCACGGCAGCTCTCATTCCCCAGCACGGCCCAGTTCGCCCTGTGCCAGCGCTCCGCCCATGCCGGGCTACAGTGACCATCCAGCCAGGACGGGTTGTGCAGGCCGTGCGCTCCAGACCTCCAGTGCGCCTCCAAGACCCAGTGTACCCTGTGCCTGCTCCGCGCACTCTACCTTCAGTGCGCCACCATAGCCCGGTAAGGCCGGTGCCTGCTGTGAGCACACGATCCGAAGTACGTCTCCCCAGTCTGGTGAGACAAGTTCCAGCGCCCCGAAGGAAGCCTCTAATGATGGTCAATGGTCCGACGTCTCCAGCGATAATCCATGGCATGAAGCCTCCAGTGATGCTCCTTAGCCCGAAGTCTCCAGCGATGCTCCTCAGCCCGGAGTCTCCAGCGACGCTCCTCAGCCAGGAGTCTCCAGCGACGCTCCTCAGCCAGGAGTCTCCAGCGACGCTCCTCAGCCAGGAGTATCCAGCAACGCTCCTCAGCCAGGTGCCTTCAGCGACGCTCCTCAGCCAGGAGCCTTCAGCGACACTCCTCAGCCCGGAGTCTCCAGGGATGCCGTGCAGCCCAGAGTCTTCTGAACGAGAGTTACGGCCAGAGCCAGAGCCACCTCCGTAGTGGGAGGATTGGGAAGGGGGGGTGTAGCACAGGGACCGTTGTTGATGGTGGCCACCTTCCCTTCCCTCCATTTAAGTTTGGGTTTGTTTTTGTGGGTTTTTGTTTTGAGGTGCATTCAGGGTCTGCACCTTTAGGGGGGGGGGGGGGGGGGGGGGGGTACTGTCACGTCCTGACCAGTAAAAGGGGTTATTTGTCATTGTAGTTTGGTCAGGGCGTGGCAGGGGGTGTTTGTTTTGTGTGTTTCGGGGTTTTTGGGGTTTAGGTTCTATGTTCTCTATTTCTATGTTTACATCTAGTTTTCTATTTCTATGTTGGGTTTTTGGCAATGACCTCCAATTAGAGGCAGCTGGTTGTCGTTCTCTCTAATTGGAGGCCATATTTAGTTGTGTTTGTTTCACTTGTGTTTTGTGGGTGGTTGTTTTCCTGTATAGCTTGTGTTGCCTTACGGAACTGTTTCGTCGTTTTGTTTATTTTGTTCAAGTGTTATCTTTAAATAAATTAAGAAGATGAGCACTTTACCCGCTGCGCCTTGGTCCAATCCTTACGACGCCTATGACAATTGGAATAGTTAATAACAATAATTGTTATTGTGTTTTTATTTATTGATTGCATATTTGGATTTCTGTAACTTTCAAAGTTAATACAATTCATTTGTGACTTCAAGTTTGCCATTCAATGTTTTTTGTATTATTATTATTGTTAAGTATTATTGTTATTATTAATAGAATACATGGGACATAAAAGGTTCCTACAGAAATGTAAAACCCTAGAAAGTTCTATGAGGAACCTTTTTAAAAGGTTCCTCAGGGAAAAGGTTCCTGAAGGCACCTTTAGGGCTTCTGCCGGTGTTGCAATCTGAGGAGCCCCTAAAGGTGCCTTCAGGAATATTTTCTTTTGAGTGTACATCCCATGTGACTGAGATCATGGATGTTATCCCTGATATTCTCTCACACTAATGTGTATTCCCTATCCCATGTTACCTGTAAGAATGGGATGATATAGCACTATGATGACAAATGACATTCACCTGGCCTCCTCAGTACAAATGAGAGAGGAGGATGGGTTCTTTAACTACAGTATATACCCCCGTAGGAAATTGGAATGGATGTTAGTTTTTCATATGGGACTAAAGGACCTTTACACCACCACTCCCCCATACTCTGTGTTTCCTAAAGATAACAAAGGCCTTATGGTCCATCATCAGTGTCAGTCATGATGGATGAGAAATGTCATCATCCATACTCTGTAACCAGAGAGCCATGTCCGCAGCCAGTGTGCCCCTGCATAGTCGGCTAGTTTGACATGGAACTGGCTGCGGATATGGATACACATCCCTAGGGGCAGAGGGAGGTGATATGTATCATATCAAAATGAGACAGAGTGAGAGGGAGAACAAGGAAGAGAGAAAGAGAGAATGTAAAGGTAATGGGGCTCATTTCAGAGGTGCTAATGAGGCCAGTAATAACTCCGGACCAGCCGCTACAGCCAGCCACGTTTGCTCTGCTGTACTGCAGCATGCAGCAGAGAACATTTGGCCTAACAGAATGTTGTCTGCACTGTTTGTCCTACAACTCTGTCTACATCCGTCTGTAGTCAGACCAGTGGAAGAGACATCCACAGCCTGTAGCTGGATGTCTGGCCCAACACAGCCCAGGGACGGAAGCCTAACTGCGGGTCCAGTCCGGGAAACTCCACCCTGGGGCATTCCTCAGGTTCTGACTGGATTGTTAGAACCTCCCACAGGAGTACAGCTCCGAGTTGGCTGTCCATAGAAATGTAATGATATTTATATTTCTATGGTGTAGCCTGCATGGTGGAATGGATATTTGTTCTGAAATATTCAGTGGAACTGTGATGCAATGCTGGAGAGAGGTCCCAACTTGAATATAACTAAGCAAAGGAGAAAAGAGATTTGGATAGTGAAGACATGGGATCGGTCAATTGCATGCTTTGAATGGTAGAGGTCAGCTTTGATGCAGCATGTTGACAGATGCATATGGTTCAGATGATTTATGGATGTGACTTCACACCTAATATGTGGTAAGTAGGAAGATATACAGTAGTAGTCATTTGCAGGTGGAAATTATACCTCTACCACATGCATCATCTGTCAGTAAGTGCAGTCCTGGAAATTCAATCTTCCTTAGCCCATCTCGTTCCCTCCTCTTGAATTATATAGTGCTGGCATCTAGTCCAGTAAATAACATGTGAAGGAGCTAAAGTGGTTATTACATAGTAACAACACACTGCACTATAAGGACCTGTCTCTGGTGAGCTGAGCAGCCTTGCAGTTAAGCAGCTTCAACATTGTGAACATAATGTGCTGTCGCCAGGGACCCATTTAATTTCCCAGCCATTGGAATTATTACAGGCTCTACGTTCGGTTCAATACTAATTCATAAAAGTGCGGATGGCTACTTTATCCCTCATCTTATTACGCTCCTTTACAATCCCCATGACAACTGGAGGTGCCTTAATCAGAGAGGTCCATTAAAAACATATTTCACCCTCTCCATTTCACATTCTGTCACAGGACCCAACACGGCTCCTTATGGCTCCACAGACAGGAATAGAATTATGGAGATGGGAAAGAATCAGGTCTCTTTAATACACATCAGGTCTATGTCAGCGCTCAGCTCAGCACTCAGCCATTCCAACGAGCAGAGCAGACAGGCACGCCACTGTGCACCTTTTTAATTATATCCATCTCACACTCATAAAATGTTAACCTAGACCTCATCACTGGCTGTAATCCTGAGTCTGGCTATAGGAATATAGCACTACACAAATTCACACTTTCATTCTGGACATCTGCGTTATAAGATCTGTATTTCTCTGAGTGAAGTTGTGGTTGCGTGGTCTCCAAACCCTTGAAAGAAATGTGAACCTCAATGTTCCGTGCACTTTCATCACCTAGTAAATCTCCGCACACTGTAAGTATGGAGAGGGATCCCTCCTGCAGCAGTGCCAAGTGCCCCCTCAATAGACCAAAGATAAACATAATAACATGTAAATGGGCATATTTATATAATGAATATGAATTTGGAGGGCAGAAATGATTAAATATTAAAGCATTAGACCTCTCACTAAAGGCTTCAGTCATACAAAAACTATACTTATATCCAAACTGGTTCTCTAGCGGATTAGTAAGAATGGCTCACCCCGTGTTCAAGATTGGCCCTTTTCACTTCATTCAGATTACATCCTCTCACTTTTGGTTATTTGAAAATGAAATGATCTCCAAAATATTGCTATTTTTAAAACAAGCCATAGAAAGCTGGTTAATATTTCAGTTTAATCCACCTGAAAAGACAGAAAAAATATTACAACAAATATTATGGTTCAACTAAAATATACTAACTGATTCCCTCACACATGCAGTTAACAGAAATATATGGAAATGTCTGCTCAATCCCAAAATTACAACCAACTGATTGCAGTATTATTGCAAAAAGTGGAAAGGGTAGAAGGTAAGGAACTTGTCTGTCGGCATTAAAGATGAAAGAAAATTGTGTTAAACAAAAAAGTATGCCAGTTCCATTTAAGGACCAAAAAAAGTACAGCTGTGCCATACAGGTTGCAAAATAATTGGCAGGAGATTTTTGATGTACCCATTCCATGGCACATGGTTTATGTCACGACTTCCGCCGAAGTCGGCTCCTCTCCTTGTTCGGGTGGCGTTCAGCGGTCGACGTCACCGGTCTTCTAGCCATTGCCGCTCCGCTTTTCATTGTTCCATGTGTTTTGTCTTGTTTCCCCGCACACCTGGTTTACATTCCCTAATCCCACTACATATATATTCCCTCTGTTCCCCCCAGGTCTTTGTGTGGAATTGTTTTTTTACGTGTTTTGTGTGACGCACCAGGCTGGTTTTTCCCCGGGTACCGTGTTTAGCTCAGTTGGTAGAGCTGGTGTTTGCAACGCATGGTGTTTGCAACGCCAGGGTTGTGGGTTTGAGTCCCATGGGGGGCCAGTACGGGAAAAAAAAAATGTATGAAATGAAATGTATGCATTCACTACTGTAAGTCGCTCTGGATAAGAGCATCTGCTAAAATGTAACCCGAAGTGTGTTTAATTGTTAAGCATTTGCATCATTGTGACTGTTGTCGCGCTTTTCACTTTTGCCATTGGCTGGAAGTTTTTTGACGCAGTTGCGTCCGTCTGTTGTTGCTTCTGCCAAATAAAGTGTGCAACTGATCACAACTCTCTGCTCTCCTGCACCTGACTTCTATACCAGTAGCGCACAACCTGACAGTTTATGAACTGATACACAAAACAATGCCGGATTCAAAACTTGGAGTTTTTCTATTTAAATTATTATACAGGATTCTGGCAACCAATATAATGTTCTATATTTGGGGGATACAACCATCCCAGCTATGCAGATTTTGCTGCGAAGAGACAGAATCATTAGATCATTTGTTTTGGTACTGCCCATGCGTAACTTGTTTTTAGTTGCTAACTTGGAGCTAACTCTGAAAATAGCACTGTTGGAAGATTTGAAAAGTTATTGTCAATCAATCAATAATATAATAATACTCTTGGCAAAAACGTTATCTGTACAATCTGTAGCAACTATGAGAATAGAAATATTCTGAACTTTTGTTAAACATCACAGCACAGTGGAAACATATATGGCAGCTAAAACTGGATGGTCTTCAGAGATAAATGGGAGGGGTTGAGGGTAGCTGAAGGCTGGGACAAAACAAACAAAAGATAACTAATGTAAAATATAGTGTGCCCGTAAAATGTATATAGTATGTTTAAGCTGGAAGTAGAAGTATTGTGGTCCATTAGTTTACTCCAAATAGCGTAAGGGTTGCAGGGTTAGGGGGAAATAATAAAAAAGGAAAATATATTTCAAAAAATATATACAGTTGAAGTCGGAAGTTTACATACATTGAGGTTGGAGTCATTAAAACTTTACAACCACTCCACAAATTTCTTGTTAACAAACTATATATTTGGCAAGTCGGTTAGGACATCTACTTTGTACATGACACAAATCATTTTTCCGACAATTGTTTACAGACAGATTATTTCACTTATAAATCACTGTATCACAATTCCAGTGGGTCATAAGTTTACATACAGTAAGTTGACTGTGCATTTAAACAGCTTGGAAAATTCCAGAAAATGATGTCATGGCTTTAGATGCTTCTGATAGGCTAATTGACATCATTTCAGTCAATTGGAGGTTTACCTGTGGATGTATTTCAAGGCCTACCTTCAAACTCAGTGCCTCTTTGCTTGACATCATGGGAAAATCCAAAGAAATCAGACCTCAGAAAAATAATTGTTGACCTCCACAAGTCTGGTTCATCCTTGGGAGCAATTTCAAAATGCCTGAAGGTACCACGTTCATCTGTGCAAAGAACAGTACACAAGTATAAACACCATGGGACCACGCAGCCGTCATACCGCTCAGGAAGGAGACGTGTTCTGTCTCCTAGAGATGAACGTACTTTGGTGCAAAGTGCAAATCAATCCTAGAACAACAGCAAAGGATCTTGTGAAGATGCTGGAGGAAACAGGTACAAAAGTATCTATATACACAGTAACATGAGTCCTATATCGACATAACCTGAAAGGCCGCTCAGCAAGGAAGAAGCCACTGCACCAAAACCGCCATAAAAAAGCCAGACTACGTTTTGCAACTGCACATGGGACAAAGATCGTACTTTTTGGAGAAATGTCCTCTGGTCTGATGAAACAAAAATAGAACTGTTTGGCCATAATGACCATCGTTATGTTTGGAGGAAAAACGGGGAGGCTTGCAAGCCGACGAACACCATCCCAACCTTGAAGCACGGGGGTGGCAGCATCATGTTGTGGGGGTGCTTTGCTGCAGGAGGGACTGGTGCCCTTCACAAAATAGATGGCATCATGAGGAAAAATATGTGGATATATTGAAGCAACATCTCAAGACATCAGTCAGGAAGTTAAAGCTTGGTTGCAAATGGGTCTTCCAAATGGACAATGACCCCAAGCATACTTCCAAAGTTGTGGCAAAATGGCTTAAACAAAAAAAGGTCAAGGTATTGGAGTAGCCATCACAAAGCCCTGACCTCAATCCAATAGAAAATGTGTGGGCAGAACTGAAAAAGTGTGTGCGAGCAAGGAGGCCTAAAAAACCTGACTCAGTTACACCAGCTCTGTCAGGAGGAATGGGCCAAAATTCACCCAACTTATTGTGGGAAGCTTGTGGAAGGCTACCCGAAACGTTTGACCCAAGTTAAACAATTTACAGGCAATGCTACAAAATACTAATTGAGTGTATGTAAACCTCTGACCCACTGGGAATGTGATGAAAGAAATAAATGCTGAAATAAATCATTCTCTCTACTATTACTCTGACTTTTCACATTCTTAAAATAAAGTGGTGATTCTAACTGACCTAAGACATGGCATTTTTACTAGGATTAAATGTCAGGAACTGTGAAAAACTGAGTTTAAATGTATTTGGCTAAGGTGTATGTAAACTTCCGACTTCAACGGTATTTAAAATGATATATACATTACCAGTCAAACGTTTGGACACACCTACTCATTCCAGGGTTTTTCTTTATTTTTACTATTTTCAACATTGTAGAATAATAGTGAAGACATCAAAACTATGAAATGACACACGTATGGAATCATGTAGTAACCAGAAAACTGTTAAACAATTCAAAATATATTTTAGATTCTTCAAAGTAGCCACCTTTTGCCATGATGACAGCTTTGCACACTCTTGGCATTCTCTCAACCAGCTTCACCTGGAATGCTTTTCCAACAGTCTTGAAGGAGTTCCAACATATGCTGAGCACTTGTTGGCTGCTTTTCCTTCACTCTGCGGTCCAACTCATTCCAAACCATCTCAATCGGGTTGAGGTCGGGTGATTGTGGAGGCCAGGTCATCTGATGCAGCACTTCATCACTCTCCTTCTTGGTGAAATAGCCCTTTCACAGCCAGGCGGTGTGTTGGGTCATTGTCCTGTTGAAAAACAAATAATAGTCCCATTAAGCACAAACCAGATGGGATGGCGTATCACTGCAGAATGCTGTGGTAGCCATGCTGGTTAAGTGTGCCTTGCATTCTAAATAAATCACAGACAGTGTCACCAGCAATGCACCCCCACACCATCATACCTCCTCCTCCATGCTTCACAGTGGGAACCACAAATGTGGAGATTAGCCATTCACCTACTCTGCATCTCACAAAGACACGGCGGTTGGAACCAAAAATCTCAAATTTGGACTCACCAAACCAAAGGACAGATTTCCACCGGTCTAACGTCCATTGCTCATGTTTCTTGGCCCATGCAAGTCTCTTCTTCTTAGTGGTGTCCTTTAGTAGTGGTTTCTTTGCAGCAATTCGACCATTCGACCACTTGAACTCCGTGAAGCATTTATTTGGCCTACATTTTCTGAGGCTGGTAACTCTAATGAACTTATCCTCTGCAGCAGAGGTAACTCTGGGTCTTCCTTTCCTCATGAGAGACAGTTTCATTATAGCGCGTGATGGTTTTTACGACTGCACTTGAAGAAACTTGAAAAGTTCTTGACATTTCTTGACCTTCATGTCTTAAAGTAATTATGGGTGCATATTGAAGATATTGGAAGAACTGTCCACATTTACTTTTTGTCAGTCAACAAGATGAGTAGGCCTTACGAACAGGAAAAGCACTAGCCTATGTCAATCTACTATCCCCCATAGTACAAAGGTCGACATATTCTATTCTGTGCGAGAAATAAATATCCAAAATATTCCACAGTTGTGGGATGCGATAGATCCCAAAGGAATACAACCACTAGCATAAAAAAAGTTCACACAATGTGGCTGACGCAATAGATCAGAACGTTTAGCTTAAAATGTTGATAAACTATTAAGCTATTTCTTTACATTATAAGCGCAGCTATACGCACATGGTAGTAGGCTATACGTGTGAATATTTCATTAGCAGAAAAAAACTATCAAAAGTGAACGATAATGCAATTTTGCATGTAATGCTTTCATTATAAAGGTGCATGTTTATGTTGAAAATGATTTTCCCCAAACTTGAAACTCACTTTCTGCTTATGTATGCCAGTTAGGCTCTACACCCTTTACAAAGCAGATTAATGTGCTTCATTTTAAGAAGTTATTTGGCCACTTTAGTTGTGATACAAACCTTATTAAACATTTAGACCTATGGGCTAGGCTACTTTAGGTGTGTGACTATGATTTGAAAAAGTTGGGGAAAAAGGCATTGTTTCTTATGCTGGGAATCATTGGTAATATATCATTCACAACTGATAGGCTAATATTGGCACCCATCAGACTATTCTTGATTTAACCTCTCTGGGCTAGGTGGGACATTTGCGTCCCACCCTACTCAACAGCCAGTGGAATCCCGTGGCGCGATATTCAAATACCTTAGAAATGCTATTACTTCAATTTCTCAAACATATGACTATTTTACACAATTTTAAAGACAAGACTCTCGTTAATCTAACCACACTGTCCGATTTCAAAAAGGCTTTACAACGAAAGCAAAACATTAGATTATGTCAGCAGAGTACCCAGCCAGAAATAATCAGACACCCATTTTTCAAGCTAGCATATAATGTCATAAAAACCAGAACCACAGCTAAATGCAGCACTAACCTTTGATGATCTTCATCAGATGACACTCCTAGGACATTATGTTATACAATACATGCATATTTTGTTCAATCAAGTTCATATTTATATCAAAAACCAGCTTTTTACATTAGCATGTGACTAGCATGTGACTAGCTGTAACGTCTTGTCTGTAGTGTGGCGGAAAGAAGCGCAGGAAGCAGCGAACACTGTGTGGTAATTTTAATGGAACCACCAGTACAAAAATAAAAGGTCTCCCAACAACAGGGAAAAATACAATAGACAGGCACAGTCGAACAAACGCAGTCGACACACAGAAAAACAATCCCGCACAATAGGGTGCGGGCCAGCTGAACTAAATAGCCCTCTTAATTGCCTAACTCAGGGCAGGTGAGAAAACATAAAAAAAGGGAAAAACAAAAAGGGAATCGGTGGTAGCTAATAGGCCGGTGACGACGACCGCCGAGCGCCACCCGAGCAGGAGGGGGCGCCACCGTCGGTAGGAATCGTGACACTAGCATTCCCACCGAACACTTCCGGTGAATTTACTAAATTACTCACGATAAACGTTCACAAAAAACATAACAATTATTTTAAGAATTATAGATACAGAACTCCTTTATGCAATCGCGGTGTCCGATTTTAAAATAGCTTTTCGGTGAAAGCACATTTTGCAATATTCTGAGTAGATAGCCCGGCCATCATGGCTAGCTATTTTGACATCCACCAAGTTTGGTCCTCACCAAACTCAGATTTACTATAAGAAAAATTGGATTACCTTTGCTGTTCTTCGTCAGAATGCTCTCCCAGGACTTCTACTTCAACAACAAATGTTGGTTTGGTTCCAAATAATCCATAGTTATATCCAAATAGCGGCGTTTTGTTTGTGCGTTCAAGACACTATCCGAAGGGTAACGAAGGGTGACGCGCGGACACGTATCGTGACAAAAAAATTACAAATATTCCATTACCGTACTTCGAAGCATGTCAAACGCTGTTTAAAATCAATTTTTATGCGATTTTTCTCGTAAAATAGCGATAATATTCAGACCGGGAGTCGTTGTTTTCGTTCAAAGACTGAAAATCTAAAATGGACTCTTCACGTGCACGTTACAGCAGAGATCCTCTGTTTTCAATAAAGAGAATAAAGAAGGCCAAGAAATGGTCAGAGAGGGCACTTCCTGTTTGGAATCTTCTCAGGTTTTGGCCTGCCATATGAGTTCTGTTATACTCACAGACACCATTCAAACAGTTTTAGAAACTTTAGGGTGTTTTCTATCCAAATCAAACAATTATATGCATATTCTAGTTTCTGGGCAGGAGTAATAAACAGATTAAATCGGGTACGTTTTTTATCCGGCCGTGAAAATACTGCCCCCTATCCATAACAGGTTAAACTCTGTAACCATGCACAAAGGGATATTCAGTGTCTGCTTCTATTAAAAAAAAGCCGATTTACCAATAGGTGCCCGCCCTTCTTTGCGATGCATTGGAAAAACCTCCTTGGTCTTTGTGGTTGAGCCTGTGTTTGAAATTCACTGCTCGACTGAAATAATTATATGTGTGGGGTACAGAGATGAGATAATGTTTAACATGATTTTTAATGACTATCATTGCACACAGAGCGAGTCCATGCAACTCATTATGTGACTTGTTGAGCACAATTACTTCTGAACTTACACTACATGACCAAAAGCATGTGGACACCTGCTCGTTGAATGTCCCCCCTTTGCTGCTATAACAGCCTCCACTCTTCTGAGAAGGCTTTCCACTAGATGTTGGAACATTGCTGCAGGGACTTGCTTCCATTCAGCCACAAGAACATTAGGGAGATCAGCATTGATGTTGGGCGATTAGGCCTGGTTCGCAGTTGGCGTTCCAATTCATCCCAAAGGTGTTCGATGGGGTTGAGGTCAGGGCTCTATACAGGCCAGTCAAGTTCTTCCACACAGATCTTGACAAACCATTTCAAACTCATCATCAAACTTTGATTATTTGAATCAGCTGTGTAGTGCTAGGGCAAAAAACAAAAGTGCGCCCAGGACCGAGTTTGGAAAACACTGTTGCAGGCTATGGGCTCTCCAACCATGTTCCAGAGGTCTTGGGCCTATAGGCTACGTTTGGAGTTATTTGGCCATTTCAGTTGTGATACAAACCTTAGCAAAACAAATAGGTTTGTGGGCTAGGTTACATGATGACTATGATTTGAAAAAGTCACAAAAGAAATGCATGGGCTGTGTATCATCCACAAGTGATAATATTCTCACCATTCAGACTATTCTCAATTTAATCTTGTCTTTACCAGTACTTACTTGAGCCGGGTCCTGCCGGAACAGGTCACTGCACCTCTCTGTTTTGGACTGTTTCGTTCCAGAATCTATTTGGCCGGATCCGGTACCTCACAATGCATGAAAAACACTTTTTGCAATGTAAAAATTATAATAAAGCAAATCAAAGTTTATTCGATTTGCCTCTCCAGTAGTTCTCCTGCCACATAATGTGAAAATCTGTAAGTGAACAGCACGCAGACAAAACAGGTAATCCTTCAAATACAATCACGGGAAAATACAGGTTGAAAAGCAATGACTCCTGCTGAAAAGAGAAGACTCCAATCCTTATGCTGTAGGCTACCAAAATATTTGATCAAGTTCCAAATATTGTTTTAAGTAAAACAAGAGCGAGATAGGCTTTTGGCACATACGCATCAGCCATCACCAGCGAGTGAGCTGCGCATCAATGGGTGAGTCAGAGAGACTGGAAAGCATTTTTGAACACGACCTTTGCCTCTCCCGAGTCCGTATGGGCGATGAGACAAGACTGTAACTACCAATTGGATACCACGAAAATTGGGAGAATGTTTTTTAAAGGTGCCAGGAACAAAAAGTGAGCTCAAGAAGGGGGTGACCTGGGGAGCGGAATGCATGATTTAAAAAAAAATCACCTTTATAATGAAGCATTGCATGCATAGCATCGTATTTGCATAGTGGCATAGAACAGTAGAGTTAAGGCACTTACAGAAGTTGCACACATGGGGAACATTTTTAGTAGCCGAGGATTCCAGAAAAATGTGTCCTTTTATAAACGCATTTCATGCAAGTCATTTTAGATGACTGGAGACAGGCAAAATCTTTTTTAATATCGCACAAATTATCGAAATGACAGGCTACTTCGACACTGACAAACTGAGAATCTGAGATCAATAAAAACGACCTTGTCTTGAATCCATCAATAGCCTAGGTCTAAGTGTATGTGGAGACGCACATATTGTAGGCTCAAGTTTGGTAGGCTACTAATGATCATCAAAAGCATCAGAGCACAGTTTTGGAGGCTAGTTACCATGACCGCAGTCATGACTCCTGACTGCCGATAATATTGACACCATAACAGCCCTATGTTTGGCACCTACTACCATACCCCATTCAAAGGTACTTAAATCTTTTGTCTTGCCCATTCTCCCTCTGAATGCCTCACATGCACAATTCATGTCTCAATTGTCTCAAGGATTACAAATCATTCTTTAACCTGTTTCCTCCCATTCATCTACACGGATTGAAATGGATTTAACGAGTGACATCAATAAGGGATCATAGCTTTCAGCTGGATTCACCTGGTCAGGCTATGTCATGGAAAGAGTAGAGCTGTGTTCGAGACCTAAAGATGGCACAGGAGGGGAGGGCTGCCGTCTTATCGGCTCTTAACCAACCATGCTATTTTGTTGGTTTTTACGCGTTATTCATAACTTGTTTTGTAAATAATGTTGCTGCTACCATCTCTTATGACTGAAAAGAGCTTCTGGACAGCAGAACTGGGATTACTCTCCTCAAATTGGACCAGGAGTTATTCTTCAATGAGTCGGACGCGAGGGATATACAACAGACACCTGACCAGGCCCAGATCCTGTGATTCGCTGGAAAAGGAAACGTAGGTTTTGTGGAAAAAGATCAGGATGCCTTGCGAGGATCAGGCGATGAGTGGCTAATCTGCCCTTGCCTTTCGTTCTGCTAGCTAATGTTCAATCGCTGGAAAATAAATGGGACGAACTGAAAGCACGTATATCCTACCAACAGGACATTAAAAACTGTAATATCTTATGTTTAACAGAGTCGTGGCTGAACAATGACATTAAGAACATACACTCTATTGGCAGGACAGAACAGCAGCCTCTGGTAAGACACGGGGTGAGGGCCTATGCATATATGTAAACAATAGCTGGTGTACAATATCTAAATAAGTCAAGGTTTTGCTCGCCTGAGGTAGAGTATCTCACGATAAGCTGTAGACCACACCATGTACCTAAAGAGTTTCATTTGTATTTTTTGTAGCTGTCTACATACCGCCACAGACTGAGGCTGGCACTAAAACCGCACTCAATGTGCTGCATTCCGCCAAAGTCAAACAGGAAAACACTCATCCAGAGGCGGCGCTCCTAGTGGCCGAGGACTTTAATGCAGGGACATTTAAATCAGTTTTACCACATCTCTATCAGCATGTTAAATGTGCAACCAGAGGGGAAAAAATTCGATACCACTTTTACTCCACACACAGAGACCTGTACAAAGCTCTCCCTCACCCTCCATTTGGCAAATCTGACCATAACTCTATCCTCCTGATTCCTGCTTACAAGCTAAAATTAAAGCAAGAAGCACAAGTGACTCGGGTTTTAACCCCAGTGCGGCCTCCGTCCCGTATCTTCATGCTAACAATCTCCCTCCCCCCAGCACTGTACCAATAAAGTTATATAATTGTCATGACATTGAGATGGCAATAAACCTATCTTAAAAATATAATATGCTAGTATTGATAGATACAGATTTATCTCAGCTCCGCTTCACAGCTACACAGTGGGCACTGGGCAGTGTCTCTCTCACTGTCTCAGTGGGTCTCTCTTTACCCCTTGATGCAGAACATGTAGTTCTCTCCTTGCAGTATTCACATTGCCTGGATTAGATTTGCTAATTTGGTCAATTTCTCTGTTCACTGTTGTATGAACCCATACATTTCAATACTCTGTATTCCCCTGTGACTGAGTGCTTGCCATGTGCCATTCATCAGTCATGTCACCACTCAGGTCTCAGATGACAAGTTGAGGTGATGACATCACTGTCACTCCTAATTACTGATGTACGCCAAAGGTTTTATGACTTTATGAATGTAGCTGCTCATTTGACTGAACAGATCAGCATAGGAACATTTGTCCACTGTTCTGAAATGTACAGTACAATAGTTTTTTTTAAATGTCATTTCAATTTACACATGTTGAGGAATTTGCTTCCATTTTGAATAACAGTTCAATCATAGGCTAAGGGTTTGTGGTGTAGGACTAACTCTCAACAGTTGTCACTTCAGCACAGAGGACATAATAAATTAGACCCAAATCAGACACCATAATGTCCTGGCAGACACTGAAAGCAAGAGCTCCTGGGAGCTATTACATTGAGTGATTTGATGATAACAAATCAAATTATATTTGGTGCAACGAATGAAAATAAAAAGTGGAGAGGGAAAGAACAGTATACACAGTCACAAACAGACAAATGCACAAAAACAAGGGCATGATCAGTTATTTTTCCCTTTTTCCATTGTGGTCCATTCCTTCGTCTGAACAGGGAAGTGGGGCACACCACGAACACACCCCCTGGGCTCCTCGAGGTCACCACATGTGGAGATTGCAAATGACATATACAGTATGTGTCATCAACAGCATATCAAGGAAACAACTGTCACATTCAGACATCTGATGGACCCTCCTACTACGGTGCATTCGGAAAGTTTTCAGACCCCTTGAATTTTTCCAAATTTTGTTGCATTACAGCTTTATTCTAAAATGGATTAAATTGTTTTTTTTTCCTTCATCAATACCCCATAATGACAAAGCAAAACAGGTTTAAAAATGTTTCCTAATTTACTAAAAATGAAAAACAGGAACATGGAGACTAGTCAGGATCGAGGGTCGAGGATCGAGGATCGAGCAAAGTACAAAGAGATCCTTGATGAAAACCTGCTCCAGAGCACTCAGGTCCTCAGACTGGGGCGAAGGTTCACCTTACAATAGGACAATGACCCTAAGCACACAGCCAAGACAACGCAGGAGTGGCTTCGGGACAAATCTCTGAATGTCCTTGAGTGGCCCAGCCAGAGCACGGATTTGAACCGGATCTAACATCTCTGGAGAGACCTGAAAATAGCTGTGCAGCAACGCTCCCCATCCAACCTGACAGAGCTTGAGGATATGCAGAGAAGAATGGGAGAAACTCCCCAAATACAGTTGTACCAAGCTTGTAGTGTCATACCCAAGAAGACTCGAGGCTGTAATCACTGCCAAAGGTGCTTCAACAAAGTACTGAGTAAAGAGTCTGAATACTTATATAAATGTGATATTTCAGGTTATTTAAAATGTTTAATTTGCAACGTTTTCTAAAAACCTGTTTATGCTTTGTCATTAAAAAACAATTTAATCCATTTAATAAGGCTGTAACGTAACAAAATGTGGAAAAAGTCAGTGTCAGAGTGTCAGACCACAACCTTAAATTTGGTTCTTCAAACAGCATACATTAACATAAGTTTCCATTTGAGTGGTCCACAACACCACATGAATATACACCGGTGTACCGGCAGATGACAGTGACAGCTCATCTTCTTCATAACAACAATGATTCACCCTCTCATCACTACCTACCTTCCCCTTGTCTTGTTTCTCTCAAGTCATGGCCTCTAACTCCAGTGGGACCTGTAAGGGTCCTGCTTACCTTGTCGTTCCTGGTCTCCAGGGCTGCTGTTGCTGTGTGAAGTCCTTAGCGACCCGGTCATGTGTCCTTTAAAGGGGGAGATCTGAGAGAGGAGAGATAAGCAACTCTGCTTCTGTCTGTGTGAATAAACAAATAAACATTGAGCACAGAGGATGAAAAGAAACATATACCTTTGAGGCTGGAGAACAAAGGAGAATGGTTGTCTTAGGGTTTGTGGTTTGTCCCTCTGGAAAGAGCATGATCTGCAGTAGATTTGATTCAATTTTATTTGATTTGTCACACAATAATACCTCTAACACACAGTGTCTTTGAGAAATTATTTTCAATGTAGACAGCAGGGAAAAAATAATACGTTTGTAAGAAACATTTCAAAGTGAGTAAAAGCATATATGATCTGCAGGTGGAATGGACCTCTCCACTTTTGCTGAGACTGAAGTATACTTTTGGTTTTCATCTCTTTCTAATCACTCTCTATACAGAGATATCGCTCAAATATACACCACACCTTCATACAGTCTTGTTGAGCTGAGGTTTAATTCTGTTTAAGATTGGGAGGTGACCCAATAATGAAAGTTTAATTCATCTTAATTTAATTACGGGTATACAGTACCAGTCAAAAGTTTGGACACACCTGCTCATTCAAGGGTTTTTCTTAATTTTTACTATTTTCTACTTTGTAGAATAATAGTGAAGACATCAAAACTATGAAATAACACATATGGAACCATTTAGTAACCCAAAAAGCATTAACCCCTGTGCGGCCTCCGTATGCGGGACGGACATCCAGCAAAAAATCATATCGCCATTAGCATAACAAAATTTAATAATATTTTTTTTGTTTTTTTTTATATCGTTTTATAGATACACCTCTCCTGAATCGAACCACGTTGTCCGATTTCAAAAAGGCTTTACAGCAAAAGCAAAACATTAGATTATGTTAGAGGAGTATATCGTAAAAGTAGCCACATAGCCATTTTCCGACCAACCACATGCATCACAAATAACCAAAAAACAGCTAAATGCAGCACTAACCTTTGACAATCTTCATCAGATGACACACCTAGGACATCATGTTACACAATACATGCATTCTTTTGTTCGATAAAGTTCATATTTATATATAAAAACAGCATTTTACATCGGTGCGTAACGTTGACTAACTATTTTCCCTCAAATGCATCCGATGAAACAGCGCTACAATTTACTAAATTACTATTCGAAAACATTTTTTAAATGTAATATTGTCATTCTAAGATTTATAGATGAATATCTCTTGAAAGCACCTGTAATGCCAGATTTAAAAATAACTTTACTGGGTAATCACACTTTGCGATAAAAGGGGATGCGATACTCAGAACAATAGGCTAGCAATAGCAATAGGCTAGCCATCTTGGAACAATCGCATATCAAATCTAGTCTTGTATACTATTGTCAATAATCCCTTACCTTTGATTATCTTCATCCTTAGGCACTTCCAGGAATCCCAGGTCCACAACAAATGTATTTTCGTTCGAAAAAGTTCATCCTTTATGTTCCATTAGCTTGTTGTTGTTAGCGCGTTCTGAAGGCTGCACCAAAAGTACCGATGTGCGCGGGGCTACTCTTTCAACAAAATGCATTTTTTTCTTATTTAGGTTCGTTCAAACATGTCAAACGTTGTATAACATAAATCTTTAGGGCCTTTTTCAACTAGAGCTCCAATAAGATTCGAGGGGGACGATTGCATTGTGTTTCAAAACGTTTCGAAAGGGGAGGGTAACCAGGGGCGCCGGCATCATAATGGTGATGGCCCTCTCCGTGTGACCACGTTCCACAGCGTGTCATTGTGTCAGTTTTCACAGTAGGAGACTCAAATCACTTTGTAAAGACTGGGGACATCTAGTGGAAGCAATAGGAAGTGCTCAATGAACCATAGCTCACGGTGTGATTAATAGGCAACGTGATGAAGTTGAGTTCGCAATTCAGAATTCCACTTCCTGTTTCGATCTGTCTCGGGGTTTTGACTGCCATATGAGTTCTGTTATACTCACAGACACCATTCAAACAGTTTTAGAAACTTTAGGGTGTTTTCTATCCACAAGTATTAATTATATGCATATCCTAGCTTCTGAGTTTGAGTAGTAGGCCGTTTAAAATGGGCACAATTTTTTTTTAAATACGCTGTGGCGCCCCCTATCCTAGGCGACCGTCAAGAGGTTAAAAAAGTGGTCAGATGAAGTAGATGCTAAATTACAGGACTGTTTTAAAAGAAATCCCGCTATGCCCTCTGCCAAACCATCAAACAGGCAAAGCATCAATACAGGACTAAGATTGAATCGTACTACACCGGCTCTGACACTCGTTGGATGTGGCAGGGCTTGCAAACTATTACAGACTACAAAGGGAAGCACAGCAGAGAGCTGCTCAGTGAGAGCTGCTCAGTGACACTAACTTACCAGACAAGCTAAATAACTTCTATGCTCACTTCGAGGCAAGTAACACTGAAACATGCATGAGAGCATAAGCTGTTCTGGACGAATGTGTGATCACGCTCTCCGCAACCGATGTGAGTAAGACCTTTAAACAGGTCAACATTCACAAGGCCGCTGGGCCAGACGGACTACCAGGACATGTACCCCGAGCATGCGCTGACCAACTGGCAAGTGTCTTCACTGACATTTTCAACCTCTCCCTGTCCGAGTCTGTAATACCAACATGTTTCAAGCAGACCACCATAGTCCACCATAGTAACCTGCCTACATAACTACCAACCCGTAGCACTCACGTATGTAGCCATGAAATGCTTTGAAAGGCTAGTCATGGCTCACATCAACACCATTATCCCAGAAACCCTAGACCCACTCCAATTTGCATACCGCACCAACAGGTCCACAGTGATGCAATCTCTGTTGCACTCCACACTGCCCTTCCCCACCTGGACAAAAGGAACACGTATGTGAGATTGCTATTCATTGACTACAGCTCAGCGTTCAACACCATAGTGCCCTCAAAGCTCATCACTAAGTTAAGGACCCTGGGACTAAACACCTCTCTCTGCAACTGGATCCTGGACTTCCTGACGGGCCGCCCCCAGGTGGTAAGGGTAGGTAACAACACATCCACCACGCTGATCCTCAACACGGGGCCCATCAGGGTTGCGTGCTCAGTCCCCTCCTGTACTCCCTGTTCACTCATGACTGCACGGCCAGGCACGACTCCAACACCATCATTAAGTTTGCTGATGACACAACAGTGGTAGGCCTGATCACCGACAATGATGAGACAGCCAATTGGGAGGAGGTCAGAGACCTGACCGTGTGGTGCAAGGACAACAACCTCTCCCTCAAAGTGATCAAGACAAAGGAGATAATTGTGGACTACAGGAAAAGGAGGACCGAGCACACCCCCATTCTCATCGATGGTGCTGTAGTGGAGCAGGTTGAGAGCTTCAAGTTCCTTGGCGTCTACATCACCAACAAACTAACATGGTCCTAGCACACCAAGACAGTCGTGAGGAGGGCACAACAAAACCTATTCCCCCTCAGGAGACTGAAAAGTTTTCGCATGGGTCCTCAGATCCTCAAAAGGTTTTACAGCTGCACCATCGAGAGCATCCTGACTGGTTGCATCACTGTCTGGTATGGCAACTGCTCGGCCTCCGACCGCAAGGCACTACAAAGGGTAGTGCATACAGGCCAGTACATCACCGGGGTCAAGCTTCCTGCACCAAGGACATCTATACCAGGCGGTGTCAGAGGAACGCCCTAAAAATTATCAAAGACTCCAGCCACCCTAGTCACAGACTGTTCTCTCTGTTACCGCACGGCAAGCGGTAGCGGAGCGCCAAGTCTAGGTCCAAGAGTATTCGAACACAGCTTAGGTGTTCTTAATGTTTTGTATAGTCAGTGTACATCTCCAGTTTGGCTTGTCTCTTCTGTTCCAGTTTGCTGCAGCACTGACAGATGTGTTAACATGACAACTGTGTGGGAGTTTTGAACGACTCTTCCCCCCCTTTTGCTCCATGCTGGCTGAAGACCTAGCTAGCCCGTAACTAGGTAACACCAGGCACAGATGAAAGGGAAAACCTATAAGTATCTTTGCCATAAATAAATAGGGAAAAGCTGCAATTATATTTGCTGACACCCTACAGTCAAATTTTGGTACTAGACTACCTAGCTAGCTATGTAAACCACACCATTCTGCGAACATGCTTGCTGCAATGACGGTTACAAGGGGGTTCTTATTTAAATTAGGTAAGAGATAAGACGTTACCATTGATGTATTCAAATGAGAGGCTTCATGTGATGTCACACTAAGCCCTTAATAATCCTGCCTCCTGAATTCAAGTTTTTTAATATTGCCGTTCCAGAAAATTGGAACGGAAATGGCGCCACACCAAACTGGAAGTCTTCCGACTAGCTTGGAAAGACAGTCTTCCGACTAGCTTGGAAAGACAGCCCTCACTGCTGCTCGATCATCCTATTTTTCCAACTTAATTGAGGAAAATAAGAACAATCCGAAATTTATTTTTGATACTGTCGCAAAGCTAAGTAAAAAGCAGCATTCCCCAAGAGAGGATGGCTTTCACTTCAGCAGTAATAAATTCATGAACTTCTTTGAGGAAAAGATCATGATCATTAGAAAGCAAATTACGGACTCCTCTTTAAATCTGCGTATTCCTCCAAAGCTCCGTTGTCCTGAGTCTGCACAACTCTGCCAGGACCTAGGATCAAGGGAGACACTAAAGTGTTTTAGTACTATATCTCTTGACACAATGATGAAAATAATCATGGCCTCTAAACCTTCAAGCTGCATACCGGACCCTATTCCAACTAAACTACTGAAAGAGCTGCTTCCTGTGCTTGGCCCTCCTATGTTGAACATAATAAACGGTTCTCTATACATCGGATGTGTACCAAACTCACTAAAAGTGGCAGTAATAAAGCGTCTCTTGAAAAAGCCAAATCTTGACACAGAAATTATAAAAAACTATCGGCCTATATCGAATCTTCCATTCCTCTCAAAATTTTAGAAAAAGCTGTTGCGCAGCAACTCACTGCCTTCCTGAAGACAAACAATGTATACGAAATGCTTCAGTCTGGTTTTAGACCCCATCACAGCACTGAGACTGCACTTGTGAAGGTGGTAAATGACCTTTTAATGGCGTCAGACCGAGGCTCTGCATCTGTCCTCGTACTCCTAGATCTTAGTGCTGCTTTTGATACCATCGATCACCACATTCTTTTGGAGAGATTGGAAACCCAAATTGGTCTACACGGACAAGTTCTGGCCTGGTTTAGATCTTATCTGTCTGAAAGATATCAGTTTGTCTCTGTGAATGGTTTGTCCTCTGACAAATCAACTCTACATTTCGGTGTTCCTCAAGGTTCCGTTTTAGGACCACTATTGTTTTCACTATATATTTTACCTCTTGGGGTTGTCATTCGAATACATAATGTTAAATTTCACTGCTATGCGGATGACACACAGCTGTACATTTCAATGAAACATGGTGAAGCCCCAAAATTGCCCTCGCTAGAAGCCTGTGTTTCAGACATAAGGAAGTGGATGGCTGCAAACTTTCTACTTTTAAACTCGGACAAAACAGAGATGCTTGTTCTAGGTCCCAAGAAACAAAGAGATCTTCTGTTAAATCTGACAATTCATCTTGATGGTTATACAGTCGTCTCAAATAAAACTGTGAAGGACCTCGGCGTTACTCTAGACCCTGATCTCTCTTTTGAAGAATATATCAAGACTGTTTCAAGGGCAGCTTTTTTCCATCTACGTAACATTGCAAAAATCAGAAACTTTCTGTCCACAAATGATGCTTGCAATGTCACTAAGGCCTCTATCTCTGTCAGACAGTCCTAGGTCTGATGAGGACACTGCTTGAAAGGGGTATCTCACCCATTGAAGTTTTTGAGATCTCTGTTGTTTAGGGAAGTACCAATCAAAGTTCTGCTGCAGGCTGGCCATGTGATCAGCCATGTCCTTCTTCACAGCTTCACACATGGGTGAATCGATCTGCTCAGTTCCCACACCCTCTCCAGGACCCTCCCCCTGGAAACCACCTAACCTCACAATAAAAGAGCAGGTGCTCATGGTCTGCTTCCATCTCCTTGCAAAGCTCTCTGAACAGCCTTGTTTGAAGAGGTCTCTTCTGGATCAGATTCAACACCATTACAACTGAGTCAAAAACGGCCCTTAGGTAAGGTTTAATGCTTTGCTGGCCAAAGACTACCTGTGCAGAATACAATGTGTCAGCTTCACGTTAGGCACCACTCTGCAGACATGCGCTATGAAGTCATGCATCTTGCACCATCAGTGATGATCCAAACACAATTTCCCCATTCAAGTTGCAAGTCTTTCAAATGAGTGTCTACCACCCTGAACATGTCCTCTCCCCTTGCTGTTGTTTGTATATGGTCACAGAAAATACATTCCTCATCATCAAATAAGTATCTTGCATATACCATCAACTGCAGAATTCCAGCCACATCCACTGACTCATCCAATTGAAAAGATCATTTATTGTGCTGTTTCATCTTTTCTATCACAGATGCTTGTATGTCAACTGACATATCTCATTCTTTTGCCCACTGTGTCATTGGAAAGTATGACTGAGTTAACTTTTTCTGCTCCCTCTTCACCCAAGAGACCCAGCCATCCCTCAGGCAGGGTTTGATGAGCTCCTCTCCTATATTGTGGGGCTTCTTTTTTCCCTTGGCAATATTCACACTCACCTGGTATGAAGCTTTGAGGATAGCTCTGTTCCCTTTGAATGCCTGTTAGCCACCTACAATGAACTATCATGCACAAAAATGAATTTGAAATATGTTGAATTGAATTCGACCTACTCTTGATTTATCTTATCAGCTGTGGGTGTGTGTTCTGGTCTACATCTGTGTGATGGGTTTAATCGTTTTCTTCCAGTTCAGAATAAAAATTATTTGTATTTTAACAGCAACAGTTCCAACCTAGACTTGTTTTCAACAATAATTTCTACAGTAAGATGTACAGCATGCCTGATCATTTTTCATCTTCATCTGTACTGTTACTTAGGGTTGCACTAAGTAGCTAGCTAGCTTGCATTTGCTAACATTAGATAACTAGCCATTAGCTGTGTACAAGGAGATTGTTTGAAAGAGAAACTCACATCTACTACTATGAGAGATAGTACTCCCTTTTTTCTGCTTATCATCACCTGTTATAAAATGACAACATTGCCTTGCTAGTTGACTTACTCTTCCATTGCCAAAACACTGTTTCCTGAAGCATTATGCCCTGTTCTGAAAGTAGTCCCTGGGTTTAACATCATGCTGTGGATGTTTGGTCAGGATGTGTTATTATTCATTTGTTCGATTTGAGAGACTAATCACTAAGCACTTCCCTGCACAAAAAACATTGTGGGCGCTCGTTGTTATTTATCAAAGTTTGTATGAAACCGAGAGAGAGAAAGACATTGCTGTATTTGCATTTCATGACGATTGAGCTCAGTCAGAACTTGTGGCTAGCTTGGGTCCATTCGATGACATCGGTGAGTGATGGCCAGTGGGAATGACAAGTCAGTGGCTGACAGCGCATCATCTGCTGCTGAACGACAGCGCTGCAGCGTGTGGGTCGCGGAGTGATCTTGAAGAAAACTGCAGATAAAAGATCTGGCAAACAGCGAAGCACATGTGCATCTCTCTCCCACTCACGCAGAGACACCGCAGCTAAGCAGAGAGCTCAGTTGCACTTGGCCAAATCAATTCCAGTAATTCATGAAATAATTATACTCTGACACGTCGTGAGCCACCATTAACATGTCCGCAACCCACATTTTAAGAAAGGCAGCAATAAAGGTGTAGCAGGACTTGTCATAGACTACTCAGAAATATCTCATCCATCCTATTCACACATACAATGACACACCAACACCAACAAACACACACAAACACAACGCCGACTACATTACCTCCTGAGATCATTTTCTTAATCGGCACGGCCGTGTATATCCCAACCCAAGCCGACACCACGACAGCTCTCAAGGAACTACACTGGACTTTGTGCAAACTCGAAACTGCATATCTTGAGGCCGTATTTATTGTAGCTGGGGAATTAAAAAAAAATGTATCTCAGGAAAACGCTACCAAAGTTCTATCAACACATCTCCTGTGCTACTCGCACATCGAGATCTCTGGACCATTGCTACACCCCCTTCCGGGATGGCAACAACACTTTTCCACGACCCTCCCTTCTGTAAATCAGATCACACTTCCATTTTTCTACTCCCGTCCTATAGGCAGAAACTTAAACAGGAAGTACCCGTGGTAAGGACTGTTCAACGTTGGTCTGACCAATCAGAATCTATGGTTCAAGATTGTTTTGATCACGCGGACTGGGAAATGTTCCGGGTTGCCTCTGATAATGACTCGGTGACAGAGTTCATCAGGAAGTGCATAGTGGATGTTGTTCCCACTGTGATGATTAGAACTTATTCAAACCAAAAACCGTGGATAGAAAGTGTAAACCACAGCATTCAACTACGACAAGGTGACTGGGAACATGGATGTGCACAAACAGACCAGCTATGGCCTCCGTAATGCAATCATAGAGGCAAAATGACAGTACATTGTCAAAGTGGAGTCGCAATTCAATGGCTCTGACACCAGACGTACAGTACCAGTCAAAGGTTTCGACACACCTACTTATTCAAGTGTTTTTCTTTAGTTTTAAAATGCTCTACATTGTAGAATAATAGTGATGATATCAAAACTATGAAATAACACATATGGAATCACATAGTAATCAAAAAAGTGTTAAACAAATCAAAATATATTTTATATTTGAGATTCTTCAAAGTAGCCACCCTTTGCTCGTTCTGATATTTCATCATTTCGTTATTTTTATTTTTAGGATTTGTGTGTGTAGGAGCTAGAGCTAGAAACAAGCATTTCACTGCGATAACATCTGCAAAATATGTTAATGCTACCAATAAAATGGGATTTTTTTCCGGTCACAACTTGCAGACGTGTTTACGTGCTGCTGTGCGTTTTGTTGCTAACCTTACTTTGCTACCTGACAACTTTACGGTATTTACTTTTTAATTACCGTTTATATTTTTAGTTTTTCTGTCGCTCGACTTTTTTTCATTCATCTTTTTCACTCCGGACGCTTTATCTGGACGTGATTTGTCAGGACCTCCACCAGCCGAAGCAAAGTAGTAACATTAACATGATGCTTTCTAATTGCAGTAGCTGTACTCATAATATACAGGAGAACGATCGCCTTACGCGAGGATAGCTGTGCTGCAAGCCCAGCTTCAGACGCAATCATTAGGCAAGGGTAATTTCAGTGTAGGAAAGGATGAAACAGCGTCTGTACCACCAGTGAGTACAGATAGTAGTATAAATCCCCTCGCACAGTCCCCGCAGCCGGACAACGCCCTCATGGCTTCTGGAGGGAAATGCTGTAGGAATGCTCAACCGGTGTCGCTCATTCAGCTGACAGAAACTTTCAACCGGTTCTCCCCATTAAGCAGCGAGTCGGAGTCAGAGGCCGAGCCTTCTCTGGTCTCTACTCCTCCCATTACAGGGTCTGAGACGCCGAAGCCTCCCACCATTAGCTCTGACAAATTGAAAACCCTAGTCATTGGCGACTCCATTACCCGTAGTATTAGACTTAAAATGAATCATCCAGCGATCATACACTGTTTACCAGGGGGCAGGGCTACCGACGTTAAGGCTAATCTGAAGATGGTGCAGCTAAAGCTAAAACTGGCGAGTGTAGAGAGTATAGCGATATTGTTATCCACGTTGGCACCAACGATGTTAGGACGAAACAGTCAGAGGTCACCAAGCGCAACATAGCTTCAGCGTGTAAATCAGCAATAAAGATGTGTCGGCATCTAGTAATTGTCTCTGGCCCCCTCCCATTTAGGGGGAGTGATGAGCTCTACAGCAGAGTCTCACAACTCAATAGTTGGTTGAAAACTGTTTTCTGCCCCTCCCAAAAGATAGTATTTGTAGATAATTGGCCTTCTTTCTGGGACTCAGAGCTCGTGCTGCTAGGTGACCTAAACTGTGACATACTTAACACCCCGGCCATCCTACAATCTAAGCTTGATGCCCTCAATCAATGAACCTACCAGGTACAGCCCCAAAGCTGTAAACACGGGCACCCTCATAGATATCATTATACCAACTTGCTCTCTAAATACACCTCTGCTGTTTTCAACCAAGATCTCAGCGATCACATTGCCTGCATCCGTAATGGGTCTGCGGTCAAAGGACCTCCACTCATCACCATCAAACGCTCCCTGAAACACTTCAGCGAGCAGGCCTTTCTAATCGACCTGGCCCGGGTATCCTGGAAGGATATCGACCTCATCTCGTCAGTAGAGGATACCAGGTTATTTTTTTTAAATGCCTTCCTTACCATCTTAAATAAGCATGCCCCGTTCAAGAAATGTAGAACCAGGAACAGATATAGCCCTTGGTTCTCTCCAGACCTGACTGCCCTTAACCAACACAAAAACATCCTGTGGCGTTCTGCATTAGCATCGAACAGCCCCCGTGAAATGCAACTTTTTAGGGAAGTTAGAAACCAATATACACAGGCAGTTAGAAAAGCCAAGGCTAGCTTTTTCAAGCAGAATTTGCTTCCTGCAACACAAACTCAAAACAGTTCTGGGACATTGTAAAGTCCATGGAGAATAAGAGCACCTCCTCCCAGCTGCCCACTGCTGCACTGAGGATAGGAAACTCTGTCACCACCGATAAATCCACTATAATTGAGAATTTCAATAAGCATTTTACTACGGCTGGCCATGCTTTCCACCTGGCCACCCCTACCCCGGTCAACAGCACTGCACCCACCACAGCAACTCGCCCAAGCCTTCCCCATTTCTCCTTCTCCCAAATCCAGTCAGCTGATGTTCTGAAAGAGCTGCAAAATCTGGACCCCCACAAATCAGCCGGGCTAGACAATCTGGACCCTTTCTTTCTAAAATTATCTGCCGAAATTGTTGCAACCCCTATTACTAGCCTGTTCAACCTCTCTTTCGTGTCGTCTGAGATTCCCAAAGATTGGAAAGCAGCAGCGGTCATCCCCCTCTTCAAAAGGGGGGACACTCTTGACCCAAACTGCTACAGACCTATATCTATCCTACCCTGCCTTTCTAAGGTCTTTGAAAGCCAAGTTAACCTGTTAGGGCTAGGGGGCAGTATTTGCACGGCTGGATAAAAAATTGTACCCGATTTAATCTGGTTACTAATCCTACCCAGTAACTAGAATATGCATATACTTATTATATATGGATAGAAAACACCCTAAAGTTTCTAAAACTGTTTGAATGGTGTCTGTGAGTATAACAGAAGTGATTTGGCAGGCAAAACCCTGAGACAGATTCTGACAGGAAGTGGATACCTGATGTGTTGTATTACCTTTAAACCTATGCCATTGAAAAACACAGGGGCTGAGGAATATTTTGGCACTTCCTATTGCTTCCACTAGATGTCACCAGCCTTTACAAAGTGTTTTGAGTCTTCTGGAGGGAGATCTGACCGAACAAGAGCCATGGAACGATGATGGCCCATTAGACACCTGGCGCGCTAGGTCATGCTGGGTACCCTCGTTCCAATACGTTTTAAAAGATTTTGCATTCGTCCGCCTTGAATTTTATTCATGTTCTGGTTAAAAAAGGCCCTAATGATTTATGCTATACAACGTTTGACATGTTTGAACGAACGTAAATATATTTTTTCCCCTCGTTCATGAAGTGAAGTCCGGCGGGCTTAGATCATGTGCTAACAAGACGGAGATTTTTGGACATAAATGATGAGCTTTTTTGAACAAAACTACATTCGTTATGGACCTGTGATACCTGGAAGTGACATCTGATGAAGAGAATCAAAGGTAATGGATTATTTACATAGTATTTTCGTTTTTAGATCTCCCCAACATGGCGGCTAGTCTGTATCGCAACGCGTATTTTTCTGGGCGCAGTGCTCAGATTATTGCAAAGTGTGATTTCCCAGTAAGGTTATTTTTAAATCTGGCAAGTTGATTGCGTTCAAGAGATGTAAATCTATAATTCTTTAAATGACAATATAATATTTTACCAATGTTTTCTAATTTTAATTATTTAATTTGTGGTGCTGACTTGAATGCCGGTTATTGGAGGGAAACGATTTCCTGAACATCAATGCCACAGTAAAACGCTGTTTTTGGATATAAATATGAACTTGATAGAACTAAAAATGCATGCATTGTCTAACATAATGTCCTAGGAGTGTCATCTGTTGGAGATTGTAAAAGGTTAGTGCATAATTTTAGCTGATTTTATGGTTTTGGTGACGCCTGTCTTTGAATTGGCACAACATTACACACAACTCTTGTAAATGTACTGTCCTAACATACTCTAAATTTATGCTTTCGCCGTAAAACCTTTTTGAAATCGGAAAACGTGGTTAGATTAAGGAGATGTTTATCTTTCAAAGGGTGTAAAATAATTGTATGTTTGAAAAATTTGAATTTTGACATTTATTTGGATTCAAATTTGCCGCTCTTGAAATGCACCTGCTGTTGATGGAGTGCACCACGAGTGGGACGCTTGCGTCCCACCTAGCCCATAGAGGTTAACAAACAGATCACCGACCATTTTGAATCCCACCGTACCTTCTCCGCTATGCAATCTGGTTTCAGAGCTGCACCCACCCATAGCACGCGTTCCAACAGGTATATCACACTTGTCACCCCCAAAGCCAATTCCTCCTTTGGCCGCCTCTCCTTCCAGTTCTCTGCTGCCAATGACTGGAACGAACTACAAAAATCTCTGAAACTGGAAACACTTATCTCCCTCACTAGCTTTAAGCACCAGCTGTCAGAGCAGCTCACAGATCACTGCACCTGTACATAGCCCATCTATAAATATTCCAAACAACTACCTCTTCCCATATTGTATTTATTTATTTAGCTCCTTTGCACCCCAGTATTTCTACTTTGCACACTCATCTACTGTCAAATCTACCATTCCAGTGTTTTAATTGCTATATTGTATTTACTTCATGGCCTATTTATGGCCTATTTATTGCCTTTACCTCCCTTATCTCACCTCATTTGCTCATATTGTATATAGACTTATTTTTCTACTGTATTATTGACTGTATGTTTGTTTTACTCCATCTGTGTTGTTATATGTGTCGAACTGCTTTGCTTTATCTTGGCCAGGTCGCAGTTGTAAATGAGAACTTGTTCTCAACTTGCCTACCTGGTTAAATAAAGGTGAAAAAAAAAAAAAAAAAATCACCCACAAACAGGACCAAGCCTGGCCTGTTGAGGAGTGACGAACTCCATCCTAGCTGGAGGGGTGCTCTCATCTTATCTATGAACATAGACAGGGCTCTAACTCCCCTAGCTCCACAATGAGATAGGGTGCAGGCTCCGTTGTCCTGAGTCTACACAACTCTGCCAGGACCTAGGATCAAGGGAGACACTAAAGTGTTTTAGTACTATATCTCTTGACACAATGATGAAAATAATCATGGCCTCGAAACCTTCAACCTGCATACTGGACCCTATTCCAACTAAACAACTGAAAGAGCTGCTTCCTGTGCTTGGCCCTCCTATGTTGAACATAATAAACGGCTCTCTATCCACCGGATGTGTACCAAACTCACTAAAAGTGGCAGTAATAAAGCCTCTCTTGAAAAAGCCAAACCTTGACCGAAAAATATAAAAAACTATCGGCCTATATCGAATCTCCCATTCCTCTCAAAATGTTTTGAAAAAGCTGTTGCGCAACTACCTTCCTGAAGACAAACAAAGTATATGAAACGCTTCAGTCTGGTTTTAGACCCCATCATAGCACTGAGACTGCACTTTTGAAGGTGGTAAATTACCTTTTAATGGCGTTAGACCGAGGCTCTGCATCTGTCCTCGTGCTCCGAGACCTCAGTGCTGCTTTTGATACCATTGATCACCACATTCTTTTGGAGAGATTGGAAACCCAAATTGGTCTACATGAACAAGTTCTGGCCTGGTTTAGATCTTATCTGTCGGAAAGATATCAGTTTGTCTCTGTGGCTGGTTTGTCCTCTGACAAATCAACTGTAAATGTCAGTGTTCCTCAAGGTTCCGTTTTAGGACCACTATTGTTTTCACTATATATATTACCTCTTGGTGATGTCATTCGGAAAAATAATGTTAACTTTCACTGCTATGCGGATGACACACAGCTGTACATTTCAATGAAACATGGTGAAGCCCCAAAATTGCCCTCGCTGGAAGTCTGTGTTTCAGACATAAGGAAGTGGATGGCTGCAAATGTTCTACTTTTAAACTCGGACAAAACAGAGATGCTTGTTCTAGGTCTCAAGAAACAAAGAGATCTTATGTTGAGTCTGACAATTAATCTTGATGGTTATACAGTCGTCTCAAATAAAACTGTGAAGGACCTCGACGTTACTCTGGACCCTGATCTCTCGTTTGACGAACATATCAAGACTGTTTCAAGGACAGCTTTTTTCCATCTACGTAACATTGCAAAAATCAGAAACTTTCAGTCTAAAAATGATGCAGAAAATTTTATTCATGCTTTTGTCACTAGTAGGTTAGACTACTGCAATGCTCTACTTTCGGGCTACCCGGATAAAGCACTAAATAAACTTCAGTTAATGCTAAACAAGGCTGCTAGAATCTTGGCTAGAACCAAATAATATGATCATATTACTCCACTGCTAGCCTCTCTACACTGGGTTCCTGTTAAGGCAAGGGCTGATTTCAAGGTTTTACTGCTAACAAAGAAAGCATTACATGGGCTTGCTCCTACCTATCTTTCCGATTTGGTCCTGCCGTACATACCTACACGTACGCTACGGTCACAAGACGCAGGCCTCCTAACTGTCCCCAGTCCACTTGGCTGCGCTGCTGCTCCAGTTTCAACTGTTCTGCCTGCGGCTATGCAATCCTGACCTGTTCACCGGATGTGCTACCTGTCCCCGACCTGCTGTTTTCAACTCTCTAGAGATAGCAGGAGCGGTAGAGATACTCTGAATGATCGACTATGAAAACATTTACATTTACATTTAAGTCATTTAGCAGACGCTCTTATCCAGAGCGACTTACAAATTGGTGCATTCACCTTATGATATCCAGTGGAACAACCACTTTACAATAGTGCATCTAAATCTTTTAAGGGGGGGGGGTTAGAAGGATTACTTTATCCTATCCTAGGTATTCCTTAAAGAGGTGGGGTTTCAGGTGTCTCCGGAAGGTGGTGATTGACTCCGCTGTCCTGGCGTCGTGAGGGAGCTTGTTCCACCATTGGGGTGCCATAGCAGCGAACAGTTTTGAGTGGGCTGAGCGGGAACTGTGCTTCCTCAGAGGTAGGGGGGCCAGCAGGCCAGAGGTGGATGAACGCAGTGCCCTTGTTTGGGTGTAGGGCCTGATCAGAGCCTGAAGGTATGGAGGTGCCGTTCCCTTCACAGCTCCGTAGGCAATCACCATGGTCTTGTAGCGGATGCGAGCTTCAACTGGAAGCCAGTGGAGAGAGCGGAGGAGCGGGGTGACGTGAGAGAACTTGGGAAGGTTGAACATCAGACGGGCTGCTGCGTTCTGGATGAGTTGTAGGGGTTTAATGGCACAGGCAGGGAGCCCAGCCAACAGCGAGTTGCAGTAATCCAGACGGGAGATGACAAGTGCCTGGATTAGGACCTGCGCCGCTTCCTGTGTGAGGCAGGGTCGTACTCTGCGAATGTTGTAGAGCATGAACCTACAGGATCGGGTCACCGCCTTGATGTTAGTGGAGAACGACAGGGTGTTGTCCAGGATCACGCCAAGGTTCTTAGCACTCTGGGAGGAGGACACAAGGGAGTTGTCAACCGTGATGGCGAGATCATGGAACGGGCAGTCCTTCCCCGGGAGGAAGAGCAGCTCCGTCTTGCCGAGGTTCAGCTTGAGGTGGTGATCCGTCATCCACACTGATATGTCTGACAGACATGCAGAGATGCGATTCGCCGCCTGGTTATCAGAAGGGGGACAGGAGAAGATTAATTGTGTGTCGTCTGCATAGCAATGATATGAGAGACCATGTGAGGATATGACAGAGCCAAGTGACTTGGTGTATAGCGAGAATAGGAGAGGGCCTAGAACAGAGCCCTGGGGGACACCAGTGGTGAGAGCGCATGGTGCGGAGACAGATTCTCGCCACACCACCTGGTAGGAGCGACCTGTCAGGTAGGACGCAATCCAAGCGTGGGCCGCGCCGGAGATGCCCAACTCGGAGAGGATGGAGAGGAGGATCTGATGGTTCACAGTATCAAAGGCAGCAGATAGGTCTAGAAGGATGAGAGCAGAGGAGAGAGAGTTAGCTTTAGCAGTGCGGAGAGCCTCCGTGACACAGAGAACAGCAGTCTCAGTTGAATGCCCATTCTTGAAACCTGACTGATTAGGATCAAGAAGGTCATTCTGAGAGAGATAGCAGGAGAGCTGGCCAAGGACGGCACGTTCAAGAGTTTTGGAGAGAAAAGAAAGAAGGGATACTGGTCTGTAGTTGTTGACATCGGAGGGATCGAGTGTAGGTTTTTTCAGAAGGGGTGCAACTCTCGCTCTCTTGAAGACGGAAGGGACGTAGCCAGCGGTCAAGGATGAGTTGATGAGCGAGGTGAGGAAGGGGAGAAGGTCTCCGGAAATGGTCTGGAGAAGAGAGGAGGGGATAGGGTCAAGTGGGCAGGTTGTTGGGCGGCCGGCCGTCACAAGACGCGAGATTTCATCTGGAGAGAGAGGGGAGAAAGAGGTCAAAGCACAGGGTAGGGCAGTGTGAGCAGGACCAGCGGTGTCGTTTGACTTAGCAAACAAGGATCGGATATCGTCAACCTTCTTTTCAAAATGGTTGACGAAGTCATCCGCAGAGAGGGAGGAGGGGGGGGGGGGAGGGGGAGGAGGATCCAGGAGGGAGGAGAAGGTAGCAAAGAGCTTCCTAGGGTTAGAGGCAGATGCTTGGAATTTAGAGTGGTAGAAAGTGGCTTTAGCAGCAGAGACAGAAAAGGAGAATGTAGAGAGGAGGGAGTGAAAGGATGCCAGGTCCGCAGGGAGGCGAGTCTTCCTCCATTTCCGCTCGGCTTCCCGGAGCCCTGTTCTGTGAGCTCGTAGTGAGTCGTCGAGCCACGGAGCAGGAGGGGAGGACCGAGCCGGCCTGGAGGATAGGGGACAGAGAAAATCAAAGGATGCAGAAAGGGAGGAGAGGAGGGTTGAGGAGGCAGAATCAGGAGATAGGTTGGAGAAGGTTTGAGCAGAGGGAAGAGATGATAGGATGGAAGAGGAGAGAGTAGCGGGAGAGAGAGAGCGAAGGTTGGGACGGCGCAATACCATCCGAGTAGGGGCAGAGTGAGAAGTGTTGGATGAGAGCAAGAGGGAAAAGGATACAAGGTAGTGGTCGGAGATTTGGAGGGGAGTTGCAATGAGATTAGTGGAAGAACAAAAAAAACAAAAAAATAAATAAAATTAAAAAAAGCCAACTGACATTTACTCCTGAGGTGCTGACCTGTTGCACCCTCGACAACCACTGTGATTATTATTATTTGACCCTGCTGGTCATCTATGAACATTTTAACATCTTGGCCATGTTCTGTTATAACCTCCACCCGGCACAGCCAGAAGAGGCCTGGCCACCCCTCATAGCCTGGTTCCTCTCTAGATTTCTTCCTAGGTTCTGGCCTTTCTAGGGAGTTTTCCCTAGCCACAGTGCTTCTACACCTGCATTGCTTGCTGTTTGGGGTTTTGGGCTGGGTTTCTGTACAGCACTTTGAGAAATCATCTGATGTAAGAAAGGGTTTATAAATACATTTGATTTGATTTGGTTTGATACAGTGCCTTCAGAAAGAATTCACAACCTTTACATTTTTTCACATTGTGTTGTGTTAAAGCCTGAATTCAAACACATATCCAACACAAAACAACACATCACTGAGTAACACTTCATATTTTCAAGCATGATGATGGTCACATCATGTTATGGGTATGCTTGTCATTGGCAAGGTCTAGGGAGTTTTTTTTGTATATAAAAATAAATGGAGTAGAGCTAAGCACAAGCAAAATCCTAGAGGAAAACCTGGTTCAGTCTAAGGGGTATGAATACTTATATAAATACATGTTTCACTGTCAATAAATGTGCAATAAAATTCTAAAAACATGTTTTCACTTTGTCATTATGGGGTAGTGTGTAGATAGGTGAGCATTTAAAAAAAATATTTAATACATTTTTAATTCATGCTATAACACAACAAAATGTAAACAAAGTCAAGGGGTATGCATACTTTCTGAAGGCACTGCATGTTCTTGCATTTCTAGGAAAGTTGTCTCAATCAATACATCTTAAGTGGACAATTCTAATGGTTAGTTGAACCTCACAAATGAATGCAATTACAGAGCAGATCAGACAACAAACTGTATTGAGTCAGCAGATAGCATGGTCTGAATGTATAGCTAGGCTATATAGGTTGGGCAGTCAATAACAAAAGAGACCCCACTCTCCTTATCAAAACGCAGTACAGAAAGTCAAAATTCACAATTGCAATACACAAAGCTGATAAGTTTGACTTAAAACTGCATTGAGTGGTGAGTGACACCCACTTGATAATTTCATGTCCATTTCAGATTTTATATTTGTCATTTTGCTTCCTTTGTTGCCATTGTCTAACAAAAACAGAACATTAATACATTTGAAGTGTGAAGATTGCAGGAATGAAAACAGACAGACGGGTCTAGGAGAGAAAGGACAGTGTGCTTCCCTGTTTCCTCCAAATAGAGTGATAATTATACAAATATTCCATTGGATTTCATATTCAACTTGTACTAATTTCTCTTGGCTGAAGTGCTCACCATTGTTGAACAGTCTCCACTGACTGAAAGAGCAAGAACAGAACAGGCCCAGGAGTGGGGTTCCATGGCACCAAATAGAGGGGCTCCCTTCACAAATAATTAGGATGAAAGTGGATGAGGGGATGATAGTGTTTCTAAAAGAAGAGGCCTTCATTGAGTTGTATTTTATCTGCTAATTAAACCTCTTGTCCATTTCATTAGCAGATATCTTGCCCCCGTTCCCCAGGCCCCTCCCCCTGTGCATCTTAACTAGCTGTGGGAGGAGGAGGACTGACAGGGGAGCTGAGGTTACGTGCGGGAGCAGAGAGAGCTTCAGATGGCTCATGTTAGCCAGCTGACTCTAGGGAAACTGTCTGGCTTCATCATGTCTTTCCTGAATCACATCATTACCAGCTGTCATGTAGCCTTTGATAAAGCGTATGTCAGCAAAGAAAGTCTTTTAGAGTCCTCTATGGGAATCTGCCTATTCATCTTTGTTGATATGCTATTAAAAAACACAAGGCAATAGTTTAATCACCAACTCCAATCATTAACTACTTTACACGTTACTCATTGTGTATTAATTCCTTGTGTTATAATTGTTTTTCTATAATTTTCTCTTTACATTGTTGGGAAGGGCTGTAAGTAAGCATTTCACTGTAAGTCTACACCTGTTGTTTACGAAGCATGTGACACATGCAATTTGATTTGATTTTGACAATCCAGTTTCTTTCTCTCGCTCTGCCAAGTAATGAAAATGAAGTTTCTCCCATGAGGGTAAAGAATTCTGTCTTTCTTCTCTATCATTATCACTTCAACAGGTGAACATGGCAACAGTGTAGTCGAGCAGAGCTCTGGTCTGGGGAAATGACTGAGAGAATGCTTCATGCTTTGTAGCTATTGGGAATCAGAGTCAATTACAGGCTGTCCAATGACTGATTGGAGAGGCACTCCAGACATCCCTGGCACTAGACTGCTACGCACTAAAATGGAACAGAAACCATCCACAAGGTAATGTACTTTTTGGTGTGTGTCCGTGAGCCAATTTTCAAGCATTTCTGCTAGTTACAAAACCCATCTGTTGATTGTGACCACACAATCAAATAAAATTGTCAAATACACATATTTTGCAGATGTTATTTCAGGTACAGCGAAATACTTATGTTGTAGCTTCAACAGTACAATATACCTAACAATACACACAATTCCTCCTCCCGCCCAGTATATAAATACACTGAACAAAAATATAAACGCAACATGCAACAATTTCAAAGATTTTACTGATTTACAGTTCATATAAGGAAATCAGTCAACTGAAATGAATGCATTAGTCCCTAATCTATGGATTTCACGACTGGAATACAGATATGGGTCTGTTGGTCACAGATACACTATATATAAAAGTATGTGGACACCCCTTCAAATTACTGGATTTGGCTATTTCAGCCACACCCGTTGCTGTCAAGTGTATAAAATTCAGCACACAGCCATGCAATCTCCATAGACAAACATTGACAGTACCAGTGGTGTAAAGTACTTAAGTAAAAATACTTTTAAGTACTACTTAAGTAGTTTTTTGGGGCATCTGTACTTTACTATTTATATTTTTGAAAACTTTTACTTTTACTCCACTACATTCCTTAAGAAAATAATGTACTTTACTCCTTTCATTTTCCCTGACACACAAAAGTAGTCATTACATTTAGAATGCTCAAGCATGCCAGAATTATGGCACATATAAATATAACGCTTTGTCATCCTGTAACGGCTGTCTTTGGGAAGAGAGGACCAAAACGCAGCGGGTTGCGTGCTCATCATTATATTTATTAAATAAATGAACACGAAAAAACGACGACAGGAAACAGTTTAGCAGGCTATACACATAACAGCAGTGCTAAAACACAACTACCCACAAAATCCCCAGGTGAAAACAAGCATCTAATATATGACTCCCAATCAGGAACAACGACGCGCAGCTGTTCCTGATCGGGAGCCACACAAACCACACAGAAATAGACAGACTAGAAAACCATAGAAAACCAACACTAGAACATATACTCAAACCCCAGACTACATTAACCAAACACCCCTTTAATAACACACACAACCCCAACCATACAAAACAAATACCCTTCTGCCACGTCCTGACCAAATATTAATACAATTACTCCCTCTGCTGGTCAGGACGTGACACATCCCTACTGTCTCTGATCTGGCGGACTCACGAAACACAACTACTGTGTTTGTAAATTATGTCTGAGTGTTGGAGTGTGCCCCTTTCTGTCCATAATTAAAAATTATATGAAAATAGTGCCGTCTGGTTTGCTTAATATAAGGATGTATAGCATTTACTTTTACCCAAGTATGACAATGTAGTACTTTTTCTACCACTGTACTTAAATACATTTAAAACCAGATACTTTTAGACTTTTACTCAAGTAGTATTTTATTGGGTAACTTTCACTTTTACTTGAGTCATTTTCTGTTAAGTTATCTTTACTTTTACTCAAGTATGACAATTCAGTATATTTCCACCACTGGGCAGTACAATGGCCTTATTGAAGAGCTCATTGACTTTCAACGCGACACCGTGATAGGATGCCACCTTACCAACAAGTCAGTTGTCAAGTTTCTGCCCTGATAGAGCTTCCCCGGTCAACTTTAAGTGCTGCTATTGTGAAGTGGAAACGCCTAGGAGCAACAACGGCTCAGCCGGGAAGTGGTAGGCCACACAAGCTAACAGAACGAGATCGCCGAGTGCTCAAGAGCATAGTGCGTAAAAATCATCTGTCCTTGGTTGCAACACTCACTACCGAGTTTCAAACTGCCTCTGGAAGTAAAGTTAGCACAATAACTGTTTGTCGGGAGCTTCGTGAAATGGGTTTCCATGGCCGAGCAGCCGCAAACAAGCCTAAGATCACCAGGCGCAATGCCAAGCGTAGGTTGGAGTAGTGTAAAGCTCGCTGCCATTAGACCCTGGAGCAGTGGAAACACGTTCTCAGGAGTGATAAATCAGCTTCACCATCTGGCAGTCCGACGGACGAATCTGGGTTCAGCAGGTGCCAGGAGAACGATACCTGCCCGAATGCCAACTGTAAATTTTGGTTGAGGAGGAATAATGGTCTGGGGCTGTTTTTCATGGTTCGGGCTAGGCCCCTTAGTTGCAATGAAGGGAAATATTAACGCTACAGCATACAATGGCATTCTAGACGATTCTGTGCTTACAACTTTGAGGCAACCGTTCGGGGAAGGCTCTTTCCTGTTCCAGCATGACAATGCCTCCGTGCACAAAGCAAGGTCCATATAGAAATGGTTTGTCGAGATGGGTGTGGAAGAACTTGATTGGCCTGCATAGAACCCCATCGAACACCTTTGTGATGAATTGAAACGCTGACTGCGAGCCAGGCCTAATTGCCCAAAATCAGTGCCCGAACTCACTAATGCTCATGGCTGAATGGAAGCAAGTCCCCAGAGCAATATTCCAAACTTGAAGGTCACTTTTTGCCCACTGAAGTCAGTTACGACACTGAACTGCAGTCAGGTCAAGACCCTTGCTAAGGACGATGAGCTTCCCTGAGACGGTTTTGAACAGTTTGTGCAGAAATTCTTTGGTTGTGCATACCCAGTTTCATCAAATGTCCGGGTGGCTGGTCTCAGACGATCCCGTATTTGAAGAAGCCATATATGAAGGTCCTGGTTTGGCGTGGTTACATGTGGTCTGCGGTTGTGAGGCGAGTTGGACGTACTGCCAAATTCTCTAAAACGATGTCGGAGGTGTCTTATGGTAGAGAAATGAACATTAAATTATCTGGCAACAGCTCTGGTGGACACTCCTGTACTCAGCATGCCAATTGCACTCTCTCTCAAAATGTGAGACAACTGTGGCATTGTGTTTTGTGACTAAACTGCACATTTTAGAGTGGCCTTTTATTGTCCCCAGTACAAGGTGCAACTGTGTAATGATCCTGTCAGGAGGATGGATTATATTTGCAAAGGAGAAAGGCTCAATAACAAGGATGTAAACAAATTTGTGCACAAAATCTGAAATAAATAATATTTTTGTGCATATTCAACATTTCTGGGATCTTTTATTTCAGCTCATGAAACATGGGACCAACACTTTACATTTTGAGTGTATATTTTTTCAGTGATTTAAAATGTATATAATGGCGTGTATTGACATTACGGACAGTTTATGAATAGGAAAGTTGTGTACAGCAGTATTTATATAGGTGGAGCCTTGACTACAATAGAGTATATACATATGAACAGTGCTTTCAGAAAGTATTCCTATCCCTTGAATGTTTCTACATTTTGTTGTGTCACTGGCCTACACAAAATACCCAATAATGTCAAAGTGGAATATGTTTATATAAATGTTTACAAATGACCAAAAAATGTAAAGCTGAAATGTCTTGAGTCAATAAGTATTCAAACCCTTTGTTATGGCAAGCCTAAATAAGTTCAGGAGTAAACATTTGCTTAACAAGTCACAATAATTTGCATGGACTCACTCTGTGTGCAATAATAGTCTTTAACATGGTTTTTGAATGACTACCTCATCTTTGTACCCCACACAATGCCTTGCAAAAGGGCACCTATTGGTAGATGGGTAAAAATAAAAATAAACACACATTGAATATCCATTTGAGCATGGTGAAGTTATTAATTACACTTTGGATGGTGTATCAATACACCCAAAACATGCATCCTGTTTGCAACTAGGCACTAAAGTAATACGGCAAAAAATGTGGCCAAGCAATTCAAAGTGTTATGTTTGGGGAAATTCCAACACAACATATTGCTGAGTACCACTCTCCAAATGATCAAGCATTGTGGTGGCTGCATCATGTTATGAGAATGCTTGTAATCGTTAAGGAATGGGGAGTTTATTCAGAATAAAAACTAAAAGGAATGGAGCTAAGCACAGGCAAAATCAGAGGAAAAGCTGGTTCAGTCTGCTTCCAGCAGACACTGGGAGATGAATTCACCTTTCAGCAGGACAATAACCTAAAACACAAGGCCAAATATACACTGGAGTTGTTTACGAAGATGACATTGAATGTTCCTGAGTGGCTTAGTTACAGTTTTGACTTAAATTGGCTTGAAAATCTATGGCAAGACTTGAAAATGGCTGTCAAGCAATGATCAACAACCAACTTGACAGAGCTTGAATAATTTCAAAACGATAATGTGCAAATATTGTACAATCCAGGTGTGCAAAGCTCTTAGAGACTTGCCTAGAAAGACTGGCAGCTGTAATCACTGCCAAAGGTGATTCTAACATGTATTGACTAAGAGGTGTGAATACTTACGTAAATTCAATTTCTGTATTTCCTTTGTCACTATGAGGTATTGTGTGTAGATTGGTGAGGGAAAAATATATTTAATACATTTTGAATTCAGGCTGTAACACAACTAAATATGGAATAAGTCAAGGGTTATGAATACTTTCTGAAGGGCAGCAGTCTCTAAGGTGCAGGGTAGAGTACCGGGTGGTAGCCGGCTAGAAACAGTGACTAAGTTCAGGGCAGGGTACTGGGCGGAGGCCGGCTAGTGCTGACTATTTAAAAGTCTGATGCCCTCGGTCCCTTCTTTGATGGACCTGTACTGTCTCCGCCTTCTAAATGGTAGCCGGGTGAACAGGCTGTGGCTCGGTTGGCTGAGGTGATACCAGGTGCTGTAGATGTCCTGGAGGGCAGGCAGTGTGCCTCCAGTAATGCGTTTGGCTGACCACAACACCCTCTGAAGAGCCCTGCGGTTGAGGACGGTGCAATTGCCGTACCAGGCGGTGATACAGACTGACAGGATGCTCTCAATTGTGCATCTGTATTAGTTCATGAGGGTCTTAGGGTCCAAGATTAATTTATTCAGCCTCCTGAGGTTGAAGAGGCACTGTTGCACCTTCTTCACCACACTGTCTGTGTGGATGGAGCATTTCAGGTTGTCAGTGATGTGCACGCTGAGGAACTTTTCACCCTCTCCTCTGTGGCCCCATCGATGTGGATGGGGGTGTGCTTTCTTTGCCTCCTCCTAAAGTCCACGATCAGCTCCTTCGTTTTGCTGACATTAAGTTGGTTATTTTACTTACACCACTCTGCCAAGGCCCTCATCTCCTCCCTGTAGGCTGTCTCGTCATTGTTGGTAATCAGGCCTACCACTGTTGTGTTGTCAGCAAACGTAATGATTGAGTTACCACAATCACACAATGAAACATACCACAGCCGCCGGGATGATTATTCTTTTTCCTGGAGAGTTCTTTATTCCTGTCCGTGCAATGGACAGAGTACCCTAATGGTTGAATGGACGGGGACAGTACATCCGGAGAAAGCTGTGATTCCGTAAAACAGAATATGTGACAGTCCCTGATGTCTCTCTGGAATGAAATCCTCGCCCTGAGCTTGTCTACTGTATTGTCCAGGGACTGAACGATAGCTGGTAACATACTCTGAAGCGTTGGATGGTATTCACACCTCCTGGGTCTGACTAGGAGCCCAGACCTTATTCCTCTTCTCTGTCAATGGCGTCTCGGGGCAGCCGCCGAGATGATTAGAATTACCTTGTGGGAGTTACAAACAAAGGATCACATTATACTGTATCTGAATATCTAAACAACATGGAGACAAACAAGCTTGATGTGTTGTATGCAGTCACAGTGAAGTTCTGTCCAATAGCTCCAACCCAAACGCAGCTGTTGGTAAAGTTCAAAACCAGTGTAAATGAGGAAAGAATGAGGTTTTGCAAATCAACTTCCATTAATAGGATATAAAAGAACACTACAAATAATGTTCAGAAATCTCAATCAGGGTAATAGCAGACAAAAAACTACCAATCATGTGGGTATGTTTGTGATATTAAATTCACAGTACTAGTCTATTCAGCAGTGATGGGTACTATGTCTGACAATTCCTCATGAATTTATTCTGCTGTTATTAGGGTTGCCAAAGGAGGGTATATCTCTGGTAACTTTCAAAGTTTAAACTACCCACATTTTTGTAACTTTAAAGTTAGTGGCCTTTTTGGGTACTTCAGATTATCACAAGTGTCTGTAATTATCTTTGGCCCTCTGTGTGACATTATTATATGTAAAATATATAAAATAATAAAATAAGCTGTCTTTGATATAAATATTTTGGTGCCAAACTGGTGGCATTTGTGAAAAATGTCAATAGCTGAAAGAGTTGCAAATGCCACTGTTGATTGGATATATTTTTTCCTTAATTAGGATATTTTCTCTTGAACCATATGGTCTATCAACTAGAAACGAATGGACAATATGTAGATACCAGACATGGATAGTATAGTATTATTCTATCACACATTCAATAGTCAGTCCTCTGGATATTGTAACAGAGAGATACATTTTGGCCCCTTAGAGGGGGAATGGCTGACTAGTCCTTGGCCATTGTCCTTTGTGCTTCCTTGTGTTCCTGGACCATTTGCAATGCAGCTCCAGGTGACAGAGAGCACATACATTAGGGCCAAGCCTACATTATCATAAACTGCCATAGATTACCTGTTAATTACCAAAATTACTGAAAGTTCTAGGTAACTTTGGTAAATTACCATTAGCTTTGCAAGCTGTCATGTTACATAGAAACATACATGAAACATATTGTACATCCAATCTCTTTTCTATTAAGAGTTCCTCAGAGAATTTGGACCCAGTCCAAGTTGGACCACCCCCCCTGTCCCCAAGGTCATTGCTCAGTGTCGCCGTCACTTGCTTGTCACACTCTGCACCCTCCACCCCTTTCCCCCCAGTCTGAAGGGCAATGATGAACCTGCTCACGTTCAGAGCTCCTAGGAGATGTGCTGGTGGCACACAATGTGACATCCTTCCCCTCTGACACACATACACACACACACACACACACATACACACACAGGTCTGCAGGGCAATGGACGGCTACAGGTGTTGTTAAGCATACGTCTCCATTGATGCAGCACTGATTAGCCACCCATAATGACTCTGACCTTTCCAGTGAAACTCCTTAAAGACTAAACATGATGCACAAACACCACTACCACACTGATAATTAAAATGAGGTACAGGGACAAGAATAGTCCAATTCAACAGCAACAAAACAAATGCTCAGAGCCCTAGGCATAGACACTATGACACCAGCTCTGTGCTCCCAACAAAGAGTTTACCGCAGGGATCCATTTCCATATTGCTATCAGCACTATTATGTTGCTGCAGTCATCCAGCACTGCATACAGTACCTTCAAATCAAATGTTATTGGTCAGATACACATATTTAGCAGATGTTATTGTGGGTGTAGAAAAATGCTTGTGTTCCTAGCTCCAACAGCGCAGTAGTGTCTAACAGTGCAGTAGCATCTAAAAACGGTTCACAACAATACATACAAATCTAAAAGTAAAAGAATGGAATTAAGAAATATATAAATATTCGATGGAGCAATGTCAGAGTGGCAATAACTAAAATACAGTACAATATAATACAGTATATAAATATGAAATGAGTAAAGCAGTATGTAAACATTATTTAACCATTATTAAAGTGACTAGTGTTCCATTATTAAAGTGGCCAGTGATTCCAAGTCTATGTATATAGGGCAGCAGCCTCTTAAGGTGCAGGGTTGCGTAACCGGCTGGAAGCCGGCTAGTGATGGCTATTTAACAGTCTGATGGCCTTAAGTTGGCAATCAGCTTTGATGCCCCAGCTTTGATGCACCTGTACTAGAGGTCGACCGATTAATCGGAATGGCCGATTAATTAGGGCCGATTTCAAGTTTTCATAACAATCGGTAATCGGTATTTTTGGACACCGATTACATTTTTATTTTTTTTACGCCTTTATTTAACTAGGCAAGTCAGTTAAGAACACATTCTTATTTTCAATGACAGCCTAGGAACGGTGGGTCAACTGCCTTATTCAGGGGCAGAATGACAGATTTTTACCTTGTCAGCTCGGGGATTCAATCTTGCAACCTTACGGTTAACTAGTCCAATGCTCTAACCACTTGCTTTACATTGCACTCCACGAGGAGCCTGCCTGTTATGCGAATGCAATAAGAAGCCAAGGTAAGTTGCTAGCTAGCATCAAACTTATCTTATAAAAAAACAATCAATCAATCATAATCACTAGTTAACTACACATGGTTGATGATATTACTAGTTTATCTAGGCCTGTCTTGCATTGCATATAATCAATGAGGTGCGCATTCGCGACTGTCATTGCTCCAACGTGTACCTAACCATAAACATCAATGTCTTTCTTAAAATCAATACACAAGTATATATTTTTAAACCTGCATATTTAGCTAAAAGAAATCCAGGTTAGCAGGCAATATTAACCAGGTGAAATTGTGTCACTTCTCTTGCATTCATTGCACGCAGAGTCAGGGTATATGCAACAGTTTAGGCCGTCTGGCTCATTGCGAACTAATTTGCCAGAATTTTACGTAATTATGACATAACATTGAAAATTGTGCAATGTAACAGGAATATTTAGACTTAGGGATGCCACCCGTTAGATAAAATATGGAACGGTTCCGTATTTCACTGAAAGAAAAAACGTTGTTTTCGAGATGATAGTTTCCGGATTCGACCATATTAATGACCTAAGGCTCATATTTGTGTGTTTATTATATTATAATTAAGTCTATGATTTGATATTTGATAGAGCAGTCTGACTGAGCGGTGGTAGGCACCAGCAGGCTCGTAAGCATTCATTCAAACAGCACTTTCGTGCGTTTTGCCAGCAGCTCTTCGCAATGCTTCAAGCATTGCGCTGTTTATGACTTCAAGCCTATCAACTCCCAAGATTAGGCTGGTGTAACCGATGTGAAATGGCTAGCAAGTTAGCCGGGTGCGCGCTAATAGCGTTTCAAACGTCACTCGCTTTGAGACTTGGAGTAGTTGTTCCCCTTGCTCTGCATGGGTAACGCTGCTTCGAGGGTGGCTGTTGTCGATGTGTTCCTGGTTCGAGCCCAGGTAGGAGCGAGGAGAGGGACGGAAGCTATACTGTTACACTGGCAATACTAAAGTGCCTATAAGAACATCCAATAGTCAAAGGTATATGAAATACAAATAGTGTAGAGAGAAATAGTCCTATAATTCCTATAATAACTACAACCTAAAACTTCTTACCTGGGAATATTGAAGACTCATGTTAAAAGGAACCACCAGCTTTCATATGTTCTCAAGTTCTGAGCAAGGAACTTAAACGTTAGCTTTTTTACATGGTACATATTGCACTTTTACTTTCTTCTCCAACACTTTGTTTTTGCATTATTTAAACCAAATTGAACATGTTTCATTATTTATTTGAGGCTAAATTGATTTTATTGATGTATTATATTAAGTTAAAATAAGTGTTCATTCAGTATTGTTGTATTTGTCATTATAACAAATAAATAAAAAATAAAAAAATCGGCCGACTAATCAGTATCGGCGGTTTTTGGCCCGCCAATAATCGGTAGCGGTATCGGCGTTGGGAAAAAAAATCATAATCGGTCGACCTCTAACCTGTACTGACCTAGCCTTCTGCATGATAGCGGGGTGAACAGGCCATGGCTCGGGTGGTTAATGTCCTTGATAATTTTTTTGGCCTTCCTGTGACATCGTGTGCTGTAGGTGTGCTAGAGGGCAGGTAGTTTGCCCACGGTGATGCGTTGGGGAGAATTCGCCACCCTCTGGAGAGCCCTGCAGTTGCAAGCGGTGCTGTTGGTCGTACCAGGCGGTGATACAGCCCGACAGGATGCTTTCAATTTCAATCTGTAAAAGTTTGTGAGGGTTTTAGGGGACAAGCCAAAAGTCTTCAGCCTCCTGAGGTTGAAGAGGCTCTGTTGCGCCTTCTTCACCACATAGTCTGTGTTGGTGGACCATTTCAGATCGTCAGCGATGAGTACGCCAAGGAACTTGAAGCTTTCCACCTTCTCCACTGCGGTCCCATCGATGTGGATAGGGGCGTGCTCCCTCTGCTGTTTCCTGAAGTCCATAATCAGCTCCTTTGTTTTGTTGACGTTGAGTGAGAGGTTATTTTCCTGGCACCACTCTCCCAATGCCCTCACCTCCTCCCCTGTAGGCTGTCTCGTCATTGTTGGTAATCAGGCCTACTATTGTCTTGTCGTCTGCAAACTTGATGATTGAGTTGGAGGCGTGCATGGCCACGCAGTCATGGGTGAACAGAAGGGGGCTGAGCACGCATCCATGTGGATCCCTGTGTTGTTTCATATGTTCACCACTGGGGGGCCGCCCATCAGGAAGTCCAGGACCCACTTGCACAGGGTGGGTTTCAGACCCTGGGCCCCGAGCTTAATGATGAGCTTGGATGGTACTATGGTGTTGAATGCTGAGCTATAGTCAATGAACAGCATTCTTAGATAGGTATTCCTCTTGTCCAGATGAGATAGGGCAGTGTGCAGTGCGATGGCGATTGCATTGTCTTTGGATCTATTTGGGCGGTAAGCAAATTGTAGTGGGACTAGGGTTTCAGGTAAGGTAGAGGTGATATGATCCTAAATTAGCCTCTCAAAGGACTTCATGATGACAGAAGTGAGTGCTATGTGGCGACAGTCATTTAGTGCAGTTACCTTTGCTTTCTTGGGTACAGGAACAATTGTGGACATCTTGAAGCAAGTGGGGACAGCAGAATGGGACAGGGAGAGAATGAATATGTCCGTGAACACTCCAGCCAGCTGGTCTGTGCATGCTCTGAGGATGCGGCTAGGGATGCCGTCTGGACCGGCAGCCTTGCGAGGGATAACACATTTAAATGTCTTATGTCAGCCACGGAGAAGGAAAGCCCACAGTCCTTGGTAGCGGGACGCGTTGGTGGCACTGTGTTGTCATCAAAGCGGGCGAAGAAGGTGTTTAGCTTGTCCGGAAGCAAGACGTCAGTGTCCACGACGTGGCTGGTTTTTCCTGTGTAGTCCATAATTGTCTGTAGACCCTGCCACACACGTCTCGTGTCTGAGCTGTTGAACTGTGACTCCACTTTGTTTCTGTAGTGATGTTTTGCGGCCATATTCCCAGTCACCTTGCCATGGCTAAATGGCTACCCGGAACATATCCCTGTCCGCGTGATCAAAACAATCTTGAAGCATGGATTCCGATTGGTTAGACCAGTGTTGAAAAGACCTTAGCACGGGTAATTCCTGTTTGAGTTCCTGCCTATAGGAAGGGAGGAGCAACATTAAGTTGTGATTAGATTTGTTCAATGGGGGGCAGGGGAGGGCCTTGTAGGCATTTCAAAAAGTTGAGTAGCAGTGGTCCAATGTTTAACCAGCGCGAGTACTACAGTCAATGTGTTGGTCTAACTTCGGAAGCGCTTTCCCCAAATTTGCTTTGTGAAAATCCCCAGCTACAATAAATGCGGCCTCAGGAAATGTGGTTTCCAGTTTGCATAAAGTCCAGTGTAGTTCCTTGAGGGCCGTAGTGGAATCGGCTTGAGGGGGAATATACACGGCTGTGACTATAACCAAAGAGAATTCTCTTGGGAGGTAATACAGTCGGCATTTGATTGTGAGGTAATCTAGGTCGAGTGAACAAAAGGACTTGAGTTTCTGTATTAATCATGAGTGGTTAATCATGAAACATACACCTCCGCCTTTATTCTTCCCGGAGAGTTCTTTATTCTTGTCTGCGCGAAGGACTAAGAACCCAGATGGCTGTACGGATGGGGGCAGTATATCCCTGGGGCTTAGGATAGTCGAGGTAATATGTACATCTACAGTTGAAGTCGGAAGTTTACATACACCTTAGCCAAATACATTTAAACTCAGTTTTTCACAATTCCTGACATTTAATCCTTGCAAAAATTCCCTGTCTTAGGTCAGTTAGGATCACCACTTTATTTTAAGAATGTTAAATGTCATAATAATAGTATAGAGAATGATTTATTGCAGCTTTTATTTCTTTCATCACATTCCCAGTGGGTCAGAAGTTTACATACACTCAATTAGTATTTGGTAGCATTGCCTTTAAATTGTTTAACTTGGGTCAAACGTTTCAGGTAGCCTTCCACAAGATTCCCACAATAAGTTGGGTGAATTTTGGCCCATTCCTCCTGATAGAGCTGGTGTAACTGAGTCAGGTTTTTTAGGCCTCCTTGCTCGCACACACTTTTTCAGTTCTGCCCACAAACTTTCTATAGGGTTGAGGTCAGGGCTTTGTGATGGCCACTCCAATACCTTGACTTTGTTGTCCTTAAGCCATTTTGCCACACCTTTGGAAGTATGCTTGGGGTCATTGTCCATTTGGAATACCCATTTGCGACCAAGCTTTAACTTCCTGACTGATGTCTTGAGATGTTGCTTCAATATAGCCACATAATTTTTCATCCTCATGATGCCATCTATTTTGTGAAGTGCACCAGTCCCTCCTGCAGCAAAGCACCCCCACAACATGATGCTGCCACCTCTGTGCTTCACGGTTGGGATGGTGTTCTTCGGCTTGCAAGCCTCCCCCTTTTCCCTCCAAACATAACAATGGTTATTATGGCCAAAGAGTTCTATTTTTGTTTCATCAGACCAGAGGACATTTCTCCAAAAAGTATGATCTTTGTCCCCATGTGCAGTTGCAAACCATGGCCTGGCTTTTTTATGGCTATTTTGGAGCAGTGGTTACTTCCTTGCTGAGCGGCCTTTCAGGTTATGTCGATATAGGACTCGTTTTACTGTGGATATAGATACATTTGTACCCGTTTCCTCCAGTATCTTCACAAGGTCCTTTGCTGTTGTTCTGGGATTGATTTGCACTTTTTGCACCAAAGTACATTAATCTCTAGCAGCCAGAACGCGTCTCCTTCCTGAGCAGTATGATGGCTGTATGGTCCCCTGGTGTTTATACTTGGGTACTATTGTTTGTACAGATGAACGTGGTACCTTCAGGGTTTGGAAATTGCTCCCAAGGATGAACCAGACTTGGGGAGGTCTACATTTTTTTTCTGAGGTCTTGGCTGATTTCTTTTGATTCTCCCATGATGTCAAGCAAAGAGGCACTGAGTTTGAAGGTAGGGCTTGAAATACATCCACAGGTACACCTCCAATTGACTCAAATGATGTCAATTATCCTATCAGAAGTGTCTAAAGCCATGACATCTTTATCTGGAATTTTCCAAGCTGTTTAAAGGCATGGTCAATTTAGTGTATATAAACTTCTGACCCACTGGAATTATGATATAAGTGAAATAATCTGTGTCATGCACAGAGTAGATGTCCTAACCGACTTGCCAAAACTGTAGTTTGTTAACAAGAAATGTATGGAGTGGTTGAAAAACAAGTTTTAATGACTCCAACCTAAGTGTATGTAATCTTCCGACTTCAACTGTAGGTAGATATAAAGTGACTATGCATGGAGAATAAACAGAGAGTAGCAGCAGCGTAAAAATGCAAATAATCCGGGTAGCCATTTGATTAGCTGTTAATGAGTCTTATGGCTTGGGGGTAGAAGCTGATCAGAAGCCTTTTGGACCTAGACTTGGCGTTCCAGTACCGCTTGCCGTGCGGTAGCAGAGAGAACAGTGTATAACTAGGGTGGCTGGAGTTTTTGGCAATTTTTTAGGGCTTTCCTCTGACACCGCCTGGTATAGAGGTCCTGGATGGCAGGAAACTTGGCCCCAGTGATGTAATGGGCCTGTACACACTATCCTCTGTAGCGCCTTGCGGACGGAGGCCGCAAGTTGCCATACCAGGCAGTGATGCAACCAGTTAGGATGCTCTCGATGGTGCAGCTGTAAAACCTTTTGAGGATCTGAGGACCCATGCCAAATCTTTTCAGTCTCTTGAGGGGGAATAGGCGTTGTCGTGCCCTCTTCACGACTGTCTTGGTGTGTTTGGACCATGATAGTTTGTTGGTGATGTGGACACCAAGGAACTTGAAGCTCGTAACCTGCTCCACTACAGCCCCGTCGATGAGAATGGGGATGTGCTCGGTCCTCCTTTTTCTGTAGTCCACAATCATCTCCTTTGTCTTGATCACGTTGAGGGAGAGGTTTTTTTCCTGGCACCACACTGCGAGGTCTTTGAACTCCTCCCAACAGGCTGTCTCATCGTTGTTTGTGATCCTTGCCCTGAGCTTGTCTACTTTATTATCCAGAGACTGAACATTAGCGAGTAATATACTCGGAAGCGATGGATGGTGTGCATGCCTCCTGAGTCGAACTAGAAGTCCACTCCGAATACCTCATCTCCGCCCGCGGTGTTTTGGAGCAGCCTCTGGAATAAGTTCAATTGCCCTGGGTGGTAAAAACAAAGTATACAATTCGGAAAAGTCGTATTTATGGTTGTAATGCTGGTGACTTACCGCCACTCTGATATCCAAAAGTTCTTTACGGCTGTATGTAATAACACAAAAAAATATCTCGGCTAATAATGTAACATATAACACACCTGGCCTCCTAATCTTTATTTGGCGATGCACAAGGCTGCAATATTTAGATAAATAGAAAGGCTCCGTGTTCATGGCTGCATGCTTAATATTAAAGTGGAATCCTGTAGTGTTGATTAACCATATTTGACCTGTGCTAGCCTAAAGATCTGGGCTCTGATAGCACATAGCTCAGGCTGCTAACATGCCTCTGGGGAATGCATTGCAATTCAGTGGCAATTAAATGGGTACTTTTCATCACTCTGTAGTCCGTACCACAGCACACCGCACACATATTCACCAGTCACTCACAGGATGTCTAAAGTTTAAACAGGCTGTCAAACTCTGCCCCTCGTCTCAGAATTAAGTTAGAACTGATTTTCAGTTTAGTATTTGACTGCCTGCTTCATGTGTCATTACGCATACGGCAGCATTTACAATATGCCTCTGAAAATAAATGCAATTAGAAAGGGAGGAAATGCAATAACCCGTAAATGAAACGCATGAACGTGGGTGAAATGCTTTTCCCCCATCTGAATGTGAGAAGAGCAACCCAGCGCTAAGACAGACTGGGGCACTAAGGCAGGAACTCAATATAACCCCTCATAGCAATGTTAATACAGTGTCTTTGTTTACAAGACTTGGCACATCTTATTCTGAAAATTGGAAATGTGAAACTAGGCCCTGCTCTGTACTTTGTAAATGCTGCAATGCAGTAGTAATTGAATTGAGCCCATAATGTACTGCCAACCCAGCAGTGGAGGAGTTCAGCAGGGCAGACAGGGAGGTGTGGTGCATGACTGGCTGTGTGTGAAGGAGAGTTGGATAAACTGGCCCTGCCCGAGGGAGAGATTGCTCTGATCCCTGACTGTGACATTGAGATTTGACCCCACTCTCTGGAGGCTGGTGGACACCCTGAGGGTCTTAACTGGGACAGCTCTACTGTCTTCTAGGATATTCTTGTACCTTTTGTTACAGGTTTTGGAGTTTGGTTCTATTTGGGGGTGAACGTGCCCTGATTGGTCATCCTCGTTGGTCAGGATGTGTTGCACCTGTCACCTTGATAGTAAGTCATTACAGGTGATATTTAATAGCTGCAGAGCCAATGCTCCAGGTGGCATGAGAGATGTTAGAAGAGCTAGACTGTTGTTTAACTCTCACTCTTTAAAGCTGCACTATGTAACTTTTTGGGCGGCCTGACCATATTCATTTAAAAATGTGTTATAGATGTGGCATTCTCATTGAAAGCAAGATAAGAAGCGGTAGATGTTCTATGTGTGCTATTTCTATGCTTCCCATTCTTAAGTTTTGTTTTTGCGTCTTTTACTTTCGGTTTTGCACACCAGCTTCAAACAGTTGAATACAATATTTTTGGTCATGGAAAAGATACGTAACAGCAGTTTAGATGGTAGAATTATTATCTACACTATACTTGCTTTTTTTTGTCACAAACTGAAATTAGGCAAACTGATTTGGCAACCAGGAAATGGCTGTGTGATATTTGCATAGTGCATCTAAGTTTGCTCTCCAGCGTGCGGGACGGAGGGAGGAAAACTGGGAGAGAGTGAGGAAGCAGTGTGCCGGGATGAGCACGTCACTTTAATATTGGGCCAGTGTCTGTATCTCTGTGCCGCAGTGAGGTGCCCCTGTCCGTCTTTGCTCAGTGTCCAGTCAGTGCAGTTGGCCCCTGCAGTGTGAGGGGCCGAGACACCTCCCTGCTCTGGTCCAGTGACTGGAGCAACACCATATCACGGTCCGGCCTAGCTCCAGCTATGCTGTTTTCATTTGAGGTCAGGTCTCCAAAGTGCTCCTGCTTCTTCACCCCTACATAGAAAACCGGCAGGCCTCCTCCTTACAGTTCTCTCGCTCTCTTTTGTTTTCTTTCTGACCTTGACTACATATTGAATTACATTGGCCCGCTCTATGCTTTCAAACAAACCCAAAATCAGTTTGAGAGCTGTTTATACATAGGCGCTCAGCGTGAATTGCAAATGACAGGCAAATCCGACCCGTCTCAGCTCCAGCTAATCTGTGGCAGACAAACAGCAGGCCAGGCATGGGAGCAAACACCTGATGCGGGGATTGAGGGTCGGACAAACTAAAGGAACAGATTAACATTGAAACAACCACATCACACATCCAACAACTGCACAGGCACAGAGCTGGGGAAGGGCAAGGTGAATTACCAGAAGAATCATCCTGGTCTTTCACTTAACTTTCCTCTTAAATTTGTAGTCCCTGGGGTCATTTGCACAGCTGCAATCTTAAGCACAATAGCAGAGCTCCTCTAGAGAACATCTCACCTAACCTCTGCAAATGTGTACCAGAGGTCTTTGTGCACAAAACCACCTGTATATTGAGGCCCCGGTGCACTGCTATCAGGGGTGTCATGCACAAAGTATGTGAGGAAGGGGGAGGGGGGTCTTTATTCTATAACTAGAGGACGCCTGATATCTCCAAGTATACGTTGTCTAGTATTGTCTCTTTGCTACAGTTGAAGTCGGAAGTTTACATACACCTTAGCCAAATACATTTAAACTCAGTTTTTCACAATTCCTGACATTTAATCCTCGAAAAAATTCCCTGTCTTAGGTCAGTTAGGATCACCACTTTATTTTAAGTATGTTAAATGTCAGAATAATAGTAGAGAGAATTATTTATTTCAGCTTTTATTTCTTTCATCACATTCCCAGTGGGTCAGAAGTTTACATACACTCAATTAGTATTTGGTAGCATTGCCTTTAAATTGTTTAACATGGGTCAAACGTTTTGGGGAGCCTTCCACAAGCTTCCCACAATAAGTTGGGTGAATTTTGGCCCATTCCTCCTGACAGAGCTGGTGTACTTTTTCAATTCTGCCCACAAATGTTCTATAGGGTTGAGGTCAGGGCTTTGTGATGGCCACTCCAATACCTTGACTTTGTTGTCCTTAAGCCATAACTTTGGAAGTATGCTTGGGGTCATTGTCCATTTGGAAGATCCATTTGCGACCAAGCTTTAACTTCCTGACTGATGTCTTGAGATGTTGCTTCAATATATCCACATCATTTTCCTCCCTCATGATGCAATCTATTATGTGAAGTGCACCAGTCCCTCCTGCAGCAAAGCACACCCACAACATGATGCTGCCATCCCCGTGCTTCACGGTTGGGATGGCGTTCTACGGCTTGCAAGCCTCCCCCTTTTTCCTCCAAACATAACGATGGTCATTATGGCCAAACAATTCTATTTTTGTTTCATCAGAACAGAGGACATTTCTCCAAAAAGTACGATCTTTGTCCCCATGTGCAGTTACAAACCATAGTCTGGCTTTGTATTGGCTGTTTTGGAGCAGTGGCTTCTTCCTTGCCGAGCGGCCTTTCAGGTTATGCCGATATAGGAGTCATTTTACTGTGGATATAGATACTTTTGTACCGGTTTCCTCCAGCAGGTCTTGCCTGATTTCTTTTGATTCTCCCATGATGTCAAGCAAAGAGGCACTGAGTTTGAAGGTAGACCTCGAAAAACATTCACAGGTACACCTCCAATTGACTCAAATGATGTCAATTAGCCTATCAGAAGCTTCTATAGCCATGACATAATTTTCAGGAATTTTCCAAGCTGTTTAAAGGCACAGTCAACTTAGTGTATGTAAACTTCTGACCCACTGGAATTGTGATACAGTGAATTATAAGTGAAATAATCTGTCTGTAAACAATTGTTGTAAAATGTACTTGTGTCATGCACAAAGTAGATGTCCTAACCGACTTGCCAAAACTATAGTTTGTTAACAAGAAATTTGTGGAGTGGTTGAAAAACGCGTTTTAATGACTACAACCTAAGTGTATGTAAACTTCCGACTTCAACTGTATGTAGGGCCAACTACTTGAAGCGTTGTCTGTCTTCCCAGTAGCGTACGTGGTGTGTGAACTGCTGACTGCTCATAATTTGCAGATGATCGTTGACACATCAACCAGGATTAAGGGGCAGGGCAATTTGTGACTGTTGTTGTTTCCGTAATCAGTGGCTGTATTGGAGGGGAAATAGTATCTCCTCTCCTAGGCAATCAGCAATTACACTTAACAAAAATATAAATGCAACATGTAAAGTGTTGGTCCCATGTTTCATGAGCTGAAATAAACATCACAGAAATGTTCCATATGCACAAAAAGTGTATTTCTGTAAAATGTGGTGCACAAATTTGTTTACATCCCTGTTAGTGAGCATTTCTCATTTGCCAAGATAATCCATCCACCTGACAGGTGTGGCATATCAAGAAACAAATTAAAATGCATGATCATTATTACCCAGGTGCACCTTGTGCTGGGGACAATAAATGGACAATCTAAAATGTGCAGTTTTGTCACACAACACCACAGATGTCTCAAGTTGAGGGAGTGTGCAATTGGCATGCTGACTGCAGGAATGTCCACCAGAGCTGTGGCCAGAGAATTGAATGTTCATTTCTCTACCATAAGCCTCCAATGTCGTTTTAGAGAATTTGGCAATACCGGCCTCACAACAAAGCCAACTCCTCCTTTGGCTGCCTTTCCTTCCAGTTCTCTGCTGCCAATGACTGGAACAAATTGCAAAAATCACTGAAGCTGGAAACTCATATATCCCTCATGAGTTATTTTCTATTAAGGTATCTTTACTTTTACTCAAGTATGACCATTTAGTACTTTTCCCACCACTGGATGTGGCTGGGGTTTATAGAATTTATTTCACATGACCCATCAATTTAGAGAAGTGTGTCTGAGTAAGCGTAATCTAATATTTATAAAATAATTGTACTTTCTGTTTACCTGGAATTTTTCCTTATTGTAGGCTACTACTTTAAGTCTTAATCTTCACTACACTACTCAAAGGTTTAGCACGACCTCACATGTGAATCCTTAAAGAGATAGTGGGGTTGGCTTAACAGGGTGTGAACAATGCTGAATGGGTATAGACAAAGGAGAGATCTCCAGTAGTATCAAAACATTCAAAGGTCCTTTTCTCAAAAGTGAGGTTAAAAATGTATCAAGTTTCAAAGCAGAATTACTTTCCCATTGTTCCTCAAAAATGCAGTATATGATATACAATTTTGTAGCTCTGAGTCTCTACTTTTATCCAGTGTTAAAAAACATAATTTCACATATGTGCTCTTTATGACAGACTGTTACAATTAGGTGAAATAAACTGGGTTTTTCGCCACCAAGTTTCACCACTCAAAATGTATCTAATTGGTGGAACAACCCAGTTATAAAATGACAAATAAAATGTATTGCATAACATGCTATATCCTGAAAATGTGCTTAAAGTAATTAGATAGAAAGGTGAAGGCGTTTAACAGAGTTCAGCTCGACTCCTTCCTGTCCTCTTCCCAGGTTTTCCGCGCTCGTTTTCCCAGGACAAGTGGCGGAGAAGAGTCTTCCTCCTTGGAGCAGGAGGCCCGTTTCCCACTCGAGGCGTTCTCCAAAACTCTGGGGAGAGAAATTCTCAGAAGTGAGTCTAGGGCCTTTGATCATATAACAAGCCCCAGGATAATGGAGCAGAAAGGCCAAATCACATTATTAGAAAATAATCAAGTAGGACAATGCAGGACATCTATGGAGATATTCTCTCACAGACAAACGGAACAGCAACAGCTGTCTATTAGCCGGATGAGTCCTGGTTCATGTGGTTGATCCGGGGGAAAGAACAGAAGAACATTATGGTTAAATCTCCCATCCCTATGTGGTATCACCACTAATGATATAGCTAGATTAAAGCACTCCTTGGCAACAGTGTTTCCAGGGAAACGATGCTGATGTGTTGAAGTGTTGGTCATGGTGGTCAATGCAGTACAGTGCAGATCCTAATTGACTGTCTACGGTCACTGCAGATGGCTAATAACATAAAGGATCTCCCTGTTCTGCTCTGTTCTCTTCTCACATTCCCTTGTGGCCACATACCCATGAATACAGACAGAAGGTCAACATGTGGAGGTCATGTCTCTGCAGAGGGCAGCAGGTCACAGACCCCCTCTACACTGTCAGGCTCATTAGGGCCCTGTGGAGTGAATATAAAACATCACTAAATGTAAAGCAGGGATAGGCAACTTTGATGGGAGTGGGGGCCACAGAAAAACGGAACTAATCCTGAGGGGCCGTAGTGGCTCATGGGCCTGCAGTACCCACATCCATACACCCCTCCTGCAATTCAACACATTTTGCCATGGGGCAGAGAGAAGATTTAGCAATTTTATAACGGATTTCCTGCAATTCTACACATTTTGCCATTGGGTGGAGGAAAATGTTTGCAGTTTTTAATATGATAACTGATGATCAATGGGCCCTATCCCGGTTAGTAATTCAACCATTCTTCATACAAGTTTAGATAGTCCAGCGTCCGGCTAACTTACCAATCTAAAATATTTTTGCTGACATGGGCTAATTGAGTGACAGCTGATGCACAACCACATTTCGAAATTGCACCTTATTGGTCCGCAGTTGCCCATCCCTGACGTAAAGTGTCAGCCTGGCAGGGTGCTGCAGCTCAAAGAGCACAGTCTCAATAAGAGCTACGGTGGCCCTTCAGGTCACCCTCCTAGGATTTTTTATTCTATTTCACCTTTATTTTAGCAGGGAGTCCAATTGAGACCAATGCCTCTTTTTCAAGGGAGCTCTGCATGAACACAAAATATAAAATGTAATAATAGCATACAATACTAGAATTCATTTAAGAAGCAAAACACATTCTTCAACAATGAGGTCCTCCATTATCAACTTGAACTGCCCTAAAGGCACCAGAACATCAAGGTGCAGAGAGCTCTGCAGATCATTCCATATACAGGGCGCATGCAGATATACCTAATTCCGTAGAGATCAACCGGACATCTAGAGTTAACCATCGGGTCTGCTGATACGTATGTCTGTAATTTAACAATGAAGTAAGGTATGGCGGAAGTTTGCAAAAGAGGGTTTTATAAAGAAATAGAGAACAGTGCATTGATCTACGAGACTTAAAAGAGGGCCAGCCTACTTTCTGATACAGAATGGAGTGACGTGTACTGAAACTGTAGCCCATAAGAAAGTGCAGTGAGTGCACTATGACAAACATCCAATTGTTTCAATACAGCAGTAGCAGCATTCATATAGACAATATCACCATAATCTATAACCGGGATGAATGTCAACTGAATGTCTGTTTTTTTTGTTGCTATTTAACGAAAGGCATGACCTATTCCTATAAAGCAGTGTTCACCAACCGGTCGATCTCCAAGCAATTCCTAGTTGATCACCAAACATTTCTGTAAAAAAAAATAAAAAATGTTTTCTTTCTTCACGCTGTTAATAGTAGGTGCACTTGATTCAGCAGTGTAATGTCGTGTGTGTAGGTGGCAGGGAAGTCAGGCGCAGGAGAATCGAACTTGGTATAAATGGAGTAGTTTGATAACGTTTAACAAATCTCCAAAACCAAAGTACATAATAAGAGGGATGGTGAGTCAGGTGGGAGGCAGCCTCACCACTGCTCTCTCCTCTGACTGACCATCAGATGCAAGCCATCAGTCCAGTAAAAAAATAAACAAATGATTATGCTCACTCAGCTGTCACTCACAAGTATTACAACAAATGATCAAGTACCAGTGGGATCAAATACCTAAAATGTTGAAATATAATTTATAAATGGTCTGAGAAGTACCACATTGGCAGAGAAATTCAAGCGTAGCCAATATGCAGTGAAAATGTATTGGGCCTATAGTCTACTGCACAAACCTTATCGCTACAGAACAGTTTTTATTTGGTTAATGTTGCATATGCTTGTTTTTTATGTTTAAAAAAAATCAGAGTGATAGATCTCTGCTTCCATTTTGACTCAGAAAAGGTTGGTGACCACTGCTACAAAGGAAGCCCATTTTAATTCTTAACTAACTCATCAATATGCTTTTTGAAAGATAGCTTTTCTTCAATCCAGATTTTTATAAGCCGGGACAAAAACAATGTGGGCACCATCCAAAGCAAATATGCAGAAACCATCAGATACATTTGAAAGCTTTTTGGAAAATAACATACAGTTGAAGTCGGAAGTTTACATACACTTAGGTTGGAGTCATTAAAACTCGTTTTTCAACCATTCCACAAATTTCTTGTTAACCTGTTAGGGCTAGGGGGCAGTATTGACACGGCCGGATAAAAAACGTACCCGATTTAATCTGGTTACTACTCCTGCCCAGTAACTAGAATATGCATATAATTATTGGCTTTGGATAGAAAACACCCTAAAGTTTCTAAAACTGTTTGAATGGTGTCTGTGAGTATAACAGAAATCAAATGGCAGGCCAAAACCTGAGAAGATTCCATGCAGGAAGTGGCCTGTCTGACAAGTTGTGTTTCATCTTGGCTCTTTTTATTGAAGACTGAGGATCTTTGCTCTAACGTGACACTTCCTACGGCTGCCATAGGCTCTCAGAGCCCGGGAAAAAGCTGAACGATATCGAGGCAGCCTCTGGCTGAAACACTTTATCGCGTTTGGCAAGTGGCCGATCAGAGTACTATGGGCTTAGGCGCGTGCCCGAGTCGACCCCATGCTTTATTTCTTTCGTCTGTTTACCTAAACGCAGATTCCCGGTCGGAATATTATCGCTTTTTTATGAGAAAAATGGCATAAAAATTGATTTTAAACAGCGGTTGACATGCTTTGAAGTACGGTAATGGAATATTTAGAATTTTTTTGTCACGTATTGCGCCATGCTCGTCACCCTTATTTACCCTTTCGGATAGTGTCTTGAACGCACGAACAAAACGCCGCTGTTTGGATATAACTATGGATTATTTTGAACCAAACCAACATTTGTTATTGAAGTAGAAGTCCTGGGAGTGCATTCTGACGAAGACAGCAAAGGTAATATCATTTTTCTTATAGTAAATCTGACTTTGGTGAGTGCTAAACTTGCTGGGTGTCTAAATAGCTAGCCCTGTGATGCCGGGCTATTTACTGAGAATATTGAAAAATGTGCTTTCACTGAAAAGCTATTTTAAAATCGGACATATCGAGTGCATAGAGGAGTTCTGTATCTATAATTCTTAAAATAATTGTTATGCTTTTTGTGAACGTTTATCGTGAGTAATTTAGTAAATTCACCGGCAGTGTTCGGTGGGAATGCTAGTCACATGCTAATGTAAAAAGCTGTTTTTTGATATAAATATGAACTTGATTGAACAAAACATGCATGTATTGTATAACATAATGTCCTAGGGTTGTCATCTGATGAAGATCATCAAAGGTTAGTGCTGCATTTAGCTGTGGTTTGGGTTTATGTGACATTATATGCTAGCTTGAAAAATGGGTGTCTGATTATTTCTGGCTGGGTACTCTGCTGACATAATCTAATGTTTTGCTTTCGTTGTAAAGCCTTTTTGAAATCGGACAGTGTGGTTAGATTAACGAGAGTCTTGTCTTTAAAATGGTGTAAAATAGTCATATGTTTGAAAAATTGAAGTTTTTGCATTTTTGAGGTTTTTGAATAACGCGCCACGGGATTACACTGGCTGTTGAGTAGGTGGGACGATTTGGTGCCACCTACCCTAGAGAGGTTAACAAACTATAGTTTTGGCAAGTCGGTTAGGACATCTACTTTGTGCATGACACAAGTACATTTCACAACAATTGTTTACAGACAGATTATTTCACTTATAATTCACTGTATCAGAATTCCAGTGGGTCAGAAGTTTACATACACTAAGTGACTGTGCCTTTAAACAGCTTGGAAAATTACAGAAAATGATGTCATGGCTTTAGACGCTTCTGATAGGCTAATTGACATAATTTGAGTCAATTGGCGGTGTACCTGTGGATGTATTTCAAGGCCTAGCTTTAAACTCAGTGCCTCTTTGCTTGACATCATGGGAGAATCAAAAGAAATCAGCCAAAAAATTGTAGACCTCCCCAAGTCTGGTTCATCCTTGGGAGCAATTTCCAAACGCCTGAAGGTACATTTACATTTTACATTTTAGTCATTTAGCAGACACACTTATCCAGAGCGACTTACAGTAGTGAATGCATACATTTCATACATTTTATTTCTGTGCTGCCCCCCCGTGGGAATCGAACCCACAACCCTGGCGTTGCAAACACCATGCTCTACCAACTGAGCTACAGGGAAGGCTACGTTCATCTGTACAAACAATAGTACGCAAGTATAAACACCATTGGACCATGCAGCCGTCATACCGCTCAGGAAGGAGACGTGTTCTGCCTCCTAGAGATGAACGTACTTTGGTGCGAAAAGTGCAAATCAATCCCAGAACAACAGCAAAGGACCTTGTGAAGATGCTGGAGGAAACAGGTACAAAAGTATCTATATCCACAGTAAAACGAGTCCTACATCGACATAACCTGAAAGGCCGCTCAGCAAGGAAGAAGCCACTGCTCCAAAACCACCATAAAAAAAGCCAGGCCACGGTTTGCAACTGCACATGGGGACAAAGATCGTACTTTTTTGAGAAATGTCCTCTGGTCTGATGAAACAAAAATAGAACTGATTGGCCACAATAACCATCGTTATGCTTGGAGGAAAAAGGGGGATGCTTGCAAGCCGAAGAACACCATCGCAACCGTGAAGCACAGAGGTGGCAGCATCATGTTGTGGGGGTGCTTTGCTGCAGGAGGGACTGGTGCACTTCACAAAATAGATGGCATCATGAGGGAGGAAAATTATGTGGCTATATTAAAGCAACATCTCAAGACATCAGTCAGGAAGTTAAAGCTTGGTCGCAAATGGATCTTCCAAATGGACAATGACCCCAAGCATACTTCCAAAGTTGTGGCAAAATGGCTTAAGGACAACAAAGTCAAGGTATTGGAGTGGCCATCACAAAGCCCTGACCTCAACCCTATAGAAAATGTGTTGGCAGAACTGAAAAAGCGTGTGCGAGCAAGGAGGCCTAAAAAACCTGACTCAGTTAGACCAGCTCTGTCAGGAGGAATGGGCCAAAATTCACCCAACTTATTTGGGAAGCTTGTGGAAGGCTACCCGAAACGTTTGACCCAAGTTAAACAATTTAAAGACAATGCTACCAAATACTAATTGAGTGCATGTAAACTTCTGACCCACAGGGAATGTGATGAAAGAAATAAAAGCTGAAAAAAATATTTCTCTCTACTATTATTCTGACATTTCACATTCTTAAAAATAAAGTTGTGATCTTAACTGACCTAAGACAGGGAATTTTTGCAAGGATTAAATGTCAGGAATTGTGAAAAACTGAGTTTAAATGTATTTGGCTAAGGTGTATGTAAACATCCGACTTCAACTGTATACTTATTTTTCCCTGCATTAAGTACCAAGTCCAGTTCAACAAAGGCTTTCTGAAAACCATAAAAGTTCTGAAAGAGCCTTGTCAACAGAAGGGCCAACAGAATGCACTAAAGTATCATCCGCATACAAGGGGAGTTTACAATTTCTTACTGAAAAAGAAAAATTGTTATATAGATAGAAAAAGTACAGGGCCCAACATCGACCATTGGGAGACAACTTTTCATAATATCAAGGAATCCTGATTTAACACCATCAGAAGAAACACATTGTGTCCTGTCTGTCAGGTAGTTTTAAAACCAATTGCAGTCTGCCTGACCCAGGCAATTTACAATGTCATTTATCACCAAAGAAGCAGCAGACATAGTGCTATGAATGGCCTGAAACCAGACCGATGGACACTAAGCTGTGGCTGAGTGTTTATTAAAGATTCAACATTTTTCGCTAAGCAAGACAGTTTAGAGATCGGGTGATAATTATTAATGTCAGAGCGGCACCACCTTGAGGAGAGGGAGCACATGAGGAGCCTTCCAGGTCCTAGGGATCACACCCGAAATACAGTCAGGTCCATAATTATTGGCACCATTTAATAAAGATGACCAAAAATAAATACAAATACTGATCTATATTGTATGCTCAAAGAAATGAGGAAATAATATTATTTTATACTAATACAAATGCTCAGGGAAATATATTTTGCTTAGCAAGTAATAAAACAAATCTCAAAAAGATGGGGTCAAAATTATTGGCATCTCTGTTTTCAATACTGTTTTTCAATAACCTTTTCTAAAAAGTTTTATGAGATTGGAAAACACCTTGGGAGGGATCTTAGACCATTCCTCCTTACAGAATCTTTCCAGATCCTTGATATTCTTCATCTACTCGTATGAACTGCCTTCAATTCAAACCACAGGTCCGGAGGCTAAGATGACCATTGCAAAATGTTGATTTTATGGTCAATTAACCTCTATGGGCTAGGTGGGACGCTTGCGTCCCACCTACGTAACAGCCACTGGCAGCCTGTGGCGCGATTTTCAAAACCTTAAAAATCCTATTACTTCAATTTCTCAAACATATGACTATTTTACAGCCATTTAAAGATAAGACTCTCGTTAATCTAACCACACTGTCCGATTTCAAAAAGGCTTTACAACGAAAGCAAAACATTAGATTATGTCAGCAGAGTACCAAGCCAGAAATAATCAGACACCCATTTTTCAAGCCAGCATATAATGTCACCAAAACCCAGAAGACAGCTAAATGCAGCACTCACCTTTGATGATCTTCATCAGATGACAACCCTAGGACATTATGTTATACAATACATGCATGTTTTGTTCAATCAAGTTCATATTTATATCAAAAACCAGCTTTTTACATTAGCATGTGACGTTCAGAACTAGCATACCCCCCGCAAACTTCCGGGGAATTCGCTAACATTTTACTAAATTACTCACGATAAACGTTCACAAAAAGCATAACAATTATTTTAAGAATTATAGATACAGACCTCCTCTATGCACTCGATATGTCCGATTTTAAAATAGCTTTTTGGTGAAAGCACATTTTGCAATATTCTAAGTACATAGCCCAGGCATCACGGGCTCGCTATTTAGACACCCGGCAAGTTTAGCACTCACCATAATCATATTTACTATTATAAAAGTTTGATTACCTTTTGTTGTCTTCGTCAGAATGCACACCCAGGACTGCTACTTCAATAACAAATGTTGGTTTGGTCCAAAATAATCCATCGTTATATCCGAATAGCGGCGTTTTGTTCGTGCGTTCCAGACACTATCCGAAATAGTAAAGAAGTGTCCCGCGCATGGTGCAATTCGTGACAATAAAATTCTAAATATTCCATTACCGTACTTCGAAGCATGTCAACCGCTGTTTAAAATCCATTTTTACGCAATTTTTCTCGTAGAAAAGCGATAATATTCCGACAGGGAATCTCCTTTTCGGCAAACAGAGGAAAAAATCCCAATGGCGGGGGTGGTCGGGTCACGCGCCTAAGCCCAGTGTCCCTTGATCGGCCACTTGAGAAAGGCGATAATGTGTTTCAGCCTGGGGCTGGAATGACGACATTCTGTTTTTTCCCGGGCTCTGAGCGCCTATGGACGACGTGGGAAGTGTCACGTTAGAGCAGAGATCCTTAGTAAATGATAGAGATGGAAAAGAAGTTCAAGAAATGGTCAGACAGGCCACTTCCTGTAAAGGAATCTCTCAGGTTTTGACCTGCCATTTGAGTTCTGTTATACTCACAGACACCTTTCAAACAGTTTTAGAAAATTTAGGGTGTTTTCTATCCATATGTAATAAGTATATGCATATTCTAGTTACTGGGTAGGAGTGGTAACCAGATTAAATCGGGTATGTTTTTTATCCAGCCGTGTCAATACTGCCCCCTAGCCCTAACAGGTTAACCATTTTTCTGTGGATTCTGATTAGTACTTGGGGTTATTGTATTGCAGGAAGATCCACTTGCAGCCAAGTATCAGCCTTCTGGCAGAGGCAACCAGGTTTTTGGCTAAATTGTCCTGGTAATTGGTAAAGTTCACAATGCCGTTGACCTTAACAATAGCCCCATGACCAATGTAAGCAAAATAGTGCAATAACAGCAATGATCCACCACCATATTTTACAATAGGTATGCGGTACCTTTCTGCATATGCTTCTGTTTTTCAACCTGTTTGCCTTCCAGCAAGACAATAACTCCAAGCACACATCAAAATCCACAAAGAAATGATTAATTGGCCACAAAATGTACATTTTGAAATGGCTATCTCAGTCAAAACAGGGGTGTCAATAATTTTGACCCCTACCATTTTGAGAAAAGAAATGATTACTTGTTAAACAAAATATTTTTCTATGAGCAATTGTATTAGTATAAAATGATACAGGTTAACTATACATTCACGTACATACTACCTCAATTGGGCCGACCAACCAGTGCTCCCGCACATTGGCTAACCGGGCTATCTGCATTGTGTCCCGCCACCCACAACCCGCCAACCCCTCCTTTATGCTACTGCTACTCTCTGTTCATCATATATGCATAGTCACTTTAACCATATCTACATGTACATACTACCTCAATCAGCCTGACTAACCAGTGTCTGTATGTAGCCTCGCTACTTTTATAGCCTCGCTACTGTATATAGCCTGTCTTTTTACTGTTGTTTTATTTCTTTACTTACCTATTGTTCTCCTAATACCCTTTTTGCACTATTGGTTAGAGACTGTAAGTAAGCATTTCACTGTAAGGTCTACACCTGTTGTATTCGGCGCACGTGACACATAAACTTTGATTTAATTTGATTCACGGTACTACTGGACTCTGACATTGCTTTGCAAAGTCTGATTAAGGACATTATTCAGTTGTACATGTACATGTCTACCTCGGTAACCTCATTGCTGCTATCCCTGCATTTCAGTTGCATGCCTCCTTGCACATTCAATTTGCCTTCATTGCACATTTAGACTTGCCATTTGTACTTGCCATCAAGAGTCAGAATGCACTCCCAGGACTTCTACTTCATCACCCAATGTTGTTTTGGTTCCAAATAATCCATAGTTATATCCAAATAGCGGCGTTTTGTTGTGCGTTCAAGACACTATCCGAAGGGTAACGAAGGGTGACGCGCCCGGCGCGTATCGTGACAAAAAAATGTCAAAATATTCCATTACCGTACAAACAGCGTTTGACATGCTTCGAAGTACGGTAATGGAATATTTATATATTTTTTTGTCATGATACGCGCCGGGCGCGTCACCCTTCGTTACCCTTCGGATAGTGTCTTGAACGCACAACAAAACACCGCTATTTGGATATAACTATGGATTATTTGGAACCAAAACAACATTGGGTGATGAAGTGGAAGTCCTGGGAGTGGATTCTGACGAAGAACAGCAAAGGTAATCCAATTTTTCTTATAGTAAATCTGAGTTTCGTGAGTACCAAACTTGGTGGGTGTCAAAATAGCTAGCCATGATGGCCGGGCTATCTACTCAGAATATTGCAAAATGTGCTTTCACCGAAAAGCTATTTTAAAATCGGACACCGCGATTGCATAAAGGAGTTCTGTATCTATAATTCTTAAAATAATTGTTATGTTTTTTTGTGAACGTTTATCGTGAGTAATTTAGTAAATTCACCGGAAGTGTTCGGTGGGTATGCTAGTTCTGAACGTCACATGCTAATGTAAAAAGCTGGTTTTTGATATAAATATGAACTTGATTGAACAAAACATGCATGTATTGTATAACATAATGTCCTAGGAGTGTCATCTGATGAAGATCATCAAAGGTTAGTGCTGCATTTAGCTGTGGTTTTGTTTTTTGTGACATTATATGCTAGCTTGAAAAATGGGTGTCTGATTATTTCTGGCTGGGTACTCTGCTGACATAATCTAATGTTTTGCTTTCGCTGTAAAGCCTTTTTGAAATCGGACAGTGTGGTTAGATAAAGGAGAGTCTTGTCTTTAAAATGGTGTAAAATAGTCATATGTTTGAAAAATTGAAGTTTTCGGATTTTCGAGGAGTTTGTATTTCACGCCACGCCTATCATTGGATATTGGAGCAGGTGTTCCGCTAGCGGAACGTCTAGATGTAAGAGGTTAAAATCAATTTTTATGCGATTTTTCTCGTAAAATAGCAATAATATTCCGACCGGGAGTCGTTGTTTTCGTTCAAAGACTGAAAATGTAAACATGGAGTCGTCTCGTGCACGCGCGCCCCCGTCTCATTGTTCTCAGATCGACCACTTACCAAATGCGCTACTGTTTTTCAGCCAGACTGCAAAGTCATCATTCAACGTTCTGCCACCTTCTGAGAGCCTATGGGAGCAGTAGAAAGTGTCACGTTACAGCAGAGATCCTTTGTTTTGGATAGAGATGGCAAAGAAGGCCAAGAAATGGTCAGACAGGGTACTTCCTGTACAGAATCTTCTCAGGTTTTGACCTGCCATTTGAGTTATGTTATACTCACAGACACCATTCAAACAGTTTTAGAAACTTTGGAGTGTTTTCTATCCAAAGCTAATAATTATCTGCATATTCTAGTTTCTGGGCAGGAGTAATAACCAGATTAAATCGGGTACGTTTTTTATCCGGCCGTGAAAATACTGCCCCCTATCCATAACAAGTTAAGTCTTTTTTTTTGAGGGTCGGAAACCTTTAAAAATCAAGATTTAAAAAAATTATTTTATACAAAACCAGGAACTTTTTGTGTTGAATTGTGTTGCGAATTCCATTATGTGAGCGGTGAGGCAGTCATAGCTTAGGCCTAGGCTACCAGCTATGCGAGAGAAAGATGAGCAGGGTGTCATGTAAAAATCTTCCCAGCTTGAAATAGTTCCCAATTGTTCTGCTTGTGTTGTGATTGTGACGTCATGTTGTAAACATTTTCCCAGTCAATAATTACAGCACGTCTGTGTCGATGGCTATAGCTCATGCAGATGTTTCTCTCACACCCCCCTCATCCTTGATTTATCTAGCTAACCAGCATAATTAGCTGTAAACTGGTCGAGATGGCTTGTTCTCAGAGGTGTGCAGTTTTAAGTTGTTTGTATGCTAGCTAATTTAGAAAATGCACATATTTTCTTTATGAAGATTTTAGAATATTTGCATGAAAATCTGTCACCAATTTCATGGAAACCTAGCTACAGACACACACGCAGAACATTATGGTGACTGATAAGGTAGGAAAACATGTACACACACACACTCTCTCTCTCTCTCTCTCTCTCTCTCTCTCTCTCTCTCAATGAAGTTGTGCAAATGTGCCTCATTTAAGGCTGCTGTCAGTATGGCTGAGATGAATGTAGGGGTGGCTTTGCATGTGTTCAGAGTTGGATGCAGAACCGTACCACATACACATTTTAGTTGCATACAAAGACCTGCTGAAATTTAATCCACTAAGCCTTTTAAGGAACATCAACCCCACACTTTTGTTCGGTGAAAAAAGTTGTCTACACAGATACACACACTCAAATCTGAGTGTGAGAAGTGGACAGCTACATTTTAATGGCAATTTTTTTTACCCCCTTTTACTCCCCAATTTTGTGATTACGATCTTGTCTCATTGCTGCAACTCCTCAACGGGCTCGGGAGAGATGAAGGTCAAGTCATGCGTCCTTTGAAACATGACCCACCAAGCCGCGCTTCCTAACACCTGCTCGCTTAACCCGGAAGCCAGCTGCACGAATGTGCTGGAGGAAACACAGTTCAACTGATGACCGAGGTCAGCCAGCAGGCACCTGGCCCACCACAAGGAGTCGCTAGAGCGCGATGAGCCAAGTAAAGCCCCCCCCCCGGCCAAACCCTCCCCTAACCCGGACGACGCTGGGCCAATTGTGCGCCGCCCTATGGGATCAAACCCCCAGGCTGTAGTGATGCTGCAATACAGCGATGCAGTGCCTTAGACCACTGCGCCACTCAGGAGGCCACACCGAGACTGATGCGGATCAAATTGACATCTGACTTCTCCCCAGGATAGACTTTCCTGAAACTTGATAAAACTAACTGTAGAAAAAAGGCACTGATGGCCAACTACATCTGTTGAATGGTAGAGCATGGCGCTTGTAACGCCAGGTTTGTGGGTTCGATTCCTACGTGGGACCAGTATGAAAAAGTTTGAAAAATGTAGGCACTCACTACTGTATGTCGCCCTTGAGAAGAGCACCTGCTAAATGACAAAAATGTAAAGATTTATAAAAAAAAACTCTACTGGTCCTTACTCAAACTTTTGCTTAGACCAGAAGCTTAGAACTTTGGTCTAAAATGGCTAGCCGCTAGCTTTTCTCATAAGCAAACCTGGAACAATTAGATACTATGCTAAGTAGGATTAGCTAAGCACCTTGATTATATCCGGTAACAGAATAACGAATCAACCTATGAGAGATCTTACACTGTAGAGCCACCATCCAATTGCATTTGTTAAAACAGGCCAACTTGGCCATCAGAGGGAGATTCTAAAACCTCCAACTTCAAGGTTTACTTTGTTACCATTGGTCAGAGTTAGAAAATAAACGCATAAAATGAGGGATTTTTGTATGGGGTCAATGAGTGTTGAATTTGGTCATCAAAAACTGTTATGGCTAATTTACTACGTGGGGCTTACTTGATCGAACAGAAGTTTCGTAATGGCTAGGTTACTACGAATGCACTGATATAAATTGGACACGTGGCATTTCGGCAACTTAAAAAAAATGACTTTATCGGAGTTGTGCCTGTTGTCATTGAGATAGATAGGACATATCATTGACATAACACATTACATCATGGACATTGGACATGGACAAGTAGTCAACAAAGTGTGGATTCCTATAAGTTTGGAGCAATGAAGAACAAAATGTACTACTTTAAAATGGAGATAGCCTTAATTGCGCTGCCAATGTGGTCACAGAAGCTATAATGGCACAGATACATAGATGAGTCCTCTCTCTCCATGGCCTGTTGTTCATATGTGTATTTGCCTATTCATTGGCTAGAATAGTCCCACCAGATCTCACAGCTGAGTGAGCATAATAATATACAGTACCAGTCAAAAGTTTACTCATTCAAGGGTTTTTCTTTATTTTAACTGTTTTCTACAATAACAGTGAAGACATCAAAACTATGAAGTAACACATATGGAATCATGTAGTAACCAAAAGAGTGTTAAACAAATCAAACATATTTTATATTTGAGGTTCTTCAAAGTAGCCACCCTTTGCCTTGATGACAGCTTGCACACTCTTGCATTCTCTCAACCAGCTTCATGAGGTAGTCCCCTGGAATGCATTTCAATTAACAGGTGTGACTTGTTAAAAGTTAATTTGTGGAATTTCTTTCCTTCTTAATGCGTTTGAGCAGATCAGTTGTGTTGTGACAAGGTAGGGGTGGTATACAGAAGATAGCCCTATTTGGTAAAAGACCAAGTCCATATTATGGCAAGAACAGCTCAAATATGCAAAGAGAAACGACAGTCCATCATTACTTTAAGACATGAAGGTCAGTCAATGTTGAACATTTCAAGAACTTTTAAAGTTTCTTAAAGTGCAGTCGCAAAAACCATCAAGCACTATGATAAAACTGGCTCTCATGAGGATCGCCACAGGAAAAGAAGACCCAGAGTTACCTCTGCTGCTGAAGATAAGCTCAGATTTACCAGCCTCAGAAATTTCAGAAACTGTTCAGGGACTCTGTGAACCAGGCCTTCGTGGTTGACTGCTGCAAAGAAACCACTACTAAAGGACACCAATAACAAGAAGAGACTTGCTTGGGCCAAGAAACACAAGCAATAGACCGGTGGAAATCTGTCCTTTGGTCTGATGAGTCCAAATGTGAGATTTTTGGTTCCAACCGCCATGTCTTTGTGAGACGCAGACTAGGTGAAAGGATGATCTCCGCATGTGTGGTTCCCACCGAGAAGCATGGAGGAGGAGGTGTGATGGTGCTTTGATGATGACACTGTCTGATTTACTCAGAATTCAAGGCACACTTCACCAGCATGGCTACCGCAGCATTCTGCAGCGATATGCCATCCCATCTGGTTTGCGCTTAGTGGGACTTTCATTTGTTTTTCAACAGGACAATGACCCAACACACCTCCAGGCTGTGTAAGGGTTATTTGACGAAGGAGAGTGATGGAGTGCTACATCAGATGACCTGGCCTCCACAATCACCCGACCTCAACTCAATTGAGATGGTTTGGGATGAGTTGGACTGCAGAGTGAAGGAAAAGCAGCCAACAAGTGCTCAGCATATGCGGGAACTCCTTCAAGAGTGTTGGAAAAGTATTCCAGGTGAAGCTGGTTGAGAGAATACGAAGAGTGTGCAAAGCTGTCAACAAGGTCAAATGTGGCTACTTTGGAGAATCTAAAATATATTTTGATTTGCTTAACACTTTTACGGTTACTAAATGATTCCATATTTATTATTTCATAGTTTTGATGTCTTCACTATTATTCTACAATGTAGAATAAGATCACACTATCTACCAAGAGAGTTCTCATCTATATTATTCGTAGACATCTATTTTCCACCACAAAACGATGCTGGCACTAAGACCACACTCAACCAACTTTGTAAGGCCATAAGCAAACAAGAAAATGCTCATCCAGTAGCGGCACTCCTAGTGGCTGGGGACTTTCATGCAGGCAAACTTAAATCGGTTTTACCTCATTTCTACCATCATATCACATGTGCAACCAGACGGAAAAAAACTCTAGACCACCTTTACTCCACACACAGACATATATACAAAGCTCTCCACCGCCCTCCATTTGGCAAATCTGACCATAATTCTATCCTCCCGATTACTGCTTACAAGCAAAAACTAAAGCAGGAAGTAGCAGTGACTCGCTCAAAATGGAAGTGGTCAGATGACGCAGATGCTACGCTACAGGACTGTTTTGCTAGCACAGACTGGAATATGTTCCGGGATTCATCCAATGGCATTGAGGAGTATACCACCTCAGTCACCGGCTTCATCAATAAGTGTATCGACGACGTCGTCCCCACAGTGACCATACGTACATATCCCAACCATGAACATGGATTACAGGCAACATCCGCATCGAGCTAAAGGTTAGAGCTGCTGCTTTCAAGGAGCGGGACACTAATCCGGACGCTAATAAGAAATCCCGCTATGACCTCAGACGAACCATCCAACAAGCAAAGCGTCAATACAGGATTAAGATTGAATCCTATTACATCGGCTCTGACGCTCGTTGGATGTGGCAGAACTTGAAAACTATTGCGGACTACAAAGGGAAACCCAGACGCGAGCCTACTAGATGAGCTAAATGCCTTTTATGCTCGCTTCGAGGCAAACAACACTGAAGCATGCACGAGAACACAAGCTGTTCTTCTCAAAGCATGCACGGACCAACTGGCAAGTGTCTTCACTGACATTTTCAAACTCTCCCTGACCAAGTCTGTAATACCTACATGTTTCAAGCAGACCACCATAGTCCCTGTGCCCAAGGAAGCAAAGGTAACCTGTCTAAATGATTACCGGCCCATAGCACTCACATAGGTAGCCATGAAGTGCTTTGAAAGGCTGGTCATGGCTCACATCAACAGCATCCTTCCGGATACCCTAGACCCACTCCAATTCACATACCGCCCCAACAGAGCCACAGATGACGCAATCTCAATCGCACTCCACACTGCCCTTTCCCACCTGGACAAAAGGAACACCTATGTGAGAAGCTGTTCATTGACTACAGCTCAGCGTTCAACACCATAGTGCCCACGAAGCCCACCAGTAAGCTAAGGACCCTGGGACTAAACATCTCCTTCTGAAACTGGATCCTGGACTTCCTGATGGGCCACCCCCAGGTGGTAAGTGTAGGCAGCAACATGTCTGCCACACTGTTCCTCAACACTGGGACCCCTCAGTGGTGTGTACTTAGTCCTCTCCTGTACTCCCTGTTCACCCACGACTGCGTGGCCAAACACGACTCCAACAGCATCATTAAGTTGCGACCTGCATGCTCTCATCGGCTGGCCCTCGCTACATATTCATCGTCAGACCCACTGGCTCCAGGTCATCTATAAGTCTTTGCTAGGTAAAGCTCTGCCTTAGCTCACTGGTCACCCTAACAACACCCACCCGTAGCATGCGCTCCAGCAGGTATATCTCTCTCGTCATCCCCAAAGCCAACACATCCTTTGGCCGCCTTTCCTTCCAGTTCTCTGCTGCCAATGACTGGAACGAATTGCAAAAATCGCTGAAGTTGGAGACATATCTCCCTCACTAACTTTAAGCATCAGCTATCTGAGCAGCTTACCGATCACTGCAGCTGTACACAGCCCATCTGTAAATAGCCCATCCAATCTACCTACCGCATCCCCATAGTTTTTATTTACTTTTTTGCACACCAGTATTTCTACTTGCACATCATCATCTGCGCATCTATCACTACTGTGTTAATTTGCTAAATTGTAATTACTTCGCTACTATGGCCTATTTATTGCCTTACCTCCTCACGCCATTTACACACACTGTATATAGACTTTTTCTATTGTGTTATTGAGTGTACGTTTGTTTATTCCATGTGTAACTCTGTGTTGTTGTTTTTGTCACACTGCTTTGCTTTATCTTGGCCAGGACGCAATTGTAAATGAGAACTTGTTCTCAACTGGCCTACCTGGTTAAATAAAGGTGAAATAAAATCAAATAAAAAAGTTTGCTGACGACACAACAGTGGTAGGCCTGATCACTGACAACGATGAGACAGCCTATAAGGAAGAGGTCAGAGACCTGGCATTGTTGTGCCAGGACAACAACCTCAGGAGACTGAAAAGATTTGGCATGGTCCTCAGATCCTCAAAAAGATCTACAGCTGCACCATCGAGAGCATCTTGACCGGTTGCATCACCGCCTGGTATGGCAATTGCTCGGCATCTGACCGTAAGGCGCTACAGAAGGTAGAGCGTACGGCCCAGTACATCACTGGGGCCAAGCTTCCTGCCATCCAGAAGCAATATACTTGGCGGTGTCAGAGGGAAGACCAAATAATTGTCAGAGACTCCAGTTGCCCAAGTCAGACTGTTTTCTCTGCTTCTACCCCCAAGCCATAAGACTGCTGAACAATTAATCAAATGGCCACTGGACTATTTACATCGACCCCACCCCCCCATTTGTTTTGTACACTGCTGCTACTCGCTGTTTATTATCTATGCATAGTCACGTCACCCCTATGTGCAAATTACCTCGACTAACATGTACCCCCGCACATTGACTCGGAACCGGTACCTCCTGTATATAGCCTCGTTATAGTTATTTTATTGTGTTACTTTTTATTGTTTTTTGCTTTAGTTTATTTGGTAAATATTTTCTTAGGTCTTTCTTGAACTGTACTGTTGGTTAAGGGCTTAAGGGCTTGTAAGAAAGCATTTCATGGTAAGGTCTACACTTGTTGTATTCAGCACATGTGACAAATAAAGTTTGATTTGATTTGAAAATAGTAAAAATAAAGAAAAACCCTTGAATGAGTAGGTGTGTCCAAACTTATGACTGGTACTGTGTGTATATATATATTTTTTAGGAACTCAGTCGGGGTGTCAACTTACTGTTGAGAGTCAGAATAGTAGAATACACAAGGTACAATTTACAAATTTGGTTGCGCACCAGCAGTTTTTATCTTGTTATGTCAGTCAATCAATTATTCCCATGTCAGCTGACATTTTTTAGATTGGTAAGTAAGTCTAGCCAGCTATCTAAACTTGTAGTAACCATGGTTGATTTCCTGACCATTGGACCCCCATTGATTGTGTTAGTCACTCTCACTCAGAGATCATATTAAAAACCGCAAATAAAATGTCTGTCCTATGTTGTTGTTCCCAAAAATTTTCTCTGCGCTCAATGGCAAAATGTGTAGAATTGCAGCAAACTTGCCATAAAACCTGTTTGGGATAGGGGCAGTATCTTCACAGCCGGATAAAAAACTTACCCGATTTAATCTGGCTACTACTCCTACCCAGAAACTAGAATATGCATATAATTAGTAGATTTGGATAGAAAACACTCTAAAGTTTCTAAAACTGTTTGAATGGTGTCTGTGAGTATAACAGAACTCATATGGCAGGCCAAAACCTGAGAAGATTCCATACAGGAAGTGCCCTGTCTGACAATTTATTGTCCTTCTGTAGCATCTCTATCGAAAATACAGCATCTGTGCTGTAATGTGACATTTTCTAAGGCTTCCATTGGCTCTCAGAAGGCGCCAGAAAGTGTAATGTGGTGTCTGCAGTCTCTGGGCTAAGTACAGCAGCTCTGTTTGTGAGTGGTCAGGCTGAGAACAGTGACACCACGAGACTACTCAATTTTTTTCTTTCAGCCTTTGAATGAATACAACATCGCCCGGTTGGAATATTATCACTATTCTACGAGAAAAATAGCATACAAATTGATTTTAAACAGCGTTTGACATGCTTCGAAGTACGGTAATGGAATATTTAAAAAACATTGTCACAAAATGCGCTCGCGCGTCACCCTTCGGATAGTGACCTCAACGCACGAACAAAACGGAGCTATTTCAATATAACTATGGATTATTTGGAACCAAAACAACATTTGTTGTTGAAATAGAAGTCCTGGGAGTGCATTCTGACGAAGAACAGCAAAGGTAATCCATTTTTTTTTATAGTAAATCTGAGTTTGGTGAGGGCCAAACTTGGTGGGTGTCAAATTAGCTAGCCATGATGGCCGGGCTACGTACTCAGAATATTGCTAAATGTGCTTTCGCCGAAAAGCTATTTTAAAATCTGACACCGCGATTGCATAAAGGAGTTCTGTATCTATAATTCTTAAAATAATGATGTTTTTTGTGAACGTTAATCATGAGTAATTTAGTAAATTCACCGGAAGTTTTCGGTGGGTATGCTAGTTCTGAACATCACATGCTAATGTAAAAAGCTGGTTTTTGATATAAACATGAACTTGATTGAACAAAACATGCATGTATTGTATAACATAATGTCCTAGGAGTGTCATCTGATGAAGATCATCAAAGGTTAGTGCTGCATTTAGCTGTGGTTTTGGTTTTTGTGACATATATGCTTGCTTTGAAAATGGCAGTGTGATTATTTTTGGCAGGGTACTCTCCTGACATAATCTAATGTTTTGCTTTCGCTGTAAAGCCTTTTTGAAATCGGACAATGTGGTTAGATTAACGAGAGTCTTGTCTTTAAAATGGTGTAAAATAGTTGATTGTTTGAGAAAATTGAATTGTGGTATTTTAGTTGGTTTTGTATTTCGCGCCGTGCGATGCCATTGGCTGTTGGCTAGGGGTTCCGCAGGCGGAACGGCGTTAAAATGCACAATTTTCTCTACACCCCATGGCAAAATGTGTAGAATTGCAGGAAATTAACTCGCACATTTTTCCTCTGCGCTGTCAATTGGGGGATCCCAAAAATGTTTTGCCCTAAATTCCACTTTGGTCCCCCAAAAGGTTAGGGCCAACTCTGACTGCTATGTGTACATAGCCCATCTGTAAATAGCCCACCAACTACCTCACCCCCATATTGTTATTTTTTTTTTTTTCTGCTTTGCACCCCAGTATCTCTACTTCCACATTCATCTTCTGCACATCTGTCACTTCAGTGTTTAATTGCTAAATTGTAATTATTTCACCACTATGGCCTATTTATTGCCTTACCTCCCTAATCTTTTTCTATTGTGTTATTGACTGTACATTTGTTATCCCTTGTGTACCTCTGTGTTGTTTGTGTTGCACTGCTTTGCTCTATCTTGGCCAGGTCGCAGTTGTAAATGAGAACTTGTTCTCAACCGGCCTACCTGGCCCCTCTTGATGAGTTCAGATTTTTTGTGGCCCCCACCCTAATCAAAGTTGCCATCCCTGAGCTAAATGGAAGGAGCTTCCGATAGTATACAGCTAAGACATGACGTACATAAACTAAAAAAAAATACAATTGAAGTGTAGCAGTTTGGTAGTGGAAAAAGCATTAATCTGTGTCAAGTCAAGCGAGACAGCTGTCCTGGCAGATGCCTCAGTAATTTCACAAGGAGGCCTACAATTACCTGCTATTGGTAATTTCCCTGCATCAGCTAACTCCAAATGACAAAAAGCCAGCAGAGTGAACTGAGCAGAAGAATGCATTTCTCCAACAGATGACAACAGTGGCAACATGGCAGGAGCTGACATGGGTGATAATTATGATGATGATGAACATCAGGAGTGTGTTGGTGTGAAGGTTTTGTTATTAACTTTGTCTGAAGATCAGAGTCACTTACTCATAGCATCTGCCAGCGAAGATGTCGGAGACGGAGCTGAAAAAACAGAGGAGAACATACCATTAATAAACTTCTCAGAGCATCAGTCAGTCATCCCAGCAGAGCATCACCTCATTGGAACAGCAATGCAGCAGCATCTGATAGCAATGCAGTACAAAAGTAACACACAGACAGAGAGAAAGAGAGAAAAGAGAGCGGGAGAGTCATTGGCACCAATACCAACAGGCTATGAATAGGACTATAACACTCCTGAATCTGTCACTGATGTCCATGGGCTTTCACTTCTCTTAGCTCAGCATTTATCACACATACAGCCTGCCACAGGGAAAACCTCTGTAAAACGTTGCTAAACAAGTCATGCCTCTGAAGGACATGGTGACTCAGAGCTCTGGTTCTGGGAAAGAATGGGCCTAAGCTGTAGGATTTATACCAGTCAGGATTCTTGGCTGACTGAACCTGGGGGATGATATGGGATTCAGAGATCAGCATGGGGCACACAAACAAGATAAAAGGTCAACCCAGCTTTCAGGAAATGTTGGATCCTAAGCAAACAAGAGGAAAGTTTAGGTACAAAATATATTTTTCTGATCATTGCTAGACAACCATTTTCAGGTCTTGACATAGTTTTAACTTAAATCTACTTGAAAATCTAACTCGGCCACTCAGAAACATTCACTGTCTTCTTGGTAAGCAACCCCAGTGTATATATTGGCATTGTGTTTTAGGTTATTGTCCTGCTGAAAGATTCATTCATCTCCCAGTGTCTGGTGGAAAGCAGACTGAACCAGTTTTCCTCTAAGATTTTGCCTGTGCTTAGCTCCATTTCATTTATTTTTTTATCCTGAAAAACTCCCAAGTCCTTAACCATTATAAGCATACCTATAACATGACGCAGCCACCACCATGCTTGAAAATATGGAGAGTGGTACACAGTAACGTGCTGTATTGGGTTTTCCCCAAACATAACACTTTGTATTCAGAACAAAAAGTGATTGCTTTGCCACATTTTTTGCAGTATTACTTTAGTGCCTTGTTGCAAACAGGATGCATGTTATTCTGTATAGGCTTCGTTCTTTTCACTCTGTCAATTAGGTTAGTATTGGGGAGTAACTACAATGTTGTTGATCCATCCATTAAACTCTAACTGTTTTAAGGTCACCATTGGCCTCAGAGAAATCCCTGAGCAGTTTCCTTCCTCTTTGGCAACTGAGTTAGGAAGCACTCCTACATCTTTGTAGTGACTGGGTGTATTGATATACCATCCAAAGTGTAATTAATAACTTCACTATGCTCAAACGGATATTCAATGTCTACTTTTTTATTTACCCATCTACCAACTGGTGCCCTACTTTCCAAGGCATTGGAAAACCTCCCTGGTCTTTGTGGTTGAAATTCAGTGCTTGACTGAGGTACCTTACAGATAATTGAATGTAAGAGGTACAAAGATGAGGTAGTCATTCAAAAATCATGTTAAACACTATTATTGCACACAGAGTGAGTCCATGCAACTTATTATGTGACTTGTTAAGCACATTTGTACTCCTGAACTTATTTACGCTTGCCATAACAAAGGGGTTGAATACTTATTGACTGAAGACATTTAAGCTTTTCATTTTTTTTTGAAGGGCCTCCGGAGTGGCGCAGCAATCTAAGGCAATGCATCACAGTGCTTGAGGCTCCACTACTGAGTCGGGTTCGATCCCGCACTGTGTCACAGCCGGCTGCGACAGAGTGACCCATGAGGCAGCGCACAATTGGCCCAGCGTTGTCCGGGTTATGGGAGGGTTTGGTCGGCCGGGATGTCCTTGTCCCATCACGCTCTAGCAACTCCTGTGGCGTGCCGGGCGCATGCACGCTGACATGGTCTCCAGTTGTACGGTGTTTTCTCCGACACATTGGCTGGCTTCCGGGTTAAGCGAGCAGTGTGTCAAGAAGCACGACCCTGCGAAGCCGCGCTGCTTCTTGCCACACTGTGGGCAAATACTCTCCTTTGATGGCCCTGGCACGCTGGAGAAGTGTGCTCTTCACAGATGAATACCAGTTCCAACTGTACTGGGCAAATGGCAGACAGCATGTATGGCGTTGTGTGGGCGAGCGGTTTGCTGATGTCAACCTTGTGAACAGAGTTCCCCATGATGGCGGTGGGGTTATGGTATGGGCAGGCATAAGCTACGGACAACGAACACACTTGCATTTCATCGAAGGCAATTTGAACGTGACGTGATCCTGAGGCCCATTGTCGTGCCATTCATCTGCCGTCATCAACTAATGTGTCAGCATGATAATGCATGGCCCAATGTCGCAAGGATCTGTACACTATTCCTGGAAGCTGCAAATGTCCCAGTTCTTCCACGGCCTGCATCCTCACCAGACATCTCACCTATTGAGCATGTTTGGGATGCTCTGGATCGACATGTACGACAGCGTGTTCCAGTTTCCACCAATATCCAGCTACTTTGCACAACTATTGAAGATAAGTGGGACAACATTCCACTGGACACAATCAACAGCCTGATCAACTCTATGCGAAGGAGATGTGTCAAGCTGCATGAGGAAAATGGTGGTCACACCTGATACTGACTGGTTTTCTGATCCATGCCCCTACCTTTTTTTTAAGGTATATGTGACCAACATGTGCATATCTGTATTCCCAGTCATGTGAAATCCATAGATTAGGTTCGAATACATTTATTTAAGTTTACTTGGCATTATCTGAACACCCCTGTAGGATCAAGCAGCAATTCATCAGGCCTATGCAGAGTGCCATAGGGCAGACTATGTGACCGGCTGCTGGCGTTGGCTTGTTTAGCTCATGACTATTCCTGATGACAATTATAGCCAATTGAGCGTCAGTCGCTCTCTGGAGAAGGCCAGTGGCCTTTTAGCTTTATTGGATGGTCTTACATCTGCTGATCAGATCATACAGGGTGCAGTGCAGACTAGCCGCAGCGGCCCTCAGCTCAGACAGGGGATGTTTCTTTTCTCTGCTTAAAAGACCAGCTACAGTCAACGGTAGTAAATAGCAAGAGGCTTGGGCAATATGGAGCCTAAACAGTTATATAAGGCAGCTGTTAGTCAAAGTGAAACACCACAGCTGCATAGAACAATTAAAGCAGCAGCATTAAAAGGGAGAATAATCACTGTAGAAAGTTTCTGCCACAATCCAATAAGATGTCCATTTCGTTGGTCTGCTTTACTCATTACTCTCCACAGACAACTCAACGGTTGCCACTTATAGCAAAGGGGAAGGTGTGTGGGCGCACATGTGTGTCTCCTGCAATTGTGTGTGGAAAAATCTAATTAAAGATACAAACTAAGTAAAGCTAGTTGTCAAGGCTAGGACAATAGAAGAAAGTAATGCAAATGCAATCTGTTCAGGGTGCACCTAAGTGGATGTAGATAAGATTTTTTTATAGTAAAACATTGCACTGTTCAGCTCTATGAGGTGACTCCTATATACCGTACACGCTCCAGCTCAGACAGGCAGAGACCAATGATAGATGAGATGGCTAATCTGGAAGGAGCAGGTCTTAGCCTACTGTTTAGGCTTATTCAGTGCCGGGGTATCTCACTAGAACCCAGTGTTTTCCATTAGCACCTGCTAACGACTAACCAGCCGGTTACAGACTAATTTTCAGACGGATACTTTTTACACTTCATATTAACTAGGTTACTTTTCATTTAAAAGCCCTCTCTCGCTAGAATGAACTATATGTATATTCTAGCAATTGATAGGATAGGTACCTGTCAGTCACAAAGCAAGCGATAACAGGGAAACGCAGTCTGCTGTCTGGCTCGCCTCCTGGTACAATGTGTGCATGCCGTGGTTGGTTGCGGTCAAATTTCTTTAAAGAGTGATGCTCATGAAATTGCACGTCCCATGTAATGTAAGTGGTAACGATGAGAAGAAATACATGACTTAATTATTGTTTTCTGGCACATTCATTTATTTTCTTTTGCGTGTTTCACATAGCCAGCCACACGGAGTCGTGGCGCATAGTAGCCTATTTACTATGCTTTGACAACTGAACAGCAAGTGTTGACTAGTTTATAAAAGGGGTCGAACGATCTGAATAAAGTCTATCTCCAATATCCCTTTTCCATTCATAAATCATGCAACGTGGTTATATGTCCATAGTATCACATCGGGACAAATAAACCAAAGGATTTCATAAGTTTCCTTTCCTAGGATGTCAGGGCTTGCCACTAAAGCGAGTGACTTATCTGTCAGTGTAGCCGACCGAATCGCATCGGTGGGAGAAAACATTTGATGAAGATGGTGAATCATCACTGCAGGAACAAAAGGCAACGGAGAGCCTCATTCTGGTCCAAATATGATAATTAGGGCCCTCACAGAATCCAGACATTAAAACGGAATTCAACAACATATTTTTTTTTATTAAAAATGTATTAATTTGCCCAAGTTAATCATAAGACATGAACATAATGCATCAGTGATTTGTATTTCTTGCAACTTCTGAAGAGGCAACGAGAATGCCCCTATCTGTGTGTGTGTGCGTCACTTTGTGTAGCCATTAGCAATGATGCTAATGAAAACAGTCTTCTGGTAAACGGAAAGGCTTTCCCAAAAACCTTCTCAATTAAATATTAACAAGAAAGTAGCCTATGCTTACTTGGCAGAATGATATCATGATTGTTTCTGTTATACCAGTGGGTATTTGTTTAGCAAACTCTGCCATTACATGTGTGCTACAAAAACACCGCTAAACAACAGCCTATTGCTAGGTGCACACTTGAATTGAAGGGTAACTACACCCAAAAATCTAAATTTCTCAGATTTTCCCAGACCTCAAAAGTGGTCTCCTGATGCGGTTTAAAGCTGCAAAATGTTACTTTTTGGGCAAACCGACCAAATCCATATAGAAATGAGTTATAGATTTGTCATTATCATTGAAAGCAAGTCTAACAAGCGGTAGATCTGTCTTATGTGCGCTATTTCTATGCTTCCCGATCTTAAGTTTTGTTTTTGCGTCTTTTACTTTCGGTTTTGTACACAAGCATCAAACAGCTGAACATACAATATTTTTGGTTGTGTTAAATATATTTCACAGCGGTTTAGATGGTACAATGATTCCTTACACTATACTTGCATGTTTTTCTCACATAAACTGAAATTAGGCAAACTATTCACATTTTTGCAACCAGGAAATGGCGGAGCGAATTCTGCATAGTGCACCGGTTGTAGACTTAGAACATCCAATTTTGTTGTAAAAGTGTGATTTTGAGAAAGAAAATGGAAACCTGTCTATTTCTTACCACTCAGAACTTCAACCAGATTGAAAACGCCCCTGTGACCCACATGGAAACAAATGTGTGGGGAACGTGCCGGGAGTAAAGTGACATTCAGCAGCAAACATATCAAATTGACAGAGAATAAAAAAAACGTTTGGAATAAAATAACCTCCAGTGCTATGACAGTCTGTGTGTGGAAGGGGTGAGTAATAGATGATGTGATATGATTTTGTTCATGGTACGCATCCAAAAGAGTTTGAGATCTTCCAAGGACACGCCAACTGTGGACAGACAACTATATCCCATGGTCATCATATCAAGCAGATAGTTTGGGTCTGAATAAATACAAAAGCCAGGATAATGTGAGGTCCACTGAGTATTTTATCCAAAAACAGCAACTGAAAGGATGAGTCAAACTTGGCCTTGGAACAGAGGAACGGAGAGTGTGTGGCGCGAGGCATAATCAAATATGACCCCTTATCAAGCTTAAATCCACTGAGATCAGTGTCTTGGAGCCTTGGAGGGCCTGGGAGGCAGGTAAGGACAACCCAGCACAAGGAGCACATGTCTGGGGATTTAAGCAGGTCTTTTTGAAGCTGGTTCCAGTGTCATTGGAAAGCTATTAATAATGAAAAGACCAGCGTAAATGCTTTGAGACTAGGGGAAAATGAACAAAAAATAATGAACTAACAGAGAGGAACCTCTAGTGAACTACTGAGTGCTAATAAAGCACACTTTTTCAGCAGATTAACTCTGGCTTTGTAAAAACTACAAAGTCCCTCTGAGTCCATTAAATTAATGAGTCGTTATAGTGGGATGGGAGGTGTTACCACATTTTAATTGCCTAATTCAAAGAAACCTAGCTAATTTGACATTTACAGTATATTAAGCGCATTTATTTTTTGCCTGCAGAACAGCCTGAATTCTTCGGGCATGGAAACATTGCTCAATTGATATCAAGGGACCTACCGTGTGCCAGTAAAACATTCCCCACACCATTACACCACCGCCACCAACCTGTACCGTTGACGCTAGGCAGGATGGGGCCATTGACTCATGCTGCTTATGCCATCAGCATGACACAACAGGAACCGGGATTCGTTGGACCAGGTGATGTTTTTACACTCCTCAATTGTCCAGTGTTGGTGATCGTGTGCCCACTGGAGCTGCTTTGTCTTGTTTTTAGCTGATAGGAGTGGAACACGTGTGGTCATCTGCTGCAATAGCCCATCTGTGATGGGTAAACCCTAGACACTGTCGTGCGTGAAAAGCCCAGGATGTCGGCTGTTTCTGAGATACTGGAACCGGCGAGCCTGGCACGAACGATCATACCACGCTCAAAGCCGCTTAGGTCACTCGTTTTGCCCATTCTAATGTTCAATCAAACAGTAATTGAATGCATCGATGGCAATCTGCCTGCTTTATATAGCGAGCCACGGCCATCTGACTCACTGTCTGTAGGAGTGAACCATTTTCGTGAACTGAGTGGAGTACCTAATAAATTGGCCATTGAGTGTATTTCACTAAATTGTTGTATGCTTTTATCTTCATACATCCCTGAGAGAAATGTATCGCTAAAGTAAATCCTTATCTTACATTGTGTTGCCCATGCTGCTCATAATTAGACTGAAGAGGCAGTCCTTGGTTTAAGCTGGCCCTTGAACTCAGTCATTACTCTCTCAACACTGAAACGGTTTTGTCTCCATGTTTGATGAATGTGTTAGGCCCTCATTATAACCTCTTACCCAAGGCCAAAATGCTAACATCTACACACCCTCTTCTATTTTAACTTCCAGTCTCCAAATGTTGTGGCAGGGACAGTCTAAACGTCCCTGTCAAGCAATGTGTAGCATGACCACAACCCTGATGTGAGACCGGACAGGATCCTACAGTAGCTGGTACCATATTCTGTGGACCAGGTATCAGACAGAGAGTGAGAGTGGTAGTGGTGAAGAACATCAGGGTTTGTCTAGCTTCTGTGACTGCAGGACATACACCTCCAAGCATGATGGCGTTCTGCCGTCCTGTGGGTTCCCTGCGGGCTGTATCCTGATGTGACTGCTCAGACCCTGCCTGGATGCACTGAAGATATACTGAGGGATGCTGCAACACAATGACCGAGGGCTTAATACTGACTGTGGAACTATTACTTTGCAGAAGCTTATCTAAGTTCAAATGATTCCAGCTCTAAGATGGCCTTATTAAGATACAAATTCATCTGGCTATAATTGTTGAAGCCTATGCCTACTCACTGTTTTAGGGTTATTTTTGCATGCTCTTTGATATATTACTCCCCTCTCTGCTCATGGAAGTAAATCAATGCATGCCAGGGGAGCGCAACTTAAAAGTAAAAATCAATAAAGTAAATGTAGGCAGAAGAATCTACAGTTGTGCCTAGAGGGAATGAGATTCACCAGAAAGATAAACCGGAGAACCACAAAAAAGCAAACACATTGGGTCAATCTATCCATAACAGCTGTTGTGAGCAGCCCTGATTTATCCCATAATGAGCAAAAAGCTGGAAGTAATGAGTCTCTCCTAAACATTAAATCAAAACCAAACAAGGCCCTGCTTTAAGAACACTTAGTATTCACCTCCCTAAGCTGGCCTTTCTATGATTAGAAGACTGCATTAAATGTTCTCTTCAGAGACACTCAAAACACCCAACACCGGCAGAGAGCTCTGCACTACTTCTAAGGAAACTTCAACAAAACCCACCACGTTGAATAAATTAAAGAGATAACCCACTTCAGAAATGAAATTCCTATCAATTTGGTGATAGTCTATGTTCTATGAGTAGGTAAAATAACTATTTCAACCATGATTTAACTACTAAGTGTTGTGTCTGTGAAATAAGGAAATCGTGTTGTAATGCGTCATCACAATGTTCTTGTCACTGGAGATAGGGAATAACTATGACATTTCATAACGCTTTTAAAACAATTATTTGCACTCCAGATCACTAAATCAACCAATAGATGGTATGGCAATACTTGTCTAGAACACATCCATCCGTCTATATCGTCATAAAGTATACACTACCGTTCAAAAGTTTGGGGTCACTTAGAAATGTCCTTGTTTTTGAAAGAAAAGCAAAACAATTTTACCATTAAAATAACATAAAATGTATCAGAAATACAGTGCAGACATTGTTAATGTTGTAAATTAATATTTTAGCTGAAAAAGGCTGATTTGTTATGGAATATCTACATAGGTGTACAGAGGCCCATTATCAGCAACCATCACTCCTGTGTTCCAATGGCACATTGTGTTAGCTACTCCAAGTTTATTATTTTAAAGGGCTAACTGATCATTAGAAAACCCTTTAGCAATTATGTCAGCACAGCTGAAAACTGTTGTTCTGATTAAAGAAGAAATAAAAATGGTCTTCTTTAGACTAGTTGAGTATCTGGAGCATCAGCATTTGTGGGTTCGATTTACAGCTCCTGTTCTGAGAAATGAAGGCTATTCATGCGAGAAATTGCCAAGAAACTGAAGATCTCGTGCAACGCTGTGTACTACTCCCTTCACAGAACAGCGCAAACTGTCTCTAACCAGAATAGTGGGAGACTCCAGTGCACAACTGAGCAAGAGGACAAGTACATTAGTGTTTAGTTTGAGAAACAGACGCCACACAAGTCCTCAACTGGCAGCTTCATTAAATAGTACCTGCAAAACACCAGTCCCAACGTCCACAGTGAAGAAGCGACTCCGGGTTGCTGGCCTTCTAGGCAGAGTTGCAAAGAAAAAGCCATAACTCAGACTGGCCAATACAAAGAAAAGATTAAGATGGGCAAAAGAACACAGACACTGGACAGAGGAACTCTGCCTAGAAGGCCAGCACCCTGGAGTCGCCTCTTCACTGTTGACGTTGAGACTGGTGTTTTGCGGGTACTATTTAATGAAGCTGCCAGTTGAGGACTGGGAAATCTGACTTCAGTGACTGGGAACTCGGGGGGAAAAACGAGCTCCGACTGGGAAAATACGCTTTGAACGGTCATCCAACTCGGAATTATAAGTTGGGAACTCGGGCCTCTTTCTAGAGCTACGAAGTGAAGATCACTGACATCATCATGATTCGACCTTGTTTTTTCCCAGTTCCCAGTTGCCTTGAAAGCACCATAAATCCAGTGAATGCCAGACTTTGATGTCAAAATCTGCCCACGAAGGACTGCCGCACCACCTTCCTGTTCAAGTGAGCAAAGCATAACAAGGTGATTCCAAAAATGCCTTTGTATGCTGCTGCATAAATTATGTTATATGCCAGGGAGATATGTACAGAGCATTCGGAAAGTATTCAGACCCCTTAACTTTTTCCACAATTTGTTACGTTAGAGGTTTTTAGTGATGTTTGCAAGTGTATACTGCTCAAAAAAATAAAGGGAACACTTAAACAACACATCCTAGATCTGAATGAAAGAAATAATCTTATTAAATACTTTTTTCTTTACATAGTTGAATGTGCTGACAACAAAATCACACACAAATAATCAATGGAAATCCAATTTATCAACCCATGGAGGTCTGGATTTGGAGTCACACTCAAAATTAAAGTGGAAAACCACACTACAGGCTGATCCAACTTTGATGTAATGTCCTTAAGACAAGTCAAAATGAGGCTCAGTAGTGTGTGTGTGGCCTCCATGTGCCTGTATGACCTCCATACAACGCCTGGGCATGCTCCTGATGAGGTGGCGGATGGTCTCCTGAGGGATCTCCTCCTAGATCTGGACTAAAGCATCCGCCAACTCCTGGACAGTCTGTGGTGCAATGTGGCGTTGGTGGATGGAGCGAGACATGATGTCCCAGATGTGCTCAATTGGATTCAGATCTGGGGAACGTGCGGGCCAGTCCATAGCATCAATGCCTTCCTCTTGCAGGAACTGCTGACACACTCCAGCCACATGAGGTCTAGCATTGTCTTGCATTAGGAGGAACCCAGGGCCAACCGCACCAGCATATGGTCTCACAAGGGGTCTGAGGATCTCATCTCGGTACCTAATGGCGGTCAGGCTACCTCTGGCGAGCACATGGAGGGCTGTGCGGCCCCCCCAAAGAAATGCCACCCCACACCATGACTGACCCACCGCCAAACCGGTCATGCTGGATGTTGCAGGCAGCAGAATGTTCTCGACGGCGTCTCCAGACTCTGTCACGTCTGTCACGTGCTCAGTGTGAACCTGCTTTCATCTGTGAAGAGCACAGGGCGCCAGAGGCGAATTTGACAATCTTGGTGTTCTCTGGCAAATGCCAAACGTCCTGCACGGTGTTGGGCTGTAAGCACAACCCCCACCTGTGGATGTCGGGCCCTCATACCACCCTCATGGAGTCTGTTTCTGACCGTTTGCGCAGACACATGCACATTTGTGGCCTGCTGGAAGTCATTTGGCAGGGCTCTGGCAGTGCTTCTCCTGCTCCTCCTTGCACAAAGGCGGAGGTAGCGGTCCTGCTGCTGGGTTGTTGCCCTCCTACGGCCTCCTCCATGTCTCCTGATGTACTGGCCTGTCTCCTGGTAGCGCCTCCATGCTCTGGACACTACGCTGACAGACACAGCAAACCTTCTTGCCACAGCTCGCATTGATGTGCCATCCTGGATGAGCTGCACTACCTGAGCCACTTGTAGACTTGTAGACTCCGTCTCATGCTACCACTAGAGTGAAAGCACCGCCAGCATTCAAAAGTGACCAAAACATCAGCCAGGAAGCATAGGAACTGAGAAGTGGTCTGTAGTGTCCACCTGCAGAACCACTCCTTTATTGGGGGTGTCTTGCTAATTGCCTATAATTTCCACCTGTTGTCTATTCCATTTGCACAACAGCATGTGAAATGTATTGTCAATCAGTGTTGCTTCCTAAGTGGACAGTTTGATTTCACAGAAGTGTGATTGACTTGGAGTTACATTGTGTTGTTTAAGTGTTCCCTTTATTTTTTTGAGCAGTGTATAAAAAACAAAAATATGAAATATCACATTTACATAAGTATTCAGACCCTCTACTCAGAACTTTGTTAAAGCACCTTTGGCACTGATTACAGCCGAGTCCTCTTCGGTATGACGCTACAAGCTTGGGGAGTTTCTCCCAATCTTCTCTGCAGATGCTCTCAAGCGCAGTCAGGTTGGATGGGGAGCATCGCTGGACAGCTATTTTCACATCTCTCCGGAGATGTTAGATCGGGTACAGGTCCGGGCTCTGGTTGGGCCAATCAAGGACATTCAGAGACTTGTCCCGAAGCCACTCCTGCGTTGTCTTGGCTGTGTGTTCAGGGTCGTTGTCCTGTTGGAAGGTGAACCTTCGCCCGAGTCCTGAGCGTCTGGAGCAGGTTTTCATCAAGGATCTCTCTGTATTTTGCTCCGTTCATTTTTCCCACGATCCAGTCCATGCCGCTGAAAAACATCCCCAAAGCATGATGCTGCCACCACCATGCTTCATCGTAGAGATGGTGGCAGGTTTCCTACAGACATGATGCTTCGCATTCAGGCCAAAGAGATCCATCTTGGTTTCATCAGACCAAAGAATCTTGTTTCTCATGGTTTGAGAGTCACTTAGGTGCCTTTTGGCAAATTCCAAGCGGGCTGTCGTGTGCCTTTTCCACGGGGTGGCTTCCGTCTGGCCACTCTACCATAAAGACCTGATTGGTGGAGTGCTGCAGAGATGGTTGTCCTTCTGGAAGGTTCTCCCATCTCCATAGAGGAATTATGGAGCTCTGTCAGAGTTACCATCGGGTTCTTGGTCACCTCCCTGACCAAGGCTCTTCAACCCCGATTTTGTTTTTTTAAGAATGTGTTCTTGCGGACCTTCAATGATGCAGACATTTTTTGGTACCCTTCTACAGATTTGTACCATGACACAATCCTCTCTCGGAGTTCTACGGACAATTCCTTCAACCTCATGGCTTGGTTTTTGTTCAGACATGCACTGTCAACTGTAGGACCTTATATAGACAGGTGTGTGCCTTTCCAAATCATTTCCAATCAATTGAATTTACCAAAGGTGGAATCCAATCAAGTTGTAGAAACATCTCAAGGATGATCAATGGAAACACGATGCACCCAAGCTCAATGTCGAGTCTCATAGCAAAGGGTCTGAATACTTATGTAAATAAGGGATCCGTTTTCACTTTGTCATTATGTGTGTAGATTGATTTAGATTTTTTTTTAAATCCATTTTAGAATAAGGCTGTAACATAACAAAATGTGTCAAAAGTCAAGGGGTCTGAATACTTTCCGAATGCACTCTATACTGTAGCTAAGAAAGTAATACTCAGTTTATGTTGTGTAGTAAGCTGTTAGTAGCCATGTGCCTCACCCTAATAATTTGGTCTATTTTCACCTCTTAAAATGTTGCCTAGTGTTCTGACTTGGTGGTGCACATGTAGCCTATAACCTGTTTTAGAGAAACTTCATCATTGAATATTGTAACAGCTTTCATTGCCTGCTTCTATGCTCGCTTTACTTATCCTACGGTTCTGACTTGGTGTACTGGGAGAATATTGTAAGAACGGCCCATGTTCTGAATTCTGTCGCTGTACATTTCAAAAGTGCTGAACAAATCGTTATATTGACTACGTCCGCCCTAGCGCGCTCATGAATGTCTTAATTGAAATTAAGGATTGCCTCTTATCTGCTTGTCGTCCCCTTATGCCATTGTTTGTACATCTCAATTGTCAGTAGAAACCACATCAGCCACATCAGCCATATCAGTTATGTTTTTAGGCTGATTGAACTATTTCGCTGCCAGACAAGGCTCCGCTTATAGCCAGGTGTAGCAGTGGTAAGGTGTTGGGACTGCCGTTGGGACTCTGCTGTTGGGACAGCTTTCGGCCCTAACAGTTTGTGGGCACCGTTTGTCACCGTTACAGTGCAATACATGTATTGTTTAGTGTGGTGTTGTGTAGTGGCTTTGCTGGCATGCATCCCCAAAAAGGTTGTGTGTGTCCCCACCACCAAAATATACATGCTGAACTCGCCACTGGATGATATGCATGCAATGCTTAATTATAAAGGTACCTCAGAACTCCCCAGGTCACCCCCCTCTAGCGCTAACTTTGTGTTCCGGCACCTCTTGATTTACAAATTAAGCACTGGTTAAGGTAAAGGTTAAGGTTAAGTAAGGATTATGGTTAAGGTCAGGTTTAGGGTAGGGACGTCCCAACGATCTCAGATAGTGCTGACCGTTTGTTTAGGCGATTTAACAGCTTGCTAGCTACATCACATGCTGATACTGACTTTGATATTATCACAGACAGAAGTGGAAACCAAGACACTTCACAGGGGCTACAAAGCAGAAGCATCTGTTTATTACGTTTTCTCACTAGCCAATATGCTAGTGAGAGGAAGTGCAGTAGCGGGTAGCAGGAGAGGATGGACTGAAACTGGCCCGACATTCTGCTAATTTTCTCATCAAAGAAACATCTGATCTCAATACATTTTTCCTTTTTCCAAAACTATAATCAGTTACAAACACAGTGAACTAAGTTTTATAAACGTCACCCTTTGCCAAAGTTTTTTTTAAATTGCGTTGTTTAGAAGGAGAGCAAGATCGAATTGAGTTTGTGAACATGCACACTTCACAGAGGAGGCGTTAAAGGAGTTTTTGTAGGGTTTTTTGATAAACGCTGAAAATAAGGTCTATGATAAACACATTTTTAGGATATCTTACACTTGTTTTTGAGATAATCTTCATCAGCTAATGTCACTTTTTGTGAATTTTGAAGCATTTATGTAGGCTAATTTTTAAAAAAAATCACAAACCACAAAGGCTTTATAATTCATAAAGGTCAATTCAACTGACTGAAATTATCTCATATAACACAATGTATAAGATCTCCAAAGCCTGTGTTAACCAAAAACAGGTTAAATTACCAGAGATGCTCACGTCGCTATTATATTAGGCTATCGGTATTACTGGGCTATATCAGCCAATAGGCTAGACGTAGTTTGAAGAGAGCAGAGTTAGAGAGACTTGCACTTTCTCTAAAGCTACGTGTCATAGCCTACCTTCTAGGAGAGGGATGATTTTCAGACTTGGGTGATCAATATGGGTGATCAATATTTATTTCTAAGCAATGTAGTAAACTTTAGCCTAATCATATTTAGGAATTACATTTCCTTGAAAAGATAACTGCCCCGTGCTTCTCCGCCCAAGCATAGGCTTTAGACTACTCTATTTAATTGAGACCACACCCAGACCTGGTCTTGCACATATGGCTAATGAACTGGAAACAGCAAGAATGATGAGATTGGACATGTGCACTTTCTCTTGAGCTACGTTTTGCATATAGGATATAGCCTACGTTTTAGGATGATTTGCAGGCAGAGACAAATAAATGGGTAACAACTATTTAATGAAAATGTGCATCGCTCACTCACCATGGTAACCTATGCACGCGTTGCGCCTTTTCAATGATGATTACATTTTTCTATTGCACCTTGACTAATGTTGGTTGAGCATCCTCCACTTATTTTCATTATCCACATTTTATTTACAGACACTGTAGTAAAATATAGTCAGCCTACTCAATTTCATTGAGACTACACTACTACTAGGCGCACTTGATCTCGCATGCCCAACATGGAGGTAGGGTACTTAACTTTAAGCAGGAAATTCTGCAAGTGTGTGAATAACGTGACAAAGATGTGCTTTTAATACAATAGCTAGGCTAACGCACACAACGCAGAAAGACGACTGCTTCCAAATAACCCGTGGGACAACAAAAATATTTTCATCCCACAATTGTCAGTCTGACTACCCACTCCCAACCGCAGCATGAAAAATACCGACCGTGCTGAAATGTTCCACGGGGATCCAGCTGGAATGCAGCCCTCTACCTCAGACCTTATTTATGGCATTTATCTCAAAACCCTATTTTTTCCCATTCAATTAATATGCCCCATAGGAATCGTTGAACGAACCACAGGTAACTCGTTTCAGTTTTTTAGTAATGCAAACGGGCAAACTCCTAGTGTTGGGTCGTTCGGGAACGACTTGGCTCTAAGAGCCGGCTCTTGTAGGCGAACGTTGGGAGCCGGCTCGCATATCAGAAGAGACACATTTATTTATAAAAATACAAAATTCAAAGAACGAAAAAATTAAATATAGGCCTAAATGCTCAAGAGCACACATTCGTTCTGACTGTCTGCTCAGACTAACAGTCTCACCTGCTGTTCCTGTCAATCAGACACGCAGTGTCAACCAATGAACTAAAGATGCGTGAGGGAGGGCCGAGCCAACTCACTGACAGTCACACACTTAGCAGCAGAGGAGAGAGAGGAAGGACAGCTGTGAAAACAACAGCTGGAAAATGAGTCTGAAGCACAGTAGCATTTGGATGCATTTTAATAATGTAGACAATGTTAGAGCACAGTGTAGAATTTGCCAAAACAAAATCTCATAAAGCTGGTTCTACGCACAACCTACACCGGCATATGCGAACTGTGCACCCAACTGTGAAGCTAGCTGTAGCGGAGCTTTGAGAAACTAGCGGGCCTGCTACGGATAGTGGTGGAGCCAGCACCTCCACACGTGAAGATTTTTCGATGTCTAGCTGTCTTCTGGACTGCTTTGAATTCAGTGACAGACACACCTCAGAGAATTTGGCAGAGGAACTGTTGAGAGTGGCCAGAGAATGGCAAGTAGATGGAAAAGTGGTCTGTTGTGTTAGCGACAATGCAGCTAACATAAACAAAGCCATGAAAATGTTTAAATGGACCCATCATCCATGTCTTGCCCACACAATCAATCTGATTGTAAGAGATGCTCTGAAGGTGATGAAGTCCACCGTGGACAAAGTGAAAGCAGCTGTGGAATACTTCCACAGGAGCACAGTAGGTGCTGAAAAAGTCTACACAATGTCAAATGGGAATGCCTGAGCTGAGGCCTAAACAAGACTGCAGAGTCCTGGAACCCTCTGAGCAGGTCACTGTGGAGATGAGTGGAGAGAGGTACAGTAAGCAGTTATTACTACATCATTATTTAATCCAGTATTATACATGTATATGAGCAGTAGATGAGAATGTAGCACCAGTAGACAAAACATGAACCTGAACTAATACATTTCTGTTCTCTCTTTTCAGCTATGTGACAGCCTCAAAAAGTATACTCCTGTGTAAGGGAGTATAATTTGGAATTTGGAATGGAATATAATTATGTGCTATCAGAAACCGCTGCACTTGACCCCAGGTTTAAGAAGTTAGCCTTTAGTGATGCCAGAGTGATTGATTTGGCTCTTCAAAGAATAACCTCAGCAGCATGTAGGGACAGCACCAGCAGTCAGCTGGCTCAGGCACCAGGGCAACAGGAAGAAGAGGGATCAGATGGAGCAGAAGCACCAGCAGTAGCGCCACAAACGTCTGCTGTTTGGATGCTGTTTAACGAGAGAGCAACTGGGGATGCAGCACGAAGGAATCCCTCAGCAGATGCCGAAATGGAGGTCCGATCCTATTTGGAGGAGCCCCTCTACCAAATCCTCTGAGCTGGTGGAAGAACAAGGCCTCGGTCTACCCACGGCTTACTAAAGTCATGACAGGGAGACTCCGCATAGTGGCCACATCCGTTCCCTCTGAGAGGGTCTTCTCGCAAACGGGAAAAATAATTACTGAAAGAAGAAACCGCATCAGCCCCTCGAAAGTGAGGCAGCTTGCATTTCTGAATGCAAATATCTCATAAATGCAAAATATGGTCAGCATTGCTGTGGCTGCTGGTTATAACATGGCAATAAAGAAGAGAGAAAAGAGGGACCTGTTTAATGTTTTAAGTGGGATACTGCAGTTTTGCACATTGACATTTATTTTTCTTTGATATGGTGCAATATTCTATTATTATGCTGTTCAGATTGTATTAGTTTTGAATTTTTACATTTATATGCACTTTGTTTATATACATTAAAAAAGTTATATTTTAAATGCAAATGTTTAATAGCATTCTTTTTCATAACAAACCAATGCATTTTTAAATACATTGTGGTTAAGGTAGAGTATGATTTCATTCACTAATTGAATTAGAATTGTTTTAACACCAATCATAGTGAAACTATCGCAAACTGTTTGACTTGAAAAAATACAAAACATTTTTTTTTTTAAAGAGCCGTTCGGGAGCCAAAAGAGCTGTCTCTTTTTGGTGAGCTGAGCCGAACGAGCCGGCTTACTGAAAAGAGCCGGAATGCCCATCACTACAAACTCCATGCTCAGAGAGTGCATTGCATTGTGGGTTTTATAGATCGACTTGAGCTGCAATCGATTTCCACATGTTGCTACCAACCTTATTATTTAACGAAAAAAATGAAACATGTTGAACAGGGTGGTATGTTCAACAAGTACAGTAACTTTAGTCTTCAACTAACCAATGTTGGAGCGTCTTTCTAAAATAAAGTCAATTTGAACTATTCTGGGCTATAGTGTAGGCAGGCTGTGGGCGTATGATCCTGATAGAACTCTTTCCAGAGGTGCGTGTTGAGCTCTGTGTGAGCACCAACGAAATACTCCTGCTGAGAGTCCAACTTTAGCTACATACAAAATGTCTCAGTAATACTACGCACAGGACAGATCTCCTGTTTTGAGAAGTGTGAAGCATTAACACAGAGAAACCCTGAAGACAAGTCAAATGTCTGCTTGTTGAGGAGTGGAGCATCAGCTATTCAGCTTGCACAGGATAACGTTTTCCCAAGGTACAGATATAGGATCAAATTCAAGATACCCTCCTAGGACTGTGGCGGTCACGAAATTTCGACAGCCGGTGATTGTCAAGCAAATAACTGTCGGTCTCACGGTAATTGACCGTTAATTAACATAATCACATTTAGCATCTTTTGGCTTCCACACAGGTGACTACCTCATGAAGCTAGTTGAGAGACTGCCAAGAGTGTGCAAAGCTGTCATCAAGGCAAAGGGTGGCTATTTGAATATATATTTACATATTTTGTGGTTACTACATGATTCCATATGTGTTATTCATAGTGATGTCTTCACTATTATTCTACAATGTAGAAAGTAGTAAAAATAAAGAAAAACCCTTGAATGAGTAGATGTTCTAAAACTTTTGACCGTCAGTATACATTTTGAAAAGTCAAATAAATCCATGTAATATAGTCTACACCTTCACAATAAATCCATTATTTACTTTAGATAGGTCTAACGAAACATGATATGAAGAAAATGTAGTCTATTTCAGAAGAACAGAATAGCATACTCTGAGTTGACCTTATGTTAGGTCCTGACCTGGCTATGCCATATGACTGTGGGCTACACTAGATTATTTAGCAGACAAAATTTGCTTAGAGGCATTATTTTATATTATTTTATAGTATAAAGAATACAATTGAACAAAGCTGAATAAAATAGAAAGGATATTTTCTCCAAACAATTTGAGGGAGTCCACTCATGCAGCTATTCTGTGTTGAGCGGATAAGAAAGAATTAGGTACTCCTATATGCTTAATTAAGAGTTATTAATGTAATGTTCTACAAACGTTGGGCTATATGTTTTGATTTTTAATACATTGAAAGGCATGAGCTCCGCTTTGTTTTTTGCACCGGCTCTACACACTTCCTCAGTCTCTCATTCACAATTAGAGAAGCACTTGATAATGCCTAAAAATTCCCAGGGGCATCCTCTTTGTGTGGCCATAATACACCGGGAAAAAATCCATGCCTTTTGCAGCCCTTCTCCTGGAGTGCTACCTGCTCCAAAGCAATTCTCACTCACAGGCTACAAGTGAAGACAGACATCGGGGACGCAAATGCGCGCGTCCTTATCCAATTCCTAAGTGCATAATGAAGATATTAGAAGAACTGTCCACATTTACTTTTCGTCAGCCAACAAGATGAGTAGGCCTAACGAACAGCAAAAGCACTAGCCTACGTCAATCTACTATCCCCCATAGTATAAAAGTTGTTCCTATTATATTCTGTGCGAGAAATAAATATTCCATACTCTTGGACAGTTGTGGGATGTGATAGATCCCAAATTAATACAACCACTACCATCACTCAAACTTTTTTACGCAATGAGGCTGACGCAACAGATCAGAACATTTAGCTTAAAATGTTGATAAACTATTAGGCTATTTCTTCACATTATAAGCACAGCAATGCGCACACGACAGTAAGGGCAAATGTTCCATTAGTGGGAAAACACCATTATCAAAATTGACCACAAATGTGAATATGCATGTAACGCTTTTATTATAAAGGTGCATTTTTATGGTGAAAATGATCTTCCACAAACTTGAAACTCCTGCGCTGCTTATGTATGCCAGTTAGGCTCTACACCCCTTGTAAAGGGGATTAATGTGCTTAATTTTAAGAAGTTATTTGGCAACTTTAGTTGTGATACAAACCTTATCAAAAGATATAGGCCTATGGGCTAGTCTACATGAGGTGCGTGACCATGATTCTAAAAAGTAAAAAAAACAAAAAAATGGCATTGTTTCTTGCCTTAAAATGGGCTTCATTCAGAAGTGATAATATATAATTCACAACTGATAAGCTAACAGTCACCCATCAGACTATTCTTGATTTAATCTAGACTTTACATATACTAAATAATGTATGCATAGTCACTTCAGCCCTACCTAGATGTACTAATTACCTAGACTAACCGGTACCCCCACACATTAACTCGGTACTGGTACCCCCTGTATATAGCCTTGATATTGCTATTTTATTGTGTTACTTTTGTATTATTTTTACTCTTTCTTGAAGTGCACTGTTGGTTAAGGGCTTGTAAGTAAGCATTTCACATTAAGGTCTACACCTGTTGTATTCGGCGCATGTGACAAATAAAATTTTATTTAATGTGTGAAATTCGTTTTGATTTAGAATGGACCATTATCATGCACCTGTCTCGAAACAGGGGCAGGGAAAAAATGCATGTCATCTGGACTTACAATATCAAATGGAAGACGCTTTTCCTGTGGCTAATTTTCATGCTAGCCAGGTAGGTTATACACCTGTTGTAAAGATAAGCAATGTGCTTAATATTTGCTTAATATTAGGAAAGTTGAGAAATAAATAGTTGGCCTAGCCTATAGAAAGATGATGAAATCCTCCTCTTTTTAAGAGGCCATCACTCTGTTTTCTCAAGCAATTTCATAGTCTATAGAAATGTTGCTCATGGGCTCTCATGAAGTGTTTGATTAGATTTTCAATTACATTTGCAATGATGTCAGAGTGATTACAGGGACAATAGAGTGGCTAATATGGTCATCGCAACAGCCCTATACCATCACACACGCCTAACCTTAACCATTAGTGGGGAAAACGCAAAACTGACCCAAGATAAGCGTCTCCGGGCAACTTCACCTTACTCAATTCTGCCGTCTCCTGGGCTCCCTCACCTGCTGATGGACACCTCACTGAGACATGGGCTCGGTGACCTGGAAATGACCGCTACAACAGAAGGCTGCTGCTGCTTCTCAGAGGGCTCCTCCACTGGTGATGTCATCAATACGCAGCAGGCCTCTGAGTCACTGGGGCTGGGATCACTCTGTTCCTGTTGTGCTGCCTTATCTACGGGATGGAGGGAAAATAACATGGACTGTACACATGATCATAAAACTGGTATAAAATCATTTAGTGGTGAAAATGAGCTACGAGGAATCTGTGCTAGGAAACTTTGCTTGAAATCCATGTCATGGCTTATAATCTGGATCGGTCCTATTTTAACGTTGTAAACATGATTTGAGCAGACTGTGTGATAGATGCTAAAGTCATCCATGTTAAATTATATCTTATCTCATAGATATTTCCTCAAAGTAATGGGGAATACTTTTAACCACAAACACACCACTGTGTCTTCTAGGCAGAGGGCAAAAGGTTCATGACCATCAGTTAATGACATTCTATATGTGGCTGACATTCTGAAGTGTGACTAATGCATTATGAATATGATTACCTCTGCATGTACTGATGTTTCGGTCTATGATGGGGGATTTCCATGGAAAAATATTAAATGCTTTATTTGGCAACAGTTGATCGCCATGTGGGTGTTTTTTTAAAGGAGCAAGCCAACAGCATGCTAGGTAGTGGTAGGTATCAATAGCAAATCCAGCACGGCTGGAAGCTATAGCGAGCCGCGATTAGTCAATGTTGCTGCCATATCGCCAATAATTTGCAACTTGAAGCCTGGCCTGTTCATGCTCTGTTTGACTAGCTCCACTAGCTTCAAACACTTTGGCGCTAGCTTGGTGTTTGGTCTTGCCTTGGTGTTTGGTCTTGCCTTCCACTGAAAATTAATAGGCAGCATCACTTTTTCACCAAGTGTGACCTTTATCAAGACATACTGGGCATGAATCCCAATAGAGCTTGCGGGTGTGTTGCATGGCAGCAAAAAATAATATACATAATAAATCATGTGGAAATATGTTTCCAAATGTTATGCAATGCATTTGTTTATTTTTTTGCTTACGTGCAAAGACGAACAACACATGCAGAGTTAAGAGTGTGTATTGTCTTTCATAATGAATTGTAGTCTGGGGCTGTAACTCCCAACACCACATGAGAAAGATGGCATGAGTATGGTGGTGTCAAATCAAATCAAACGTTGTCACATGCGCCGAATAAAACAAGTGTAGACTTTACAGCGAAATACTTACTTACAAGCCCTTAACCAACAGTACAGTTCACGAAGAGTTAAGAAAATATTTACCAAATAAACTAAAGTAAAAAATAATTTAAAAAACGAACACAATAACATAACAATAATGAGGACATATACAGGGGGTACCGGTACCGAGTCAGGGTGCGGGGGTACAGGTTAGAGGTCATTTGTACATGTAGGTAAGGGTGAAGTCACTATGCATAGATGATAAACAGCTAGTAGCAACAGTGTATAAAACAAATGCTGGGGGGGGGGGGGGGGGTCAATGTAATAGTCCGGTGGCCATTTGATTAATTGTTCAGCAGTCTTATGGCTTGAGGGTAGAAGCCTTTTGGTCCTAGACTTGGCGCTCCGGTACCGCTTGCCGTGCAGGAGCAGAGACTTGGGTGACTGGAGTGTCTGACAATTTATGAGCTTTCCTCTGACACCGCCTATTATATACAGTTAAAGTCCGAAGTTTACATACACTTAGGTTGGAGTCATTAAAACTAGTTTTTCAACCACTCCACAAATATCTTGTTAACAAACTATAGTTTTGGCAAGTCGGTTAGAACATCTACTTTGAGCATGACACAAGTCATTTTTCCAACAATTGTTTACAGACAGATTATTTCACTTATAATTCACTGAATCACAATTCCAGTGGGTCAGAAGTTTACATACACTAAGTTGACTGTGCCTTTGACCAGCTTGGAAAATTCAAGAAAATGACGTCATGGCTTTAGAAGCTTCTGATAGGCTAATTGACATCATTTGAGGCAATTGGAGGTGTACCTGTGGATGTTTTTAAAAGCCTACCTTCAAACTCAGTGCCTCTTTGCTTAACATCATGGGAAAATCAAAAGAAATCAGCCAAGACCACAAAAAAAACTGTAGACCTCCACAAGTCTGGTTCATCCTTGTGAGCAATTTCCAAACGCCTGAAGGTGCCACATTCATCTGTACAAACAATAGTACGCAAGTATAAACACCATGGGACCACACAGTCGTCATACCGCTCAGGAAGGAGACGCGTTCTTTATCCTAGAGATGAACGTACTTTGGTGCGAAAAGTGCAAATCAATCCCAGAACAACAGCAAAGGACCTTGTGAAGATGCTAGAGGAAACAGGTACAAAGTATCTACAGTGAGGGAAAAAAGTATTTCATCCCCTGCTGATTTTGTACGTTTGCCCACTGACAAAGTAATTATCAGTATATAAGTTTAATGGTAGGTTTATTTGAACAGTGAGAGACAGAACAACAAAAAAATCCAGAAAAACGCATGTCAACATTTTTATAAATTGATTTGCATTTTAATAAGGGAAATATGTATTTGACCCCTCTGCAAAACGTGACTTAGTACTTGGTGGCAAAACCCTTGTTGGCAATCACAGAGGTCAGACGTTTCTTGTAGTTGGCCACCAGGTTTGCACACATCTCAGGAGGGATTTTGTCCCACTCCTCTTTGCAGATCTTCTCCAAGTCATTAAGGTTTCGAGGCTGACGTTTGGCAACTCGAACCTTCAGCTCCCTCCACAGATTTTATATGGGATTAAGGTCTGGAGACTGGCTAGGCCACTCCAGGACCTTAATGTGCTTCTTCTTGAGTCACTCCTTTGATGCCTTGTCTGTGTGTTTTGGGCCATTGTCATGCTGGAATACCCATCCACGACCCATTTTCAATACCCTGGCTGAGGGAAGGAGGTTCTCACCCAAGATTTGATGGTACATGGCCCCGTCCATCGTCCCTTTGATGCGGCGAAGTTGTCCTGTCCCCTTAGCAGAAAAACACCCCCAAAGCATAATGTTTCCACCTCCATGTTTGACGGTGGGGATGGTATTCTTGGGGTCATAGGCAGCATTTCTCTTCCTCCAAACATGGCGAGTTGAGTTGATGCCAAAGAGCTCCATTTTGGTCTCATCTGACCACAACACTTTCACCCAGTTGTCTTCTGAATCATTCAGATGTTCATTGGCAAACTTCAGACGGGCATGTATATGTGCTTTCTTGAGCAGGGGGACCTTGCGGGCGCTGCAGGATTTCAGTCCTTCACAGCGTAGTGTGTTACCAATTATTTTCTTGGTGACTATGGTCCCAGCTGCCTTGAGATCATTGACAAGATCCTCCCGTGTAGTTCTGGGCTGATTCCTCACCGTTCTCATGATCATTGCAACTCCACGAGGTGAGAACTTGCATGGAGCCCCAGGCCGAGGGAGATTGACAGTTCTTTTGTGTTTCTTCCATTTGTGAATAATCGCACCAACTGTTGTCACCTTCTCACCAAGCTGCTTGGCGATGGTCTTGTAGCCCATTCCAGCCTTGTGTAGGTCTACAATCTTGTCCCTGACATCCTTGGAGAGCTCTTTGGTCTTGGCCATGGTGGAGAGTTTGGAATCTGATTGATTGATTGCTTCTGTGGACAGGTGTCTTTTATACAGGTAACAAGCTGAGATTAGGAGCACTCCCTTTAAGAGTGTGCTCCTAATCTCAGCTCGTTACCTGTATAAAAGACACCTGGGAGCCAGAAATCTTTCTGATTGAGAGGGTATTAAAGACTTAAAGGGAGAGGTTTAAAATGTCAGTGAAGACACTTGCCAGTTGGTCCACGCATGCCAGGATTACGTCCTGGTAATCCATCTGGCCCCACGACCTTGTGAATGTTGACCTGTTTAAAGGTCTTTCTCACATCGGCTACCGAGAGTTATCAGAAAGTCATCCAGAACAGCTGGTGCTCTCGTGCATGCTTCATTTTTGCTTGCCTCGAAGCGAGCATAAAAGGCATTTAGCTGTTTTGTAGGCTCGCGTCACTGGGCGGCTCGCGTCTGGGTTTTTCTTTGTAGTCCGTAATAGTTTTCAAGCCCTGCAAAATCGGACGAGCGTCAGAGCCAGTGTAGTAGGATTCAATCTTAATCCTGTATTGACGCTTTGCTTGTTTGATGGTTTGTCTGAGGGCATAGCGGGATTTCTTATAGACGTCCGGATTAGTGTCCCGCTCCTTGAAAGCGGCAGCTCTAGCTTTTAGCTCGATGCAGAGCTCTAGCCTTTAGCTTGATGTAATCCATGGCTCATGGTTGGGATGTACGGCCACTGTGGGGATGACGTCGTCGATGCACTTATTTATGAAGCCGATGACTGAGGTGGTATACTTCTCAATGCCATTGGATGAATCCCGGAACATATTACAGTCTGTGCTAGCAAAACAGTTCTGTAGTGTAGCATCCGCGTCATCTGACCACTACCGTTTTGAGCGAGTCACTGGTACTTCTGCTTTAGTTTTTGCTTGTAAGCAGGAATCGGGAGGACAGAATTATGGTCAGATTTGCCAAATGGAGGGCGGTGGAGAACTTTGTATGCATCTCTGTGTGTGGAGTAAAGGTGGTCAAGTGTTTTTTTCCCTCTGGTTGCAAATGTGACATGCTGGTAAAAATCTGGTAAAACTGATTTACGTTTGCCTGCATTAAAGTCCCTGGCCACTAGGAGCTTCGCTTCTGGGTGAGCATTTTCTTGTTTGCTTATGGCCTTATAGAGTTGGTTGAGTATGCTCTTAGTGCCAGCATCGGTCTATGGTGGTAAATAGACGGCTACAAATAATATAGATGAGAACTCTCTTGGTAGATAGTGTGGTCCACAGCTTATCATAAGGTACTCTACCTCAGGCGAGCAATACCTCAAAACTTCTTTAATATTAGACATCACGCACCAGCTGTTATAGCTCTATATTGTCCGTGTCGTCGTTCAGCCACAGCTCGGTGAAACATAGGATATTACAGTTCTAATTGTCCCATTGGTAGGATAATCGTCGGTCATCCATTTTATTTTCCAATGATTGCATGTTAGCAAGTAGAATTGGTTGCAATGGGAGTTTACTCGCTTGCCTACGGATTCTAAAAAGGCAGCCTGATCTGCGTCCTCTTTTCCTCCGTCTTTTCTTCACACAAATTACATGGATCTGGGCCTGTTCCCGGGAGAGCAGTATATCTTTCTCGTCGGAGTCATTAAAGGAAAAAGCTTCTTCCAGTCCATGGTGAGTAATCCCAGTTCTGATATCCAGAAGTTATTTTCGGTCATAAGAGACGGTAGCAGCAACAGTATGTACAAAATAAGTTAAAACAGAAGTTACAAACAACGTTAAAAAACAAACAAAATAGCACAATTGATTATGGCCATGTAAAACATCTGCCGTCAGTGCCATTTTATCATTTTATCATGAATCTTTAAAGGGGTATGACTAATGCCCACATTGAGACATCACTATGACAGAACACGGATCAGAGCCAATATAAGAGGGCTGGCTGGGGTCATAGAGGTTCGAATAAGCTACCTCCTAATAAAGAAGATAGATTAAAGCTTATTGACTGAGCTCTGCTGAGAAGGCTGGGGGCTGTAAGATCTCCTGTGGTGACAGTGTTAACCCTCCTGTTTCATTCCCTCGGCATGCTAATAAGGGTTACGGTGGTACCTGCAGAGCTGGAGCCCACTCCCTGGTCCTCCTCTCCTCCCTCATCCATTACTTCCTGCTTTATCTCCCTCTTCCTTGCAGTCTCCAGGCGACAGCGGACCTGGGCGATAAGGCGGGAGAACTCACTGTTATGCTGCTTCCCTGCAAGACAGAGGAGAAGGAGGGGTGAGAAACCAGGACAGGCACAGAGAGTACAGACATGCATATACACAGTCTCACACCCAGGCAGACATATCCTGTTTCTGAACTTTGCAAAGCGGGAGACCTGCATTTCGATTCCATTTAACACTCAAAGAAAAACCCACATCCAAACACATCGAGAAACAAGTGTGGTTTAAGTCAGATAAATCAACGCACCTATCATACAAACTCTCTCCTAAGTATTTTCTTGTTACAGTGAATTCAGAAAGTAGCCTTATTCTAAAATAAATTACATTTAAAAAATGTCTTTGTCAATATACACACAATAACCCATAATGACAAAGCGAAAACAGGTTTTTAGACATTTTTGCAAATGTATTAAAAATAAAAAACAGAAATAGCATATTTACATAAGTATTCAGACCCTTTGCTATGAGACTCAAAATTGAGCTCAGGTGCATCCTGTTTCCATTGATCATCCTTGAGATGTTTCTAAAACTTGATTGGAGTCCACCTATCGTAAATTCAATCGATTGGAAATTATTTGGAAAAGCACACACCTGTCTATATAAGGTCCCACAGTTCACAGTGCATGTCAGAACAAAACCAAGCCTTGAGGTCAAAGGAATTGTCTGTAGAGCTCCGAGACAGGATTGTGTCGAGGCACAGATCTGGGGAAGGGTACCAAAAAATGTCTGCAGCATTGAAAGTCCCCAAGAACACAGTGGCCTCCATCATTCTTAGATGAAAGAAGAGCTGGCCTAGAGCTGGCCACCCGGCCAAACTGAGCAATCAGGGCAGAAGGGCCTTGGTCAGGGAGGGGACCAAGAACCCGATGGTCACTCTGACAGAGCTCCAGAGTTCCTCTGTGCAGATGGGAGAACCTTCCAGACGGACAACCATCTCTGCAGCACTCCACCAATCAGGCCTTTATGGTAGAGTAGCCAGACGGAAGCCACTCCAGAGCCCGGACTTGAGCCCGATTGAACATCTCTGGAGAGATCAGAAAATAGCTCTGAAGCGACGCTCCCATCCAACCTGACAGAGCTTGAAAGGATCTGCAGAGAGGAATGGTAGAAACTCCCCAAATACAGGTGTGCCAAGCTTGTAGCGTCATACCCAAGAAGACCCAAGGCTGTAATCGCTGCCAAAGGTGCTTCAACAAAGCACTGAGTAAAGGGTCTGAATACTTATGTAAATTTGATATCAGTTTTACATTTTTAATACATTTGCAAACATTTCTAAAAACCTGTTTTTGCTTTGCCATTATGGGGTATTGTGTGTAGATTGATGAGGGGGAAAAAACGATTTAATACATTTTAGAATAAGGCTGAAACATAACAAAATGTGGAAAAGGTCAATGGGTCTGAATACTTTCTGAATGCACTGTATATCATAACTAGAGACATGCGCTCTGGAATAGAGACCATGTTAATGTAAGGTCCTGGTGGGAGTTCGAATATAGGGGCCCTCTCTGTGTACATTGTTGAAAACAGCCCAATATCCAGTTGCAGTGAAGGGGAAGGATAGTGTGTCATGGGAGGAGGTTTTTGTTTTGAATAGGAAAAGACAAAGACACTCAGGGTTTTACTAATATGATATTTCAACTGACGAGGGAGAACTCCATAAAAAGGCCTCTTATCAGCCTACGCAGAGTCTGTCAAATGATAACAAAAATCAAATCACAAGTTCCTGCTGGTGAAATAAACTCATCAAAACACTGGCCGATTTAGGCAGACAAAGCTAATGGATAAAGTTTGCAGAAGGGATTCAAGTAGAGGGCCAAAACAGATGTGTTCAGTTCAGCAGAACAAAAACATAAAATGTGGGGGGGGGGGGGGGGGTAAAAAATACAATAACATAACTGAGAACAAACTCCAGAGAATGTAAAACCAAGAGTATGGAATCGCAATTTCAGGGTTGTTATGGCGAAACAATGGATCTGAGAGAAACAAAAAGCACAAAATATTTCTGCTCAGACCTCATACCTGGTTCCAGATTTAACTGAAAGGACAGTGTTTCATTCCTGTGCATATTAAACTCCTCATAGCATACGTGTCCTGTCAATACAACTTAGGGCCAAAGTAGTCCAGATCACACAGAGAACACACGCACCAGGACAGAATTGCATTACACCCGCCAGTGTAGTTAAGTGATTTCAACATGAGATTCCTTTCCTCTGCTATGCCTGTTATAGCCATGTTCTGCAGGACATTGTGTTCTCTCAGCTAGAGCACAGCTAACCTCCACTCATCTCTTGTGATCTGACTAAAGCAGATCATAATGATAGTAGTGACGGGGGACAAAATTGATACAGTTACATGTCGGGATATTATTTTTAAATAGGTACCCAATTTGTTTTCAGCACTTTTATTTCCATGACTGATAAGTTTTCTCATGGCTCTCATCCCTCTGTAGCAGACATAAGGTGAGCAATATGTTTGGATAATGGAATCGCAATAAATATAGAATTGTGAGGACCGTGATAATATCGTATCGTGAGGTCCTTGGCTATTCCTAGCCCTAATGGATAGATCCTCTGGAATCTGCTCAAGATATTCTTATTCTGATCACTTTCACATCTTGTACTGTAAACCAGTATCTAAAACCACTCATAAATCACCATAAGACAAGACCAGACATTAGAGTCCTCCCATCGTAAAACATTGTGGACAGATATTCAGCTTCTGAAAGCACTGGACCCTGGCTGCAGCTGCTTAGGCCATTCTTGCAGCACCAAACATTCCAGCAAGTCCGATGGTCAGAGTAAATTGAATTGAAGTGTGTGCGTGTGCATGCATGTGTGTGCCCCTGCATGATCCTGCTGCATGGTCCACATTAGGCCTCCATTTCACGCCTCCTTCTTTCCCCGAACCCTGACTCAGCAGTACTGTTCTGTTTGCACATGTACTGTACAGTAAATTAGATTCACCAGATTCACCAAGGTGGGATATTCAGTGGCAGAACACTGATAAATTGTACCCGTTTACTTGCTTATCAGCAGGACTTTACAAAGCAAGAACGAAGAGGGCTAACATTGTGTTTTGGATTCCAAGGTATAAATATTAATTACAAAATATATATATTTTTTAACTCAGATTAGGCCTACAAGACAAGTGGCTGAATCAGACTATTATTCTGAGGACTGTTTCTGACGTGGCTAAGACAGGTTTCCACCTTGAAGAGTCTTGAGTGAGACCACTGAATGAAGGTCAAAGAACCCAAGTTTTATTGGAATGTCACTGTGATCTGATGGCATGTAATATTTGAATATATTTGGAGGAATGAAAACAGACTTCAGTATATTACACCACCCAGTTAGAGCAGCATTCAGAAAGCCAAGGTGAATACACACAATTCATGGGTTCATTATGTCATGACCGTTCACGAGAATCCAAATAGGTCAGATCAGGTTTGCAATAAATAACTTTACTCAGACCCCCTCTCACCTGCAGAGGGGGAAGAAGGGAACTGGTGGGGATTAACCACTCACGTCCTGTTGTAAATCAAGAAGATTCTGGTCTGCCTCTCCAATATTCATCAAAGAAATGTACTTTGTTTCAAGATATTTTTTCCAGCTGAAACTCGAACACGTTCAAAAGCAACTACTGGAACAATATTTCTTACCTAGAATGTGGGGAGTGGTCAGAGGCGATCTATAGAACACTGTCATTTTTTTTTTTTTGTAATGTCATTATAGATGTTATTGATGGGTTCTGATTTCTTAACTTTTGAAATCATGAAATATACTTTTTCATTTCACTGAGGGAGAGGGTAACGTATAACATTTACATTATGTCAGGATATGTTATTGTTAGCCATCAGGGATCCAATGGGAGGAGAAGAGACACAGTCTGGTACAAGTCACCATGACAGCCGTAAGCTGGGGAGGAGTAAGGAATTTGGGCAGAGGTCAGGTTAGATGAAGTGAGGAAGAACATATCACTAATATTCTGGATAGCAACAGAGGTGTATTGGCTGTTCAGAGGTATAAGGAGGGGCTCAGCAAAGGAGCAAGGGTTAAATATCAGTGCTTGTGTGAATATTTTCTTTGTCTTATGCAGCTATATGACCCAGTGGGCGAATAAACTTAGTTTGAGCTTGATTAAGCGTCCGTTAGTTTTTTTACTCTGTTTATTTAGAACCTAACATTATAAAGGAAATACTGCAACCTAGAACATATACCCACTACATGTACAAAGTTTCCATACTATGCGTTGTGCATGTTAAAACATATATTTTTTTAAATGAAAGCGTTTTTGTTGAGAGGGATGTGATGAGAAAATATAAGAGAATTGTTTTACATAACTTTGTACAAGTGACAAGTCACGCCTCTGAGTGAGGTCAGAGAGCGTGTCAGCTTGACGAAACAGCCACTTTCGAACAAACTATATAAAATGTTGGGTTAAGAAATTAACATAACATACCAGAAAAGCGTTGACCTGCAGCTGTACGTTTAAAGTGGTCTGAACTTTGAATCTCAACACGAGGTACAGACGATAAACTCACCTCCCGGACAATCACTGGTATGGCTGATTAGCCATCCTAAGTAAAGTATCTTCGAAAGTGAATTTTAGTGGGACCATTCTACTACTCTGCTCAAACCATCATATTACACTACTCTCATCACCCCACTGGGAACCATCGACATGGCTGGCTAGCCTATCTTTAAAGAATCTGAAAGAGCTAATGGAAGGAAAATAAACTCTGTAGTTCTGTTCAGGACTACACAAGGCACCTGACAACTACAGAGAAGAACAACAGTAGAAGACTTGTTGGAACCCTTTTGGATAATCAGAGCCTTACAAGCGTGCCGGGGAAAAGGCACAACTTCCTTTCCAAGGTGGCCCTGTCTACCGAGAGAGATCCGGGAAACAAAGGCATTTCACGTAAATACATTCATGATTTCTTACTCCAAGCAGGCGGCAGTTCATGAGCAAAGTATGTGATTACTGTAAGAGAGAGTAGTTTCTAAATGTACCAACGTTAAGTGTCTCTGTACCTCTCTCTCTCTCCATCACTTTTGTAACAAGCAGCCATAATGTTATCAGTCCGCTAGGGACATGTTTTTATTGTAGTAAGTGTGTATTTTTATCCTGTGTTACCATTAATTAGCTAGTACATAAATATTAAACCAATTTGTGTTGTACTGAATCATAAGTAAGGCTCAGGTTTTATCAGATGCAAGGTTACAACTGATCATAATGATGATATGATACAAGGTTATGATTAATAAGTTGACTGTTTATAGATGTGATAGGTAAAGACCTTTTAGAGTTTAATTCGGGAGATGGTAACTCTTTAAAGAACCGCTGTCGTGGTGCCGCAGATCCTAATGAGTTAAATGATACATGATTAATTTAATCTGGTAACAATTAAACATAGTTAGTTGATTAGATAAATAACAGTCCTCAGATTCATTCTAAAGTCAAGTCACGGCAATTACTTAGTTGCCCGTGACTAATCTCGTTTTGGCCAGAGCTTTTCTTCTATTTACATGTCAATACAATATCTGCTCATAGCTATTTGTTGGGTTTGAAATCAAGACATGCTATATTTAATTCTGAAATTCATATTAGTCTTTACGAAGCAAATTATAGTTTAACTGAATTAACTTCCATCACTTGTTTGTTTCGTAGCCAGGGATATTCCATGTACAGAGTGAACTCTAATGCGTGCAATGCCTGCTTTCAAAGTTTTGTGGCTAAAAAGAATATGTTTCATATGCAGCCCCAGAGTGACAAAGCACTTTTATGGCTGTAGTTCAAGTCTAAGCTGTAAGGAAGAAATGACAGTTGCATGGACAAATACTGATCATTATCAAAACAGTAATTTACATCTAAACGAGCTCAAGACCTGGTATCTGTTCCAACTTCTATCTGTGTGACATCCTGTCAGCATCTGTTGAAGACCCATACTGCTGCCTTGCTTGCTCCTGTAGCCTAACTGACTCAAAGTGGAGTACATCTTTCTCAGTAGCAGGATGACTGTCTCCAGGAAATTCCATGTTTGATGTGGATCCAATCACACAGTCACCTCGTTCTTATTGGCAACCCGTTAAGTCAATCACACAGGGACCACCACTCTGTGCGCAACGTGCGCAAACGTCACCATCCGCAACTGATAAAATGTCACCACGACCTGCCTCCAAACATGGGTTCAGCTGCACACAGAGAAAGAGAGAAAAAGGGAGCAGAGAAGAAAGAAGAGAAGATCATTATCTCCTTTCTCTGGCCTTATCGTCTCAGGCTTTGATCCAGCTCAGGTGAGCAGCTTTCATGAACAATAACAAAACAGATGTCCTTAACAGTGAAACTTCCTTTTACTACTTGATGGCTAGATGGCCAATAGTCGTTAAGATGAAATGATGGGTGTTTAATACTGTGCATGCATGGAGGCAGACAAGAGGGCTAAAGGTTAATTGCAATAAGCCCAAAATAAATGAGGGGTTTAATCGTTTTGAGGGGAAATCGCAGCATCTGGAAATCAGAAGGACAGAAAGAGAAGATGTATGTGAGAACTGACAGAAAAAGGCAACAGATTTTTTCTAATACTGTATTAAACGTTTTGGTCTCTAATCTTAACATTTCAAGATGAAGTTTAATAATAGAGGTAAAATTGCCTTAAAGTTTTTATGTTTTCTTTTGGGGTAGGTTAAGGCCACCATTAGCCATAAGAGCATATGATATTATAACGCACCAGCATAGAGCAATACATGTAGTAAAGGAGTAATTCCAAAAAGAACATTGAATGCAGAGAGACATCCGAGTGAAAAATATAATCATTGTTCAGTTATAAAATGTTGTCAACTGTCAGTAATTGCCTGGGCACAAATAAATGGCTTATTATGAATCACAGATGTTTGATGGAATGAGGAACATGTGCAGAGGAAAATGGTGGTAACCTGGTTTCTTATCTAGATATTATTCTGTTGGGCATAGGCTGGATCCTGAAGCCAGCTGTCTTGGCAGAGGGTCAGGGTAATAATTAGGTAGATATGATGCTATACACTGTATACAGTGGGGTCCACAATGATTGAAACCATTGATAAAGATGAGCAAAAAAAGGACTGTATAAAATAGATTATTCAAGTACTGAGCTACAGGTAACTTCCAAAATAAAGAAAACACTTGAGTAAATGAGGGATACAAAGCATATTGAAAGAATGCTTTCACACAGGTGTGGTTCCTGAGTTAATTAAGCGATTAATATCCCATCATTCTTAGGGTCATGTATAAAAATGCCCAGTTGCCCATTATTTTGATTACCATGCCTAGAACAACAAATCTCATTGACTTTGAAAGATGGATCTCAAAGGAGCATAGGGGGTTTAAAGTGTGTTGGCACGCGCACCAGTCACCAGATCTCAACCCAATTAAACACTTATGGGAGATACTGAAGAGGCGCCCGAGACAGCAATTTCCACCACTATCAACAAAACCCCAAATTATGGAATTTCTCGTGGAAGAATGGTGTCGCATCCATCCAAGAGTTCCAGACACTTGTAGACTTTATGTCAAGGCGCATTGAAGCATACAATATATACTGCTCAAAAAAATAAAGGGAACACTTAAACAACACAATGTAACTCCAAGTCAATCACACTTCTGTGAAATCAAACTGTCCACTTAGGAAGCAACACTGAGTGACAATAAATTTCACATGCTGTTGTGCAAATGGAATAGACAACAGGTGGAAATTATAGGCAATTAGCAAGACACCCCCAATAAAGGAGTGGTTCTGCAGGTGGTAACCACAGACCACTTCTCAGTTCCTATGCTTCCTGGCTGATGTTTTGGTCACTTTTGAATGCTGGCGGTGCTTTCACTCTAGTGGTAGCATGAGACGGAGTCTACAACCCACACAAGTGGCTCAGGTAGTGCAGCTCATCCAGGATGGCACATCAATGCGAGCTGTGGCAAGAAGGTTTTCTGTGTCTGTCAGCGTAGTGTCCAGAGCATGGAGGCGCTACCAGGAGACAGGCCAGTACATCAGGAGACGTGGAGGAGGCCGTAGGAGGGCAACAACCCAGCAGCAGGACCGCTACCTCTGCCTTTGTGCAAGGAGGAGCAGGAGGAGCACTGCCAGAGCCCTGCAAAATGACCTCCAGCAGGCCACAAATGTGCATGTGTCTGCTCAAACGGTCAGAAACAGACTCCATGAGGGTGGTATGAGGGCCCGACATCCACAGGTGGGGGTTGTGCTTACAGCCCAACACCGTGCAGGATGTTTGGCATTTGCCAGAGAACACCAAGATTGGCAAATTCGCCACTGGAGCCCTCTGCTCTTCACAGATGAAAGCAGGTTCACACTGAGCACGTGACAGACGTGACAGTCTGGTGACGCCGTGGAGAACGTTCTGCTGCCTGCAACATCCTCCAGCATGACCGGTTTGGCGGTGGGTCAGTCATGGTGTGGGATGGCATTTCTTTGGGGGGCCGCACAGCCCTCCATGTGCTCGCCAGAGGTAGCCTGACTGCCATTAGGCACCGATATGAGATCCTCAGACCCCTTGTGAGACCATATGCTGGTACGGTTGGCCCTGGGTTCCTCCTAATGCAAGACAATGCTAGACCTCATGTGGCTGGAGTGTGTCAGCAGTTCCTGCAAGTGGAAGGCATTGATGCTATGGACTGGCCCGCCCGTTCCCCAGACCTGAATCCAATTGAGCACATCTGGGACATCATGTCTCGCTCCATCCACCAACGCCACATTGCACCACAGACTGTCCAGGAGTTGGCGGATGCTTTAGTCCAGGTCTGGGAGGAGATCCCTCAGGAGACCATCCGCCACCTCATCAGGAGCATGCCCAGGCGTTGTAGGGAGGTCATACAGGCACGTGGAGGCCACACACACTACTGAGCCTCATTTTGACTTGTTTTAAGGACATTACATCAAAGTTGGATCAGCCTGTAGTGTGGTTTTCCACTTTCATTTTGAGTGTGACTCCAAATCCAGACCTCCATGGGTTGATAAAATGGATTTCCATTGATTATTTTTGTGTGATTTTGTTGTCAGCACATTCAACTATATAAAGAAAAAAGTATTTAATAAGATTATTTCATTCATTCAGATCTAGGATGTGTTATTTTAGTGTTCCCTTTATTTTTTTGAGCAGTGTACATTTGACCTTAAGAAAGGCCTCAGGACCAGGGGAAGCAAAATAGCCCCATAACATCAACAATCCACCAACATGGAGAATGGGGTCATTTGTGGACATTTCTTTGAGCATACAATACAGGTCAGTATTTCAATCATTTGGCAGCCCACTGTATGTTAAAGGACAATTCCCCCACTTTATAACTGAGTAAAACATTAAGGACATCTTCCTAATGTAGCGCTGCACTCGCCCCTTTTGCCCTCAGAACAGCCACAATTCATCAGGGCATGGACTCTACAAGCTGTCGAAAGCATTCCACAGGGATGCTGGCCCATGTTGACACGAATGCTTCCCAAAGTTGTGTAAAGTTGGCTGGATGTCCTTTGGGTGGTGGACCATTCTTGATACACATAGGAAACTATTGAGGGTGAAAAACCCATCAGTGTTGCTGTTCTTGCTCTTGCCACAAACTATAACCCATTCAAAGGCACTTAAAACTTGTGTCTTGCCCATTCACCCTCTGAATGTCACACATATAAAATCCATGTCTCAGTGGTCTCAAGGCTTAAAAATCCTTCTTTAACCTGTCTCCTCCCCTTCATTTACACTGATAGAAGTGGATTTAACAATTAACATCAATAAGGAATGATAGTTTTCATCTGGATTCACCTGGTCAATCTGTCATGGAAAGTTCAGGTGTCCTTAATGTTTTGTATACTCGGTGTATATGAACAACAGTAAGATTTGATACACTGATGTTTTATCGTTTTTGTTAGTCATACTGCACAATTCCTTGTTTTTGTAATTTTGAAGTTTCTGTATTCCGTTTATGCATGCCCATTTATGCTTTAAAGCTCTGCCAGCCCAACAACTTCCAGTGTAGCACCTGACGCAATCTTCTGTACTGAGAGCTGTCGAAACACAGTAAACACGAAATGTCTTTCTACACCCATTACCTTCAAGACCTCCCCCTTATTACGGTGAACAATGTTCATCGTATTGTGAGAGGATCAGCTATTGCTTAAAAAAAAGGGATTTAAGCTGTACATAGTTACATCAACAACTACTAAGGTGAGTATTCACAACTAGCTAGCTATAAAAACTACCCATATGTTATTGGGTCAGTTCCCCTTGATTTTGATATTCAGTCATTTTTTCTAAAAGGATAAGTTGTTTTATTTGTATTTCTCAGTTTCCAGCAAGGCTCTTGTGACAAGAGGTTAGTGTGAGGGCAACTTGTTACAGATCAATGAGGAAGTCTGAGAAGCAACACCGTTTGAGAGTAGGAAGAATGAATATAGCAAGCACAAGCTTTACTGCTCTGGTTGTTATAAGCAAGTTCCTGGGGATTCATAAAAGTGTCTAAAAATAATGGCATGGTGAGGATACTTGGGAATTGATTAGCTAGATAGTGTAGCCAGCATAGTACACTTCAACAGTCATATTGTAAATAATCACTAAAGGTGTGAATTTAGGATATGCTCCCCTGAAACTCGACTGAACAAAAATAGAAATGCAAAATGTAAAAAGTGTTGGTCCCATGTATTGTGAGCTGAAATAAAAGATCCCAGAAATATTCCATGCGCACAAATAATTTATTTCTCTCAAATGTTGTGCACAAATATGTTTACATCCCTGTTAGTGAACATTTCTCCTTTGCCATTATAATCCATCCACCTGACAGGTGTCGCATATCAAGAAGCTGATTAAACAGCATGATCATTACACAATGGCGACAATAGGCCACTCTAAAACGCGTAGATTTGTCACAAACACAATGCCACAGATGTCTCAACTTTGAGAGAGTGCAATTGGCATGCTGACTGCAGAAATGTCCACCAGAGCTGTTGCCAGAGATTTGAATGTTCATTTCTCTACCATAAGCGGCCTCCAACGTCGTTTTACAGAATTCCAACCGGACTAAATAACGCAGACCATGTGTAACTGCGCTAGGACCTCTACATCCGGCTTCTTCCCCTGGGGAATCATCGGAGACCAGCCACCCGTATAGCTGATGAAACTAAGGAGTATTTTTGTCTGTAATAAAGCCCTTTTGTGTGGAAAAACTCATTCTGATTGACTGCGCCCCTGCCCAGTCATGAGAAATCCATAGATTAGGGCCTAATGAATGTATTTTAATTGACTTATTTCCTTATATGAACTGTAACTCAGTAGAATCTTGAAATTGTTGCATGTTGCGTTTATATTTTGTTCAATATAGTTTGAGGATTTTTTTCTTTGAATTGTCAGTCTTTCTAATATTCTTGGTTTGTTGACCTATATTTGAACAGCACTGTTATTGTTGTTTAATCCTTGAATTATTTTCACAGACTGTGTTAAAGGACTTACTCCCTGTCATCCTGGCCCACTACCGTTGCTCCTGTGTTGCTGGGAATACTTTGTGCAACCTCACAGTCGCACTGCTCTACCAGACAGAACACTACTGTCAACTTGGGATTGGTGTGGTTCCCCCTGTCCATAGTTGCACTGAGAGTGAGCAGAGGTGGCACAAGCAAAGAACAATGGTAAGGCTGTGTGTGAATGTTTATTGAAGGCTAATATGAATAATATAAACGAGTGATGTGAATGTGATGATGTAAGTGCCCCTTGGTATTCCTAGGGTGTGAAGCCAGGCCCTGTTAACAGGATGATAGTCCTGCCAGCAAGACCCAAAGAGGAGACTGGCTGAGGGAGTGAGGTAAAATGTTTAGCATTCATCACAATCTGAGCTAATTTTTGACAACCGCTTTAAATTTGTGTAGCCAATATGCCTTGATTAAAATAGCCACAGTACATCAGATTATGCCAATCCTGAAACAATCCCTAGTGGTTCCTAACTCTAGACACTTGTGTAGATCCAAAAGGGATAGGTAAAAGCAGCCAATCAAACCAAATGAAATTGTATTTGTCACATGAGCCAAATACAACAGGTGTAGACCTCACAGTGAAACGCTTATTTACAAGCCCTTAACACTTATTTTTCTTACAACTGCATTGTTGGGTAAAAAATAGATAAGTAAGTAACAAATAATTAAAGAGCAGCTCCGGTACCACTTGCCGTGAGGTAGCAGGGAGAACAGTCTATGACTAGGGTGGCTGGAGTCAAACCATTTTTAGAGCCTTCCTCTGACACCGCCTGGTATAGAGGTCCTGGATGGCAAAAGGCTTGGCCCCAGTGATGTAATTGGCCGTACACACTACCCTCTGTAGTGTTATACCCTATTTGGTAAAATACCAAGTCCATATTATGGCAAGAACAGCTCAAATAAGCAAAGAGAAACAACAGTCCATCATTACTTTAAGACATGAAGGTCAGTCAATACAGAACATTTCAAGATCTTTAAAAGTTTACTCAAGTGCAGTCGTAAAAACCATCAGGGCTATTTCACCAAGGAGAGTGATGGAGTACTGCATCAGATGACCTGGCCTCCACAATCACTCGACCTCAACCAAATTGAGATGGTTTGGGTTGAGTTGGACCACAGAGTGAAGGAAAAACAGCCAACACGAGCTCAGCATATGGCAACTCCTTCAAGACTGTTGGAAAAGCATGTATATCCAATCCTTCTGAATCGACAAGTGTCTTGGCAGCAGGAACCAGGGGTTGTTTCCTGATAGGGCCTATGACGGAAATTCCTTGCCTTTATCACAGGAGTACCTTCAATGAGACAGAGCTACTGTATCTAGTTAGCATGCTTCCTAGCTGGACTGCTACATCCAAAATAATAGTGTTTGCAACAATAACAGCCAATTTTCATCTTAGCGACTGTCTTAAACAGTCCAAACAACATTTATACATTTTAGTCATTTAGCAGACGTTCTTATCCAGAGCGACTTACAGTAGTGAATGCATACATTTCATACATTTTTTCCCCCGTACTGGTCCCTCGTGGGAATCGAACCCACCCTGGCGTTGCAAACACAATGCTCTACCAACTCAGCCACACAGGCAAATCATTACGGATTCCTAGTGTATCAGTCTGTATCTTTGGTGCTAATGTAAGCAATGCTAGCTAGCTAAGTAGCTATACCTGCTGCATCTGAAATAAAGTGTTTTCAATGACTACAGACAAATATTATTCAAATCAGAAACCCATTTGCATTGCTAGTTATAGCCTTATGTTAGCTAGCTAACATTGAACCTAGTTTGTTAGCTTTAGCTACTTGCAGATTCATACTGACAATGTTTGTATTGGTAGTAGTAGGAGTTGGGATTATGACGGGAGATTATGGCCGTCTATTGTATTTCATGAACATGTGTGCATGTCTAGACAATAGTGACCCATCCACTTAGCTAAATGTGGCTGGGAGGTGGTTATAGCATTTCCTTCACATGATCCATCAATTTAGACAAGTGTGTCAGGTAAACGTAATAAAATAATGACGTTTACACACTTTGTTTTTGATATTGCTACTATGCAAGTAACCACTTCACTGTACCATTTACACCTTCTGTATCCTGTGCATGTAACAAATAAACATATATTTATTTGATATGTGTGTTTACCACATGGCCTCACATGTGAATCCTTAAAGAGATGGGTGGGCTTAAGGCTTAAGAGGCTGTGAACGATGCTCAATGGTTATAGACAAAGAAGAGCTCTCCGGTTGGTGTACCAAAACATTCAAGGGCCATTTTCTCAAAAGTGGGGTTAAAAGTATATCAACTTTCAAAGCAGAATTACTTTCCCATTGTTCCTCAACTGCAGTGTATGATACTATTTTCTAGTCTCTACTTTTATCCCCCCAAAAAAACACAATTTCAAGTTGATACATAAGACCGAATCGAGGCGGTTGGTTTCAGGGATGTAATTGAATTATTGTTATTTGAATCAGCTGGTGGAGTGCAATGGGGAAAAAAAACAGAACATAGTGCCCCAGGACAGAGTTTGGAAAACCCTGGTGTAAGGCACGGCATGGGCTTTGTACCGCTAATGAAGGTGAAGCACTGTTTGCTTTCTAAACACCTGAAAGAGCAATTTCCTGCAATGTAGCATGAAATATCATGAATTGTGACACAGGAACCAAGACATTTAAAATAAATCTTATTTTATTAACAGGAATAGAGAAACATTACAGGGCTACTTCCTAAATATTTGGGAGAGGAGAGGGGAGAGACCAACAGGAGGCCAGCTCCCTATGAGGGGCGAGTCCAACCGGCCTCATCTCGCTTTAACCATTGCAACCAGGTTCTTCGGCACCTGTAAACGCTACCTCTGGAATTCACGTGAGCCGTTAAGGACTGCAGCAACAACGGCAGTTTTGCAGGAGCAATTAAGTAATATGGTGCAGGGATTTCTCTGCCATTTTAACCCATGGGTGGGCCCCCTAAGCATTTCAAAACCCTACGTTATACACACACTAGAGGTGGACCGATTAATCGGAATGGCCAATTAATTAGGGCCGATTTCAAGTTTTCATAACAATCGGTAATCGGTATTTTTGACCACCAATTTGCCTATTTTTTTTTTTACACCTTTATTTAACTAGGCAAGTCAGATTAAGAACAAATTCTTATGTTCAATGACGGCCTAAGAACGGGGGTTAACTGCCTTGTTCAGGGGGGATTCGTTTTTGCAACCTTCGGTTACTAGTCCATCACTCTAACCACCTGCCTTACATTGCACTCCACGAGGAGCCGGCATGGCAGGCTGACTACCTGTTACGCGAGGGCAGCAAGAAGCCAAGGTAAGTTGCTAGCTAGCATTAAACTCTTATAAAAAACAATCAATCAATCTTAACATAATCACTAGTTAACTACACATGGTTGATGAAATTACTAGTTTTTCTAACGTGTCCTGCGTTGCATATAATCGATGCAGTGCCTGTTAATTTATCATTAAATCACAGCCTACTTCGACAAACGGGTGTTGATTTAACAAGCGCATTTGCGAAAAAAGCACCAATGTACCTAACCATAAACATCTATGCCTTTCTTTAAAATCAATACACAAGTATATATTTTTAAACCTGCATATTTAGTTAATATTGCCTGCTAACATGAAATTGTGTCACATCTCTAGCGTTCATTGCACGCAGAGTCAGAGTATATGCTACAGTTTGGGCCGCCTGTCTCGTTGCGAACTAATTTGCCAGAATTTTACGTAATTATGACATAACATTGAAGGTTGTGCAATGTAACAGGAATATTTAGACTTAGGGATGCCACCCTTTAGATAAAATACGGAACCGTTCCGTATTTCACTGAAAGAAAAAAACGTTTTGTTTTTGAGATGATAGTTTCCGGATTCGACCATATTAATGACCTAAGGCTCGTATTTCTGTGTTTATTTTATTATGATTTGATAGAGCAGTCTGAGCGGTGGTAGGCACCAGCACGCTCGTAAGCATTCATTCAAACAGCACTTCGCTGTGCTTGAAGCATTGCGCTGTTTATGACTTCAACCCGGGTGGGTATAATTTGTGGAATGTTCCAACAGGAATCTATTCCAAAAACTTCGTAAATAACAAGGTTGCCAAAAAACAACACATACAAAGTTGTATAGCGGCAGAATAAGATACCTGGTAGGGAGTGGTCTATTTTATTGCGTTTTTCACTCATCACGTTTATTCTGAAAAATGTCTGTCCTCACTCTGGTTGCCTATGGACAAACATTAAGAATAAGCTACGTGGTGAGTTGATGCCTATTCGGCAGCTAGTTAGCTAGGTTGGTATGCATTGCTACTTTGTATACATTGTTGGTTGGCAACCATTTACTTTACGCTTTTTGGAACAGATTCCTGTTGGAACGTTCCACAAATTATACCCACCCCTTCAAGCCTATCAACTCCCAAGATGAGGCTGGTGTAACCGATGTGAAATGGCTAGCTAGTTAGCGGGTGCGCGCTAATAGCATTTCAAACGTCACTCACTCTGAGACTTGGAGTAGTTGTTCCCCTTGCTCTGCATGGGTAACGCTGCTTCGAGGGTGGCTGTTGTCGATGTGTTCCTGGTTCGAGCCCAGGTAGGAGCGAGGAGAGGGACGGAAGCTATACTGTTACACTGGCAATACTAAGTGCCTATAAGAACATCCAATAGTCAAAGGTATATGAAATACAAATCGTATAGAGAGAAATAGTCCTATAATTCCTATAATAACTACAACCTAAAACTTCTTACCTTGTGAATATTGAAGACTCATGTTAAAAGGAACCACCAGCTTTCATATGTTCCCATGTTCTGAGCAAGGTACTTCAACGTTAGCTTTCTTACATGGCACTTTTACTTTCTTCTCCAACACTTTGATTTGCATTATTTAAACCAAATTGAACATGTTTCATTATTTATTTGAGGCTAAATTGATTTTATTGATGTATTATATTAAGTTAAAATAAGTGTTCATTCAGTATTGTTGTAATTGTCATTATTACCAAAAATATATATAATAATAATACATTTAAAAAATTGTTTGTTTTTTTATTGATTTTTATTTAATATATATTTAATATATATATATTTATTTATTTAAAATCGGCTGATTAATCGGTACCAGCAATTTTTGTTCCTCCAATAATCGGTATCGGCGTTGAAAAATCATAAATCGTCCGACCTCTAACACACACACACACACACGGGATGGAAAAACTAAGTTTGCAGAAAAGATAATGGACTTGTTTATATTTTTGAATACTAATCTTTGAGAACTAACAATCACCAAAATAAAAGCGAGACACTCAGGGAGATTTGAAAATCCCCAAAACAATGAATTTAGCAGTATTAATTTTGTTATGTTTGAGCAAAAGAACACAGCATTATCCATGGCAAACTGCATAGAATTGCAGGAAACTACCTTTAAAACTGCAACATTCTCACATCTACATGGCAAAATGTGCAGAATTGCAGGAAATTAGCTTTAAAACTGAAAAAAAAAAATGGATCAGCTCCATGGAGAAATTAGTTCAATTGCACGAAATTGGCTTAAAATGTTCTCTACAGAGCCAAGATGGGGGCCTCTAAAATATAGCCGCGCTGTCGGCCGACCGCATTCATTGCCACGCCCCCTGCCACACCCACCACCTAAGCCCCTTTTTGATCCCGAAAAAAACCTGTGGTGTTCCCTTAAACATGGACAGTCGCCTACAACCAGCTCAATTTGAAGCAATTCTTGACTCTGACCATATGTCCTTCAGTTGTGATGTGAACATTTGTGTCATGAAGTGCACTCATACTGGTGGCTACAGCATTGACTGATGCTGTAACACTCCCTAATCTATTGTCCACAAGGGGGAAATAGAACACAGGGATTGAATTAAGATTCTTTTTTATTAGGCCTCTGAATCAACACAAAAAAAAAGTAATTTACTAAATTACTCCCATCGTTTTGAGTCACTAGGGGTTGACAGTCTGATAAGGAAAAGCTAAAATAAATGGTTTCTAAAGCTACCATAACCAGAAAGGAACTGTGAAGCTTGAACACACTTTCATACACAGAACATCAAAAGTCAGTTAACCTGCGCGTCGCTAGTCTGAGTACCAGTCTCTTTAGCCAACATTCCAATCCTTGTCATTGCTAAATAACATACTCAGATTAGCTCATCGCAGCAGTGCTGGCATAATATCACCCATTTCATATTTTGTGTCTGTTAGTTGCTAAACTAACTTCCAATCGTTAAAAAAAATTCATTACTATTTGCTGTTCAACAGGTTTATGAATCCAAGCTGAATATAATACATTTGATTATGAACAAAACATTTGTCTGCTGGGCTTGATAACATTAGGTACACAGAGCCAGCTAAGCAAACGTTACCTCAGTTCAGGCGATAGATGAACTGTCATTCCAAATATGATTGAATATTTACCATCTAACTCAGACTACACAAACAGAGAAAGAATCCATGTGTGCATTGGGAAAAACATTTTCACATTCTACACACAATACCCCATTATGACAAAGCAAAAACTGTTTTGAGAAATTTTAGGAAATGAATAAAACACAAAATATTGAAATATCCCATTTACTAAGTATTCAGACCGTTTATTCAGAACTGTTGAAGCGCCTTTGGCAGTGATTACAGCTTCAAGCCTACTTGGGTATGACGCTACAAACTTGGCACACCTGTATTTTGGGAGTTTCTCCCATTCTTCTCTGCAGATCCTCAAGCTCTGTCAGATTGAACGGGGAGTCGCTGCACAGCTATTTTCAGGTCTCTCCAGAGATGTTCGATCTGTTTCAAGTCCGGGCTCTGGCTGGGCCACTCAAGGACATTCAGAAACTTGTCCCGTAGCCACTCCTGCGCTGCCTTGGCAGTGAGCTTAAGGTCATTGTCCTGTTGGAAGGTGAACCTTAGCACCACAGACTGGGGCTAAGCGCTGGAGCAGGTTTTCATCAAGGATCTCTGTACTTTGCGTCGTTTATCTTTCCCTCAATCATGACTAGTCTCCCAGTCCCTGCCACTGAAAAACATCCCCACAGCATGACGCTGACACCACCATGTTTCAGCGTAAGGATTGTATTGGCCAGATGATGAGCGGTACCTGGTTTCCTCCAGACGTGACACTTGACATTCAGGCCAAAGAGTTCAATCTTGGTTTCATCAGCCCAGAGAATGTTGTTTCTCATGGTCAGAGTTCTTTAGGTGACTTTTGGCAAACTCCAAGCGGGCTGTCATGTGCCTTTTACTGAGAAGTGGCTTCCGTCTGGCCACTCTACCAAAAAGGCCTGATTGGTGGAGTGCTGCAGATGGTTGTCCTTCTGGAAGGTTCTCCCATCTCCACAAAGGAACTCTGGAGCTCTGTCAGAGTGACCATCCGGCTCTTGATCACCTCCTTGAACAAGGCCCTTCTCCCACGATTGCTCAGTTTGGCCGGGCGGCCAACTCTAGGAAGTCTTGGTGGTTCCAAACTTCTTCCATTTAAGAATGATGGAGACCACTGTGTTCTGGGGTACCTTCAACGCTGCAGAAATGTTTTCGTACACTTCCCCAGAACTATGCCTCGACACAATCCTGTCTAGAAGCTATACGGACAATTTATTTGACCTCATGGCTTGTCAACTGTGGGACCTTATATAGACAGGTGCCTTTCCAAATCATGTCCAAATCAATTCAATTTATCACAGGTGGACTCCAATCAAGTTGTAGAAACATCAAGGATGATCAACGGAAATAGGATGCACTTGAACACAAATTCGAGTTTCATAGCAAAGGGTCTGAATACTTATGTAAATAAGTTATCCGTTTTTTTATAAATTAGCAAAAATATCTAAAAACCTGTATTCGCTTTGTCATTGTGGGGTATTGTGTGTAGATTGATGAGGATTCTAATTTATTTAATCCATCTTAGAATAAGGTTGTAACGTTAGAAAATGTGGATAAAGTCAAGGGGTGTAAATACTTCCCGAATTAACTGTATTTGACTCACCTGACTTAACTGTCAACATTCACCTCACTGGTCAAAATGTGGTAAGCTGCAGCAGCAGCAGGTGATAAGACAACCTGGCGCCAATGATTTTTTTCTTCTTGTCAATCACTCAAGCAAGAGCCTGCCGCCTGGCCAGCTCGTGCACATGCTCAGGTCTATCAACATTTCTTACTATGCGAAACAGGAGGGCTGGCATTGAAAAACCCGAGTTTACTTTTTGAAACAGAGAAAAAAAAATACAAAAATACAAGAATCCCAGACAACACAAAAAAAAGCTCAAGATACTTTGACGGATCTGCATGATTCACGTGGGTCACGAATTTAGATCAGAAAATCCGGAAATTACAAGTGATTCAATACGATAATATTAGGCTATTTGGAAAGGGCACAATGGCTGCAACTTCACTCGGTGATGGTGGGAGTGGTTTTGCTGAATAGAATCATGGGCGTTTGAACCTTGAAAATAAAAATATTGAAGCAAAAGGACAATAAAAGCATTATATAGGTCGTTGAACATCTATTTAAAATATTTAAAGATGTTATTAGACAAAGACAAACAGAGGAGCTAAAAGTGCCTTCAGAAAATATTCACACCCCTTAAACCTTTCCACATTTTGTTGTTAAAACCTGAATTTAAATTAGATTTTTTTGTCACTGGCCTGCACACAATACCGCATAATGGTTGAAGTGGAATTATGTTTTTCGAATATTTTACAAATTACATTTTAAAAGCTGAAATGTCATGAGTCAATAAGAACTCAGCCCCTTTTATGGCAAGCCGAAATAAATTCAGGAGTAAAACATTTCTTAAGTCACATAGGTTGCATAGACTTAATAGTAATAGCGTATACCCCGATATGGAATAGAACCTGTATTAAATTCTGGATGTCACCCAACCCTAAGTGTGAAATAGGACAAAAATACAGTACCAGTCAAAAGTTTGGACACATCTACTCATTCAAGGGTATTTCTTTATTCTTCAATGTAGAAAATAGTAAAACTAATAGTGAAGACAACAAAATTATGAAATAACACATATGGAATCCTGTAGCAACCACAAAAGTGTTAAACAAATTGAAATATATTTTATATTTGAGATTCTTCAAAGTAGCCATCCTTTGCCTTGATGACAGCCATGTTCGTTAAAAGTGTGCCTTGAATTCTAAATAAATCACCAAGTGTCACCAGAAAAGTACCCCTACACCATCACACTTCCTCCTCCATGTTTCACAGTGGGAACCACACAGGCGGAGATCATCCATTTACCTACTCTGCATCTCACAAAAGACATGGCGGTGGGAACCAATAATCTCAAATTTTGACTGATCAGACCAATGAACAGATTTCCACCAGTCTAAATGTCCATTGCTCATATTTATTGGCCCAAGCAAGTGTCTTCTTCTTATTGGTGCCCTTTAGTAGTGGTTTCTTTGCAGCAATTTAGTAGTGGTTTCAACAGCAACAGTTGATGTTGAGAGGTGTCTGTTACTTGAACTCTGTGAAGCAATTATTTGGGCTGCAATCTGAGGTGCAGTTAATTGCCGATTTCTGAGGCTAGTACCTCTAAAGAACTTATCCTCTGCAGCAGAGGTAACTGGGTCTTCCTTTCTGTGGCATTCCTCATGAGAGCCAGTTTCAACATAGCGCATTATAGGTTTTTGCGACTGCACTTGAAGAAACTTTCCAAGTTCTTGAAATGTTCCGTATTGACTGACCTTCATGTCTTAAAGTAATGACGGACGGTCGTTTCTCTTTGCTTATTTGAACTGTTTTTGCCATAATATGGACTTGGTCTTTCACCAAATAGGGCCATCTTCTGTACACCAACCCTACCTTGTCACAACACAACTGATTGGCTCAAACACAATAAGGAATGAAATTCCACAAATTAAAAGCTGAAATGTCTTGAGTCAGTAAGTATTCAACCCCTTTGTTATGGCAAGACTAAATAAGTTGCATGGACTCTGTGTGCAATAATAGTGTTCAACATGATTTCGGAATGACTACCTCATCTCCGTAGCAGACACATTCAATTATTTGTAAGGTCCCTAAGTCGAGCAGTGAATTTCAAACTCAGATTCAACTCCATAGACCAGCAAGGTTTTCCAATGCCTCGCTATTGGTAGATGGGTAAAAAGCAGACATTGAATATCCCTTTCATGGTGAGGTTATTAATTCGACTTCAGATGGTGTATCAATACATCCAGTCACTACAAATACAGGTGTCCTTCCTAGTTCAGTTCCCGGAGAAGAAGGAAACCGCTCAGGGTTTTCATCATGAAGCCAATGGTGACTTTAAAACAGTTACAGTTTAAGGGCTGTGATAGGATACTGAGGATGGATCAACAACATTGTCGTTACTCCACAATACTAACCTAAATGACAGAGTGAAAAGAAGGAAGCCTGTACAGAATAAAAATATTCCAAAATATGCCTCCTGTTGCAACAAGGCACTAAAGTAAGACTGCAAAAAATGTGGCAAAGCTATAAACATTTTGTTCTGAACACAAAGTGTTATGTTTGGCGCAAACCCAATACAATAAATTACTGAGTACCACTCTCCATTTTCTTCAAGCATAGCAGTGGCTGCATCATGTTATGGGTATACCTGTAATCGTTAAGGATTGAAGAGTTTCAGGATATAAAAAAAAAACGGAATGGAGCTAAGCACAGGCAAAATCCTAGAGGAAAACCTGGTTCAGTCTGCTTTCCACCATAAACAGATGAATTCACCTTTCAGCAGCACAATAACCTAAAACACAAGGCCAAATCTACACTGAAGTTGCTTACCAAGACGCCGTTGAATGTTCCTGAGTGGCCTAGTTACAATCTATGGAAAGACCTGAAAATGGTTGTATTACAATGATCAACAAAAAATTTGACAGAGGTTGAAGAATTTTGAACAGAATAATGGGCAAATGTTGCACAATACAGGTGTGGAAAGCTACTACCTGGAAAGACTCCCAGCTGTAATCACTGCCAATATTGATTCTAACATGTATTGACTCAGGGGTTTGAATGCTTATCTAATGAAGATACAGTATAATAGCTTTTACATGATTTTTCTTACAAATGTTAGAATTTTGGCAGAGTATTTTGTGTAGATCGTTCACAAAAATCTATTGCATTAGTCATCTCAGGGATCCTAATTGAAACATCACTGAGTAGCAATTTCCGGTTTTGCTCATCACTAAAGTCAATAAACATTCAATCATAAAATGTCAAACTGTGTAAGACTTCAATAAATACTTCATAATAACTGCCCAAATGTTATAAGTGTAGGAGTTGTTCTTTAAGGGCTGTGGAGACAAACTAATTTCAGTGTGCCCCTGTAGAGGCCCAGGGCTGACAGATTATTAACATAGCCTGCCAAGGGCACAGGAGCAAGCTGCAGTTAACTTAAAAAAAATATATAATAATAATTAAAATGCAGTTGAAGTCAGAAGTTTACATAAACTTAGGTTGGAGTCATTAAAACTCGTTTTTCAACCACTCCACAAAATTCTTGTTAACTATAGTATTGGCAAGTCGGTTAGGACATTACTTTCTGCATGACACAAGTCATTTTTCCAACAATTGTTTATAGACAGATTATTTCACTTATAATTCACTGTATCACAATTCCAGTGGGTCAGAAGTTTACATACACGAAGTTGACTGTGCCTTTAAACAGCTTGGGGAAATTCAAGAAAATTACGTTATGGCTTTAGAAGCTTCTGATAGGCTAATTGACATCATTTGGGTCAATGGGAGGTGTACCTGTGGATGCATTTCAAGACCTACCTCCCAAACTCAGTGCCTCTTTGCTTGACATCATGGGAAAATCAAAAGAAATCAGCCAAGATCTCAGAAAAGAATTGGAGACCACCACAAGTCTGGTTCATCCTTGGGAGCAATTTCCAAATCCCTGAAGGTACCATGTTCATCTCTACAAACAATAGTACGCAAGTATAAACACCATGGGACCACGCAGCCACCATATCGCTCAGGAAGGAGACGTGTTCTGTCTCCTAGAGATGAACGTACTTTGGTGCGAAAAGTGCAAATCAATCCCAGAACAACAGCAAAGGACCTTGTGAAAATGCTGCAGGAAACAGGTACAAAAGTATCTATATCCACAGTAAAACGAGTCCTATATCGACATAATCTGAAAAGCCACTCAGCAAGGAAGAAGCCACTGTTCCAAAACCGAAATAAAAAAAGCCAGACTACGGTTTGCAACTGCACATGTGGACAAAGATCGTAGTTTTTGGAGAAACGTCTCCGGTCTGATGAAACAAAAATGGAACTGTTTGGCCATAATGACCATCGTTATGTTTGGAGGAAAAAGGGGGAGGCTTGCAAGCCGAAGAACACCATCCCAACCGTGAAGCACGGGGGTGGCAGCATCATGTTGAGGGGGTGCTTTGCTGCTGGAGGGACTGGTGCACTTCGCAAAATAGATGGCATCATGAGGATGGAAAGTTATGTGGATATATTGAAGCAACATCTCAAGACATCAGTCAGGAAGTTAAAGCTTGGTCGCAAATGGGTCTTCCAAATGGACAATGACCCCAAGCATACTTCCAAAGTTGTGGCAAAATGGCTTAAGGACAACAAAGTCAAGGTATTGGAGTGGCCATCACAAAGCCCTGACCTCAATCCTATAGATTTGTGGGCTGAACTGAAAAAGTGTGTGCGAGCAAGGAGGCCTAAAAAACCTGACTCAGTTACACCAGCTCTGTCAGGAGGAATGGGCCAAAATTCACCCAACTTATTGTGGGAAGCTTGTGGAAGGCTACCTGAAACGTTTGACCGAAGTTAAACAATTTAAAGGCAATGCTACCAAATACTAATTAAGTGTATGTAAACTTCTGACCCACTGGGAATGTGATGAAATAAAAGCTGAAATAAATTATTCTCTAATATTATTCTGACATTTCACATTCTTAAAATAAAAGTGGTGATCCTAACTGACCTAAAACAGGAAATGTTTACTAGGATTAAATGTCAGGAATTGTGAAAACTGAGTTTAAATGTATTTGGCTTAGGTGTATGTAAACTTCCAAATTCAACTGTGTATGTGTGTGTAGAGATAGATAGATAGGATTGGATTAGATTAGATTTTGATCGATAGAGATATATATATATATATTATAATAATAATAATTATAATAAAAGCTGAAGTTCACTGAGAGAAAAAAAAATAACTGGTCTCCATTGACAGAGTTCTGTTTGGCATTGTTTTAGGGTCCTGCTCGCAACCTTGCTGTTCAATGACACAACAATAGCACACTGATGGAGGCACATTCATTGAGTGTGCCAATCTTGTTCAAACGTTTGGAAGAGAAAGCGAGACTGCTACCACATACTGCATGTGGCCAACACTCTGTGTTTGTGCGTGTGTCGCCATATCCCTGGTGTCTGCCCATTCACTGATCTAAACAGCCATCGGAGTGAGTCATCGCGGGGACGGGCGAGCCCGGCTCTGGTCTGATTAATCAAACTGTTTTCATTTAAGACAGCTATTTATAATACACCCCTCCATGAGTCAGATCAATATTTCAATCTCCATATTTAGCAAAGTTAGCACCACCAAGCTATTTCTAGTTCCACCCACCTTTTATCTTCCTCTGGCTATCACAGCCACTTAACCTTGCAAAGTGCCATACGGTCCCCTTACAAACTCTCGCTCTCTCTTTGTCTGTCTGTCTGCCCAAGAGGCAAGGCAAACACAATCTGTCTCAGATTCTTCTGCATAAATTAAGTCCCGCTGGGTAAAGGCTATTACAGGTCAGAATTATTCACCAAAAAGACACTGAAACACCCCAGTAAACCTAAACGTTTCCCTCCTTCATGGTGTAATGTCTGCTGCTGTGAGAGTCCCTGATGCTTAATCACTTCATCACAGTTAGAGGCCTTCTCAGAGTATACAGCCACACAGCCACCAGGGACCAGGGGAGCTTATGGTCTTCCTGGCAATTCTCTCCGCTGAAGTGGGTCCTTAGCCATACGAGGGCATTAAGCAGGATCAATGGTCCACCCCTGTTGCACTCCCACTGTATTGATCTGATCTGTGTATGTGACAGAGCTGCTCCTCTTATCTCTGGTTCTGGCCTGATTCACTTCACAGCTCTCAGAGGAAGATGACTTCTCCTAAACTGGTACAAGGACTAAAGTGAGTGCACCACTCTAGTGGACTGGAATGACTAAGCACTCTGAAATAATAAACACCGGCAGTGTTTTAGTATCTATTTTTTATTTAACTAGGCAAGTCAGTTAAGAACAAAGGCGGTCATTGTAAATAAGAATACTACAAAATTATATTAGTAAGCACTACATGATCGAGGGGGGAACCTCAGAGGAAAATTACTGGCATGAGCTCCCCAAGGAGATCACGTTCAAATGAAAAAAAGCATCGACAAATCTAGCAGCTAACAGTTCAATCGATAAAAACAAATCTAAAGTAAGCACTATGTGGTAGAAGAATACTACAGTGTTTAGTATAGTATTCTACACAGTACACTGCAACATTCTTAAGTAAGCACTACATAATCAAGGGCTACTACAGTGTGTAGCATAGTATTCTACAAAAATATTATAGTAAGCACTATAGTATAGTATTCTCCAGTACATTACACAATTCTATAGTAATCAGTACACAATTGAGGGATACTACAGTGTTTGGGTATAGAATTCTCCAGTATATTACAACATTCTATAGTAAGCACTACATGATCGAGAGGGATATTACAGTGTGTAGTATAGTATTCTCCAGTATACTACACAATTCTAAAGTAAACACTACACGACCGAGGGATACTACAGTTTAGAATTCTACAGCATACTACAGAATTCCATAGTAAGTACTTTAATATTCTATAGTAAACTATAGTATTTTTTGATGTGGGAGGTTAACTATGGATAAATTCATGAATACTTTGCACCAGTGCAAACAGAGTAAGAATACACTCAGAGCCCAGTGATGCTGCTAAACTATTTCTACGCCAACCCCTCACTGAGGTGACGTCAGCTCTGACTCACCAGGAGAAATCATTCAGATTCACTGAGAGACGAAACAGGGATCAACGGTCAACTTAATATCGCACACATCCATTGTAGACAATAATACACATCAGTGCTAAAGTCGATGGAGAAAAAGCCTTCAAAAAACAATTCTGAACTCACAAAGCACGTTTCCATCCACAGTTTTTATGCAAATAAAGTCATACTGTATAAAAAGAAATCACGACATCCGTGATGGAAACAGGAAGCTTTGGTACAAAATCTATAGGTGCCGACAGATACATTTGTTTGTTCGACATGCAGGGGATTTTTTTGTGTCGGTAAAATGTATTCTGCGAGAAATGGCAGTGGAAACGCTTTTATGCGCAAATATTCATATAATAACCATCATATTGAATTAAACTTGGATTTACGCAATGATATGGTGTGTGATCCTTCCACTACGACTTGGGAAACCATGCAATTTCTTAGGCTACAGATGAAATAACTTATGATGAACGTCACAGGGTGGTGAGAGAGTACATTGATCTTGATGATCCATTCCAATAAATAGAGGGTCTGATTCGGGTGACATGATGATCAATGCTTGACTGCCGTTTGACAAATAAAATATTCTCGCTCTTATCCATAATAATCTCATCATGTAGACTAGCCTACCCACACAGCCTACCTGCACTGTATGCTGTTGGCAAAATCAGGCACATTTGCTATTTAAACGCAACAGTTTGTGACAAAACTATTGGTAGAGCTGAAAATGCGATGGAAACACATTGAACTTTATATTTTTTATTCGGTAAATGAAAAATAACATTGTGTGCACTACGTCATCACTCACTGATTTCTATCCGTAACAAATCCGTTTGATGAAAACACCACTGGTGGGAAAATGCGCATATTTTCTTTATGCAGATTTTAGAATATTAGCATTAAAATCTGTCAAAAATTGGATAACAACCTAGCTACTGACAACAGATCAATGGAGGAAGCGTACCAGTCAGACATGACTTACTGTAAGTTGAATGCATCTCATCGATTTGCCCCAGACTTTGGTTGTTAGAGAAGACCATAGCCTGCAACACAATTGGACAACAAAAAGACCATGTAAAGTGATCATTTGAACTTCAAGAACACACTCGACCAGGTTGTTTACGAGGGACAACACCTTTTATTGGACATACTGCCATGTTGGGAACAACAGAAACTATCCGGTGGTCCTGTGGCGCTAGTCAATGATGCTTTGATCCTGTTTTGGTACGTACACTTTTGGTTTTCCCCTGCAGTTGGTTCCTGGCCCTCTCGTTGGCCTCCACTTCTTTGGCGATGTCTTTGGCTATTGAAAGAAGATGAACAGAGACCTTTATGACCCTCTGGATCACAGACATGGCTTGTTTATGTGAACTGTTGTTTTTACCACATTAAGGTATATGACCCAGAGACTGAGGAAATGAAGTATCCCCAGAGATGCACATTAACTATCAAGTAGTTACATTTTTCTGGGAGATTTGTACACACACGTCTTCTGGCCATTTCATGTCGATTAGTCTGAGCAGGTACTGTTGGATTAGAGAACCTGTCCACCGAGGTAAAATATATTAAGTAGTGTGTTGTTAATAGCCTTTATCCTCTGACATGCCCAACTACTGACTGGATAGTACAGGCCAAGAGCTAGGTCTAGGAGGACATGCCATTATACACCGAGCATGATCATGTATCAAGGTCACTCACTGACATTCTAAGAGCATGTACAAGTACTGTAATAAACACCCTCAAGACATCACAGAAGCATGGCAAAAGTCAAGGCAAAAAAAAATATTTGAGCTCTAGCAAGTATTTTAAGTCTTGATAAGAGTAGACTCTCAAATCATGTGCTAGGCTCAAAGCATACCTTGGTGTTTCATTCAAACACTGCTTCCCATCAGAGATGACTATTCTGTTGTACTGAACCTCTGACCGTTCCATGCAGAGGCAGATTCTGTGTCATCATGGGGAAATACTAACTCAGAGAGGACTTGGCAGGGCTGTGACATGGTCTGCAGTGCTCTCCCCAAACACAGTCGTCAGTGGGCCTGGCTCTGTACACACCACACTGGGCTGCTGTAAATTACCTCGGCTACACGCGCACGCACACATATTGGAACTAGCAGGTGTGATTTCACATTTGTCTTGTAAAGGTTCGTCAATCGTGAATGATAGCTTGGAGTCAAAAATGGCCAAAACATTTATAGAACGATGGCTTTGAATGGAGGAAACTACATTTATGGTGGTCAGAAGACTGCTTTGAAATTAAAAGCAGATTTGTATCATCAGCCAAGGTTGACGCCCTGTCATCGTCATTTTTCACACAGTGAAAATGGCGCTCTTACCTGATTTCGGTTCGAGGGCGTCGCACTGGGCATTGTAGAAGAGTACAAAGTCCTGGTGCCTCCTGACTAGCTGGTCTCTGGTGCCCTGGGCAGAGAGGTGGCACTCCTTCAGCCTCTTCTTCAGCTCCTGCATGGACAGCAGAGTGTATACCAGCTTCCTCATCGGCTTCCTCTCGGCACCTAGGGAGCTGTGCCATATGAAGCCATAGAGAAGATCAGTTTACAACTTGTTATAACATGGTCATTAGACTATTATTCATTCCATGATGAACTACAGTGAGGAAGTGTTGTTATTGCAGCACTCGGACCTCTGGCTGGCCCAATAAGAGTCCATCATAGGGAGGGCACCACAGAAGAAGACAACATAAATTTAATGTCCATAGTTAACCTTCGAATCCATATAAACTAGTGACCCACAGTGTTTGTCATTTTACCCTGATGAAGACAGCTTGTCTGTCGAAACAACGGTTATTAAATTATAGCATCTGAGCTCCTAGAGTGTGAGGCTCTCCTTTTCTTTATTATGGTTAACCTAAGGCCTGATATGCAGGGCGGAGCGAGGCTCTGTAATGAAACTATATTAGAGGCCGGGAGTCACTCCGCTACCACTTGTAAGAACAGACACATATTTGGAGCCAGACATCTTGGCAGCAGTATATGGTATAAAGCTCTTCGCTATCGCTTACCCAGTGGTGTAAAGTACTTAAGCAAAAATACTTCAAAGTACTACTTAAGATGTTTTTTGGGGTCTCTGTACATTATTTATATTTTTGACAACTTTTACTTCACTACATTCCTAAAGAAAATAATGTACTTTTTACTCATACATTTTCCCTGACATCCAAAAGTACAGGTTACATTTCGAATGCTTAGCAGGACAGGAAAACGGTCCAACTCACACTTATCAAGAGAACATCCCTGGTAATCCTTACTGCCTCTGATCTGGCGGAAACCCTAAACACAAATGCTGATTTTGTAAATGATGTCTGAGTGTTGGAGTGTGACCCTGGCTATCCGTAAATAAAATGTAAAAAATACAATTGTGCCATCTGGTTTGCGTAATATAAGGAAGGTGAAATTAGTTATTGTTTTACTTTGATAGTTAAGTATTTTTTTGCAATTACATTTACTTTTGATACTTAAGTATATTTCAAACCAAATACTTTTACTAAGTAAGATTTTACTGGGTGACTTTCACTTTTACTCAAGTTTGACAATTGGGTTTTTCCACTACTGCGCTGACCACCCACATTAGGCTAATAAATATATTGGGGTTTTATCTGGGCTTTCTAAGTAATTCTGTTTCAGTTCTGTTGTTGTTCCCCTTTCCTACTAACCATTATGTGAAGTATACTTTCAAATCTCTGCTTTCAGATAGAAAGTCCATGAGGAGGATTCAGGACAGGACAAGGTTCTGACCACATGGCATCTCATCACCAAGACGCAGTGCCTGTATTTATATGAGTACAGTAGCATTGAAAACTCATCACCAGCTCCTATTCAGAGCTGAGTGGCAGGTCAAATGTGTTGAAGAGTATAGGAACTTGTGTAATCCATCACTCTGACATCAAGGTCACGAATCAAGGGTTCCGTGCTGTCATGTACACTTTGCCCGTTTATGATGGAGAATCAAATAGCTCAGAACTATATTTATCCTACTGTGGAACCTTCCATTAGATTTCTACAGAAATAAACATTTCCAGGTTGACTTCAAATTTGAAGGTAGAGTAGACAGTACTTTCAGCAGAGGAAGGGATATTACATCTCCCCAAACATAAATCTAAACAAAATATACAACACAAATACATGTTAAAATAAATCAAAACATAAGTCACATACCTGACCTAGTGCTAGCTTTACATCAAAGTTAATAGAACATTCTAGGGGAATTCTAAGGGACACTTTTTTGAAGTTTCAGCTTAGTTTGGATGTCATCAGTGTCAAGGATGTCTAAAATAAGTAGAAACGTCAAAAAAGTGAACTCTTGAACCCCTGTGAGATGTGTGTTCAATGGTACCTCCTAAGGCTCTCCTTCTTTTCCCCTTGGGTCAGACAGCTGTCCAGGTGCTTGTTGATGAACTGTTCAAGGATGCCCACAGAACACACAGGACACTCCACTGCAAAACACACACAGCAGGATTTATAGACAAACACACATATAGAAAAGGAGAAACACATTGTGAAGTGGCCAGAGTTCCATGCAGCATTGAAATCATCCATCATTTTTAAGGGATAATCCAGTACTTGTGAATGCTTTTTAGCCAGTAGTTCTGAAGGTAGTGCTCAACACCCAAAAGTGGTCCAAAAAGTGGTCCCCTACTACATCACATATGTCCAGATACAGTACCAGTCAAAAGTTTGGACACACCTACTCATTCCTGGGTTTCACTTTATTTTTACTATTTTCTACATTGTGCAATAACACATTTGGAATCATGAAGTAACCAAAAAAAGTGTTAAACCAAAACATATTTTATATTTGAGATTCTTTAAAGTAGCCACCCTTTGCCTTGATGACAGCTTTACACACTCTTGGCATTCTCTCAACCAGCTTCATGAGGTAGTCACCTGGAATGCATTTAAATTAACAGGTGTGCCTTGTTCAAAGTTAATTTGTGGAATTTCTTTCCTTCTTAATGTGTTTGAGCAGATCAGTTGTGTTGTGACAAGGTAGGGGGGTATACAGAAGATGGGCCTATTTGGTAAAAGACCAAGTCCATATTATGACAAGAACAGGTCAAATAAGCAAAGAGAAATGACAGTCCATCATTACTTTAAAACATGAAGGTCAGTCAATACAGAACATTTCAAAAACCTTAAAAGTATCTTCAAGGCAGTTGCAAAAACCATCAAGCGCTATGATGAAACTGGCTCTCATGAGGACCGCCACAGGAAAGGAAGACCCAGAGTTAACTCTGCTGCAGAGGATATGTGCATTAGAGTTACCAGCCTCAGATTGCAGCCCAAATAAAATGCTTCACAGAGTTCAAGTAACCGACACATCTCAACATCAACTGTTCAGAGGAGACTGCGTGAATCAGGCCTTCATGGTCGAATTGCTGCAAAGAAACCACTACTAAAAGGACACCAATAAGAAGAAGAGATTTGCTTGGGCCAATAAACACGAGAAATGGACATTAGACTGGTGGACATCTGTCCTTTGGTCTAATGAGTTCAAATTTGAGATTTTTGGTTCCAACCCGCATTGTTTTTCTGAGACGCTGAGTAGGTGAACGGATGATTTCCGCATGTGTGGTTCCCACTGTGAAGCATGGAGGAGGATGTGTGTGAGTGCTTTGCTGGTGACACTGTCGGTGATTTATTTAGAATTCAAGGCACACTTAACCAGCACAGCTACCACAGCATTCTGCAGTGAAACGCCATCCCATCTGGTTAGCGCTTAGTGGGACTATCAGTTGTTTTTCAACAGGACAATGACCAAAAACTCCTCCAGGCTGTGTAAGGGCTTTTTGACCAAGAAGGAGAGTGATGGAGTGCTGCATCAGATGACCTGGCCTTCACTATCACCCAAATGTCTTCACTATTATTCTACAATATAGAAAATAGTAAATATAAAGAAAAACCCTTGAATGAGTAGGTGTGTCCAAACTTTTGACTGGTACTGTATGTGCATCATGTCATTGCTCTCTCGCTCTGCTGTGTGTGTGCATCTTGCTAGCTGTCACTCAGAAGGTGAGGGGCTGAAGCTCATTGGATAGAACTCAAATTGCTAGGGGGCTGTCCCACATGGGGGAAAAATGTAAGAAAAATAGCGCAGCACAGCTTCCAGAAAAACAGTAGCTTTCAATCTAGGGATTCTGTGGTTAATTGAGGTAAAACAGTAATTCTGCTCATAGATTATGCATGTATGAACTACACATCCAGCTCAAACTGGGAGGTTTAAGAAATACTTAGTAGTCGCCAAAGGTCCTGAGCATGTCTTTAATGGACAAGAATATCCTATACAACTAGTAATATGAAAAACAGTACAACCAACATTGCTTTCTCTATGGAGGGCATTTCCATTTTAAGCATAGGCCCATACTGTATGCATTAGAAACACTATGTTTTGGCAGCCAAGTCTCTCATATTCAAAATGTTCCAATGGAAAATAGAATTAGTGTCTTCACACACACCGAATAATTCCTGGAGACAGTCAGTCAGCAGGCAGGCCTTACCTTTAACTAGAGGCTCCAGGTCCTGTGATGAGGACTGTGAATCAGCCAGGGACAACAGCCCTGTCATGGAGAAGTCAATCTTCTCCATCTTCACAGACACCAGCATCTGGGCCGGTATGTCCTCAATGGGCTCTTCCTTCCCAGAGACCTGATGATCAGGGTCTACTTTCACAGTCTGTGTCGGACAGGGGCTCTCCTTCACTGTTTGGCTACGTAGAGGAGTGCCAGACAGTCTCTTTCTGCAGGGAATAGGTTGCTGTGCTGGCGGGGCCTCTGTAGTGAGAGAAGTTGTGGAGGTTGTGGGGCCCTTTCGGAAAAAGTGATTGAAGATGGAGGCCTCCTTCTTGGGGCCCGTGGTCCGTCTAGGTTTTTTACACTTGACAGATGAGGCCGGGGTCTTCCGGGATATTGGAGGCGAGTCAAAATTAGCGTTTGACAACTGCTGTCTGGGATAAGAACATCACAGCTTTAGTGTGAATAAATAGTCAATCAGTCACAGCAGAGGAACAAGAGGACAAAGCTGACAAATCCTCCAGGTCTAAGTAGTCTGATAAAAATTCATTCACAATTTCACACAAATATGTACAACAACCAAAAATCACACACACACACACAGTGAAACAAACACTCACTAAAATGGCTAAACAAAAACAGTTGCATCTGTTGAGGTGCAGGATTTCTTGGAGGTCTTGTGGCCCATTGGAAAGAGTAATGTGAGCCCCTTGACAGAAACTGCACATGTCCAATTATCTTGCACTTCCCTGCGAGCAAAAAAGACTGGGCCAGTTGGCCACAATCTTGGAAATGTGGAAAGCAAACAAATACAGCTGGTGCCTGGTAGCTACAGAGCCATTACTGGGCCATAAAGTGGAATCAATGAGGTGTGCAATGCTCTGCTTTCCATATTGAAACCATTTTATTTGTCTTCGCTCTGAGCATTAGAGCAGGTCACAACACACTCCTGCACACAGGGCAGCCAGCACCCTCACAGCACACACTATGCGGAGCAGAAAAAGCCATAAATCCCCCACTAGGACTGCTCACAGTACCATACCCCTAAGTTAAATACAATAGGGTTAGAGCCTTGGGCAAGTAACTACTTCAAATCCCCAAGCCAACGAGATAAAAAAAAAAATCTGTCAATCTGGCCTTGAGCAAGGCACTTAACCCCAATTGCATCCCCGGTCGCAGCCAAATATGGCTGATCCCATGCTGTGACCCAACTCTCAGGCATGGGAGGGAGTGGGATATGCAAAAGAATGAATGTCCATTTCACCACACACTGTCCAGGTTATTAGCACCCACTATTTGGCTTCACTCCAGAGACTACAGTATGTGAGATAACCAGCAGGGTCAAGGACACATTTAGACACCTTTCAGAAGCAGGGGAAAGCATACACTAACAATAAGCAGCAGTAGACTGGCCATACAGACAATGCACAGACCAAAGACTGAATAAATTGAAGTAGCAAAGTGTTGAAACATAGCCTTTATAGTACCAAAGAAGGTCATGTTGAATACATCCTTTAGACAGGACTGTGTCATGGTGGTTAAATAACTGCTTGCTAACGTTATTTTAATGGATGGTATCTTACATTTCTTTGAAGAATTCCAACATTTAGGCCTAGGCTAATGCAATAGTTTAATAGAGGCTGACAGTAAGGCTAAGTATTGACACACATGTAAAGCTTTTTTCTAATTATGTTAGTTTTATCATGTACCCCATTAAAGTCAAAGCAGAAGCAGTACTGTTGTGTAAAATGTAATGGTTACAATATCAATTTCAGTGATACTGAGCCCAACATTACTTGGTAGATATCAGATCAAAGTCAGATTTAGCAAAGTCCCATCCCTATTCAATAGTAGAAATGCCTCTCCATTAGAGGTCGACCGATTAAAACGGAATGGCCGATTAATTAGGGCCGATTTCAAGTTTTCATAACAATCAGTATTATTGGACACCGATTTGCCTATTTTTTATTTATTTATTATAATATTTTTTAACTAGGCAAGTCAGTTAAGAACACATTCTTATTTCAATGACGACCTAGGAACGGTGGGTTAACTGCCTTATTCAGGGGCAGAACGACAGATTTTTACCTTGTCAGCTTGGGGATTCAATCTTGCAACCTTACGGTTAACTAGTCCAACGCTCTAACCACCTGCTTTACATTGCACTCCACGAGGAGCCTGCCTGTTACGCGAATGCAGTAAGAAGCCAAGGTAAGTTGCTAGCTAGCATTAAACTTATCTTATAAAAAAACAATCAATCATAATCACTAGTTAAACTAGTAATATCATCAACCATGTGTAGTTATCTAGCCTGTCCTGCGTTGCATATAATCGATGCGGTGCGCATTCGCGAAAAAGGACTGTCGTTGCTCCAACGTGTACCTAACCATAAACATCAATGTCTTTCTTAAAATCGATACACAAGTATATATTTTTAAACCTGCATATTTAGTTAATATTGCCTGCTAACATGAATTTCTTTTAACTAGGGAAAATGTGTCACCTCTGCAACAGAGTCAGGGTATATGCAGCAGTTTGGGCCACCTGGCTCGTTGCGAACTAATTTGCCAGAATTTTACGTAATTATGACATAACATTGAAGGTTGTGCAATGTAACAGGAATATTTAGATTTAGGGATGCCACCCGTTAGATAAAATACAGAACGGTTCCGTATTTCACTGGAAAAATAAATGTTTTGTTTTCGAGATGATAGTTTCCGGATTCGACCATATTAATGACATAAGGCTCATATTTGTGTGTTTATTATATTATAATTAAGTCTATGATTTGATATTTGATAGAGCAGTCTGACTGAGCGGTGGTAGGCACCAGCAGGCTCGTAAGCATTCATTCTAACAGCACTTTCGTCGTTTTGCCAGCAGCCCTTCGCAATTCTTCAAGCATTGCGCTGTTTATGACTTCAAGCCTATCAACTCCCAAGATTAGGCTGGTGTAACCGATGTGAAATGGCTAGCTAGTTAGCCGGGTGCGCGCTAATAGCGTTTCAAATGTCACTCGCTCTGAGACTTGGAGTAGTTGTTCCCCTTGCTCTGCATGGGTAACGCTGCTTCGAGGGTGGCTGTTGTCGATGTGTTCCTGGTTCGAGCCCAGGTAGGAGAGAGGAGAGGGATGGAAGCTATACTGTTACACTGGCAATACTAAAGTGCCTATAAGAACATCCAATAGTCAAAGGTATATGAAATACAAATCGTATAGAGAGAAATAGTCCTATAATTCCTATAATAACTACAACCTAAAACTTCATACCTGGGAATACTGAAGACTCATGTTAAAAAGGAACCACCAGCTTTCATATGTTCTCATGTTCTGAGCAAGGAACTTAAACGTTAGCTTTTTTACATGGCACATATTGCACTTTTATTTTCTTCTCCAACACTTTGTTTTTGCATTATTTAAACCAAATTGAACATGTTTCATTATTTATTTGAGGCTAAATTGATTGTATGTATGTATTATATTAAGTTAAAAAAAGTGTTCATTCAGTATTGTTGTAATTGTCATTATTACAAATAAATAAATAGGCCGATTAATCGGTACCGGCCTTTTTTGGTCCTCCAATAATCGGTATCGGCATTGAAAAACCATAATCGGTCGACCTCTACTCTCCATACAAAGAGCACAACATTGCCTGCTCCACCTAACCTCATTGAAAGATAGTTAATCAAAATGCCAATACTGGATTATGGGAGTAGATAAAAGAGCAGGCCACATAACAGGTAATGACTGCCTACTGTCTTCTAATCAGAGTTACATAATGGTGCCGGAAGGGATGGCTGCCATTTACGAGCTCCAAACCAACATCCAGAAGTGGCGCTTCTAGTGGCCGGGGACTATACTGCAGGCAAACTTAAATCCATTTTACCTAATATTTCTACCAGCATGTCACATGTGCAACCAGAGGAGAAAATAAATAAATAAATAAATAAATAAACAAAAAATAAACTCTAGACCACCTTTACTCCACACACAGACGCATACAAAGCTCATCCTCCATTTGGCAAATCTGACCATAATTCTATCCTCCTGATTCCTGCCTACAAGCAAAAATTAAAGCAGGAAGTACCAGTGACTCACTCAATACGGAAGTGGTCAGATGATGTGGATGCAACGCTACAGGACTGTTTTGCTAGCACAGACTGGAATACGTTCAGGGATTCATCCAATGGCACTGAGTAGTATACCACATCAGTCGCCAGCTTCATCAATAAGTACATCGACGATGTTGTCCCCATATTGACTGTACGTACATATCCCAAACGGAACCCATGGATTACAGGCAACATCCGCACCGAGCTAAAGGCTAGAGCTGCCGCTTTCAAGGAGCGGGACACTAATCCGAAAGCTTATCAAAAATCCCGCTATGCCCTCAGACGAACCATCAAACAGACAAAGCATCAATACAGGACTAAGATTGAATCCTACTGCACCGGCTCTGATGCTCGTAAGATGTTGCAGAGATTGAAAACTATTGCGCACTACAAAGGGAAACCAAGCCGCGAGCTGCCTAGTGTCACGAGCCTACCAGATGAGCTAAATGCCATATATACTCACTTCGAGGCAAGCAACACTAAAGCATGCATGAGAGCACCAGTTGCTCTTTAAACAGATCAACATTCACAAAGCCACGGGGCCAGACGGATTACCAGGATGTGTACTCAAAGCATGCGCAGACCAACTGGAAAGACTCTTACTTGACTCTCCCTGATTGAGTCTGTAATACCTACATGTTTCAAACAGACCACCACAGTCCCTGTGAAAAAGATAGCGAAGGTAACCTGCCTAAATGATTACCGCCCGTAGCACTCACGTCGGTAGCCATGAAGTGCTTTGAAAAGTTGTTCATGGCTCACAACACCAGCACGCCATAAACCCTAGACCCACTTCAATTCGCACACCACCCCAACAGATCCACAGATGACGTCATCTCAAATTGCACTCCACACTGTCCGTTCTCACCTGGACAAAAGGAACACCTATGTGAGAATGCAGTTCATTGAGTACAGCTCAGCATTCAACACCATAGTACCCACAAAGCCCATCACTAAATTAATGATCCTGGGACTAAACATCTCCCAATGCAACTGGATCCTTGATTTCTGACAAGCTGCCCCCAAGTGGTGTCATGACGTTGGCCTGTGGGTAAGGTTTATGACCCCCCCATAAATACCTTTCTCCCTTCCCTCTCTCTCTCTGACTCTACTGAATGACTCTTGAATAGCCTTTGTTAACCTGTTGGGGATAGGGGGCAGTATTTGCACGGCCGGATAAAAAAACTTACCCGATTTAATCTGGTTACTACTCCTGCCCAGTAACTAGAATATGCATATAATTGTTTTATTTGGGTAGAAAACACCCTAAAGTTTCTAAAACTGTTTGAATGGTGTCTGTGAGTTTAACAGAACTCATATGGCAGGCCAAAACCTGAGAAGATTCCAAAGAGGAAGCGCCCTCTCTGACCATTTCTTGGCCTTCTTTGTCTCTGTTGTAACGTGACATTTTCTAAGGCTCCCATAGGTTCTCAGAAGGCGCCAGAACGTTGAATGATGACTCTGCAGTTACTGTCTGAAAAACAGTAGCGCATTTGGTAAGTGGTCGATCTGAGAACAATGAGACGGGCGCACGCATGCACGTGAAGAGTCCATTTTACTTTCTCAGTCTTTGAACGAAAACAACGACTCCCGGTCGGAATATTATCGCTACTTTACGAGAAAAATCGCATAAAAATTGATTTTAAACAGCGTTTGACATGCTTCGAAGTACGGTAATGAAATATTTAGATTTTTTTTGTCACGAAATGCGCCGGGCGCGTCACCCTTCGGATAGTGTCTTGAACGCACGAACAAAACGCCGCTATTTGGATATAACTATGGATTATTTGGAACCAAACCAACATTTGTTGTTTAAGTAGAAGTCCTGGGAGTGCATTCTGACGAAGAACAGCAAAGGTAATCATATTTTTCTTATAGTAAATCTGAGTTTGGTGAGTACCAAACTTGGTGGGTGTCAAAATAGCTAGCCTGTGATGGCCGGGCTATCTACTCAGAATATTGCAAAATGTGCTTTCACCGAAAAGCTATTTTAAAATCGGACACCGCGATTGCATAAAGGAGTTCTGTATCTATAATTCTTAAAATAATTATGTTTTTTGTGAACGTTTATCGTGAGTAATTTAGTAAATTCACCGGAAGTGTTCGGTGGGAATGCTAATCACATGCTAATGTAAAAAGCTGGTTTTTGATATAAATATGAACTTCATTGAACAAAACATGCATGTATTGTATAACATAATGTCCTAGGAGTGTCATCTGATGAAGATCATCAAAGGTTAGTGCTGCATTTAGCTGTGGTTTTGGTTTTTGTGACATTATATGCTAGCTTGAAAAATGGGTGTCTGATTATTTCTGGCTGGGTACTCTGCTGACATAATCTAATGTTTTGCTTTCGTTGTAAAGCTTTTTTGAAATCAGACAGTGTGGTTAGATTAACGAGAGTCTTGTCTTTAAAATGGTGTAAAATAGTCATATGTTTGAGAAATTGAAGTAATAGCATTTCTGAGGTATTTGAATATCGCGCCACGGGTTCCACTGGCTGTTGACTAGGGTGGTACGCAAACGTCCCACCTAGCCCAGAGAGGTTAAACATAGAGATTCTGGGAACATCAAACAAGTGGGGGGAAAGGAACCATATTTCGGTAATAGAACCAGTTGAAAATATGCGTTGGTACTTAATGTATATGATGTCTGTTCGGTGGTCATCTGAGACATTATGACTGATGACAAACTGTATCTGGGAAAGTCTACACATTATAGTTATCAGATTCACATGGAACTGTTGTGCAATTTAAAATGTTTAAATGTAAAACTATTTGTGAAAAGATTAAATGTAATTTTAGCTTCCAAATGAGAGAATTGGGTTTTCATAAGGTTAGAGCTCTGCTCAAATCAGTGGCCCGCCCGCGTGAAGAGACATGGGTTATGAACTATGAAACATCCTTCTCTCCCGCCACTATATAAGCCCTTGACGAAAATGTAACCTCCTGTTCCAAGGACGATAGTCCATACGTTAAAAAGGACTAACATGTCAACTACAGAACTAAGCCAACCTCAGCGTGAGCTTTGGTTGTGAATGGTATGAACTTTGAACTCTTATTCACTAAAGAAGTGAGACATCCTAGCCGTTGAGTTAGCAGCGGCCACTGTAAACGTGGGCTAGTAAAGGACGGACGACGATACTACAAAGTATACAATTTAGCACCAGTGACATTCTTCCGAGGACAGGAAGATCTCTGTTGGCCAACACGGCCAGCATCTACGACCAACCAACCGAAGCGCAGCTCAGAGTAAATATTTATTGCATTTTCCTTTTCCAAATGGGCGGTAATTTAGAATGCATAAGATACTGTATTTACGATAGCACAACTTCTCCCTTTGTTCCTCAGTCTTCCCGCTCTTTCACTCAAACCCAACCCCCTCCCTTTGTGTAACCAGCCGTCATGTCGGCCCGTCCACCAGGGGCGTTTTCTGTATGACATAATTTGCATTCTGTGTATATGGAATTCTGTGTGATTAGTTAGGTATTTAGTAAATAAATAATTAAACTCAATTTGTATTGCTGATTCAACTTGTTAGCCAGGGTCCGTGAAGATAACCAATAATTTACAACTTTCAGATGAGACTGAAATAAAGTGACGATTAATATTGACTGCTATTGAAATAAAATATTACTAGGTCTTTAAGAGTTTATTCGGAAGATAACAGCTCTAAAAACATTATTTCGTGGTGCCCCGACTTTCTAGTTAATTACATTTACATGATTAGCTGAAATCCAGTAATATTAATTACAGAGAAAGAATTTTATAGAATAGCATGTCATATCACTTAATCCGGCATAGCCAAAGACACAACAATACTCTGAGTTGTTCTTATGTTAGGTCCTGATCTGGCTATGTCATATGAATGTGGCCTAGACTAGATTATTTAGCAGACAAGATTTGCTTAGAACTCCTTTGAAATATTTGTATTATTTTATACTATGACTAATGCAGCTATTCTGTGTTGAGTGGTCAACAAACAGGTACTCCTATATGCTTAATTTAACGGCAGTAGAGTATAAGCACAAATGTTCCATTTGCGGGAAAACAACATTCGCAAAAGTGAAAGCAAATGCCAATATGCATGTAATGCTTTTATTATAAAGATGCATTTTTATGGTGAAAATTATCTTCCCCAAACTTGAAACTCACATTCTGCATATGTATGCCAGTTAGGCTCTACACCCGTTAAGCGGATGTGCTTAATTTTAAGAAGTTATTTGGCCACTTTAGTTTTGATTCAAACCTTATCAAAACATATAGGCCTATGGGCTGGACTATATGAGGTGTGCGACTATGATTTCAGAGTAGTGATGCAGAGTAGCATCCAGAGTAGTGATGCTAGACGGGCGGGCAGGTGCAGGCAGCGATCGGTTGAAGAGCATGCATTTAGTTTTATTTGCATTTAAGAGCAGTTGGAAGCCACGGAAGGAGAGCTGTATGGCATTGAAGCTCGTCTGGAGGTTAGTTAGCACAGTGTCCAAAGAAGGGCCAGAAGTATACAGAATGGTGTCGTCTGCGTAGAGGTGGATCAGAGAATCACCAGCAGCAAGAGCGACATCATTGATGTATACAGAGAAGAGAGTCGGCCCGAGAAATGAACCTTGTGGCACCCCCATAGAGACTGCCAGTGGTCTGGACAACAGGCCCTCCGATTTGACACACTGAACTCTATCTGAGAAGTAGTTGGTGAACCAGGCGAGGCAGTCATTTGAGAAACCAAGGCTGTTGAGTCTGCCGATAAGAATGTGGTGATTGACAGTCGAAAAGCCTTGGCCAGGTCGATGAATACGGCTGCACAGTATTGTCTCTTATCGATGGCAGTTATGATATCGTTTAGGACCTTGAGCGTGGCTGAGGTGCACCCATGACTAGCTCGGAAACCAGATTGCATAGCGGAGAAGGTACGGTGGGATTCGAAATGGTCGGTGATCTGTTTGTTAACTTGGCTTTCGAAGACCTTAGAAAGGCAGGGACATCTACTGCACCTGGTTCACAGGAAGGCCAAGAAGATCATCAAAGACCTCAGCCATCCGAGCCACGGCCTGTTCACCCCGAAGGCAGAGACAGTACAGGTGCATCAAAGCTGGGACAGAGAGACTGATAAACGCATATGTCCCGAAGCAAGCACCAGCTAGCCTTTTGCTAGCCTCGAGCTAGGCCCATATACCAGCTAAATCTAGGGCTACAAAACCTATTTTGCCAATTGGCCTGGACACTTTATTGTCGACACGGAGCGCCGCCGATCCATCACGACTGGACTGCCGACGTGATCACCCGGTGTGGTCTAAACAGGCTATTCTGTTACAATGTCGCTGAAGAACCATCGACTATCCCCGGCCCGGTAGCTTTTCTGAACGCTGTGTCCACTGCTCGCCTAGCGTAGAAGTGACTACCGAACAGCAGCACCCTGACTCATCTATTGCTGCTCATTTGACCCTATGACCACTTGGCTACACAGCTGATGCCCCCCTGGACTGTTTCAATAACACGGTACCTAATTACGTTTACCTGTCGGACCCAGCCTCGAACTCAGGTCCCGTACGTACCTAACTGACCTGCTCTGCCTATTCATCAGCACTTACCCGTTGTTGTCTTAGCTCTCCTGAACAACACCTGTGATTGCTTTATACCTCTCTCTCTCATGTCAATATGCCTTGTCTACTGCAGTCTTGGCTAGATCAAATTAGTTTATTTCACTGTAGAGCCCTCAGTCCCGCTCAACACGCCTTAGATAGCTCTTTTGTCCCACCCCACACACATGCGGAGGCGTCACCTGGCTTAACTGGTGCCTCCAGAGACGAAACCTCTCTCATCGTCACTCAACGCCTAGGTTTACCTCCACTGTACTCACATCCAACCATACCACGCCCAGAAATCCACTCCTTTTATTCTCTGTTCCCAAAGCACTATACGACCAGTTCTCATAGTCTTTAGCCGTACCCTTATCCTACTCCTCCTCTGTTCCTCTGGTGATGTAGAGGTTAACCCAGGCCCTGTAGCCCCCAGTTCCACTCCTTTTCCCCAGGCGCTATCATTTGTTGACTTCTGTAACCGTAAAAGCCTTGCTTTCATGCATGTTAACATCAGAAACCTCCTCCCTAAGTTTGTTTTATTCACTGCTTTAGCACACTCCGCCAACACTGATGTCCTAGCCATGTCTCAATCCTGGCTTAGGAAGGCCACCAAAAATTCAGAAATTTCCATCCCCAACTACAACATGGATGCAATCTACTGCAGAGATAGACCGCAGAGTTCTGTCATGCTATACAGGTCTGTGCCCAAACAGTTCGAGCTCCTACTTTTAAAAATCCACCATTCCAGAAATAAGTCTAACTGTTGCCGCTTGTTATAGACCGCCCTCAGCCCCCAGCTGTGCCCTGGACACCATATGTGAATTAATTGCCCCCATCTACCTTCAGAGTTCATACTGTTAGGTGACCTAAACTGGGATATCCTTAAACACCCCGGCCGTCCTACAATCCAAGCTAGATGTCCTCCTTATCACACAAATAATCAAGGAACCTACCAGGTACAACCCTAAAGCCGTAAACGCAGGCACCCTCATAGATATCATCCTGACCAACATGCCCTGGAAATACACCTCTGCTGTCTTCAACCAGGATCTCAGCGATCACTGCCTCATTGCCTGCGTGCGTAATGGGTCCGCGGTCAAACGACCACCCCTCATCACTGTCAAACACTCCCTAAAACACTTAAGCGAGCAGGCCTTTATAATCAACCTGGCCCGGGTATCCTGGAAGGATATTGACCTCATTCCGTCAGTAGAGGATGCCTGGTTGCTCTTTAAAAGTGCTTTCCTAACCATCTTAAATAAGCATGCCCCATTCAAATAAAATGTAGATCTAAGAACAGATATAGCCCTTGGTTCACTCCAGACTTGAATGCCCTTGACCAGCACAAAAACATCCTGTGGTGTACTGCATTAGCATCGAATAGCCCCCGCGATATGCAACTTTACAAGGAAGTTGGGAACCAATATACACAGGCAGTTAGGAAAGCAAAGGCTAGATTTTTTAAACAGAAATTTGCATCCTGTAGCACAAACTCAAAAAAGTTCTGGGACACTGTAAAGTCCATGGAGAATAAGAGCACCTCCTCCTAGCTGCCCACTGCACTGAGGATAGGTAACACCGTTACCACTGATAAATCCACGATAATCGAGAATTTCAATAAGCATTTTTCTACGGCTTGCCATGCTTTCCACCTGGCTACCCCTACCCCGGCCAACAGCTCTGCACCCCCCGCAGCAACTTGACAAGCCTCCCCCACTTCTCCTTCATCCAAATCCAGATAGCTGATGTTATGAAAGAGCTGCAAAATCTGGACCCCTACAAATCAGCCGGGCTAGACAATCTGGACCCTCTCTTTCTAAAATTATCCACCGCAATTGTTGCAACCCCTATTACTAGCCTGTTCAACCTCTCTTTCGTATCGTCTGAGATCCCTGAAGATTGGAAAGCTGCCGCGGTCATCCCCTCTTCAAAGGGGAAGACAGTCTAGACCCAAACTGTTACATACCAATATCTATCATGATCTTCTTGGCCTTCCTGTGAACCAGGTGCTGTAGATGTCCCTGCCTTTCTAAGGTCTTCGAAAGCCAAGTTAACAAACAGATCACCAACCATTTCAAATCCCACCGTACCTTCTCCGCTATGCAATCTGGTTTCCGAGCTGGTCATGGGTGCACCTCAGCCACGCTCAAGGTCCTAAACAATATCATAACAGCCATCGACAAAAGACAGTACTGTGCAGCCGTCTTCATCGACCTGGCGAAGGCTTTTCGACTGTCAATCACCACATTCTTATCGGCAGACTCAACAGCCTTGGTTTCTCAAATGACTGCCTCGCCTGGTTCACCAACTACTTCTCAGATAGAGTTCAGTGTGTCAAATCGGAGGGCCTGTTGTCCGGACCACTGGCAGTCTACGGGGGTGTCACAGGGTTCAATTCTTGGGCCGACTCTTTTCTGTTCCCATCAATGATGTCGCAATTGCTGCTAGTGATTCTCTGATCTACCTTTACGCAGATGACACCATTCTGTATACTTCTGGCCCTTCTTTGGACACTGTGTTAACAAACCTCCAGACGAGCTTCAATGCCATACAACACTCCTTCCGTGGCCTCCAACTGCTCTTAAATGCAAGTAAAACTAAATGCATGCTCTTCAACCGATCACTGCCCGCACCCGCCTGCCCGTCTAGCATCACTACTCTGGACGGTTCTGACTTAGAATATGTGGACAACTACAAATACCTAGGTGTCTGGTTAGACTGTAAACTCTCCTTCCAGACTCACATTAAACATCTCCAATCCAAAATTAAATCTAGAATTGGCTTCCTATTTCACAACAAAGCATCCTTCACTCATGCTGCCAAACATACCCTCGTAAAACTGACTATCCTACCGATCCTCAATGATGTCATTTACAAAATAGCCAACACTCTACTCAGCAAATTGTATGTAGTCTATTACAGTGCAATCCGTTTTGTCACCAAAGCCCCATATAGTACCCACCACTGCGACCTGTATGCTCTCGTAGACTGGCCCTCGCTTCAAATTTGTTGCCAAACCCACTGGCTCCAGGTCATCTATAAGTCTTTGCTAGGTAAAGTCCCGCCTTATCTCAGCTCACTGCTCACCATAGCAGCACCCAGCTGTAGCACGCTCTCCAGCAGGTATATTTCACTGGTCATCCCCAAAGCCAACTCCTACTTCAGCCACCTTTCCTTCCAGTTCTCTACTGCCAATGATTGGAACGAATTGGAGAAAAAAAAAAAAAAAAAAAATATCAAATCACTGAAGCCTTATATCTCCCTCACTAAATTTGAGCATCAGCTGTCAGAGCAGCTTACCGATTGCACCTGTTTTTTGCTCCATTGCACCCCAGTATCTCTACTTGCACATTAATCTTCTGCACATCTATCACTCCAGTGTTAATGCTAAATTGTAATTACTTCGCCACTATGGCCTATTTATTGGCTTACCTCCCTAATTTTACAACATTTGCACACCCTGTATAAATATTTTTATATTGTGTTAATGACTATGTTTGTTTATCCCATGTGTAACTCTGTTGTTTGTGTCACACTGCTTTGCTTTATCTTGGCCAGGTCGCAGTTGTAAAGGAGAACTTGTTCTCAACTGGCTTACCTGGTTAAATAAAGGTGAAATAAATAAAAGAGCTTCAATCTCCAGGCCATTGAACTGTAAAACAGTCACCACTAGCCTGCCTCCGCCCAGTACCATGCCCTGAACCTTAGAGACTTCTCCCCTATCTACATAGAGTCATTGAACACTGGTCACGTCAATAATGTTTACATACTGTTTCACCCACTTTATATGTACAGTATATACTGTATTCTAGTCATGGCTCATCCCATACGACTTGTATTTTCTTCTGGATTACGTGTGTTTTGTTTTAGTTTCTTTTGCTATATAACTGCATTGTTGGAGATAGAAACAAGCATTTCACTGCAAATCTGTGTACATGACCAATAAACTTTGATTTGATGATGGAGCAGTGACAGCCCGTTCCTCATCAGACTGTCTTACCGTAGTGAGTTTTTCTATCAGCCCATGATGTATAACCAGTCTACAGTCTTCAGAACTGGATAATAATTGCTTTATTTGCCTCAAAATAATAGTAAATAAATCATATTGTTTGTTCTCTCTCAGTTTAGTTTATTAATTTCACCACTTAAAAAGAAAAACAAGCACACACACAACTTCAAAAGCTACAATAAAATCAATTTAAAAAAAATGTCATTGTGGTCCTCTTGAGACAAGATGGTTAGGCAAGAACCAAAACAGCTGCACACAGTAAGACAGCGAGATAATAAAACAAAAACAAATAACATCTATCGCATCATTGCAGTTTCATCGTTAGGTACATTCAAATTGGCACAGAAGACATAAAACTGTTTTTTCGTTTATTTTTAAAGCTGCCCTGAGAAGACGTTGTTTTTATGGGCAGAGGCAACACATTCCACTCTGAAGCTCCAGCATACAAGAAAGTACCTTTCCCAGCATTACTCCTGAAACTGTATAAGCACAAATTAGCAACACCTTATCTGGTGCTATGATTGTGTGCATCCCTAACATGGGGAAAGTAATCAGTTAGATATCTGGGTGCAGGACCATTAATACTCCTGTAAACCAAACCCAGTCTAATCTGGGAAACCCTCAACAAGCAGCCAGTAGAGTTCCTGAAAGCAGCACATGTCTATGTGAGAATGTGGACTCACCTTCAATACCACCCTATTCTATCTGGAGAGTACCCTTCAGCAGCTTAGATAAGCCCCCAAACCAGGAAGTACTAGCGTAGTCAAAATGGCATTGAATGAGGGCAGTGGCTAGCACTCTACTGGAGGCCTTATCAGCATATTGGACTTTATAACCAAAAATGTAGTCCTTGCATTAACCTTCCCTAGCACTTTAGTGGCCATACTCACACCTCCCAGGATTCCATCAAGGATGCATCCCAGGTAGCTAAGAGGTTTTAGTAGTCAACACCTCACCCCCTAACTCCACTCTGATTTCACAGGACCATCATAAAGTGGTGATTGAGAATAGCCTATGCCTAGGCTATAGACGTTCATTCTTGTTATTTTTGAAAGGGGCAACTTTAGGACAACACCTTAGGCTAGAATATTTGATAAATAAGCTACTGTTTATAACTTGAACTTGTCTTAAAGCTTATGATAGGCCTAGTAGGTAGTGATGAGCAGTTTGCAAATGATTAGTTATTTTTGAACAACTCTTTTTACTGACTCGAGAGTCATGATTTGTTTTACTGAGTGACACTAGGTTATTGGCCATTTGGTTTTAAACCTCGCATGGAGGGATTTACCCAGATCACGTGAATCATTTATTTCTTAATAAGCTTAACTTGATTAAACTTGTCATTTGATTTTTCTATTGGCTATTGATATTGTTGGTTCTCTCTTATTATTAGTCCCCTGGCTACCTTACGTTTTTTATGCTATTCAAACAACTTTGAGATGGAACTCCATTACATTCATTGTTTGATTAGAAGAAAGCCATGCATAAAACAATGAAAGCGTAGCCTAAGAGCCCAAAGTCAAATTCATAGCCTATTGAATGGAGAGAGAAGGTAATAGAGGCTAAGTTTTTTTTTAAACAGCTAGTGTCCGTTACAAAAAAAAAGGCCCATGCATCTGACAGAGAAAAACTATATTTTCTGACTGGCCATTTTGCACTGCTTTGGTGGAATTCTCCATTCTGTCTGGCCTACATCCCACTATTGCGTTCTGTATACAACATATTTACTGAATTAGGCTATAAAAATAGGAATAGGTCAAGTATCAGAATGTCACGGGTGCTGCCCTGCAAGATGTTCTTCACTGCGTGGCGCCAGTCAAGTTCAAATAGGCTAAACCATCGTCTGTCACATCATGATGCCATCACCATCAATGACAGCTGTCAATAGATGATGCTGTCCTAATATCGCCCAACCCCTAACACACACACACTACCCCTATGCCCTCTGGGGAAGAGCGAGGAGATGGAGGACACTGTAGATTTGTACTTTTCCCCCACGAGGTGAGCTTTAGCATGGGTTGAGCCCAGGCGGAGGAGAATGAGATGAGTTGGAGATGATCTAAGCCTACATGACAGTTTTATCTGATTGCCTGCCTGATTTACTATTCAGATGCACAGAGTCCAGGCCAGTTCCATTGTGAATAACAGGGAGGAATGCAGAGACATGGTTTTAGAGGAGGCATGAATCACCCAGTTCCCAGAGGAAAGGGCATCCTGATAGTTACTAGGAAACCAGGAGACCTGCTCCCTATACACATCGTCCAATCTCATTCACAACATCTGTATAGGGAGGGAAATACATTACCCTAAAGGCCAAAGTGAAGTATTCCATGCTGCTTGCTTTTTTGTTGTCATTTAATTGACATACTGTAACACTATGCAACTGTCACATAAAGTGGTAGAAAAATGCTATTAACAGTGGGCGTTAGATCAATGAGCTGACAAATCGCAAGGCCAGGCGAAGCCTCCAGAGGGAAAATAATCTGTTATCATTCCTTCCACTTTATCCTCAGTATAATCATTCTAAAATGACATTTTAATTGCATCCCCAAACATCGGAACAAAACTTATAAAGGCAGTACACAAAACAGCACTGTTTGACTGGTTCTGAATGTATACACTGAGTATACCAAACAGTAGGAACACCTTCCTAATATTGAGTAGACATCCCCTCAGAACAGCCTCAATTCGTAGGGGCATGGACTCTACAAGGTGTTGAAAGTGTTCCACGGGCATGCTGGCTCATGTTGACTCCAAACCTTCCCACAGTCGTGTCAAGTCGGCTGAATGTCTTTTGGGTGGTGGACCATTCTTGATACACACGGGAAACTGTTGAGCGTGAAAACCCCAGCAGTTTTTGACACAAACTGGTGCGCCTGGCCCTCATTACCATAAATCTTGTGTCTTGCCCATTCACCCTCTGAATGTCACACATACACAATCCATGTCTCAATGCTTAAAAATCCTTCTTTAACCTGTCTCCTCCCCTTCATCTACACGAATTGAAGTCGATTTAACAAGTGACATCATTAAGGGATCATAGCTTTTACCTACAGTGCATTCAGAAAGTATTCAGACCCCTTCCCTTTTCCACATTTTGTTACGTTACAGCCTTATTCTAAGATGGATTACATTATTTTTTTCCCGCTTCAATCTACACATAGTACCCCATAATGACTAAGCCAAAAGATCAGTGGGACAGAATACTTTCCAAATGCACTGTAGATTCACCTGCACTGTAGATTCACCTGTCTTGGAGAGAGCAGGTGTCTTAATGTGTTGTATAATCAGTGCATAATACACATGTATTTGAAAATAATACGCACTTTTCAAAGAATGCTTTAAATCTTAGGTTGTCTTTTACAACTGAGAAATAAACTAATGAAACCTGCCAGTTGGGCTTATGGTATCAGGCATAGATTTCACCTTGAGACACTGAGCATGGTGGCCTTTTCAAAATACAAAGTGTTGTGGTTTCTCTATTATGAATTGGCAGTTCATCTATGGTATTGGTAAGCACATTCATCAAGGCTCAGTTGAGCTACATGTTGCCTGAATAGATGCTTCAAGATATAGGCTAGATACATTATGGATTTTCTCTCAATTTCTCTGTTTTTCTACCAGCATATCATGTGAGTATTTAATACATAATAGGTACCTTGCAGATTTAAAGTTTGTGACCAGGTCATCCAGTATCCGGTTGTTTCTTAGGTCCTGTTCTGTTGTAGGCTAAAATAGAGAAAAATAAATGCTTGTCTGATTTTGACATGTTCAAGCCACCTAAACAGATTACATTTGAAAGATAGTTTTATTGTCATGATACAGTGCCACCATGCATCATACTTACTGAATTGCATACTGGACATTGTAATTTGTAGGACAGAAATTTTCTTATGCACAAAGAGCAGACTGTAATGAGAAATGCACATAATCAGGTGTGGATACAGTATTGTTATGAGACAAGTGTTATCTTCTATAGCCTACACCAAACGGTACAGCTATAACATTGTTTTGAAAACGAATGGATAGTTTGTGTCTAGTGACGACAAAATCTGGGTAACTTACAGTTGTGAGAGCATTTGGTCATCATTGCGATACTCAGGAATTCGAAACAAATGGGACATCGGAGAATGGTATCAACATTCTGCATTACAGAAATAATACCGTCAGGTAGGCTAGTATGATAGTTACATGGTGAGCATCACATTAACTAACTGCTTTTAGTAACGCGTTGCTAAAAGCATCTAAACTGACATGATGGTTATACACACTGCTGGGCTAAATAGCTAGCTTTTTTTGTTTGCTAACTAACGTTAGCTATATGCGTGTTTAAAAAGGCAAAACAATAAAAGTAAGTTAGCTAGCTATAGTAACTGGCTGACACATATGTTATATTCGCTTGCTAACATGGGTTTAGACTATTTTGTTAACCTATTTTGTTAAGCGAAAATAGTTAACGTTAGCTAACTAACTAGCGTTAGCTGGTCGAGGTGGGAGTTGTTTTGAACCAGCACTTACTTTGAGGCAAGTCAGATTTGGTGGTAAATCAGCTTCATTCAAATTGGCCATGATGACAGTTCTCGATAAGCAGTACTTAGTTTCTTACAGTTTTGATTCGCTAAACCCAAAGTGAGAAAATAATTCAGAAACTCTGTGACGAGTAAGTAACGTTAGCTATGTATTATCCCGCCTAGATTTATTTTCGTACCAAATGCACATTTCCGGGAGGATGACGATTCTTCTTCTATGGTATAATGGCGTTTGCAACAAACAATGTGCATTCCGCCACCTAATGAGCGGGTTGATAATAAGGATCACAAGAAAGGAAAATATTTGGGTAAAAATAAATAAATGATCATACAAACTACCAAAAAAATAAATGAACTAAACAAAATCAACCTGCTTTTCGGTAAAAACCTCATTCTAATCAGGTCCCAACACAGGCTCAGAAGCATCCTGTGAGGGCGGGGACATTTCCTAGCAACAAAAGTCCTTGTAGTGCTCCTGCCATTAAGTCTTGGAGCCCTAAAAATGTATCGGCTGCAGATATAATGATACCCAGCTTCTTGGACTTCTTAGACACTTGTGTCGTACAATTAATCACTGGGCTATAATGGCCACAAAATCCACCTTTTCCACAGTAAGTGTATCCAGATCACCCAATTTACTTAGAACACTAGCAACAGGTTGCAATGCATCCACCGCCATATCTTCAACACTGTTGCCTCTTGGACTCTCTTCATCGCCTCCGCATAGGAGATTCGCTGCGCAGCCCTGATCCTTGACACCTCGACCTCCGTAACCCTAATAGGGCACTCAAGGAAGTCCGGAGTATGATCCCCACCACAGTTGCAACATTTTCCATTCACAGATTATTCAACATCATACTTCTCCCGTCTGCAAACATTTGACACGTGAACATATCCTTTACAATTTCCACACTGTAGTAGTTACAGTTGAAGTCGGAAGTTTACATACACCTTAGCCAAATACATTTAAACTCAGTTTTTCACAATTCCTGACATTTAAAATTCCCTGTCTTAGGTCAGTTAGGATCACAACTTTATTTTAAGAATGTGAAATGTCAGAATAATAGTAGAGAGAATTATTTATTTCAGCTTTTATTTATTTCATCACATTCCCTATGGGTCAGAAGTTTACATACACTCAATTAGTATTTGGTAGCATTGCCTTTAAATTGTTTAACTTGGGTCAAACGTTTTGGGTAGCCTTCCACAAGCTTCCCACAAAATGTTGGGTGAATTTTGGCCCATTCCTCCTGACAGAGCCGGTGTAACTGAGTCAGTTTTGTAGGCCTCCTTGCTCTCACACGCTTTTCAGTTCTTCCCCCAAATTTAGGATTGAGGTCAGGGCTTTGTGATGGCCACTCCAATACCTTGACTTTGTTGCCCTTAAGCCATTTTGCAACAACTTCGGAAGTATGCTTTGGGTCATTGTCTATTTGGAAGACCCATTTGCCACCAAGCTTTAACTTCCTGACTGATGTCTTGAGATGTTGCTTCAATATATCCACATAATTTTCCTACCTCATGATGCCATCTATTTTGTGAAGTGCACCAATCCCTCCAGCAGCAAAGCACCTCCACAACATGAGGCTAACACCCCCATGCTTCAAGGTTGGGATGGTGTTCTTCGGCTTGCAAGCATCCCACTTTTTCCTCCAAACATAACGATGGTCATTATGGCCAAACAGTTCTATTTTTGTTTCATCAGACAAGAGGACATTTCTCCAAAAAGTCAGATCTTTGTCCCCATGTGCAGTTGCAAACCATCATCTGACTTTTTTATGCCGGTTTTGGAGCAGTGGCTTCTTCCTTGCTGAGTGGCCTTTCAGGTTATGTCGATATAGGACTCGTTTTACTGTGGCTATACATACTTTTGAACCTGTTTCCTCCAGCATCTTCACAAGGTCCTTTGCTGTTGTTCTGGAATTGATTTGAACTTTTCGCACCAGAGTACGTTCATCTCTAGGAGACAGTACGTGTTTCTTTCCTGAGTGGTATGATGGCTGCGTGGTCCCATGATGTTTATACTTGCGTACTATTGTTTGTACAGATGAACGTGGTACCTTCAAGCATATGGAAATTCCTCCCAAGGTTGAACGAGACTTGTGGAGGTCTACTTTTGTTTTCTGAGGTCTTGGCTGATTTCTTTTGATTTTCCCATGATGTCAAGCAAAGAGGCACTGAGTTTGAAGGTAGGCCTTGAAATACATCCACAGGTACACCTCCAATTGACTCAAATGATGTCAATTAGCCTATCAGAAGCTTCTAAAGCCATGACATCATTTTCTGGAATTTTCCAAGCTGTTTAAAGGCACAGTCAACTTAGTGTATGTAAACTTCTGACCCACTGGTATTGTGATACAGTGAATTGTAAGTGAAATAATCTGTCTGTAAACAATTGTTGGAAAAATTACTTGTGTCATGCACAAAGTAGATGTCCTAACCGACTTGCCAAAACTATAGTTTGTTAACTTCACTAGGGTAGGGGGCAGTATTTTCACGGCCGGATGAAAAACATACCCAAATTGAATGGCCTACTACTCGGGCCCAGGAACTGGAATATGCATATTATTAGTAGATTTGGATAGAAAACACTCAGAAGTTTGTAAAACTGTTTGAATGATGTCTGTGAGTATAACAGAACTCATATGGCAGGCAAAAAAATTGAGAAAAATCTAAGCAGGAAGTGAGAATTCTGGTGCTTGTAGTCCTTTCAAGTCTTGCCAATCAAACACACAGTGACTAAGGATTCATTTTGCACTTCCTAAGGCTTCCACTAGATGTCAACAGTCTTTAGAACCTTGTTTGAGGCCCGACTGGAATGCTGGGAAGTTGGTAACCCAAGGAATGACATCACTTCATTGGCGCGCATTCATGAGAGGGTTAGCTCTGTTCCAAAATCTTTTTCAAGACACAGGAACCGTCCAGTTGAAATATTACTGAATCTTCCCGTTCTCTAGGCCCTAAAGAGTGATGTTTTACAACGTTTGACATGTTTGAACGAACGTAAATACAATTTGTTTTTACTTTCGTCGTGACATTTCCCTTGATAGCTACCTACACAAATAGCTAGCTAGAACAAAGTGTTAAGATTAAAATTAATTAAAAAGATTTAAAAGCAATACAAATAAGCCCTACATTTGGAGTACCTTACTGAACGCGCAAACAACATGGAGTTATTTGGACATAAATTATGGATTTTATCGAACAAAACAACATTTGTTGAGTACCTGGGATTCCTGGAAGTGCCTTCTGATGAAGATCATCAAAGGTAAGTGAATATTTCTAATACTATTTATTCATTTAGATGACTCCAACATGGCGACTATCTGTATTGCCTAATGTTTTTTTTTGAGCTCAGTACTCAGATTATTGCAAAGTGTGATTTCCCAGTAAAGTTATTTTGAAATCTGGCAATGCGGTTGCATTCAGGAGATGTTAATCTATAATTCTTTGAATGACAGTTTAATATTTTATCAATGTTTTTGACGAGTATTTTTGTAGATTGTGGTGCTGATTCACCGGCAGTATTGGAGGCAAAATATTTTCTGAACGTCACGCGGCAATGTAAAATGCTGTTTTTTAATATAAATGTGAACTTTATTGAACACAAAAATGCATGTATTGTATAACATAATGTCCTAGGAGTGTCATCTGATGAAGATCGTCAAAGGTTAGTGCTTCATTTAGCTGTGTTTTGTGTATTTGTGATGCATGCTAGTTGCTTAGAAAATGGCTGTGTGGTTATTGTGTCGATGTACTCTCCTAACATAATCTAATGTTTTGCTTTCGCTGTAAAGCCTTTTGGAAATCGGACAATGTGGTTCGATTCAGGAGAAGTGTATCTATAAAATGGTGTAAAATAGTCCTATGTTTGAGAACTTTGAATTATGACATTTTGTGGTTTTAAATCTGGTGCTCTGATTTTTCACTGGCTGTTGAATAGGGTGGGACAATTTCATCCCTCCTTCGCTAGAGAGGTTAACAAGACATTTTTGGAGTGGTTGAAAAACAAGTTTTAATGACTCCAACATAACTGTATGTAAACTTCCTACTTCAACTGTAGGTAACAACACATCCGCCACCCTGATCCTCAATGCGGGGGCCCCTCAGGGGTGCGTGCTCAGTCCCCTCCTATACTCCCTGTTCACTCATGACTGCATGGCCAGGCACGACTCCAAAACCATCATTAAGTTTGCCGATGACGCAACAGTGGTAGGCCTGATCACCGACAACAATGAGACAGCCTATAGGGAGGAGGTCAGAGACCTGGCCGTGTTGTGCCAGGACAATCACTTCTCCCTCAACGTGATTAAGACCAGCCACCCTAGTCATGGACTGTTCTCTCTGCTACCGCACAGCAAGCGGTACCGGAGCGCCAAGTCTAGGTCCAAAAGGCTTCTTAACAGCTTCTACCCCCAAGCCATAACACTCCTGAACAGCTAATCAAATGCCCCCCCCCCCCCCCCCTTACGCTGCTGCTACTCTGTTTATTATCTATGCATAGTCACTTTAACTCTACCTACAGTACATGTACATATTACCTCAATTACCTCGACTATCCAGTGCCCCCCAACATTGACTCTGTACCAGTACCCCCTGTATATTGCCTAACTATTGTTATTTTACTGCTGCTCTTTAATTATTTGTTACTTTAAAAAAATCTATATTTTACTTAACACTTATTTTTCTTAAAACTGCATTGTTGGTTAAGTAAGCCTTTCACTGTAAGGTCCACACCTGTTGTGTTCGGTGCATGTCACAAATAACATTTGATTTGATTTGAAATGCTCTCACCACATACCTCACATGTCAAGGCTTCACATATTCAGGTAGAGTCTCCTCAAACAACAATATTATCGACAAGCTTTTCTCCTTCCTTCCTTTTACCATTCAAGTCAGGCGACGTGCACTGACCACTCCTGGGATTTCCTGACTGAGGTTCTCATCAGCTATATCCAAAGAGACTCCAGCTATAACTCCTTTGGCAAGGCACCCTGCTCCGAAGATCAATACGTTACTTCTGACGTGGACAATTTTGCCAGATCCAGTGCGCACTTCTTCTGTTCTTCATCAACACAATTGTCCAAAACAAAGCCACTTCCAGTCACCTTGATTGAATCCACCTTTCATCACAGATTTCCCAAATGAATCTCCTTGTCCAAAACACGCAGCCTAATAAGAAATGCATTATTGGACCGGTCCTTGTCTTCTACTACAACTTCTGCTAATTTTGTTCCATTCTTTGAATTCACAATTTTCCATTCATTATCACACACTTCACTTTCGGATTCAAGCACAGTCACCATTTCCTCCTTCACTGACCCTTCCCCCAGTTCATGCTTTGGGTTGGATTCTTCTTGTGAATTTCCGGCAGACTACACGCTTTTTGGCCTATTGCTAGCTTTCTCAGTTCGGAATGTGGATTCCACATTGTGATAAAACAAAAAAATATAGGGAATAGGAAAAACTTAAATTGCACCACCATCTAACCCTGCACCACATGAGGTTGGTGGCACCTTAATTCAGGAGAACGATCTGGTGGTAATGGCTGGAGCAGAATTAGTGGAATGGTATCAAATACATCAAACACATGGTTTCCATGTGTTTGATGCCATTCCATTCGCACAGTTCCAGCCATTATTGTGAGCCGTCCTCCCCTTAGCAGCCTCCACTGCCCTGCACCTACACACTATCCCCAAAAACCCACCATCCCATCCCACTACTTGGCCCTAAATGATCCTACACCAGGCCTTTAACCTGGGAGGATGAAACTTCTTCTCTCAAAACTTCCTGTAGAACTTCTGCACTAAAATCTCTCACACCCACATTTTTCTCTTCTGCTGCAACTACCACATCTATCTTCTGTGATTTCTGCTCCATCAGCGCAGTGCAGTTGATCACCTTGGCTATAAACTTAATAAATGCAATCTTACTAAAACTCATCTTCTCTGGTTCTCTCTCTTCAGGGCTACTCACTGGAGCTCCCATGCCACTCACTCACCCTCACAGAACAGCAAATATAACCTAACCTGACCTTATTAGGAATGAACTCTGTGTCAAAACTCAAGACAGACAGGGTATTCTCAGTCTCGACATTGCCACCGGGTCTACATCTCACCAAACGGCGAGTGTCACAAACACTAGGAATGTTCCTTTTCATTTGATCCACCTCTACACTCAACACTACCCCACTGATCATCCCTTTTAGCTGCACCCTGCTCTGGTGAGCAAAGCACACTACAGGTTGAGCCCCGAGCTGCGTGACTCGAAGCGCCTGTGCTTCATCTGGGAGGCGGATACACAAAAAATCGAAACAATTCCACTTCTCAAAACTTTCACAGATGTAAGCATTCCCAGTTATATGGGTCGGGCAAAAAGCAGGAATCCAATCTTTCCAGAAATCTCACTCCTACCGGTTCAAAATCCTCTCTGGTAGGATTCTCAGGGCATACGTTGGAAGTCTCCACTACATCTGTCGCTGCAGGTAGGCCCACTTCATCCTGTAAGGCAGTAAGTTCAAATACAGATCACTGTAATTAATACCATGCACTTTTACAACGTTCATTTCATTTTAATAATGTTGAAGTAGTAACAATGAAATGTTCCTCACTAAAATAGAAGAAGATGGGACTTTAAACGCTGTTTTTTACATGTGGATTTTGAAAATAAAATTCTAAAATGAAGATGTGTCAATTTGTTTGTCTATTTGCCATTTAAAAACTATGCAGCTATTGGAGTAAACTGATTTTGGGTTAAGCCAAGTAACTATGAGTAAGGGCAAACATCATAAGCTTTTAAGCTGAGTTTGAATAAGACATCCGATTACCACTTTGCATTTAGAACATTTGGTTTTATTATAGCCAGTGGCGACCGGTCATTCAGAGCCCCACCTGTTTAGCTATACATTACTGTTTTGCATGTTATTTTGTCATTAATATGTGTCACATATCAGTTTGCAAACAACTTAAAAAAATAATTGAGTTAATAAAGCTGAATACAAACATGGTCTCTTTTTGCTTTCTTGAATAAGGCTGCTCAGAAATGCAGGTGTTTCAGCCTAGCTCAGTGCTTTCTGTGATGGTGGGGCAGCCACCGGAAAATACGGAGCATTGGGGTTGGTAATGTTCTCTAGTTGCACTGTGATTGGCTAAATGTTCTGTCACTCATGGAGACACTACGTCATGGCAAAATCTACAGGGAGATCTCGAAAGTTCAAGCCCCTTGGGTGCTGCCATAGAGTTACATTAGAATTGCCCATCCAAGAAGGCTCAAGGTCATTGGCCACAGATAAAATGACATCAAATTACGTTGAATCTAGTGTTCGTTTTCCAAGTCGGGAACTCTGGGAATCTTTCTAGAGCTGTGACCTGATGATCACTGACTTCATGATTCAAGCTTGTTTTTTTTCAGTTCCCAGTTGTCTTGAAAGCACCATAAATCCAGAGAATGCCAGACTTTGATGACAAAATTTGCCCACGAAGGACCACCGCGCCACAAAAAGGTGAGTCCAAAAATGTCTTGCATGCAGCTATATAAATTATGTAATATGCCAAGGATATATGTATACTGTAGCTAAGAAAGTAATACTATGCATATGTTGTGTAGTAGCCCATGTGCTTCATCCTAATAAATGTGTCCTTTTCCCCCTCATAGCTTATTTAGCCTACTTGTCTGACTTGGTGGTGCACATGTAGCCTATAGCTTGTTTTAGAGGAATGTAATCATCGAATATTGTAAGAGCTTTCATTGTCTGCTTATATGCCCCCTTTATTTATTCTACAGTTCTAACTTGGTGTACAGGGAGAATACTGTAAGAACGCCTCATGGTCGGAATTCTGTTGCTGTACATTTCAGAAGTGCTTAACAAATAGTTATATTGACTACGTCCGTCCTAGCTCGCTCATTAATGTCTTTCCTCTTATCCACTCGTCATCCCCTTATGCCATAGTTTGTACATCGCAATTGTCAGTAGAAACCACATTTGTTTAAGTGGACAATGGTGCCGGAGGGGATCGCTGCCATTCTATGGGCTCCTAACCAACTTTCAAATTGTTTGTAACTTATTTTGTACATAATGTTGCTGCTACCGTCTCTTATAACCAAAAAGAGCTTCTGGATATCAGAACAGCGATTACTCACCTCGAACTGGACTAACATTTATTTTCTTTAATGATTCCGACACGAAGGACATACTGCTTCTCCAAGACCAGGCCCAAATTCCTGTCATTCGCATGAAGAAAAGACAGAAATACTGGGGGCGGAGATCAGGTGCCTTGTGAGAATTCGTCGGCGAGTGAGTAACCAACCTCTACCATCCATACTATTGGCCAATGTCCAATCACTGGAGAATAAAATGGATGATCTCATTTGAAGACTATCCTACCAACGGGACATTAAAAACGGTGATATTTTATGTTTCACAGAGTCGTGGCTGAACGACGACACAGATAACATACAGTTGGCTGGGTTTTCTGTGCATCGGCACACAGAACAGCTACGTCTGGTAAGACGAGGGGTGGAGGTGTGTGTCTTTGTCAATAACAGCTGGTGCGCAATGTCTAATATTAAAGGAAGTCTCGAGGTATTGCTCGCCTTAGGTAGTGTGGTCTTCAGCTTATTATAAGGTGCTCTATCTACCAAGAGACTTCTCATCTATGTTATTCGTAGCCATCTATTTACCACAACAAACCAATACTGACACTAAGACCGCACTCAATGAGCTGTATAAGGCCATAAGCAAACAAGAAAATGTTCATCAAGAAGTGGTACTCCTAGTGGCCAAAACCTTTAATGAGGCAAACTTAAATCAATTTTACCTAATTTCTACCAGAGGAAAAAAAAACTCTAGACCACCTTTACTCCACACAGAGACGCATACCAAGCTCTCCCTTGCCCTCCATTTGGCAAATCTGACCATAATTCTATCCTCCTGATTACTGCTTGAAAAAATGACGGACTACAAAGGGAAACCCAAACGCGAGCTGCCCAGTGACGCGAGCCTACCAAACGAGCCTTTCATGCTCGCTTCGAGGCAAGCAACACTGTAGCATGCACGAGAGCACCAGCTTTTCTGGATGACTGTGTGATAATGCTCTCGTGAGCCGACATGAGCAAGACCTTTAAACAGGTCAACATTCACAAAGCCGCGGGGCCAGAAAGATTACCAGAATGTGTACTGGTGTACTCAAAGCTGACCAACTGGCAAGTGTCTTCACTGACATTTTCAAACTCTCCCTGACTGAGTCTGTAATACCTATGTGTTTCAAGCAGACCACGATAGTCCCTGTGCCCAAGGAAGTGAAGGTAACCCGCCTAAATGATTACCACCCCATAGTACTGACGTCGGTAGCCATGAAGTGCATTGAAAGGCTGGTCATGGCTTACATCAACAGCATCCTCCTGGATACCCTAGACCCACTTGTATTTGCATACCGCCCCAACAGATCCACAGATGACGCAATCTCAAACGAACTACACACTGCCCTTTCCCACCAGGACAAAAGGAACCCCTACTGTGTGTGAGAATGCTGTTCATTGACTACAGCTCAGCGTTCAACACAATAGTGCCCACGAAGCTCATCACTAAGCTAAGGACCCTGGGACTAAACACCTACCTCTGCAACTGGATCCTGGACTTCCTGACGGGCCACCTCCAGGTGGTAAGGGTAGGCAACAACACGTCTGCCACGCTGAACCTCAACACTGGGGCCTCTCAGGAGTGTGTACGCAGTCCCCTTCTGTACTCCCTATTCACCCACGATTGCGTGGCCAAACACGACTCCAATACTATCATTAAGTTTGCTGACGACACAACAGTGGTAGGCCTGATCACCAACAATGATGAGACAGCCTATAGGGAGGAGGTAAGAGAACTGGCAGTGTGGTGCCAGGACAACAACCTCTCCCTCAATGTGAGCAAGACAAAGGAGCTTATCGTGGACTACAGGAAAAGGAGGGCCGAACAGGACCCCATTAACATCAACGGGGCTGAAGTGGAGGTGGTCGAGAGTTTCAAGTTCCTTGGTGTCCACATCACCAACTAACTATCATGGTCCAAACAGACCAAGACAGTTGTGAATAGGGAACGACAAAACCTTTTCCCCCTCAGGAGACTGAAAAGATTTGGTATGGGTCCCCAGATCCTCAAAATTCTACAGCTGCACCATCGAGTCCTGAACGGTTGCATCACTGCCTGGTATGGCAACTGCTCGGCATCTGACCGCAAGGCACGACAGAGGATAGTGCGTACGGCCCAGTACATCACTGGGGCCAAGCTTCCTGCCATCCAGGACCTATATAATAGGCGGTGTCAGAGGAAAGCCCATAAAATTGTCAGACTCCAGTCACCCAAGCCATAGACCGTTCTCTGCTACCGCACGGCAAGTAGTACCGGATCACCAAGTCTAGGACCAAAAGGCTCCTTAACAGCTTCTACCCCTAAGCCATAATACTGCTGAACAATTAATCAAATGGCCACCGGACTATTTGCATTGACACCCCCTCCATTTGTTTTGTACACTGCTGCTTCTCGTTGTTTATTATCTATGCAGTCACTTCACCTCTACCTACATGTACAAATTACCTCAACTAACCTGTACCCACACACATTGACTCGGTACCAGTGCCCCCTGTATATCGCCTTGTTATTATTTTATTGTGTTAATTTTTGTGTTCAGTGGTTATTCATTTAAATGTTGTGTCATACTGCAGCACACCTTGTGGGCTGCCGCAGAATTCTATGCCACGTTATTTAAGTGTGAGCCATTGTTGCCATTAACCCTTTCACACGTATCATCAAACGGGTGTGATCATTTTACAGTGGTCCATGTAGCTACGATCAAACCAGTGTGATTAGAACGCTTATTTAGAACGCCTATTTAGAGTGGCCAGTTTCGAATGACGCAACAATCAGCATTTGAGCTGGCCACACTGTTTTTTCAAAAACGTTTTGCACAAACACAGTCCTTACAAAGTTATGTCCAGAATGTGAGCAGTTTACTTTTGGATGCAATGTTCAGACATTCACAGCAGTATCTACAACATAACACAATCATCCAAACCGGAAAAATGTAGGCTACATTTTTTTCTAGCGCTAACTGAGGAAAGATTGACATAACACAAGCAGTCATATTTGTATAACTCTCGCTGACAAACTACAATATGAAATAGTAATTACTATTTATAATTGAATCACATCATGGGTGAGCTCACCATTGATCTAAATAATTGAGTAAAACACTCTAGAAATTGAAAGTAATCCGACGATGGTTAATGCAGAAATTCTGGAGACGTTTAGAAATTCTGACAATGAGTCTGAGTATGAAAGTCAGGATGAGATTCTGATAGTGACAGGGAGGAGCTGCCCCCTAACCTTGTAGCCATTGAGAACCCTGAATCTGAGGACAACTTGTCCACTGATGAAGTCCCAGGTCCCTTTTGAAGATGCTGGTGGTGATGGAGGCAGACAGACAGCGGATGAAGTACAGGAGTTCTGTGGTAGCTGGAAGGCTGCCAGCCATTTCACCCCTCCTGGCCCTTCTGTTTGCTTTGATGAGTCCCAGTCTGGAGTGCAACGTCCCTTGCCATTTCCATCTGAGGCAGAGTGCTTCAAGTTGTTTCTGACAGAGGAGCTGGTGGGAGACATAGTAGAGGAGACCAATCGCTATGCCTTGGAGCTACAGGAGAAGAGAGAGCCAGGAGTGGGGGGGGGGGGGGGGGGGGGGGGGAACTCGCTAAATGGGTGACAACCACAATTAGTAAAATGTATACCTTCCTGGTGACAGTCTTTCTCATGGGGATAGTAAAGAAGAACTCCGTAAGAGACGACTGGAGCACAGATCTTATGTTTGCCACTCCCTTCTTTGGCACCCTCTTTTCCCAAGACCGCTTCCTAGTTCTGCTGCGATGCCTGCATTATGTCAACAATGCTACTGCCATCCTAAATGACTGTTATACAAAATAATAAATGTTCTTACCAGCCTGACATCAGCATTTGGTTGGGTGTTTGTGCCATACAAGGACCTATGCATTGATGAGTCCCTGATGTTATGGAAAGGTAGGCTGGCGTTCCGTCAATATATTCACTCCAAAAGGCACAGGTTTGGCGTCAAGTTCTTTGTCATGTGCGACGTGAAGACAGGATTTGTCCAGAACATTATAGTTTACAAAGGGTCCAACATTGAGGGGCTTGGGGTGTCCGGGTCCGTGGTGATGACCTTGCTGGCTCCTCATCTCAGCAAGGGACACACTTTGTATGTGGAGAATTGTTACAGCAGTCCCACACTCTTCCAGCATCTGCTCTCCAACAGCACAGGGGCCTGTGGCACAGTCAGGTAGAACAGGAAGGGGATGCCAGCATTCGGATGCAGGAAGCTGCAGAGAGGGGAGGTGGAGTTCAAGGAGAACGGTCAACAGCTGGCAGTAAAGTGGCATGACAAACGATACGTCCATGTCCTCTCCACTGTCCATACAGCAACCATGTCAGTCACAGGGAAGGTGGACCACCTGACGGGAGAGAGAAAAATCTAACCAGACTGTGTGCTTGACTATAACCTCAAAATAGGGGCAGTGGATAAGGCGGACATGATAAACAGCTTTGTGGAATGCATTCGGAAAACAACCAAGTGGTATAAGAAGTGTCACGTTAAAGGGTCAGGAGACAGGTGCAGGAATGCGTAGTAATATTTTGATTTCACCCAAATTACAGAGTGCCATGTAAAGGAACAAACAAACACGTATACAACACACAGGGTTGAAACCCAAACAAAAGAGCGAGGAGTACCTCAAATAAATAACGCAAGCGCACAATCATTATCACACGGGATGAGACCTGTAATCATCTGCGCAATCTACAATGGCACAAAAGCCTGACTGCCATTAGGTACCGAGATGAGATCCTCAGACCCCTTGTGAGACCATATGCTGGTGCGGTTGGCCCTGGGTTCCTCCTAATGCAAGACAATGATAGACCTCATGTGGCTGGAGTGTGTCAGCAGTTCCTGCAAGAGGAAGGCATTGATGCTATGGACTGGCCCGCCCGTTCCCCAGACCTGAATCCAATTGAGCACATCTGGGACATCATGTCTCGCTCCATCCACCAACGCCACGTTGCACCACAGACTGTCCAGGAGTTGGCGGATGCTTTAGTCCAGGTCTGGGAGGAGATCCCTCAGGAGACCATCCGCCACCTCATCAGGAGCATGCTGATGCTCAAGGTAGTCACCCATGGAGGCACTGCAAAGTCTGCCTGTCTGGCACCAGGAGAAGTAAGCAGGGGAAGTTGACAAAATACATGTGTTTAGCTTGTGATACACCTCTATGTATTTCACAAAGCCATGGGGAGTATCATATGCTCAAGCACTATTGAGCACATCTGCAGCAATAAGTGACTGACTGACCTGACAGGTGACTTGACAGGTGACCTGCCATGATACTATGCCTTTAGAGGTGGGGGTGGAAATGCAGTTGTTCAGTCACTGCATGAATATTAAATATGGGTTATGCATATTCCGTTTTTTTCCCTCTAGTAAAACAAGTTGTTGTTGTTGTTCAACCAACCACCACCAATACTGCAATAAAATAGACGACTATTACATATTGGCCTATGTGTTTTCTTGCTGTGTTTTCATCCAGTAAAACTGTTAAGGAGTGTACTGTAGCATACAAAAGCTGGCCTCAATCTTCAGCTCCAAAGATGTCCAGCTCCAGTTCCAGTTCTGATATTGGCAAATACTGTCTGTGGTTTCTGAAAGTACAGAATAAAGAGGAATTATTCATTAGAATACAATATAAGGATATAGCAATAAAACAATATTACAAAGAAGTAACATAAAACACTGCTATAAAAATAGTATATTGCATTGACAAAATCACAAATTTGAGTTATAACAGTAAGAAACTAACTTTTGAGCTCCGCAAGGTGGCAAGGCAGGGCAGAACAGAGCTATGCTAAATAGGCCAAATAAAAACAAACCATGGTCATATTATTTTATTCATTTAACTAGGCAAGTCATTTAACAACAAATTATTATTTACAATGACGGCCTACACCGGCCAAACTCAGACGACACTAGGCCAATTGTGCACCGCCCTATGGGACTCCCAATCACAGCTGGTTGTGATACAGCCTAGATTCGAACCAGGGTGTCTGTAGTGACGCCTCTAGCACTAAGATGCAGTGCCGTAGACCGCTGTGCCACTTGGGAGTCATAAGGCCAGGGTAGCTTCAAAATACAACACAATCTAATACTTCTCAGATGCAATTAGCATTGTTTTCCAGAGCTAATAGAAGAATGTAGCTAGCTACCTAAGCATTGAGTATAACACCATAAAGGTTATGAAATGAGTAACGTTACCTCGCGTGTCCGCGGTTATAAGGAATATACACAAATATATTATGCTCCATACATACAGTAAGCTACAATAGAAAAGACATACAGAAACTATTATAACGTAATAAGGCACGTACTTTGACAGAAACACACACAATTTCCAAAGTTATTATTAGTAATGAAAACAACAATAACTGCGATGCGGGCAACAGATGAAAAATGCAAACACGTGTGTGTGCAGATCCTGTTCTGACGGGAGATGCACAAATGTCTGCAGACTTGAACTGCACAAACAATTGGGAAGTGCTTGGGGAATTTTGTCTGGATCAGAAATGTCCAAAGAATTAATGGTCCGGAAAAGTAAAAATGACAATTTTTATGTGAATGAATGAGGAGGCAGAACACACCTCAATTCAAACTGTTCTTAGAAAATAAAAACTTGTTCGAAAATCATTTGAAATTGAAGTTGAAACAGCTTATAAATAAAAACAGGCTGCGTGCCTTGGTTTGAGGGCAACGCGGATTAAATGTACTGTTGCGTAACAATCACATTCTTGAATGGAGAGAACGTTCTAACATTACGTGCATAAAAACCTCACCCTAGGGCGACCGTTAGATATTTGGAACTCACGCATGACAGGGTTTTAATGCTAGTTAGTGCTAGTTTGACCACCAGAGGGCATCTTTGAGAAGCATTTGACAGTTTTTAATATTGGCTGTACTAAATAATTTCAAACCTTTTTTTGTAAGAACATAGTATATGGGATTGATTTTAAGAAATGTAGCTTAATTAATTTGATTAAGATTATGGTGTTTCTATTCCAAGAAAAATGAAAAACTAAACCCTCAGGGTTTCCCGTTAGGAAAATATGGCGCTGTACAAAAACGTAAGAAGATTCTTAAGAGAACAAAATAGGTTTATAAGATAGTTCTTAAGTGCAATTTCTCAACAATATCTTAAGATTTAATGATTTTCTCACAAACTTCTCAAACAACTTACAAATCTTCTTAAGGATTAGCCACTTTTTTTCAATTTTCGCCTAAAATGACATACCCAAATCTAACTGCCTATAGCTCAGGCCCTGAAGCAAGGATATGCATATTCTTGGTACCATTTGAAAGGAAACACTTTGAAGTTCATGGCAATGTGAAAGTAATGTAGTAGAATATAACACAATAGATCTGGTAAAAGATAATACAAAGAAAAAACAACTGTTCTTTGGAATTTTTTTGCACCATCATCTTTGAAATGCAAGAGAAAGACCATAATGTATTATTCCAGCCCAGGAGCAATTTAGATTTTGGCCACTAGATGGCATCAGTGTGTGTGCAACGTTTTAGACTGATCCAATGAACCTTTTCATGTTCAAAATTGTGCAACAATAGCATGGTATTATTTCACTGTAATAGCTACTGTAAATTGGACAGTGCAGTTAGATTAATAACAAGAATTTAAGCTTTCTGCCAATATCAGATATGTCTGTCCTGGGAAATGTTATTTTTAGTTACAACCTCATGCTAATCACATTAGCCTACGTTAGCTCAACCGTCCCGTGGAAGGGACACCGATCCCGAAGAAGTTTTAAGATGTTTGTTGCTAGGCTTTGTGAATCTTGGACCAGAAGGCTCAAGCCCTTCAGGGTTGTCACTAGTTACCATCATAGAAATAAGAATGAATAGAACTGGGGTCCCCATTCAAGTCAATGATGCCATAATAGGTGGACTGGGGGCGATTGTGAGTGTACCCATATGTCTGTCGCTTGACAGATAACCACTGGCTTGGACAGGGAAGATACAACCTCCAGTGCTCCTGACCAGCAGCCTTTTGCAGTAACAAGTGACTCAGAAGGGGGTGAGTAAATAAGGCCAGATATTCAAGGTATTTGCTATTTTCTGTTATTATAGGAGAATATAAATGTATCGCTACAGCACATATATAAATCAGTATATCAACAGTTAATGACTTTTATTTAGTAAAAGTCCCAGCATACAACATTTGAGTCAAATCCATTTGAATTATACTTTTTGTCTTGAAGAGTTCATGCAATATTTCACTCCAATCAAAATAAAATGTTATTGGTTGCGTACACAATAATAATAATAAATGGGACTTATATGAAGCTTTTCAAGGATCCAAAGTTGCTTTACAATTATAGAAATAAAAAAACAAAAAACAAAACAGACTAAACAAGCCATGAATAAAATAGATGTGGGCTGAAAGAAGGGAAAGAGTGTGAGGTATCAGTCTATGGGGAGGGGGATGGTTGGGATCTCGATATGAACCCAGTTTGGGTAAGGGTTAGGTGCTGCTCAGTATGGTGAAGAGAGCGTGTCTTAGGATGGGGGGGGGGGGGGCTTAAGGGTAGGCCTTGTCAAAGAGGTGGGGCTTTAGGAGGGATTGAAAGTGATGTTCCAGAGCCTAGGAACAACCCTGGAGAAGGCCCTGTCGGTGGCCCACTGTGGCAGAACTGATTGCGTTGTGGGTTGGTGGGGGAGAAGAAGGTCTGAGAGATAAGGTGGTGAAGGGCTTTGTAGGTCAAATCAAAATCAAATACATTTTTTTTTGTCACATCCACATGTATAGCTTGTGTTTCTAGCTCCAACAGTACAGTAATATCTAACAATTCACAACAATACTCACAATCTAAAAGTAAAATAATGGAATTAAGGAATATTTAAATATTAGGACGAGCAATGTCTAAGTGGCATATACTAAATACAGTAGAATACAGTATATACATATGAAATGAGTAAAGCAAAAATATGTAAACATTATTAAAGTGACTAGTGTTCCATTATTAAAGTGGCCAGTGATTTCAAGTCTATCTATATGGGGCAGCAGCCTCTAAGGTGCAGGCTTACATAACCGGGTGGAAGCCGCCTGGTGATGGCTGTTTAACAGTCTGATGGCCTTGAGATAGAAACTGTTTTTCAGCCTCTCGGTCCCAGCTTTGATGCACCTGTACAGACCTCGCCTTCTGGATGATAACGGGGTGAACAGGCAGTGGCTCGGGTGGTTGTTGTCTTTGATCTTTTTGGCCTTCCTGTGACATCGGGTGCTGTTGGTGTCCTGGAGGGCAGGTAGTTTGCCCTCGATTATGCATTGGGTAGACTGGAGAGCACTGCGGTTGATGGCGGTGCAGTTGCCATACCAGACGGTGATACAGCCCGACAGGATGCTCTCAATTGTTCATCTGTAAAAGTTTGTTAGGGTTTTAGGGGACAGGCCAAATTTCTTCAGCCTTCTGAGGTTGAAGAGGCTCTGTTGCACCTTCTTCACCACACTGTGTGGGTGGACCATTTCAGATCATCAGTGATGTGTACGCTGAGGAACTTGAAGCTTTCCACCTGCTCCACTGCGGTCCCGTCGATGTGGATAGGGGCATGCTCTATCTGCTGTTTCCAGAAGTCCACAATCAGCTCCTTTGTTTTGTCAACATTGAGTGAGAGGTTATTTTCCTATTACCACACTCTCAGGGCCCTCACCTCCTCTCTGTAGGCTGTCTCGTTATTGTTGGTAATCAGGCCTACTACTGTTGTGTTGTCTGCAAACTTGATGACTGAGTTGGAGGCGTGCATGGCCACACAGTCATGGATGAACAGGGAATACAGGAGGGAGCTGAGCATGCACCCTTGTAGGGCCCCTGAGTTGAGGATCAGCGAAGTTGAAGTGTTGTTTCCTACCTTCACCACCTGGGGGCGGCCCATCAGGAAGTGCAGGATCCAGTTGCACAGGGCGGGGTTCAGACCCAGGGCCCCGAGCTTATTCTTTTGACACGTAAGTTATAAATATTAATAACAGCCCTTACAGTGTGAGTTCTTTTAGCACGCAGTACCAGAATTCTATGCTGCTGTTCTAGAATTTGATTGTTGCATTTTGTCGCTATTCTCAACAAACCACATTGTATCAATATCGCAATATCTGCTTCATATGAGGCTTTATAAAACTTTCTTCCTATAGTAGTAGCATTGAGTATCAATAGTATTATTGTTAATTGTATAATTATTATTATCTATATTTCATTTGTTATTATCTGAAAGAGGCTTTTCTATTAGCTTGTCTTTTTGGGCTGCACGTGTGAGATAGGGTGGGAAACCTGAGGCGCTAAATCCGGTGTATTTGATACAATAGTGGCATACAAAAAGTGAGAGTGTGGTATGAACATATATTACATATGCAGACCATTGCTAAGGCCGGAAAAGGCTGGCACCCTAAATACTTTTTCTTCATTTTAAAAATGTGTTTAATTTATTCTTCCCTGGAAAAACGAGGCTACATTTCATCACCATGTCAACATATTATCACCACTGTCACCAAGCGAGGAAGATATTGTAACGGCTGTCTTCGTGCAGAGAGGACCAAGGCGCAGCGGGTTGCGTGCTCAACATTATAATTTATTAAATCTGAACACCAAAAACAATAAACAAAGAAACGACGACAGGAAACAGTTTTGCAGGCTACACCAACGCAATGCAAAAACAACTACCCACAAAAACCCAAACACACACCTATATATAGGACTCTCAATCAGAGGCAACTAGAAACACCTGCCTCCAATTGAGAGTCCAACACCCAAACCTAAACATAGAAAACTAAACTAGACAGAACGTAGATATACATACAAAACACAAATCCTCTGCCACGTCCTGACCAAAACTAATACAATTACTCCCTCTGCTGGTCAGGACGTGACAGTACCCCCCCCCCCCCAAAGGTGCAGACCCCGAATGCACCTAAAAGAAAACACAAAAACCCCCAAACAACAAAAATATCCCCCTAAACTAAAGGGAGGGAAGGGAGGGTGGCTGCCGTCAACGACGGCACCTGTGCAACACCCCCCCTCCCCAACCCACCTATACTGGAGGTGGCTCTGGCTCCGGCCTACTGTCCTCCAGACTGTAGACAGACTCACTCGGTTCCGGATCGCAGGCAGACTCACTCGGTTCCGGATCGCAGGCAGACTCACTCGGTTCCGGATCGCAGGCAGACTCACTCGGTTCCGGATCGCAGGCAGACTCATTCGGTTCCGGATCGCAGGCAGACTCACGAGGCACTGCTGCCGAGGCACTGCTGCCGGACACTCTGGACGAGGCACTGTTGCCGGATACTCGGGCCTGGTCTGACGCACTGCAAGCCTGATGCGTGGGGCTGGTAGTGGAGGTACCTTGCCTAGGGACACGCACCTCAGGGCTAGTGCGAGGAGCGGGAACCGGCCGAGTTAGAGTGGGCTGACGCACTGGAAGCCTGATGCGTGGTGCTGGTACTGGACGTGCCAGCCTGGAGACACGCACCTCAGGGCTAGTGCGAGGAGCGGGAACAGGCTGAGTTGGACTGGGCTGACTCACTGGTAGCTTGATGCGTGGTGCTGGTACTGGACGTGCCAGACTAGAGGTTCGCACTTCCGGGTCAGCACGAGAGACGGGAATTGGAAAGACTGGGCCCTGGAGGCGCACAGGTGGTCTTGATCGCACCTCCTGCACAACCCGTCCTGGCTGGATAGAACTAGCAGCCCTGTACGAGCGGGGTGCTAGTACAGGGCGAACTGGGCTGTGCAGGAGCTTGATGGTTACCGTGCGTAGAGCGGGCGTAGGGTAGCCTGGTCCTAGGAGGCGTACCGGTGACCAGACACGCTGCGCAGGCATCCTCCTACCAGGCTGGATGCCCACTCTAGCACGGCATCTGCGAGGGGCTGGAATAACGCGCACCGGACTGTGCGTGCATATGGGCGAGATCGTGCGCACTTCTTCATAACTCGGCGCCCTCCACTCCATATACTTCTCCATATAAACACGGGGAGCTGGCTTAGGGCTCACCCTTGGCCCAGCCAAACTACCTGTGTGCCCCCCCAAATTTTTTTATTGGGGTTGCCTCTCGTGCTTCTCCCTCAGCGCGTACATAGCCTCGTACCGACGCCTCTCTGCCTTAGCTTCCTCTATTTCCTCCCTTGGGCGACGGTATTCCCCAGCCTGGTGCCAAGGTCCAGCCCCATCCAGAATCTCTTCCCAGGTCCATTTCTCCCGCCAGTCCATATCGAATTCCCATTGCTCCTTACTCCGCTGCTTGGTCCTTTTGTGGTGGGTAGTTCTGTAATGGCTGTCTTCGTGCAGAGAGGACCAAGGCGCAGCGGGTTGCGTGCTCAACATTATAATTTATTAAATCTGAACACCAAAAACAATAAACAAAGAAACGACGACAGGAAACAGTTTTGCAGGCTACACCAACACAATTCAAAAACAACTACCCACAAAAACCCAAACCAAACACACACCTATATATAGGACTCTCATTCAGAGGCAACTAGAAACACCTGCCTCCAATTGAGAGTCCAACACCCAAACCTAAACATAAAAAAACTAAACTAGACAGAACGTAGAAATACATACAAAACACAAACCCTCTGCCACGTCCTGACCAAAACTAATACAATTACTCCCTCTGCTGGTCAGGACGTGACAGATATTTCTCATCAAATGCGGTGAGTATTATGGCTTGGATAGGTTTTAGCCTGGTCGAGGCGGAGGACAATGAAAACAGGGGGGTGGACAAAGTCATGTAACAACAAAGTGAGGTAGTTTGTGCAGGCGTTCAGATTGAATGGTGCGTGCGTCTAATCAGCTATATTGTATGCAGAGAACGTGGCGTGAGTGAAGCAAGGTTGTAGATATAATGGGTTATCGTACACTATGGCGCTAGACAGGATTATCTAGGTTTATGCTTTGGCGCCATCTGAATGTTACATGGGTGGACCAGTTATCGCTCTCCTTCTAAAACGTTGTTACATTTATATAAACTTCAAGTATTACTAGCTATACAGTATATTTAGTTTATTTTTTATTTAGTTTATAAACTTCTCCTGTGTTTATTGATAAATCCCCCATCATAGTAATATTTCCTCCATCATATCCCCCCCACGATACCTTCCCCCATTTCTAGTCAGAGATTTCCGATTTCCCAGTTGTTTTGAATGCAGCATTATAGTGAATTCGCATTCTGGGATTAGGGTGTTTTCGCAAATGTAAACAAACATGGCTGCCATCATAAAGAATGTAGTTGCTGTTAGCTTAGCTGACACAAATGTATTTTCTAAACAACATTACATTAGTCTTTTGTGCTCACCAGAGATGTGGTACATTGTAAACTAGTCTAGCTGTTAGGTTGCTAACTTATGTTTTGTTTTTTGTCAGCGCAAATTTTTATTTAAACTGGTTTATTGAAAGAGTTTGGCTGTGGATGTGTTCCGTGTGATGCTTGGATGATGAAGTTAGCATTTATCTTTTACAATAAAATGTAAAATTGATGAATAAAGTTGAAGACTTACTTTCCATCAGTACAAAAAAATATTTAGATGCTGTTCAGACAACAATGGTGTTTAGACGCGTTTGTTGTGTCATACGTTCTGTTGCTACTGTTCCAATCACATATTTGAGCTCGTACGCTGCAGGGACCAGTCAACTATGATCACAAATACGTGATTGTACGCGTCAAAGGATTAACCTCATCTTTATCAAATTATCCATAAAGGGACCACTCTGAACAGAATACTTTTTACTCCACTTACGTCTACTTATGGGTGTGCAGGTTGTATATTATTATTATTATTCTATTCTTACTTCATCAGATCATCATAATAACCCATTATACAAATATTATGGTACTTTATCTCTAGTAACCCATTATACATTTCTGTTACATCACAAATTCCTCATCTAGACTAGTGTTCTATTCATACAGGGGTTTAGATATTTACATTAGCTCTATTTAACAGCATATTCGGAAATAGTTCTTTCTTCTTTCTTATCCCCATACATAATAACATTATACATCAAACTCCACTGATGAGACATTTTTAACGAGACATGTTATCCTCTTTACTAACGAGACATGTTATCCTCTGACTGTAGATCCAACGGTGGTGTTGGACAGACCCCTAGATTTAAATTTGTATTTATTACGGATCCCCAAGGCAGCAGCCACTCTTCCTAGATAACGTTACAGATTGAAAAACTCAGCTCACAGAACTGGTTGGGGCATTCATTCACCTCTTTCACGTGTGAGCTAGTCCCCTTACAGCTCTCATTCACTCAATGTTTAATAGCTTAATTTCAATCCTCTTATTATCCAAATTTCAATCCGTTTATTATCCTAATGTCAAATTTCAATCTTAATAGTAATAAGTTCAATCATTTATTTTCCACATTACAATCAGCTCTTGTTATCCAAATATCAATCTTTCAGTTTATTATTCCATATCTCACAATCACACAACTTTCACATCAACATCCACATTCACTTAGTACTATTCCCAAAAACACTCGGTAATCTCCTCATTAACACGTGCATCGTCAACGATTATCTCTTGTCGTTACTTGCTATGCACCATATGTATCATCAATGGTTCTCTTGCTGCTACTTGCTATACATATAAATAACACCCCGTACTCAAAAATACCTTGTGTTATTTTTTAGTGGCTGCAGACCACATAGACATTTCTTCTAAATGCCTACAGACAGCTGTCAGCGGGGCTTTCCATGGTATCATTGCGCCCTCACTCTAGTCTTCTCATAAAACTAGTCAATAGCCTTCTCTCTATAAGGCTATGGGTACCTTTTTATGCATTACCTGCCTCGATTTTATTTTTTTACAAATTCATTGAAATTGACTTACTGAAATCAGTTGCCGTCCCTCAATTGTTCGCGGATGATGTGTCTCCTCCTGGGCAGCTCACAGTAAGGGTGTGGTCTGGGCGGGTCTCGTCCTCTTTTGGTCAGACAGGAATTTCCTCCATGCTTCATAAAATGCGCCACCGGTTTTCCTCGCAGACTCCCACTGGATAGCTCCACAGACAGAATCAATCATGCTATTCGTTGACACCAATTTTTTATGGAAATTCATATTTATTTGTCAGCACGCAGGAGAGGTTCCAACCAATTCAATGCAACCAACTCAATGCACCATAGTACACATCAATCAGGAGCTCTCCCTGGGTAGTCCCAGTAGTTGTCTTATATACGGCTATACACAGCCAAGTTATATTTACATGATTTAGCATAATTCATTAATCATTACTGTTTTGTTTCATTCATGTGATGAACAAATACTGGTTCATAACATGTGACAGACCAATACCTCACGAGGCTTCTTCTTTCTAAGCTGAGACCTTGAAACTGAGATATCTTTCGTTCGTTCTCAAAACAAGGTCTGGGCATACTGCCAAATTGCAGATATTGGAAGGACTGATGCTGGAGATGAGAAGCAAGTACAGGGAGGGAACATTAATGAAACACGGACAGGAACAGAATACGGATAGCGTCTGGACAGGGGAAAACAAAAACGACAATAATGCTGGCTCGGGGATCAAACTGAGAAATAGACAGATAAAGAAGCAATCAATAAAGTGAAGGAGTCCAGGTGATTCCAATGAGCGCTGATGCGCGTAATGATGGTGATAGGTGTGAGTAATGAAGCGCAGCCTGGTGCCCTCGAGCGCCAGAGAGGGGAAGCGGGAGCAGGCGTGATAAGTGAGGATTCGTTAAATCAGTCACTTGCATGAACACAGAAATTGGTCATTAGAACAGCACATGAATAGAACACATAAATTAGTTATAAGAAAAACACAAACATCAAAATTCCCATTACATTAGCCTGTTATTTTTTTATTCCTTTGTGTCACGGCTGTCGAAAGGATCGGACCAAAGTGCAGCGTGGTTGTAGTTCCACATTTTATTAAATCCGTGAATCTTTGCAAACCAACAAACCGTGACACAGAGAGAAACAAACACTACTCAAAATATAATCACCCACAAAACCCAGGAAGAAAAACCCCTATTTAAATATGATCTCCAATCAGAGGTAACGAGGACCAGCTGCCTCCAATTGAAGATCAACCCAAAAAACAACAACATAGAAATAGAAAAACCAGAACCTAAACATAGAAATAGAAATAGTAGAAAAACACAAAACACCCCGTCACGCCCTGACCTACTCTACCATAGAAAATCACATCTTACTATGGTCAGGATGTGACACTTTGCTTTGTTTGTTTTTAAAAGACAATAGTTTTACGTTTCCACTAATGCAGTGCATGTCCCATGAGAATTCAAATGTGATAATGAATCTGAAAATCTGAAATTTTTTATTATGTCTATTGATGGTCTATGTGGTGCCCATTAACAAAAAACAAAGGCTGACAGATATATGGATGGACACACACACACATGCGATTTCCTGCAGACTGTTTCGTGTCAGATCTTTTGAAGGTTTGTCTCAAGCATGACCAGTCACACACGAGCCGAGGCACCAACAGTAAACCACCCATCCACGTTCCCTCCAGACGTGCTGATGAGTTTGGAAACTGAGGGAATGTTCAATTACTGGATTCTCAGTCAAGCAGCAATGACCTTTTCGCTTTACCAGACTGACACGCTGCAGAGCATTGCTGATGAGACGCTCCACTGTCATATTTCCTGAGACTCTGATTATAGAGTTAAATCCGCATCTAGAGATTGGAGATTTTATCTTGAGCGAGGGTTAGCTTCCTTATGGCTCAGAGATGCTTAGATGCATTTTTGAGGACAGATATTCTTGATCAACTCAGTTCTGTGGATTAGCCAGACTTGGAATGCAGCATTGAAAGTGATCAGGAGGAATCCACAGTCAACGTTACTTATGAGGAAAACATATACCTACAGTATTGTAGGATGAGGTGATGTGACACAGTTTTCAGCTTTGGGGACAAGATGGTCAAATTATTTATGGACGTTAGCAACATAATACTAATGTGTAAAGTACACAGTGTCCAATCCCCACAGTGTTGATGTGGGAAATAGAATGGCCTAGAAGAAGTGTCGACATTCCATCTGTGCATTTTCCATGACCATCACACTATCCCAGGCCCACAACTCACCTAGCAGGAAGACAGGATTGTCACAACCCATTCTACTGTATGTATAAACTAATGAGTATTTAGGAACTTGGATCTGGATTTTCCCCCATCCTGAGGAACCCATTAGAGATTTCCTTTTAGGGATAGCCCCCATTTTTTTCAATTTTCACCTAAATGACATACCCAAATCTAACTCTCTCTAGCTCAGGCCCTGAAGCAAGGATATGCATATTCTTGGTACCATTTGAAAGGAAACACTTTGAAGTTTGTGGAAATGTGAATTGAATATAGGATAAGATAACACAATAGATCTGGTAGAACACAATAGATCTGGTAGAAGAAAATACAAAGAAAAAAACAACCAGTTTTTCTACCACCATCTTTGAAATGCAACAGAAAGGTCCCACTTCCAGCCATCATTCTGGTGATGGCAGCAGTGTATGGGCAAAGTTTCAGATGGATAACTTGAAGTTTGAGCGAGCGACATGACATTTAGTGTGAAGTCACCAGGTACATTTGGGCATATCGTGAAGGAGCCATTTGCATTCATGTTACATTTTTCTGCAAGAATATCGTCAAATCTGTATACTTGGACTTTGATTTAGCTTTTCCTGTATTAGTAACCATATTATAAGTTCAACATTTGCAAAACAACCAGTTTTCATAACTTCATAACTCTGAATATTCTTAGACTTTTTGTCCAAATGGAAAAGGCAAGCTGTCGCAAAAGGTTAGCGCCTACATTTTGCGACTGAGACAGGGCTTCCGGATACTCCCGCAAAGCCCAGCTCATTGGCTATCTAGCTAGCTGTTTGACCCCAATTGGTGCTTATTTGACAAAGATACAGTCAATCAAATGCAGACCGGCAGCGTCATTGGCGTGCCATGAAGGCGTCGCTCTCTGACCAGATTTGGTGTCCTATAGGATATACGACACCCCTAATGATATAGTGAAGTCTGGTTACATTCTAGAATCTCTGAAGAATACATACGGACGTGAATTGACCGGTTAAAACAACGTTTAGGGTTAGATTTTCACAGATACCTTTCTTTGCAAATTGAACGAGTGGAAATACAAAATCGATCGTGTATGCTATATGGACCTTTTCAGGATATGAAAAATTATTTTATCTAACAAAACGACACTTCATGTTATCTTTGGGACCCTTTGGATGATAAATCAGAGCAAGATTTCAGAATGTAAGTACACATTTCACCTACAAAGGTGAATTTATCAAACCAAAGTGTTTTTCTCCTGAAACAATAGCATGGCAATAGCTACTGTAAATTGGATAGTGCAGTTATATTAACAAGAATTTAAGCTTTCAGTTGATATAAGATACTTATATGTACTGACATTTGTTGTTTCTCTAAAATCTGCGATGTTGACATAAGGCGCTGCATGTGTCACATCCTGACCAGTATAAGGGGTTATTTGTTATTGTAGTTTGGTCAGAGCGTGGCAGGGGTGTGTTTGTTTTGTGTTGTCGGGGTTTTTGTTCTATGTTTTGTATTTCTATGTTCTTTCTATGTTGTGTATTTCTTTGTGTTGGCCTGGTATGGCTCTCAATCAGGGACAGCTGTACTTCATTGTTGCTGATTGGGAGCCATATTTATGTAGCCCTTTTTCCACCTGTCTTTTGTGGGAAGTTGCTTTTGCACTGCTGTGGTTAGCCTGCAAAACTGTTTAGCTGTCGTTCATTTTTCTTGTTTTGTTTAGTGTTCAAATAAAGTTAAATATGAGCATTCACATACCCGCTGCATTTTGGTCCAATCACTACGACGGCCGTTACAGCATGATCTACAACTGTCCCGTAAACGGGACGCCTATCCCTAAGAAGATTTATTTAAAGATCCAATGCAGTCATTCTGATCTCAATATCAAATAATTTATGGGTAACAGTTAAGTACCTTACTGTGACTGTTTTCAATTAAAATGGTCAAAATAATAATAGCTTCTTAGCAAAAACTTTGCTAGGACTCTCTCTGAGTGGCAAGGGGAAAACTGATAACTTAGCTGTTATAGGCAGAAAGGTTTAGAACACTCTTTCTTAATAGTCTATTAACTAATTTACCACCTGGTGGTGTCACCTGTAATGATGGGGCGGTGAGTCGGAAGCAGGTGAAACGTTTTAATAAAACAACAAAACCAATAACACAGCACTAACATAAGGCAGAACGCCGATAAACAAGAACAATACTAACTGGTGAGTGAACCTGGGAGAGTGACATACAAAGGGGAGGAAATGATGAAGGTAATGGAATCCAGGTGTGAATCATCATAATGAATCATCATCATAATGATTCACAGGTGTGCGTAATGAGTGCCAGGTGTGCGTAATGATGAATCCCAGGACCAGTGGTTAGTACTTTGGCGAAGTCTTACGCAGGAGGGGAGGAGCAGGAGCAGATGTGACATCACCAGGCAGACCAAAACTCCATCCCAACAAAACATGCTGAAATTGAAGGTGGTCCTTTCAAACACCTCTTACACTAAAAGGGCATTATCATAATTTTCACAGTTTCAAAGTATTATTCCAACCTCATGATGTGAAAATATATTTTAAAAAACATAAGAAAATCACGTTTTTTACTTCACTAGGCCTTTAACAGGGGTGTGCTGCTAAAGTCAATCAACACACGTCTTTCACCTCGAGAGAGATCTGCTCTGGGCCACTGGGACAGCACAGAAAGAAAACCGGTTATGATTTCTAACTTTGGCTCGGTCACTATTGACTTTGTTGTTTTCTTTCTTTGTTATGCTAATCTTTTCAATTTGCACTGCTTATTTATCTTCTGTCATCCACACTTCAATTACTGAAATAACTCACACACAGATTATTTACACTGGTGGCTACCACAGCCACTATTGCTATAAATGCACCTCAAAGATCAGAGGATAAATTTTTTTAATGTTAAAAAAATGTACCCCTTTTTCTCCCCAATTGGTAGTTACAGTCTTGTCTCATCGCTGCAACTCCCGTACGGACTCGGGAGAGGCGAAGGCCAAGAGCGGTGCGTCCTCCGAAACCCAACCAAGCCTCACTGCTTCTTGACACAATGCCCATTTAACATAGATGCCAGCCACACCAATGTGTCAGAGGAAACACCGTACCCCTGGCGACTGTCAGCGTGCATGCGCCCGGAGCCTGGACTCAAACCCAGAATCTCTAGTTGCACAGCTAGCACTGCGATGCAGTGCCTTAGACCACTGCACCACTCGGGAGGCCCTGATCAGAGGATTTCTGAGAAGACACTTATATAGTGCTTTGTTTTGCACATGAAGTGGTCCATATAAAGATGTGGATGGATGGAGAGTTGATGTCAGTGAGTTTGATTTGTGTCTGTTTCTCTTCTGCATACAACACAGCCTTTGATGAAAGTTTGAATATTTATGGAGAATCAAGTTCAATGCATTGTTAGTCCCATTTTGAGTTCATATTCTGAGTGAGACACTACGTTGTTAAGATGCATCGTGTCTAGGCTGTTACGGTGACAGTATTGCCGCCACACAGGCGGTCACGAGTCATGATGGCAGTCAAGTTTCACATGACTGTTTGGTCATGGTAATTATGCTTCTCCAAGCTCTGATGCTGCCGATGGTCATTAGTAGCCTACCAAACTTGCTAACTCCCTGGTACTCAGCACTCTACTGTCCCTCTAATCACACCAACATCAATGCAAATGTCATCAAAAATCTAATCAAACACTTAGTGAGAGCCCATGAGCTCATGTTGCGTGACATTTCTATAGGCTATGCAATTGCCTGAGAAAACAGAGTGATGGCCTTTATTAAAAAGAGGAGGATCTCATCAGCTTTCTATAGGCTAGGCCTACTATATTTATTTCTCAACTTTCCTAATATTAAACACATTGCTTCTCTTTAAAACAGGGGTATAACATTCCTGGCTGGCATGAAAATTAACCATGGGGAAAGTCTCCTCCATTTGCTATTTAAGTACATAGATGACATGGAATTTTTTCCCATGCCCCTGTTTCAAGACAGGTGCATGATAATGGTCCATTCTACATCCAAACAAAATTCACACATATATTATTTAGTATATGTAAAGACAAGATTAAATCAATAATATTCTGATGGGTAACAATATTAGCCTATCACTTGTGAATGATATATTATCACTTGTGAATCATGCCCAGCTTGTGTTCAGTAAGGCAAGAAACGGCGCATGCCTTTTGTTTGCGACTTTTTCAAATCATAGTCGCACACCTCATGTAGCCTAGCCCATAGGCCTATATGTTTAGATAAGGTTTGTATCAACTAAAGTGGCCAAATAACTTCTTAAAATGAATCACATTAATCCACTTTACAATGGGTGTAGAGCTTAACTGGCAGCGCTTGAGTTTCAAGTTTGGGGAAGATAATTTTCATCATAAAAATAAAAGCATTACATGCATATTCACATTTGCGGTCACTTTTGAGAACAGTGTTTTCCCGCCTATGGAACATTCACGCTTATAGCCTATTGCCGTGTGCGCAGTGCTGCGCTTATAATGTAAAGAAATAGCCTACTAGTTTTCAAAATTTTAAGCTAAAAACATTCTGATCTGTTGCGTCAGCCTCATTGCTTAAAAACATTTTTTTATGCTAGTGGTTGTATTCATTTGGGGGCATTGGTCAGGCAGATGACCAAGAACCCGATGGTCACTTTGACAGAGCTACAGAGGTCCTCTGTGGAGATAGGAGAACGTTCCACAAGGACAACCATCTCTGCAGCACTCCACCAATCAGGTCTTTGTGGTAGAGTGACCAGACGGAAGCCACTCTTCAGTAAAAGGCACATGACAGCCCACTTGGAGTTTGCCAAAAGGCACCTAAAGGACTCAGACCATGAAAAACAAGATTCTCTGGTCTGATGAAACCAAGATAGAACTCTTTGGCCTGAATGCCAAGTGTCATGTCTACAGGAAACCTGGCACCATGCCTACGGTGAAGCATGGTGGTGGCAGCATCATGCTGTGGGGATGTTTTTCAGCGGCAGGGACTGGGAGACTAGTTAGGATTGAGGGAAAGATAAACGGAGCAAAGTGCAGAGAGATCCTTGATGAAAACCTGTTTCAGGACCTCAGACTGGGGCGAAGGTTCACCTTCCAACAGGACAACGACCCTAAGCACACAGCCAAGACAACACAGGAGTGGCTTCTGGACAAGTCTCTGAATGTTCTTGAGTGACCCAGCCAGAGCCCGGACTTGAACCCCATCTAACATCTCTGGAGAGACGTGAAAATAGCTGTGCAGCGACGCTCCCAATCCAACCTGACAGAGCTTGAGAGGATCTGCAGAAACTCCCCGAATACAGGTGTGCCAAGTTGTAGCCTCATACTAAAGAAGACTCAAGGCTGTATTTGTTGCCAAAGGTGCTTCAACAAAGTACTGAGTAAAGTAAAATACTTATGTAAAAGTGATATTTAGTTGTTTTATTTTTAATACATTTGAAAAAAAGTGGAAAAACCTGTGTATGCTTTTTCATTATGGGGTATTGTGTGGTTGATTGATGAGAAAAAAATTACAGCCTGGATTGAACTGTATTGAAATCGTTGTAAACTGTGTGGAGCAACGACATTACTTCATGCCAATTAGATTCAGGCGTATTCATGCCCAAGTGTGAGAAATCTCAAGGGTTGAGAGTTGTTGTTGTTGTTGTGATCTTGTTATGCTGTCTTTCAAGTGGGAGTGCGTTGAGGGAGTGCCAGAGGAGGAGAGGCCTGTCAGATTCAGAATTTCTCTTTGAACAAGTTACATTTTTAATAGGTTGCTTACTCTAGCACTGTCTGTCGTTTGGTTCAAGGAGTGGGTATGCATTCTGCTACTTCCTACTCAATACTTCTGTACACACTCAAGCACACTCACACACTCCATTGTCTTCAATCGTCTTCTTGTTGACCATTACTTTACACCATACAGTAGGTAATATCAGCACTTCTGATCCTCTGCAGGGAGGGACGTTTATTAAAGGACGCTCAGTCTATTGACATTCTGCCTGTGTGTATGATGAAATGGCTGTGTATGCGTCACACTGTGATCTGTGATGGGGCTTATCAGCAGCCAGCCACAGTACAGGCGAAGAGAGAACAGCTAGTGTTTCTATTATATCAGAGGAGTGAACTCTGATTTGTCTCATCCCTGCCTCCTGTCTGTGTCTGATCATAATGAGGCCCTCAGTAGGTGAATCATTCTATAGTCATCCAGGTCTGTCTGTCTGTCTGTCTGTACTCACTCCCAGGGGTTTTCCATTGATCACCACTCATCGCTGAGGCAATTTGCAAACACAGGCAAATCATTAGTCAGTGTTGTGAAAACAAAATCCTTTATCAGAAAGATGGACTTGCCAGTGTACAATGCCCAATAGAATGCAGTTTTAATCATGCATAGACTAGACATTTGTACTGTACAGAAAGATGATTAAAGGACAACAACACTGCACTCCCAATGATGTAGTGGAGAGACTCTCTGCACCTTGCCTATGCAGTATTGCACCAGTGTACTGTATTATAATTGTGTAAGTTGAGGGTCTGAATACAGGTGGATGTATTAGTTTCTGTAGGAGCAAGGACTGGATTTCGCAGGTTTAATGGTCAAACCACATTGACACCATCAGCCACCACACACGAACTGTCTATCTCTTCCTCTATCAATAAAGCTAGTAGGAAAACAGATAATTAGTTACCAGGTAAAGAAATAGGTAAAAACTCTTATTTCCTGTAACACAGAATCACCATATATCAGCAATGTGTCTAACTGCCATATAAATTAAATAATTACTCAGGAAATAATCCTACATATGCTTAAAGGGCTAAACCCAAGTGGTAATAGGACAGGATAGTCCCCAATGCAGCAGCTGTAGTGGAATATATGTACCAATGGTGGCTGCTGAGTGGAGGATGGCTCATAATAATGGCTGTAACGGAACAAATGGAATGGTATTTGATACCATACCTATTTTTAAAATGTTTTATTTAACCTTTATTTGACTAGGCAAGTCAGTTAAGAACAAATTCTTATTTTAAAATGATGGCCTACCCCGGCCAAACCCTCTCCTGACCCGGACGATGCTGGGCCAATTGTGTTCAGCCCTATGGAACTCCCGATCACAGCCAGGTTGTGATATAGCCCGGGATTGAACCAGGGTCTGTAGTGATGCCTCTAGCATTGAGATGGAGTGCCTTAGACCGCTGTGCCACTCATTCCGCTCCACGAGCACTTCCTCCCCAATTAAGGAGCGGCCAACCTCCTGTGATATGTACAATAACACCTCCTGTGATAAGTACAATAACAGATTTTGTGTCACTGGCCTACACACAATACCCCATAATGCCAAAGTGGAATTATGTTTTTAGAAATGTTTACAAATTAAAAACGAAAAGATTAAATGTCTTGAGTCAATAAGTATTGAAATTGTATTATTCTCATGCGCTGAATACAACAGTGAAATGCTTACTTACGAGCTCCTAACCAACAATGCAGTTAAAAAAAAAGATATGAATAAGAATAAGAAATAAAAGTAACAAGTAATTAAAGAGTAGCAGTAAAATAACAATAGCAAGACTATATACAGGGGGGTACCGGTACAGAGTCAATGTGCGGGGGCACCGGTTAGTCGAGGTAATTGAGGTAATATGTACATGTACAGTAGGTAGAGTTATTAAAACCTCTTGGGGCTATGTGGGACGCTAGCGTGCCACCCGTGGTGCACCCTATCAACAGCAGGTGCATTTCAAGAGCGGCAAATTTGAAACCAAATAAATGTCAAAATTCAAATTTTTCAAACATACAACTATCTTACACCCTTTGAAAGATAAACATCTCCTTAATCTAACCACGTTGTCCGATTTCAAAAAAGGTTTTACGGCGAAAGCATAAAGTTAGATTATGTTAGGAGAGTACATTGACAATAGCTGTGTGTAATGTTTTGTCAATTCAAAGACAGGCGTCACCAAAACCATAAAACCAGCTAAAATGATGCACTAACCTTTTACAATCTCCATCAGATGACACTCCTAGGACATTATGTTAGACAATGCATGCATTTTCAGTTCTATCAAGTTCATATTTATATCCAAAAACAGCGTTTTACTATGGCGTTGATGTTCAGGAAATCGTTTCCCTTCAATAACCGGCAGTCAAGTCAGCACCAGAAATTAAATAATTAAAATTAGAAAACATTGGTAAAATATTATATTGTCATTTAAAGAATTATAGATTTACATCTCTTGAACGCAATCGACTTGCCAGATTTAAAAATAACCTTACTGGGAAATCACACTTTGCAATAATCTGAGCACTGCACCCAGAAAAATACGCTTTGCGATACAGACAAAGGGCCATGTTGGAGAGATCTAAAATCGAAAATACTATGTAAATAATCCATTACCTTTGATTCTCTTCATCAGATGTCACTTCCAGGAATCCCAGGTCCATAACGAATGTAGTTTTGTTCAAAAAAGCTCATCATTTATGTCCAAAAAGTTCCGTGTTGTTAGCACATGATCTAAGCCCGCCGGACTTCACTTCATGAACGAGGGGAAAAAATATATTTACGTTCGTTCAAACATGTCAAACGTTGTATAGCATAAATCATTAGGGCCTTTTTTAACCAGAACATGAATAATATTCAAGGTGGACGAATGCATTCTCTTTTAAAACGTTTTGGAACGAGGGTACCCAACATGACCTCGCGCGCCAGAGTCTAATCGGCCATCACCGTTCCAAGGCTCTTGTTCGGTCAGATCTCATAGTAGAAGATTCAAAACACTTTGTAAAGGCTGGTGACATCTAGTGGAAGCAATAGGAAGTGCCAAAACATTAATCAGCCCCTGTGTGTTTCAATGGCATAGGCTTAAAGGTAATTCAACACATCAGGTATCCACTTCCTGTCAGAAAATGTCTCAGGGTTTTGCCTGCCAAATGAGTTCTGTTATACTCACAGACACCATTCAAACAGTTTTAGAAACTTTGGGGTGTTTTCTATCCATATATAATAAGTATATGCATATTCTAGTTACTGGGTAGGATTAGTAACCAGATTAAATCGGGTACGTTGTTTATCCAGCCGTGAAAATACTGCCCCCTAGCCCCAACAGGAGTGACTATGCATAGATGATAACAACAGAGAGTATCAGCGGTGTAAATGAGGGGTGGGGGGAGGGGGCAATGCAAAAATTCTGGCTAGCCATTTGATTAGATGTTCAGGAGTCTTGTGGCTTGGGGGTAGAAGCTGTTTAGAAGCCTCTTGGAACTAGACTTGGTGCTCCGGTACCGCTTGCCATGGGGTAGCAGAGAGAACAGTCTATGACTAGGGTGACTGGAGTCTTTGACAATTTTTAGGGCCTTCCTCTGACACCGCCTGGTATAGAGGTCATGTCCTGAACACAAAGTGTTATGTTTGGGGCAAATCCAACACAACACATCACTTCATATTTTCAAGCATGGTGGTGGCTGCATCATGTTATGGATATACTTGTCATCAGCAAGGACTCAGGAGTTTTTTAGGATAAAAATAAATGGAATAGAGCTAAGCACAGGCAAAATTCTAGAGGAATACCTGATTCAGTCTGCTTTCTAACAGACACTGGGAGTCAAATTCAACTTTTATCAGAACAATAACCCAAAAACAGATGGCCAAATATACACTGGAGTTGCTTACCAAGACGACATTACATGTTCCTGCGAGGCATAGTTACAGTTTTGACTTAAAACGGCTTGAGAATCTATGGCAAGATTTGAAAATGCCTGTCTAACAATAATCAACAACCAACTTGAAAGAGCTTGAAGAGTTTTGTTAGGAATAATGTGCAAATATTGTACAATCCAGGTGTGCAAAGCTCTTAGACTTACCCAGAAACAAAATGTTTAATCCATTTTGCATTCAGGCTGTAACACAACAAAATGTGGAATAAGTACGTGTTGTATGTGGGTGATGATTGTTTCCCAACCCTGTTATGTAATTGGAATGTGCCAGCACTAATCATTACATGATGGAGTCAGGTGGGTGGTCCATAGGGGGGCTAGTATGTAAGTATGTCTTAAGAGGGGTGGTCCATAGTGGGGCTAAGCCCCCCATCCGTAAGTTGGAGAATTGTTTTATTTTTCAACCACCTGAAACAGCTTTTAACTGCAATTTAGAGACATAATCTTTATGCTTAATTCTATGTAAAAAAAAAAGTTCATTTTTTTCTGCATATCTAAGCATACCTTTTGAGCTGTCTGTATCCTTCTGACTGGTGTTAATTTATTTATTTTTAAATACAACTAAATTTGCTTCTCTGCATCTCTGCTAAATTATGGGTTAAAGATTGAAAGGAATATGAGTCTTATTCAGTACATTTAGTAATTGCTTGATTTTCTAAAGTCTACCAACCTTGCCAGCAGGCATGCCAGCTAAGATAGTTTGGCAAGCTATCTATCCTAACTTGACCAATTGCCTGAAATGGCTTCTTGGTATCTAGTTATGAGGTTGGGAGATTGGGAACCTATCTGGGCTAGGTATAGCCCACTTCATAAAATTGCTATAGTATTACAGATATTTTTGTTCAAAAAAAATAAAAATAAAATATATATATATATATATATATACACAGTACCAGTCAAACATCTACTCATTCCAGGGTTTTTCTTTATTTTTACTATTTTCTACATTGTAGAATAACCTCTTAGGGCTAGGGGGCAGTATTTACACCGCCGGATAAAAAAACGTACCCGATTTAATCTGGTTACTACTCCTACCCAGTAACTAGAATATGCATATACTTATTAGATATGGATAGAAAACACCCTAAAGTTTCTAAAACTGTTTGAATGGTGTCTGTGAGTATAACAGAACTCATATGGCAGGCAAAAACCTGAGAGATTCCTTTACAGGAAGTGGCCTGTCTGACCATTTATTGGCTTTCTTTGACATCTCTTTCCAAAAACAAAGGATCTCTGCGGTAACGTGACACTTCCCACAGCTCCCATAGGCTCTCAGAGCCCGGGAAAAAAGCTGAATGTCGTCATTCCAGCCCCAGGCTGAAACACATTATCGCCTTTGTCAAGTGGCCGATCAGGGGACAGTGGGCTTAGGCGCGTGCACTGGTCGCCCCCGTCTTTCTTTTTTTCCCTCTATTTACCGAAACGCAGATTCCCGGTCAGAATATTATCGCTTTTTTACGAGATAAATTGCATAAAAATTGATTTTAAACAGCGGTTGACATGCTTCGAAGTACGGTAATGGAATATTTAGAATTTTTTTGTCACGAAATTCGCCATGCTCGTAACCCTGATTTACCATTTCGGATAGTGTCTAGAACGCACGAACAAAACGCCGCTGTTTGGATATAATGATGGATTATTTGGGACCAAATAATGGGAGTGCATTCTGACAAAGAACAGCAAAGGTAATAACATTTTTGTTATAGTAAATCTGATTTTGGTGAAGGCTAAACTTGCTGGGTGTCTAAATAGCTAGCCCGTGATGGCTGCGCTATGTACTGAGAATATTGCAAAATGTGCTTTCACCGAAAAGCTATTTTAAAATCGGACATATCGAGTGCATAGAGGAGATCTGTATCGATAATTCTTAAAATAATTGTTATGCTTTTTGTGAACGTTTATCGTGAGTAATTTAGTAAATTGTTAGTAAATTCCCCGGAAGTTTGCTAGTTCTGAACGTCACATGCTAATGTAAAAAGCTGGTTTTTGATATAAATATGAACTTGATTGAACAAAACATTCATGTATTGTATAACATAATGTCCTAGGGTTGTCATCTGATGAAGATCATCAAAGGTTAATGCTGCATTCGCTGTGGTTTGGGTTTATGTGACATTATATGCTAGCTTGAAGAATGGGTGTCTGATTATTTCTGGCTGGGTACTCTGCTGACATAATCTAATGTTTTGCTTTCGTTGTAAAGCCTTTTTGAAATCGGACAGTGTGGTTAGATTAACGAGAGTCTTGTCTTTAAATAGCTGTAAAATAGTCATATGTTTGAGAAATTGAAGTAATAGCATTTCTAAGGTATTTGAAAATCGCGCCACAGCATTCAACTGGCTGTTACGTCGGTGGGACGATTTGGTGCCACCTAGCCCAGAGAGGATAATAGTGAAGACATATGTTCAAAGTTGTCTTCAAGACAAAGGGTGGCTATCAAATATATTTTGGTTACTACGTGATTCCATATGTGTTATTTCATAGTTTTGATGTCTTCACTATTATTCTACAATGTAGAAAATAGTAAAAATATAGAAAAAACCTGGAATGAGTATTGTAGGTGTCCAAACTTTTGACTGGTACTGTATATATATATTTTTAACAGCTCAAATCTGAGGGGGCATGCATCCCTGTGATGCTTCTGGTGGGAGTTCTTCCACCACACGCATGCACGCGCACACACACAGCTGCCAGACTAGGGCCAGACATATATCCCTGCCCCTCCCCACCACTTTCACTATACACCCGCTCCTCTCATCCAATTTGATTCCCACCATATGAAGAAAATTATCCAGAGTCCAATGCACTGTACTGTTCCTGCCTGGGTCTCCTGGGTGAAGTTACCCTGTTTTGCTGTTCATCGTGTGTGCAAAATGTGGTGTTGTGCTAAATACGTGAATGAAATGAGAGGAAACTGTGCATGCTAGACATGCAAAAATCAAAGCTGGTTTAGGTTACATTTTCTGTTAGTTCTGTTGGAGCAAGACTTCCCTCACTGAATCATCATCCCACTCTAGACTCTCAACTTTTAAAGGTAGTCAGCCATTGAGTTTAGAGATGGTTCTGTCCATTATATTACCCAGTAGAGAGGAATAACTCACAGCCCATCATGTCATCCCATAACCTTGAGACAGTCATGTTCTCCCTGTGTCTGAGTGCATTTCACTCTCACTCAGTGGGTGTTCTGTCCATTGCCCACTGGCCCAGATTGAGAGACTGGTTGAGGAGTTTTTTAGGAGGTGGCCATCGGCTGGGCATTTCCCCAGCCTGTAGCAGCAGCTGTCCGCTTGCCGAGATCGAATTTACAGCTTAAAAGGCATGCTGTCTCCTAGCCTGCAAAAATATTCCAGCACTTGCCCTTGACAAGTAAACAACTTAATGTTCCGGAGGAGTTGTCCTTTTGTGTTTCTAAGAATAATCAGAATACGGAGCCAAAGGCTGTTCATATCCACACAACAAGGATATTTAGGGTCATCTGTCATCTAAACGTATACTTCCTGACAGCTCTCAGGTCTCTACCAGCCAGATTAACTTGATATTATGCAAGCCAGGCCACGCTTTTCTACTTAGTAGGGAAGGTGATTTACTGTGGAATTAAACTGCAATTACTCCAGTGGGGGGAATAGTAAATGATTTCTCAGAGTGCTTTCGTTTGCAAGCAGCATTATCTTTCCACTAAATTAACCCTGGACAAAACAACTGATATGGATTTGTTAATATCTTTTAGTTTTTTACATCACAAACCCAATCCATTACTTGAATACAAACATAGAGAACATTTCTGCAATATAAGGTGGTTTCACTCAGGGATAAAGTCTCATACGTAAGGAGATGTTTATATTGGTAAAATGGGACCTTATTTCCTGCACTGGGTCATTACACAACACTTAGATGGAGCTGTAGTGCAGAGGGTCCAGAGCTTCAAATTCCTTAGTGTCCACATCACTAAGGAATTGTCATGGTCCGCACACAGCGACACAGTCATGAAGAATTCACAACAATGCCTCTTCCCCCACAGGAGGCTAAATAGAGTTGGCATGGGCCGTCAGATCCTCAAAGTTCTACAGCTGCACCATTGAGAGCATCTTTACTAGCTGCTTGGCATCCGACCGCAAGTCGCTACAGTGGGTAGTGCGTACGGCCTAGTACATCACTGGGGTCGAGCTCCCTGCCATGCAGGATCTTTATACCAGGCAGTGTCAGAGGATGGCCTAAAAAGTATCGAAGACGCCAGTCACGCAAATCATAAACTGCTCTCTTTCCTACCTTGTGGCAAGCTGTACTGATGGACCAAGTCTGGAATCCACATGACCCTGAACAGCTTCTACCCCAAGTCCTAAGCTTAATATAGTTAAATAGTTATAGATACCTGGACTATCTGCATTGATACTTTTGGCACTAACTCTTTAGACTCATCACATACTTTGCTGCTACTGTTTGTAATAAACTCAGCAAAAAAAGAAACGTCCTTACTGTCAACTTCGTTTATTTTCAGCAAACTTAACATGTGTAAATATTTGTATGAACATAAACAGATTCAACAACTGAGACATAAACTGAACAAGTTCCACAGACACGTGACTAACAGATGTGGAATAATGTGTCCCTGAACAAAGGGGGGGTCAAAATCAAAAGTAACAGTCAGTATCTGGTGTGGCCACCAGCTGCATTAAGTACTGCAGTGCTTCTCCTCCTCATGGACTGCACCGTATTTGCCAGTTCTTGCTGTGAGATGTTACCTCACTCTTCCACCAAGACACCTGAAAGTTCCCGGACATTTCTGGGGGGAATGGCCCTAGCCCTCACCCTCCGATCCAACAGGTCCCAGACGTGCTCAATGGAATTGAGATCCGGGCTCTTCGCTGGCCATGGGAGAACACTGACATTCCTGTCTTGCAGGAAATCACGCACAGAATGAGCAGTATGGCTGGTGGCATTGTCATGTTGGAGGGTCATGTCAAGATGAGCCTGCAGGAAGGGTACCACATGAGGGAGGAGGATGTCTTCCCTGTAACACACAGCGTTGAGATTGCCTGCAATAGCAACAAGCTCAGCCCGATGACACACTGCCCCAGACCATGACGGACCCTCCACCTCCAAATTGATCCCGCTCCAGAGTACAGGCCTCGGTGTAACGCTCATTCCTTCGACGATAAACGCGAATCCGACCATCACCCCTGGTGAGACAAAACCTCAAAGGGCACTTTTTGAAGAGTGAAGAGCACTTTTTGCCTGTCCTGTCTGGTCCAGCGACGGTGGTTTTGTGCCCATAGGTGACCTGTTGCCGGTGATGTCCGGTGAGGACCTGCCTTACAACAGGCCTACAAGCCCTCAGTCCAGCCTCTCTCAACCTATTGCGGACAGTCAGCATTGATGGAGGGATTGTGCGTTCCTGGTGTAACTCGGGCAGTTGCTGTTGCCATCCTGTACCTTTCCTACAGGTGTGATGTTCAGATGTACTTTCCTGTGCAGGTGTTGTTACACGTGGTGTGCCACTGCGAGGATGATCAGCTGTCCGTCCTGTCTCCCTGTAGCGATGTCTTAGGTGTCTCACAGTACGGACATTGCAATGTATTGCCCTGGCCAAATCTGCAGTCCTCATGCCTCCTTGCAGCATGCCTAAGGCATGTTCACACAGATGAGCAGGGACCCTGGGCATCTTTCTTTTGGTGTTTTTCAGAGTCAGTAGAAAGGCCACTTTGGTGTCCTAAGTTTCATAACTGTGACCTTAATTGCCTACTGTCTGTAAGCTGTTAGTGTCTTAACGACCGTTCCACAGGTGCATGTTGATTAATTGTTTATGGTTCATTGAACAAGCATGGGAAACAGTGTTAAAACCCTTTACAATGAAGATCTGTGAAGTTAATTGGATTTTTACGAATTATCTTTGAAAGACAGTGTCCTGAAAAAGGGACGTTTCTTTTTTTGCTGAGTTTATATCCTGTTGCCTAGTCACTTTATCCCTACCTATACTATATGCATATATCCACCTCAATTTCCTAGTAACCCTGCACATTGACTCGGTACTGGTACCCCTTGTATATACAGTATCCAAGTTATTGCTACTCATTGTATATTTATTCCATGTATTATTATTTTTCTATTTTTTCTCTCTGCAATGTTGGGAAGCATTTCACTGTTTAGTCAACACCTGTTGTTTGCAAAGCATGTGATAAATAAAATATGATTTGATTTGAGATGATCTGCTTTCTATGAACTACAGAAGTAGCAATAAACATGCAGCAATTTCCACATCAACAAATAGACCCCAGACTAAGCTGAAGTGATTAGAGTTAGTGTGTTTTTAAAACATTAAACATCAGTTTTCTTCCAGTAGTGACATCATAGCCAATAAATCATAAATCAAGCCTAAAGACAATATTTAGGCAAAGGAGAAATGTTAGTGTAACTAGACTAACAGTGTTGACAAGAGAGCACCTGTCTCCTGGTCCCTCTGGGTGCCCTCAGCCTCTCAAAACAGCTTGCCATCACTGCTACTCAACCACTCCACATCAAAGGTACATCTTGTTAACGACTAGGCCACATTTGTTTAAGTGTTAATAATATCATTATAGTAACTAGGAAGGAGATAATAAATAGGGGATATTACCAGCTGCCTGTCTGTATTGATCTGGGGAATGAGTGTTTGTAGGGCACTGCCAAGACAACCATCTGCCAGGCTGGTTTAATATGGGCTGATTACACAGGCCATATCTGCCCGTCACAACACAGCACAGAACAGCACAGCACGAAAGACAAGACACAGCACCACACAACACATCACAACACAGCACAATAGAGGTGTGACTGCACCTGGAGTTGCATAAGGAAAACATGGGCTCTGCTGAAGCCTGATAGGAAAACATAAATCATATATAAACTTCTGCCAGTACATTGCCTTGCCTTTCATCATCAATGGAAACAGGTCTCATATCCTCTAGGGGACCCCTTCCCGTTCTTATCCCGTTAACGGGATTGATTTTGACAACAGCCAGTGGAAAATCAGAGCGTGTAAGGGCTGTCTGAAGTGAAAGTGGACCAAAACGCAGCGGAGTTAGTGTTCATCATTTAATATTTAATTGAACAACGTGAACACTATACAAAAACAAGAAAAGAGAAAACCGACAGCCAACAGTCCTGTCAGGTGCAAACACTGAACAATTACCCACAAAACCCCAACGGAAAAACATGCACTTATGTGTGACTCCCAATCAACAACAACGAACTTCAGCTGTGCCTCATTGGGAGCCACACACGGCCCAAAACAAAGAAATACAAAAACATAGAAAAAGAACATAGAACGCCCACCCAATGTAACACCCTGGCCTAACCAAAATATAGAACAAAAAAACCCTCTCTATGGCCAGGGCGTTACAGTACCCCCCCCCAAGGTGCGGACTCTGGCCGCAAAACCTGACACTGAAGGGGAGGGTCTGGGTGGGCCTTCTTACGGCGGCGGCTCAGGTGCGGGACGTGGCCTCTGCCCGCCCTTGGCGTCCCCCTCTTAGGTGGCGCACCTGGCCGCGCCGAAGGTCTGGTGGGCGACCCCGACTTTGCCCGGCTGGCGGGCGACCCTGGCTGCGCCCGGCTGGCGGGTGTCCCTTGCTGCGCCCGGCTGGCGGCTCCGGGCAGGCGGGCCACTCTGGCAGCTCCGGGCAGACGGGCCACTCTGGCAGCTCCGGGCAGACTCTGGCTGATCCGGGCAGACGGGCCGATCCGGGCAGACGGGCCACTCTGGCTGATCCGGGCAGATGGGCCACTCTGGCAGCTCCGGGCAGACGGGCCACTCTGGCAGCTCCGGGCAGACGGGCCACTCTAGCAGCTCCGGGCAGACGGGCCACTCTGGCAGCTCCTGACTGGCGGGCGGCTCTGGCGACTCCTGACTGGCGGGCGGCTCTGGCGACTCCTGACTGGCGGGCGGCTCTGGCGACTCCTGACTGGCGGGCGGTTCTGGCAGCTCCTGACTGGCGGGCGGCTCTGGCGACTCCTGACTGGCGGGAAGCTCTGGCGACTCCTGACTGGCGGGCGGCTCTGGCAGCTCCTGACTGGCGGGCGGCTCTGGCGACTCCTGACTGGCGGGTGGCTCTGGCGGCACCAGACTGGCGAGGCTGGGCTGACGCACTAGATGCCTGATGCGTGGGGCTGGTACAGGATGTGCCAGTCTGGGCACACGCACCTTAGGGCTAGTGCGGGGAGCTGGCCTGGGGCTCCATCCTCGCCCCGCCAAACTGCCCTTGTGCCCCCCTCCAAAAAATTATTGGGGCTGCCTCTCGGGTTCACTTACCAGCCGTGTTCGCCGGTCCTCGCCAGATATCCTCCGCTGCTTGGTCCTGGTATGGTGGGTAATTCTGTAAGGGCTGTCTGAAGAGAGAGTGGACCAAAACATAGCGGAGTTAGTGTTCATCATTTAATATTTCATTGAACAACGTGAACACTATACAAAAACAAGAAAAGAGAAAACCAACAGCCAACAGTCCTGTCAGGTGCAAACACTGAACAGAAACAATTACCCACAAAACCCCAACGGAAAAACATGCACTTATGTGTGACTCCCAATCAACAACAACGAACTTCAGCTGTGCCTGATTGGGAGCCACACACGGCCCAAAACAAAGAAATACAAAAACATAGAAAAATAACATAGAACGCCCACCCAATGTAACACCCTGGCCTAACCAAAATAAAGAACAAAAAACCCCTCTCTATGGCCAGGACGTTACAGAGCGCCAAATTCATAACAGCTAAAATCTCATAATTCCATTTTCTCAAACAATCAACTATTTTACACCATTTTAAAGATAAGACTCTCGTTAATCCAACCACATTGTCTGATTTCAAAAAGGCTTTACGGTGAAAGCATAAAACTAGATTATGTTAGGACAGTTCCAACACAAGAAAAACCACACAGCCATTTTCCTAGCAAGGACAGGCGTCACAAATACCAGAAATTCAACCAAAATTATGCACTAACCTTTGACGATCTTCATCAGATGACACTCCTAGGACATTATGTTACACAATACATGTATGTTTTGCTCGATAAAGTTCATATTTATATCCAAAAACAGCATTTTACATTGGCGCTTAATGTTGAGAAATGTTTTCCCTCCAACCCTCCGGTGAATGAGCACAATGAGCACACATATTAAACAAATACTCATCATAAACTTTGATCAATATAGAAGTGTTATGCACAGAATTATAGATACACTTCTCCTAAATGTAAGCGCTTTGTCAGATTTCAAAAAAGGTTCACGGCGAAAGCACAATTTGCAACAATCTGAGTACAGCCCAGAAGACACCAATAACAAGCAAACAGAAACCCGCCATCTTGGAGTCAATAAAACTAAGAAATTACATTAGAAATATTCACTTACCTTTGATTATCTTCATCAGAAGGCACTCCCAGGAACCCCAGTTCCACAATAAATGTTCGATAAAGTTAATATTTATGTCCAAATAATCCATTTTGTTCGCGCGTTAGGTTCACTATCCAAATCCACAACGCGCATGCTTACTTAGTCCAGACGAAAAGTCAAAAAAGTTATACTACAGTTTGTAGAAACATGTCAAACGATGTATAGAATCAATCTTTAGGTTGTTTTTATCATATATCTTGAATCAAATTCCAACCGGACCTATCCGTTCTCTTTAGGAGTGAATATGAACTCAGCTCGCCCCCAAGTCCTTGCGCGTGACTGAGCCCATGACTTATAATGGGACATCTACTTCCTTGTGCTGTAATTCCCATCAAATTCACCATAGAATCTTCAAACACCGTTCTAAAGACTGTTGACATCTAGTGGAAGCTTTAGGAAGTGCAAAATGAACCCTAAGTCACTGTATACAGTCAAGGCAATCACTTGAAAAAACTACAACTTCCTGCTTGACTTTTTCTCAGATTTTTGCCTGCCATATGAGTTCTGTTATACTCACAGACACCATTCAAACAGTTTTAGAAACTTCAGAGTGTTTTCTATCCAAATCTACTAATAATATGCATATTCTAGTTTCTGGGCCAGAGTAGTAACCTGTTCAAATTGGGTACGTGTTTCATCCGGCCGTGAAAATACTGCCCCCTAGCCCCAACAGGATATAGCAAGTGAAAGCCTCCTATATAATGCTTTGCTGTTCTGTATCAGTATGCATGTGTTGACATTTTGGTATTTCTCTCTGTCTCTCTGGGTACAGGTTAATCAATCCCAATGTAAAAACCTTTTTGATGGTGTCATGTGCAAGTTTGTTGCAGAATCTATAATGCAATTGAGTACAGTCAGAAACTCTATTTTAGTGTTGTGTCAAGAACAACATAAAAGACAGCCAGAGTTACAGTTTTTCCCAATTGTTTACACACTAAAACTGGCCCATCTGGCACAATGAACCAAACCTGTCACTCATTTAGCAGAACCATATACCAAATCTGCAATACTACTGGAACATGTTTTGCTTTACACTCAGATTGCAATTCTATAACTGACAATTGGGAAAATGCAACACACAATTCACTACCTTTGGCACAACCTCCACAACTACAATCTATGTGCAAATGAAAAGCAACACTGTTCAAGCTTAGCTCAATTATCAATTGATCACTTTCACATGTGCAAACATTAATTGCGTAAATGTTCACTTTGCAATCAGACCTTTGGTATGGATAAAAAGGCCACAGGTGAGTACTCCTGTGTTTGGAGAACAATGGAAGCAAACTTGGCAGAGAGAGGTAGAGGTAGAGGTAGAGGTGGAGGTAGAGGTGGAGGTGGAGGTGGATGAAGACCAAGAACAAGGTGAGTCATCTCTGATTAAATGTGGGTGACTGTGGTGGACCATGTGGTCAACCAGGGTTTGACCTTGAGAGAGGAAGGGCAGAGAGTGCAGTTCAATCTGAGCCGCTAGCATCCATCATCCTTGATGTTCCAAAATGAGAATAGGTATGTACTGCAGACATTGGACCTATCTACTACTTTTACAACTTGACAACTTTGCAATTCAATGGCTCACACACGAGACGTATGTGGCAGGTTGTACAGTCAATCATGGATTACAAAAAGAAAACCAGCCCCGTCGTGGACATCGACGTCTTGCTCACAGACAAATTAAACAACTTCTTTGCTCGCTTTGAGGACAGTACAGTGCCCCTGACAGGGCCCGCTACCAAAACCTGCGGGCTCTCCTTCACCGCGGCCAACGTGAGTAAAACATTTAAAGGTGTTAACCCTCGCAAGGCTGTCGGCCCAGACGGCATCCCTAGCCGCATCCTCAGAGCATGCACAGACCAGCTGGCTGGTGTGTTTACAGACATATTCAATCAATCCCTGTCCCAGTCTGCTGTTCCCACATGCTTCAAGAGGGCCACCATTGTTCCTGTTCCCAAGAAAGCTAAGGTAACTGAGCTAAACGACTATCGCCCCGTAGCACTCACTTCCGTCATCATGAGGTGCTTTGAGAGACTAGTCAAGGATCATATCACCTCCACCCTACCTGACACCCTAGACCCACTCCAATTTGCTTACCACCCCAATAGGTCCACAGACGACGCAATCGCAATCACACTGCACACTGCCCTAACCCATCTGGACAAGAGGAATATCTATGTAAGAATGCTGTTCATCGATTACAGCTCAGCATTTAACACCATAGTACCCTCCAAATTTGTCATTAAGCTCAAAACCCTGGGTCTCGACCCCGCCCTGTGCAACTGGGTCCTGGACATCCTGACGGGCCGCCCCAGGTGGTGAGGGTAGGAAACAACATCTCCACCCCGCTGATCCTCAACACTGGGGCCCCACAAGGGTGCATTCTCAACCCTCTCCTGTACTCTCTCCTGTACCATGACTGCGTGGCCATGCACGCCTCCAACTCAATCATCAACTTTGCAGACGACTCTACAGTGGTAGGCTTGATTACCAACAATGACGAGACGGTCTACAGGGAGGAGGTGAGGGCCCTCGGAGTGAGGTGTCAGGAAAATAACCTCACACTCAACGTCAACAAAACAAAGGAGATGCTCGTGGACTTCAGGAAACAGCAGAGTGTCAAGACTGTCCTGCTCGGCTCAGGATACCAATGACCACAATCCTGCAGAGAGATTTCATCCCCACCAGAGGAGAAGGGATCTCAAGGGATAGGAAGATGTGGGGGTTTTATGACCCCTCACGCCCATGGTAAATCTTAGGCAACAGACAAAATTCCTTTGTCCTCTCACTATGGAGAACCAGCCTCAATGGTTTCTGCCAACCACAATGGTGGTCATGACGATAGATGGAATATGAAAATGAATGTCATTTTTGTCTGGTTATTAAAGGTTAAAGGACGATGTTATTACGGAAACATTGTAACTTTAACCTGTTGGGGCTAGGGGGCAGTATTTTCACGGCCAGTAGATTTGAATAGAAAACACTCTGAAGTTTCTAAAACTGTTTGAATGGTGTCTGTGAGTATAACAGAACTCATATGGCAGGCCAAAACCTGAGAAGATTCCATGCAGGAAGTGGCCTGTCTGACAATTTGTAGTCCTTCTGTTGCATCTCTATCGAAATTACTGCATCTGTGCTGTTACCTAAGGCTTCCATTGGCTCTCTAAAGCGTTCAGAAAGCGGAATGACGTGTCTCCTGTCTCTGGGCAAAGTACAGCAGCAGAGTTTGTAAGTGGCCAGCCTGGGGACAGTGAGACTGAGATGCGCGTTCACGAGACTTCTCAATTTTTTTCTTTCACTCTTTGAATGAATACAACGTTGTCCGGATGGAATATTATCGCTATTTTACGAGAAAAATAGCATAAAAATTGATTTTAAACAGCGTTTGACATGCTTCGAAGTACGGTAATGGAATATTTTGAATTTTTTTGTCACAAAATGCGCATGTGCGTTACCCTTCGGACAGTGACCTGAACGCACGAACAAAACGGAGGTATTTGGATATAACTATGGATTATTTGGAACCAAAACAACATTTGTTGTTGAAGTAGAAGTGCTGGAAGTCCTGGGAGTGCATTCTGACGAAGAACAGCAAAGGTAATCCAATTTTTCTAATAGTAATTCTGAGGTTAGGTTGCCCCAAACTTGGTGGGTGTCAAATTAGCTAGCCTGTGATGGCCGAGCTATGTACTCAGAATATTGCAAAATGTGCTTTCGCCAAAAAGCTATTTTAAAATCGGACATAGCGTTTGCATAAAGGAGTTCTGTATCTATAATTCTTAAAATAATTGTTATGTATTTTGTCAATGTTTATCATGAGTAATTGAGTAAATTCACCGGAAGTTTTCAGTGGGTATGCTAGTTCTGAACATCACATGCTAATGTAAAAAGCAGTTTTTTTATATAAATATGAACTTGATTAAACAAAACATGCATGTATTGTATAACATAATGTCCTAGGAGTGTCATCTGATGAAGATCATCAAAGGTTAGTGCTGCATTTAGCTGTGGTTTTGGTTTTTGTGACATATATGCTTGCTTTGAAAATGGCTGTGTGATTATTTTTGGCTGGGTACTCTCCTGACATAATGTAATGCTTTGCTTTCGCTGTAAAGCCTTTTTGAAATCGGACAACGTGGTGGTTTTAACGAGACTCTTATCTTTAAAATGGTGTAAAATAGTGATATGTTTGAGAAATTTAAGTTATAGCATTTTTGAGGTATTTGTATTTCGCGCCACGTGATTCCACTGGCTGTTGAATAGAGTGGGATGCTAACGTCCCACTGGCCCAGAGAGGTTAACCTGTTAGGGCTAGGGGGCAGTATTGACACAGCCGGATAAAAAACGTACCCGATTTAATCTGGTTACTACTCCTGCCCAGTAACTAGAATATGCATATAAGTATTGGCTTTGGATAGAAAACACCCTAAAGTTTCTAAAACTGTTTGAATGGTGTCTGTGAGTATAACAGAACTCATATGGCAGGCCAAAACCTGAGAAGATTTCATGCAGGAAGTGGCCTGTCTGAGAAGTAGTGTTTCATCTTGGCTCTTTTTATTGAAGACTGAGGATCTTTGCAATAACGTGACACTTCATACGGCTCCCATAGGCTCTCAGAGCCCGGGAAAAAGCTGAACGATATCGAGGCAGGCTCTGGCTGAAACACTTTATCGCTTTTGGCAAGTGGCCGCTCAGAGTACTATGGGCTTAGGCGCGTGCCCGAGTCGACCGAATGCTTTCTTTTCTTTTGTCTGTTTACCTAAACGCAGATTCCCGGTCGGAATATTATCGCTTTTTTATGAGAAAAATGGCATAAAAATTTATTTTAAACAGCGGTTGACATGCTTCGAAGTACAGTAATGGAATATTTAGATTTTTTTTGTCACGAATTGCGCCATGCTCGCCACCCTTATTTACCCTTTCGGATAGTGTCTTGAACGCACGAACAAAACGCCGCTGTTTGGATATAACGATGGATTATTTTGGACCAAACCAACATTTGTTATTGAAGTAGAAGTCCTGGGAGTGCATTCTGATGAAGACAGCAAAGGTAATAACATTTTTGTTATAGTAAATCTGACTTTGATGAGTGCTAAACTTGCTGGGTGTCTAAATAGCTAGCCCTGTGATGCCGGGCTATCTACTGAGAATATTGCAAAATGTGCTTTCACCGAAAAGCTATTTTAAAATCGGACATATCGAGTGCATAGAGGAGTTCTGTATCTGTAATTCTTAAAATAATTGTTATGCTTTTTGTGAACGTTTATCGTGAGTAATTTAGTAAATTCACCGGCAGTGTTCGGTGGGAATGCTAGTCACATGCCAGTCACATGCTAATGTAAAAAGCTGGTTTTTGATATAAATATGAACTTGATTGAACAAAACATGCATGTATTGTATAACATAATGTCCTAGGGTTGTCATCTGATTAAGATCATCAAAGGTTAGTGCTACATTTAGCTGTGGTTTGGGTTTATGTGACATTATATGCTAGCTTGAAAAATGGGTGTCTGATTATTTCTGGCTGGGTACTCTGCTGACATAATCATCTAATGTTTTGCTTTCGTTGTAAAGCCTTTTTGAAATCGGACAGTGTGGTTAGATTAACCAGAGTCTTATCTTTAAAATGGTGTAAAATAGTCATATTTTTGAAAAATTGAAGGTTTTGCATTTCTAAGGTATTTGAATAACGCGCCACGGGATTACACTGGCTGTTGAGTAAGCGTCCCACCTAGCCCATAGAGGTTAAGAGTTTTCCTAGTATTTGCTTGATGTTTATACATTGTACGTTGTGTGGAAAATGTTCAAATCAAAGAGCATGTTTTGGTAAAGATGAAATGTGATGTTAGTTGTCTAAAATTGGATTGGAGTTAAATCTAGACCTTGCCTCTTAACTTGGTACGCCCAGAGAATTGCCCTAAAGGCAGTTACGCCCACTTCTGACCCGAGGGTATAAGACATGTGAGTTAAGAATTAACAGATCAGACTAAGTGACCCGAGCTGCAGCCAAGGTCTAAAATGTCAACGAACCCAAAACGCAACACAAGGTTGAAGAGAAAGAAATATTTTTTCTACCCATGCTACGGATGAGTAGCTGTGTCTAAGCGGGTGAATTCAAGCCGGACCACCTAGCTTCCACTCTCCATTGAATCGTGGTATCTACACTGTTTCATTCCTACGCTGTGAGCTCTGAGCTACAGAGCTGTCTGTCCTCAGAAGACCCCCTTCAGAGCAAGGGCGAGGAATCAGACCACTAAGCCAAAAGGACACTGACATCGTGAGGACAACCAGAGAGTTGCGCCGGAGAAGTGCGTCATTGAGAAGCCTAAACGACCCAAGCGGAGCTTCCCATCTGAGACCTCCAACACGTAATTACATCATTATATTCTGACCCATAAGAGCGGCAGTTCGGGGCAAGGCTAGGTTTAAATAAGCATTGCTGACAAATGCACCCAAATGTATATTTCTCTCGTGTACTTTCTCTTTTTCTCCCTATTTTAATCCCCATTTTGGGTAACACGCGCCATAGTGTGTTGGCCCCTTATACTAAGTTCTAATCAATAGCCTAGACTGTGTTTTGTGTATGTGTATCTTTTATCATCATTTTAGCTTTCTAGTAAATAAATAATCAACTAAAATTGGTGTGGTACAAACTCATTGGTGGGACCCGGGTTTGTGCAGATTCCCGGATTATGCGACGTTCAGAATGAGACTGTAGAGGAAATTGATTAATTAGCGACTGTTGTAAAATCGATATTCTGATATTCTCGTATTTTTCTATGGTAGAGTAGGTCAGGGTGTGACTGGGGGGTTTTGTCTAGTTTTATTTTTCTATGTTATGTTCTAGTTTCTTTTTTCTATGTTGGAGTTTTCATATGATTCCCAACTAGAAGCAGCTGGTCATCGTTGTCTCTAATTGGGGATCATATTTAAGTAGTTGTTTTTCCCATTTGTGATTATTTTGAGTTAGTGCATGTTGCACCTCTTCATCATGGTTTGTTGTTTTGTTTATAGTTTATTGTATGTCTTGCATAGTTTCACATATAAATAAAGATGTGGAACGATACCCACGCTGCGCCTTGGTCTCCTTCATATGACGGACCTGAATCTCCCACCACCAAAGGACTAAGCAGCGTGGCCAGGAATGGACATGGGAAGAGATCCACACTCGCCCTGAGGTGCATGTTACCAGTCTGGCGCCACCTGTGCCAGCCCCACGCATCAGGCCTCCAGTGCGCCTTCCCGTTCCAGAGCTTCCAGCGACAGTTCCCAGTCCAGAGCTTCCGGCAACAGTTCCCAGTCCAGAGCTTCCGGCGACGTTTCCCAGTCCAGAGCTTCCGGCGACGTTTCCCAGTCCAGAGCCTCCAGCGACGTTTCGCAGTCCAGAATCTCCTGAGACGTTCCGCAGTCCGGAACCTCCTGAGACGGACCACAGTCCGGAACCTCCTGAGACAGTCCACAGTCCGGAGTCTCCAGCGACGGTCCGCGGTCCGGAGTCTCCAGCGACGGTCCGCGGTCCGGAGTCTCCAGCGACGGTCCGCGGTCCGGAGTCTCCAGCGACGGTCCGCGGTCTGGAGTCTCCAGCGACGGTCCGGAGTCTCCAGCGACAGTCCGGAGTCTCCAGCGACGGTCCGGAGTCTCCAGCGACGGTCCGTGGTCCACTCGCATTAACATCTGCTAACCATGTGTATGTGACCAATAAAATTTGATTTGATTTAGTACAACATAAAGTACAGTAAAGACTGTAGATTCCAATACATAGTCTAAGGGGAAACAAAGTAAATGTTTAATGTATTACTGTATGTATGTAATTGGGAACATGTTTATCTTGTATACTGTATTACTGTAGTGTTTACTGTACTGTTTGCTATTTTGTGTTTGTAGAACTGAAAGATGACCACCACGTGGTGGTAGAACGCGTCTTTTTACAGACTAACAGGAGGCTGCCATTATGCAAATGGTAGTTGAAAATAATCTCATATGACTGCGGGAAATCCAACAACCGATAATTGAAAACCCTGCCATCTTCCATAACATCAGAGTGAGCTTATCAACCATAGACCGCATCCGAAACACCGTCTCTTGATGAAAGAAATCTAGAGTCCCATTTGAAAGGAATTCCCAAAGAGTGGAGGATAAACGGTATGAATATGTGCAAGTAAGTCATGTACTGGTATTACACTCTTGAAACATTAGAGACTCATTGATGTCGCTAGTGAACTTTACTATACAGCAATTACAGTTTTTACAGTCATTTCAGAGAATGCAAATCCCATCCCCCAGGAACTCATATTCATAGATGAGGCTGGATTAAATGTAGCAAAGACGAGGAGGAGAGGAAGGAACATCATTGGTCAACGAGTCATCATTGAGGTACCTGGCCAGAATGGGGGAAATGTCACCATATGCGCTGCTATGAGCCACAATGGGGTCCTCCACCACCATGCCACCCTTGGACCATACAACACTGCCCATCTCCTTAATTTCCTGAAACACCTTACATGACAATCTTCTTCAGCCAAAGCAGAGAGGGACAGGTAATTCTGAGCAGCAAATGTGCGTTCTAATTTGGGACAACGTGAGTTTCCATCGGGCTGCTCAGGTCCACAACTGGTTCGATGACCATCCCAGGTTTACAATTCTCTATCTCCCATCATATTCCCCCTTTTTCAACCCCATTGAGGAGTTGTTTTCAGCATGGAGGTGGAAGGTGTATGATTATAAACTCCATGAATATATGGCCCTTCTCCAGGCAAGGCCTGTGGTGGCATTCTATCAGAGTCCTGTCAGGGCTGCATGCGTCATGCCAGAAGATATTTCCCCCACTGTCTGGCCAAGGAGAATATCGCCTGTGATGTTGATGAAAATCTGTGGCTGGACCTAAACAACAGACATGACATTTTGTTTTCACAGTGGATTATTGGTTTCTCCTTGTTCTTGGTCTTCCTCCACCTCCACCTGCTAAGTTTGCTTCCATTGTTTTCAAACACAGGAGTACTCACCTGTAGCCTTTTTATCCATACCAAAGTCTGATTTCAAAGTGAGCATTTATACAATTAGTGTCCGCACATGTGAAGAGGGAAAGTGATCAATTGGTAATTGAGCTTAGCTTGTTGAAGTGTCGTTTTTCTTTTGCACAATAGATTGTAGTTGTGAAGGTTGTGCCAAAGGTAGTGAATTTTGTGTTGTGTTTTGCAAAATGTTTGTTATAGAATTGCAATCTGAGTGTAATGCAACACATGTGCCAGTAGTATTGCAAATGTGGTGTATGGTTCTGCTAAATGAGTTACAGGTTTGGGTCATTGTGCCTCATGGGCCAGTTTTAGTGTGTAACAATTGGGAAAAACTGTAACTGTATGTTTACATTTATACTGTATGTGTGCTTACAGTATGCTCTTTGACATGTATTAAGTCATGTTGAAATATAAAACTTTGTTGTTTGAGTACGCACAAACAATATACAGCACAATAGCTCAATCTTAGTCTTCACACTAGTGTGATCTCGGTTGTCACTAAGTCAGATTAATTTGATGTGTGTGTCTCATTTGTATGCAGAGTTTCATTTTAAGCAGGGAGTACATGGTGTTTCATTTTGCAAGATGTCTGTAGGGTTTGTGGAAATTGGTTAGCTTTTTTGTGTTTTATGTTTAGGGTTTGAGTACCTGAGATGTAGTTTCAGCAAATGTGTGTCAACAATTGGGAAAAACTGTAATATTGACTGTAGACATCCATAAAGAATATGTAGAGTATTTTGAATGGGCCACTGCTCTGATCCACTTAAAGATGTTGAAACGGAACAAGAGCAACACACCCCCTTCATCTTGTCCCATACTCACCACCGAGGACGACAAAGCACCAGCAGGAGATGATGAGCGCTTGCCAGTTGGAACCTCCTGTGAAAAACATCAGACACATTAAAATGAAGTAAAATCCCAGGTGAGAAATTATCTCATTGTCACCTGAAAGTGGCCAAGTAAACATCAGACTCCCTCTCTTTGCCAGTATTAGGCTGAATCCCAATTCTCCACCCTTTTCCTAACTATGGTGGAAACTCCCTCTAGCCAATGATTACACAAATCCAATGTTTTTGAATCTATAATGGGAAGTAGGACAGTGCACACTTTGGGTGAAGGGTGGACAACCGCGATGCAGCCTTAGAATGTAATATGGTGTGTCCTATTGACTGATATGATAACAATGTTTTCACAACTTCTTGAGGGACATCACGCAGTTATTACATCTGGCAGGTTTGTTCTAACTTCAAGCACAAATTAATGTCATTAATCACTATTCCGATCACACCTGCGGGACAGGTACAGGATGGCAACAACAACTGCCTAAATTACACCAGGAACACACAATCCCTCCATCAGTGCTCAGACTGTCCGCAATAGGCTGAGAGAGGCTGGACTGAGGGCTTGTATGCCTGTTGTAAGGCAGGTCCTCACCAGACATCACCGGCAACAACGTCACGTATGGGCACAAAACCACTGTCGCTGGACCAGACAGGACTGGCAAAAAGTTAGGTTTTGTCTCACCAAGGGTGATGGTCGGATTCGCGTTTATCGTCGAAGGAATGAGCATTACATCGAGGCCTGTACTCTGGAGCAGGATCGATTTGGAGGTGGAGAGTCCATCATGGTCTGGGGCGATGTGTCACCGCATCATCGGACTGAGTTTGTTGTCATTGCAGGCAACCTCAACGCTGTGCATTACAGGGAAGACATCCTCTTCCCTCATGTGGTACCCTTCCTGCAGGCTCATGCTGACGTGACCCTCCAGCATGACAATGCCACCAGCCATACTGCTCGTTCTGTGCATGATTTCCTGCAAGACAGGAATGTCAGTGTTCTGCCATGGCCAGCGAAGAGCCCGGATCTCAATACCATTGAGCACGTCTGGGACCTGTTGGATCGGAGGGTGAGGGCTAGGCCCATTCCTCCCAGAAATGTCTGGAAACTTGCAGGTGCCTGGGTGAAAGAGTGGGGTAAGATCTCACAGCAAGAACTGGCAAATCTGGTGCAGTCCATGAGGAGGAGATGCACTGCAGTACTTAATGAAGCTGGTGGCCACACCAGATACTGACTGTTACTTTTGATTTTGACACCCTCTTTGTTCAGGAACACATTATTCCATTTCTGTTAGTCACATGTCTGTGGAACTTGTTCAGTTTGTCTCAGTTGTTGAATCTTGTGTTCATACAAATATTTACAGATGTTAAAGTTTGCTGAAAATAAACGCAGCTGACAGTGAGAGGACGTTTCTTTTTTTGCTGAGTTAATTTTTTTGTTGGCTATCCAAAATGTGTAATCATCAAATACTTCACCAAGCAGAGGGGAGGATAGAGATAAAATGGACAGAATATAAGTAGAACCGAATCACCCGACATCCCCATGCCTCCTCAAATACGGCTGTCTTGAAGGATACACTAGTGAAATGAATACTATTGACATGGCAGGAGCATATTAAAAGTACTGACGGGCTGGCCGATTCAGTTGTTAAACATTTACACAGACATCTATTAACCCTTGTGTAGTCTTAACATTCTGTATACTCCCCTTGTCCTAAGGGTAAAAAATGACCCGCCTTCACTAAACCCCTAAAATAAAGCAGCTTAATTGAATTTTATTTTACATGAAGAAACAACCTGTCATTCATCACAAACTTTGTGAATATCTGGGTTTTCCCTCTTCACAATGCAGAAAGACTGCATTAAATCAGTAGCAGAAATGGGCAGAAAGTAGTTTTGAATGCATTTTATTGAAGGGAAACAATAACAGTCTTCAACTTTTTTGGCAACATGGGCAGTATTCTTATATACTGTACAATGAGGAATTCAACTACAAAATACTAGTCTTCTCCCATTTTTTTAACCATTGCCCCCACCCACAAGGTGTATAAACAACAATCATAAATAAGAATAAAATAAGATGATACAAAACAAAAATGACACCATGCACCAGCACATGTAGGACAGTATGTAAGTGTGTGTGCATGGACTTTGCAGATGTATTTCTCACATGTGCAGCACATAGTAATTGTTTTACAGTCCTTCTTTGGGGGGCAGAATTGGCATCTCCTCCTCGTGCCTGCCCCAGCTGCAGCGCAGGTGGATCAGGACAAGATTCAGCCTGAACAGCTTTCACAAGTGCTGCAGAGGCTGCTGTGCGGGGGAGGCACTCCCTTCTTTGAATGTGTGAGGTTACAAGTGCCTTTCCCAGCTGCTGCAGGAACACCCTCCTCTTGTTCCGCTTATCAGGCATCAGGGTTGATCTTGTTCCATATCACAAAGGCATTGTATGAGGACACATCAATGATGTTATGGAATATGACCAGGGGCCAGCGGGCAGTCATCTTCCTGCAGCTGTAAGTTCCAATCACCTTGTCCAGATTGTCCACGTCTCCTTTGTTGTGGTTGTAGCCCAGGATGATGGCTGGCTTCCAGTCCTCACGATCACTGATCTCAGCCGTTTTGTGCAGTGTGGTCAGAAGGACAAAATTCTTGTTCCTCTTTGGGAGGTAAGAAACTAGAGTGGTGGTGGGGGTGAAGGCAAACTTTGATGAGAAGGCCTCTCTCCGCCTTGTTGCAAGGAGTGCAGAGGGGAGCTCAAGCTTGTTCTTTCTAACTGTCCAACCATGGTGACCTTCCTCTTCAGGAGCTGCTGGCTGAGTTCAATCAGTAGCACACATAATCTCAATTTCTCATTGTGTGTGTGTGTGTGTGTGTGTGTGTGTGTGTGTGTGTGTGTCTCTTTGTGGTTTTTGTGGTGTGTAAATGATTTTATAAATGCCGGGTCAAAAATGACCCTAAGACAATCTTTGCACCCTGGTGGTGTACAGCTTCCATGGAAATATGAACAAAGGCGATGTTTCACTTTTCCTAATGTTGGCATCACTCTAGGAAAAGTAATCAAAGTTCAAATTCAAAACAAATATCATTTAGGGAGTTTTCTCTGTTGTTAAACATAGTGGCAGGTATTTTTTTTACCTTTAAAATAACACAAGGCTTAAGAGTATAAGCTCCAGAAAATAGGACATCCAGATGTCAAGTTCACCTATATATCCAGATTAGATTAGAATGAAGTTGCAGATGAATTATGTATTGCACATCACTTCAGTCCTCAAGAGGATTTAGCTAACAGAGTAATCACTTGTCAGTTCATCTCTCCAATGTGGTAAAGCTGAAGACAGAGGATGGTTCAGGTTGGAGGGGGGAAATTACAATAATGTTGTCCTGTTCTGACATACACAAAGAAAATTATACATATTTGAATATCGTGCTTTCGTTTGCTCGCTAATTGTTATGGAATATATGCCAAATTAAGCCTTTGGAGAGTTCTCACTTACACAACCTGTTTTTCTAGCTTTTCCAGATTTGGTCAGTCTTGTCAAAAGCATTAACAATTCAAAACTTTTCAAGTTTGAGCACGTTTAATTCAAACAGGGGTGAGGGGAAATGCTGAACAAGGCACATTGTATCTCCAACTAATCCATGACGGTTCTTTATCAGCAGAATCCCACAGATATTCCAAAACCTTGTCACCTTCATTAAAATTACAGAAACTCTGTCTTTAAACAAACTTTGAGGAAAGTAGAAGTTAATACAAAGCAAACTTGTTTAAAGAATGCAAAGAAATACATCTGAAGTTCAGTCTCTTTCTAGAGTTCATTTTAGGGCTTTAAACACAAGGCTCTGGAAAACAGAGATAAACCTAAAGATGAAAGTCTGAAAATGTGCCTTTATTTGTATGCTTGTGTGGGACCACAAACAGTTTCATATAAATACACTGTGACAGGAGAATGGGCTTTGCAGGGTCTATTGACACTGCCCTCTGTAAACTGTGTCAATGTACTGTATGCCCTCTTTCTTATCTTCCTAATTATTCTGATTTATTTACCTGTACTCCCTGCATTTCCTATACACATTATATTCATGTAGGTGGGGTTGATGTTTGTTTTCCTACAGTATTGGAGATGTTATCTCTCCTGAATCATCTTTCTCTTGTCTCTACCCCCTGCAGTGAGAGAGGGTATAAGGGAACAACTCCGTATAATTTGTGACCTGAGTTTATTTGTCCCCTTTCACCGATCTGGGATTTTGAACATCCGCTACCCTGTTGAGGCCTGTGGAGCCATTCTCTTTCCATGCACAGTAGAGGGTCACGTAGAAGTTGTCTCATCTGGTAAGCAGGTGTGACTGCTGCATCCATGGGGCTTTGTCTGATAACAAGCTATTTCCTCCTTGATCTCTTTGTCGGTCTCTCTCTCAACCCTAATTGCCAAATGAATAAGATAATTAGCACACAATATATCACATTTGATCAGACTTAATTGGGTTGTTTTGTGAATGGATGTCAATTTGCCTGGCAGAAAGGATCAGAAAGGGAATTTAAGGTGCAAGGTTGAATTTTGATAACTTTTTCTCTGACTAAGCAGGGCCTCAGTAACATCCTGGTGCCCCACTTGTCACACTTAGCCCCAATATTTCTGGAGAGAAATGGTTACATTACTCCAGGCTTTGAACACTTCTGCTGCAGTAATCCACTCCTGCACTTTGTGTCTTATCACCCACTTCCCCTGGGTTTCAACTCCCTCATCTCAACAAGCACTGGTGCTTTTGCAAAGCATTCACAGTCCTTAGATCCAAGGTCTTTCTCTCTCTGAGACTTCTAAATATTATAATAGTGTGTACCGGTAATTTGTATAATTATAAAACATAATTTGTGAGAAAAAAAACACAGTCAGCGCTACGTAGTGAGATGAATCAAGAATGCAGTTTGGCAGAACATGATGAACATAACAATTAGGACTAACAATGTCCATCCAACCAACTGACATGATCAGAATGCATAACTGTAAAAAAAAATATACAGCTGCAACAACTAATAAATACCAAATACATAAAGTCACTTCAAAAAATTCATAACTTGGTGATAGGGTGGCAGGTAGCCTAGCGGTTAGCGCGTTGGACCACGAATACTCGAGCCAACGAGATGAAAAATCGGTCAATGTGCCCTTGAGCAAGGCACTTAACCATAATTTGCTCCAGGGTCACCGTAATACTATAGGCTGACCCTGTAAAACAACACATTTCACTGCACCTATCCAGTGTATGTGACAATATAACTTTTGGGGGGTTGATGAATGGCAGGTTGTAATGACCTTAATTGTAAAAAGAAGCATAAAAAGCTTAAGTCAACAACACTTCCAATTGGTGGACAAAAATAGTGTCACTTCCTCAGTGCTCTGTGAGCATGATTGTGTATGTTTGTATTATGTCTGATGATTAAAAGGCTCTGGGTTGGAACAAATTGAATTCTGTGTGTCTCCTATTTGTGCGTGTACATGGTGGGTTGTTTGCTGATAAACCGGAGCTTGCCACTAATAGAATCCCAGGTTATTTCCAGAGACAGTCAACAGGAAATGATACAGATATCTTAGGTGTCACAACAATACACCAGTAATATATCTCTGACATAACTTATTTATTTTATGTTTTTCCCCACATAATAATCAACCTCAAAGGTCACATACTTTGTACTAATTGTATAGCATACCCTACATGCAATAGAGATTGTTCTCAAATATCTGCACACTCTACCACTAAGATCTCCTCTCTCTCTCAATGGACATCGTGCCTATAAGTAATACAGCAGAATGTTTGTGCTGCAGTTTCTCCATCATGTGGCCTTAGATGGAGCTGCAGTCTCAGTCACAAGAAGTTTGGGGCTTGATCACCCTGTATAGAGATATGTGAGCTAGATAGCTGGAGTATTTATACACATCCTGTAAGATAACATGGTGTCTAAGATAGCTGAGCATTATATAGTTCAGTATTCCAAAATGGCAGAATTTGTTAGGTATTGCCTGTCTATTAGCCTGTCAATTCATAGAGATTCATGAACGACTGCGGGTACCAAGGTAATTAGTGAACTAGGCTAAGGCAAGGCATGTGTATTTGCTAGTATAGTATAGTTAATTAATTTGTTTTATCTGCTGGATAAAAGGTCGGAAAAGCCCAATATCAGAGGGCAACATTCGTTTTTTTATTTCGACATAAAGGTTCTCAACATCCAAACAGTGGCATGGTGTACATTACAAGGGATTTAACCAGTCAGCACTCATGAACAGAGAGACATGAGAGAGAGAGAGAGAGACATGAGAGAGAGAGAGACATGCGAGAGAGAGAGAGAGACATGAGAGAGAGACATGAGAGAGACATGAGAGACAGAGAGAGACATGAGAGACAGAGAGAGACATGAGAAACAGAGAGAGACATGAGAAACAGAGAGAGACATGAGAGAGAGAGACATGAGAGAGAGAGACATAAGAGAGACAGAAAGAGAGAGACATAAGAAAGACAGAGAGAGAGAGACATGAGAGAGACATGAGACATGCGAGAGAGACATGCGAGAGAGACAGACGAGAGAGAGAGACATGAGAGAGAGAGAGACATGAGAGAGAGAGAGACATGAGAGAGAGAGAGACATGAGAGAGAGAGAGACATGCGAGAGAGAGAGACATGCGAGAGAGAGAGAGACATGCGAGAGAGAGAGAGACATGCGAGAGAGAGAGAGACATGCGAGAGAGAGAGAGACATGCGAGAGAGAGAGAGACATGCGAGAGAGAGAGACATGCGAGAGAGAGAGACATGAGAGAGAGAGAGAGAGAGACGAGAGAGAGAGAGACATGAGAGAGAGAGAGAGAGCGAGATGGTAAACAGTATGGCGAGAACTGACACTCACCACCACAGGCACTCAGCCAGTTTGGTCTCTGAATGTTACTTCATAAGCATTGTTATTAGCCAACATACAACATCCATTACCCAGGTTTAGCATACATTCCAGAAATCAAAACACTTCCTTGAAGAGAACATCATATACAGCTCATAGAAGAAGAGAGTTCACCATGTGCCTTATAAACCATGCAAGTAGAGGAGTAACACTGCAATGGTGCGTTCACTTTGTAGGAGGGTGATGAGTATATGAGTAGAAGAAGTAAAGGTTCAACCACAGCAGAGACAGTTCACAGAGACAGAAAACAGAAAGAAAGGATGAAATGACTATCAGAGATGATTTCACTGAACGATGCCATAAATGAGTCAATGTACAGCAGTCCAAGTCTTCTTTATAAATCTCTTACCCCTCCAGGAATCAACTAGAGCATATTAGACAATCAATCATACAAGTAAATACTACATTTCAGTCATTCTGGTAGTATGACATCTGAAGGGTTCATAGTAATTCCTCTATAGCAATGAGTACAGTACATATTTACATCACTTGTTTTCTTGATATTCCTCAGATGAAATAATGTTTTGGGAAGGGGAAAATATGAGTGAATATCAAACATGACTGACTTACTATATTGTTAAAAAAGGTAATTATACAAGTTCATTAAAAACTGATGATGTGCACAAAAGGCACTTACTCATTTTAGACATAAATAAACTAAATACTAATAAACAAATATATACATTTTACTTTTGCAAATCAACATTTAGTATGTGTTTTACTTTATCTTTGAAAATACAGCTTATGTATGTTTGAGAAAAATGAACTTGAATGGACTCTTCAGTTATACCGATGAGAACTGTGGTTAATACAAAAATGTTATGTAATTCTTGTAGTTCAACGGGACTGAAAAAAAACATGATTTGGTTGTCATCAGTGACAGTTCCTATTGATGGAGAGTGCCATCTGTTTACGCATACCTGACCAGAATCACAGTACTTCTAGTTAAAGCAATACCATATATGACCAGCAGAGGGTGTACGTGTATAACTTCTGTTGTTTGAATTGTCTGTGTGCCCTGCCTGTAGGCTAGAATCTATCCAGCAGGGGGCACTATAACAGATGGAGGAGGACAGAATTGACTGTAATGTTTGCTGTAAACAAAATGCACATGGCAAGCAAATGACTGGGATGGGATCATGACAACTTTTTCCAGTGAAAGTATGTATGTATCTCATAGGAAACTATGTGTATGAAATCAAGATTTTGCACACATAACAGTGGCTGAATAATGTACATATGATTGATATTGGAATCACAGCATGAGATTCAGGTTGATATATCTGTCCTTGATTTTTTGTTCCACCTTGGCTGCCAATACACTTCCATTGCCCACATGTTACTGCTACATGTTAGTGACAACAGGTAGTCACATATTCCAAAATGGTTAACTACTAGGGTATAGCCCAACCCTCGAAAGGAAAAGGCCTAAACATTAAGTCACTTGTGCGTTTTACAGAGGAAAGGCACCGCAAACAGTCATTGTTCAATTGTCACATTGTTTGTGTCAAATGGTACAGCATAAAACATGCAGGGCAGGGCATGCGGTATATAAGGCAGTCCAAACACACAACTATAGGACTGAGCAGAGGCAGGAGCGGGCTTGGGCCAGCTCAGGCTACAATTTAACATGGCAGCTACAGCATATGCTACAGTGTCATCTTCTTTCAGTACGCACTTATATTTCCTCGCTACAAAGGACTGAAAACAAGAAGTGGGATGAGACACTGGAACATGACAGTGAGGATGTTATAACCAAGGGGAGGAGAGGTAAGGAAGGTAAAACCACTGTTCCGCTGTTATTATATCACAACATTTACGGTTCAATTCTCAGGCAACACTGGAGTTGTCTAGGGAAGGTATCACATTTCAGATCAAAAGGAATATTGTAACAGTACTTTGCAACATATTTTGCGCGTAGAAAGTATTACATAAATCAGACTCGAACAGGCAAGAGGTTGCTTTAAAGATGGCAAAGTGTGTATAGTATGAAATCGGGTGCGTCTAAGGAACACAAATTAGTGTCTAGTTGTGGACTGACTTCACACAGGTTACAGTGTCAGCAGAAGACAGGCTCTTGTGTTGACCTCTAGAGCTGTTGGAACAGTGAGGGGCTATGGGGTAAAGGGCCATGGTCAACAGTATTCTCACAGTATTACAAACTCAGAAAACAGGGCTCAAACCTTACCATGGCAAACTATGGTATAATACACTCGTTTTACTGTCTTAAATCTGAATAATATCTTGGAAGTATTTATATGAGGAACGATAAAGCATTTCAACAACAATACAAATGAAATAAAAGCAGACTGGACTCAACTGGAGACTGACTTGGCCTTATTTTCAGTGCATGCAGAACTGCTGTGGGCAGAAGACAGAACATCAGGATCCATTTGAGTAGAGAAGCACAAATGTAGTTTTAACTCATAAATACAATGTGTGGTATGATGACATCCACATGTCCACATACTCTAAACACAACTGTCAGTGCTGTGATGTGTATGACAAAGGGAAGAAAATAACAAAGGAAGCGGAACCCTTTTGATATTTTTGCGTTGTTTGCTGGTTGATTATTTGGGTTTGTTTTTTGACAATGCCATTCACATCTACTTGCCTGTTCCGTCTTGGCCTGTACAAGATTAACAGACACAAAAATACATACTGATCAATAACTATATACATACTGATCAATAACTATATACAAGTTAAACTACATTTTGACCACAGGTTTCTTACAATTAGTTGGTATATTGGTTCAAGTTTCTGCATCTCATATACGTATACAATGTTGACATGTTGTTACTTTGTTGAACATCCCTTATACTACAGTACAAACAAAAGGCATAACAACTTCAAGTAAGTCTCTATTTACAGCCAAAAGGCAGATGGCCATCTTGGTTTCAGTCTCTTAGAAGCAGTCTGGTAGACTGAGTGTCCAGTCCATACACACCAGTAAGGACGGATCAGACATCATCTGGACAACCAGTGCAGGATGAAAACCATTGGCAAAATTACACAAGTACTTCTTCACGTCTTGCAGTCAATGAATCTCTAAAAAGCGGGGCCTGGCCACAGACATTTAATTTTGAGATAAAAACGAAAACAAAAAAATTACTTTTACTTTGAGGTGATTTTATTCATTCTTTTCAAGTCCGTTTTCACATCAAGCTTCAGAGTGTTGAGTTAATATGCTATCAAACCCCTACAGGCTCTCCACCTGCCATCACTATGGCAACTCAGGCTCACTCCATGAGCTTTCTGAATTCAAGAAATAAAGTGAAACTCAAAACAAGGAGAGGGAAAATCCACACCTGTTCTCCGAGAACATATTGACAACACATCATCGCATTTCTATGGGCTTTCCTCTCCCCCTCAAGCTGTTGCAACATGAAAACCCTGAGTCTCCCTCAGAGTTACATTGTGCCTGACTTGTCCCCGGCTGCATTAGCTGCGGAGCTAGCCGCGGCAGTGCTGTTGGGGAAGATCTTCTCAGTGGGGGTGACAGCAGGGCTTCCTACCCCGGAGGAACTGGAGCTGGAGGAGCGGTGCCCTGTGGGGGGCGGGCGGACAGGCCTCATGGGCGGGGGGCGCAGCTGGGCTCCGGCCAGACGGGCCGACAAGGCGGGCTTAAAGGTGGACATCATTTCAGAGGTGGAGCTGCTGCTGCGGCGCATGGCGGCGTCCGGGTCGCGGATCATGATGGTGTGGAGGGGGCTGCCGGGCTCCGAGTTCACAGGCTTCTTCATGGTGGTGTCGAGGGTATCCAGCACCACGTCTGGTGCCTGCTTGCCCATGTTTTGGCGCTCCAGCTCACGCAGCTCATGTAGGGCCGTGGTCATGGTCTTCTCTATGTCCTGACATACACAAAGTACACAGAAAATGTGAAAGGAGATAATTAATTTGATATAATTGCTATGCCAAGCTAGGCTAAGTTAAGTTTAGCAATGGCAGTAGCCACTGATGCTGAGAGTCTAATGCAGAACTTTCTGTGCTTTTTATTCAGCTCCATTCCCCCGTGACATAGGTGTGTCCATCTTTCAGCGCCAGACTGTCTCTAACATTTACACTGAGACAGGGCTGCTTCACCCAGACACATAGACAGACAGAACAGCAGGACATCTGCCTCTGCTCTCCCAGACACCACCTCTCTCTGCTCCCTCTCCTCACGCAGTACAGCCCAAAGCAACGGCACCAAATGAAGAGATGAACATCCCCTTTTAATGGCTGACACTCATTAACACAGTCACAATCGCACACACTCTCTCACACAATCACACACACACTATCACACACACACCACACACCACACTATCACACACACACACACACACACTATCACACACACACACACACACACACACACACACACACACACACACACACACACACACACACACACACACACACACACATTTTGTTCTTCTATTCTCGTGGGGACCTAAAATGTATTTCCATTCAAAATCCTATTTTCCTTAACCCCTAACCTTAACTCTTACCCCAATTCTAACCCTAACCCCTAAGCTTAAAATAACCTTTGCCCTCATGGGGACATGAGAAAGGTCCCCACGAGCGAGCATTTTACTTGTTTTACTATCCTTGTGGAGGCTTTTGGGGATTTTAGATCTCCACAAGGATAGAAGAACCATCCCACCCACCCACCCGCCCACCCACCCACACCCACACACACACACATTAGCTGATCAGAACTTTTCCATTTCAAAATCTGCCTCTATTCCTTTTCCAGTTAGCCGACGCAGGGCTTGTGCTGCCATTATCAATGATCATTAGTACTCATTTCAGCATCGACATGAAATGCATTCTGCTTCCTGAGGCTGTTGGGGAGTTGCAGCGATGAGACAAAATCGAAATTGTGGAGAAAAAAATAAATTATATATATATATTTTTTAAATGGACAGGTGATTCCATTCCATATTGTGTGAGGTTCTATGACTGATAAGGTTACATGGCATGGGGAAAAGAGGTTATGCAGTTATACATTGGGCAGAGGTAATACTTTAGAACCTGGGTCTGTTAGGTCAGTGAGGGTCATACCTCTGCCAGCGCATCAGCCTCCAGTGACTTGTGGTCCCCCAGGCTGCTGTGGCGTGTGGCCCCTGGTACGTGCCTCAGGGGGTGGCCCTCGGGGTAGACCTTCCTGTCAGCATAGTTGATGCTGCCCGCACTGCCAAATGTTCCCAGGCGCCTCTTCTCCGGGCTCTCCATGCGACTCCTGCTCACTGCCACCTTGTGGGGGCTACTGGGACAGGCTGCGGCCCGCGGGGGTGTGTCTGTGCCCCGGGGAGGGCTGTGGGTCTCTCCGCTGCGGCGCTGAGGGATGGCGGCCCCGTCAGAACGTAGCCTCACCCTGAGGAGAGAGACAACATCACAGTCACAAAGAGTAGTATTAGGTTGGCCCTGGACACTGATCTAAAAAAAAAACATTTCAATGGGTATTCCTTCCCAGTCGTTACCCACCTCCCCATGACTCCTCCAAAGTTGCAGTCGGGGGAGTGTTCACACGGTGATGGGACGTCGTTTTTAGATGAGGCCTTGTCATCCAGCAGTGGTCCGCTGCTCGCCTCGCTGTCCGCCTTCTGACTGAGATTATCTGAGAACGCATCATCCCTGAAAGGAGAGAGAGAAAGAGAGGAGAGATGATAGAGTGTGGTAGAGATCTTATTTAGATTGTTGTTTATTCAAACTAATTGGTCCATATTTACAGCAGGCTCTGGTTTTCAATCTGCAGTCAGTTTATAGGATCCAGACAGATGGGGGAGCCACTTCACTGACTCCTTTTGAACATTGATCATTCCAAAGTATTCCTAACACAGAAAGGAGCAATACGATATAAAATTCTTACCTTACTGTTGACTCAACATCCAAATGGATTAATCAAACAGACACCAGCGATGATTAGTCACACTATAATTCGAGACTACGCGGCTCATCTTTCAAATGATTGTGTACATTTATAACGGGAATTCATATCTGAGGGTGTATTTAATTCATTCATGAAAAACTTAAACCATGCTCTGGCCTTCTCTTTAGCATCTTTACTCCTGCCTCTTAGCCTGATTGACTGACATCAAATCCACATTTCATTGTGTTACCACTTAAGGTGCACTTGTCAGTGAGGTGTCTTTGAGCGAACACATCATGCATGATTTTAATTATTTATCTGTGCCTTCCCTTTGTGATATTCAGTCAAGGATCTTCCATTAGTGTTACTGATGTGTAGCTAAGCTTTAGGTACACCTGCCATGTGTAATTACTCTCAGGTTTCTATCACTTTAAAGAGGGAGATTTGTTGAGGAAAACACTTGATTACTGTAAGACTGACTGTTTCCTGCCTGCCTGACTGATTTATTGTCAGACTGCTCTTCGTCCATTGCTGAAGCTTCATGTTTATGAATTGGTGTTACTCACAGGTCCTGCACCACAATGTACTGGTGTGGGATCAGTCCGTCCACACCGTTGTGCCGCCCCTCCCACCAGTCCTCGGAGGCGCGGTGATATAGCAGTAGTGAGGCTCCCTTCTTAAAGGATAGCTCCCTGGGGGTGCGCCCCACATAGTCAAACTTAGCGATGGCCTCAATCTGCTCCATCTCTGTGGACATAAAGAACAGCAGGAGAGAAACATAGTCATAACCTGGACCACCTTCATTTCCTGATGTAATGACATAACTCACACCCCATTGAGATGTGGGGACTGAGTAGCCTACCCTACTCTGGCCTGTGTGTGTGTGTGTGGCCCAATCCAACTGCTTCACTGAGTTCATTAATATAAATAAGGAGCCCCTTGCTCTAATTACTAAGACCTAAACAATGAGAGCATGTCTTCATGTTCTCGGACAATGGCCTCAGGCCTCTGGTCTGGGCATAAGTCCAGAGAACTGTAGAGTACACTAAACTACTTCTCCAGACAGAGTTGTGATTGCAAAGACCCGGTGAGGGCCGATAATAGCCAAGAGGACAGCGGGAATCTATTTAATGGTGGTTTTGTTCTTCAGACCCTCAAATCAGACACAAGAGTCTCTAAGAGACAAAGAGTGAGAGGGAAAATAGGAAATGTCTGAGTTGAAGAAAAAGAAAGCGAGAGGCAGCATTATGATATAAACTCTATTCTCTAATAGAGAGGATGGTTACTGTTTGAGTGATACACTTCGATTCCAAGCATTGTTGTGAGTTGAAGAGCACCGGTCATTGAGTACCAATCAACACCAGTGCCACCAATGAGCAGATACACAACTCTGCTCTATGCTAACACTGTAGTCTGATCAGGGAACACTACTATCCCAGCAGCTAGTAAACTGGTTGACAACACATTCAATCCAATGACTTGGTCCTTTAATGACATTATGGGTCCCAACCTACTCACACACCAATAGCCAGAAGAAACAACATTCATGCTATACACAGCCTCCTGAGAGAACAGATGCACAAAGGCAGAGGCTCTATTTGTCTGTAAGCAAACACCAGTCACCATTCAACCCTGGACCAGAGAACATTAGAGGACCTGTCTCTCACACAAACACACACACCCTGGGGCCAGGCTGATATCAATCACACAAACACACACACCACACCCTAGGGCCAGGCTGATATCAATCACACAAACACACACACCCTGGGACCAGGCTGATATCAATCACACAAACACACACACCCTGGGACCAGGCTGATATCAAACACACACACCCTGGGGCCAGGCTGATATCAATCACACAAACACACACACCCTGGGACCAGGCTGATATCAATCACACAAACACACACACCCTGGGACCAGGCTGATATCAATCACACAAACACACACACCCTGGGACCAGGCTGATATCAATCACACAAACACACACACCCTGGGGCCAGGCTGATATCAATCACACAAACACACACACCCTGGGACCAGGCTGATATCAATCACACAAACACACACACCCTGGGACCAGGCTGATATCAATCACACAAACACACACACCCTGGGACCAGGCTGATATCAATCACACAAACACACACACCCTGGGACCAGGCTGATATCAATCAAACAAACACACACACCCTGGGACCAGGCTGATATCAATCACACAAACACACACCCTGGGACCAGGCTGATATCAATCACACAAACACACACACCCTGGGACCAGGCTGATATCAATCACACAAACACACACACCCTGGGACCAGGCTGATATCAATCACACAAACACACACACCCTGGGACCAGGCTGATATCAATCACACAAACACACACACCCTGGGGCCAGGCTGATATCAATCACACAAACACACACACCCTGGGACCAGGCTGATATCAATCACACAAACACACACACCCTGGGACCAGGCTGATATCAATCACACAAACACACACACCCTGGGACCAGGCTGATATCAATCACACAAACACACACACCCTGGGACCAGGCTGATATCAATCAAACAAAGAGCCTGATGACTTGGGACACGCCCAACCTTGGTGACATCCCATAGAGGAGAGACTTCATCACTACTTGGATTTGTAAGAAGTGTTGGCAACCTGAATGGACCGAACTGTCTGTTTGACCTACTAGCACACAGCTCAGACACCCATGCACACCTCACAAGACATGCCACCAGAGGTGCTAGTCTCTAGGCTGTCAGATTTCCCATCTAGATTTCCCTGTTAGGGAGGAGGGTGTGTGTGTACATGGCAGGACTGCCCTTGACCACTGGTACTACAGCCACAGCTCACTGTGGCAGAGATCTTTGTGGGCTATACTCAGCCTTGTCTCAGGATGGTAAGTTGGTGGTTGAAGATATCCCTCTAGTGGTGTGGGGGCTGTGCTTTGGCAAAAAGGGTGGGGTTATATCCTACCTGTTTGGCCCTGTCCGGGGGTATCATCGGATGGGGCCACAGTGTCTCCCGACCCCTCCTGTCTCAGCCTCCAGTATTTATGCTGCAGTAGTTTGTGTCGGGGGGCTAGGGTCAGTCTGTTATATCTGGAGTATTTCTCCTGTCTTATCCTGTGTCCTGTGTGAATTTAAGTATGCTCTCTCTAATTCTCTCTTTCTTTCTTTCTCTCTCTCTCTCGGAGGACCTGAGCCCTAGGACCATGCCTCAGGACTACCTGGCATGATGACTCCTTGCTGTTCCCAGTCCACCTGGCCGTGCTGCTGCTCCAGTTTCAACTGTTCTGCCTGCGGCTATGGAACCCTGACCTGTTCACCGGACGTGCTACCTGTCCCAGACCTGCTGTTTTCAACTCTCTAGAGACAGCAGGCGCGGTAGAGATGCTCTCAATGATCGGCTATGAAAAGCCAACTGACATTTACTCTTGAGGTGCTGACTTGTTGCACCTCGACAACTACTGTGATTATTATTATTTGATCATGCTGGTCATTTATGAACATTTGAACATCTTGGCCATGTTCTGTTATAATCTCCACCTTGCACAGCCAGAAGAGGACTGGCCACCCCTCATAGCCTGGTTCCTCTTCCTCTCTAGGTTTCATCCTAGGTTTTGGCCTTTCTAGGGAGTTTTTCCTAGCCGCCGTGCTTCTACACCTGCATTACTTGCTGTTTGGGGTTTTAGGCTGGGTTTCTGTACAGCACTTTGAGATATCAGCTGATGTAAGAAGGGCTATATAAATACATTTGATTTGTGTATCTATGGGCCAGACCAAACAGACTGAGACCAGGGGTCAGTCGGGGTTAAACACGTGTATAAAATCAATTGTCTCCCAGTAGGAGATTTCCAAGTCAACCAGAAAGCCCAATCAATTCCATTAGGAGCTCCATCCAGGGGTGAAATGACCTACAGTGACATGGATATAAAAGGAGGAAGAGGGGGAGGATAAGGAGAAAATAGGAGGAAGATGAGATGGAGTAGGAGGAGGTAGAGGAGATTGAGTAGGAGGAGGTTGAGGATAAGGAGGAGGAGAGAGGAAGAGGGGGAGAGAGACAGAAGAACATGGCAGGGTAACATTGTCTATCTTTGTCCCCCTCGTTCCCCCTCCTTCCTCAGCAACAAAATAACATGTCTGCCTGTCTGCAGTGAGGGTAAGATCCCTGTGATCATCACAATATAACAGTTTCTCGCCAAACAAGAGCAAATACTCAGAATAAAAACCCAAGCTGATGGCCACAACAGTAAAACTAGGCCCACAATGTGGCTTTATAGCATTTCTAATGATCTCATGTTCGAGATTCAGCTAGAAAGTGTTGCTGTGTTGGGCTGTAGGACCATGTCTCTAGGCCCAGTGTGAGGGCCAGAATGTGGAGGGCGGCATCGCCTCAGGTCTGAGAAGAGCCAAGACAGGATAAAGGGACTCTCATTCCCTCCAAGCACACTAATTAAACAGCGGGAGATCACGATCCAACGCCAAGAGCCATGCCCTGCCTAGCCTGTCTGGCTGTGCCTCTGTACTCTCCTCTCCTCCCACCTCTCTGCAGGACGGAGCTGTGGGGGGCAGTCAGCCTTTGTCCTGCTGTTTGGTTCAGAGGGCTGGGGAGGGTGTCGGCACTCATTACCAACACACCCATCACTACAGATGGGGCTGTTCCCCGGGCGCTGATGACATGGATGTCGATTAAGGCAGCCTCCCGCACCTCTCTGATTCAGAGGGGTTGGTTTAAATGTGGAAGACAAATTTCAGTTGAATGCAATTCAGTTGTATAACTGACTAGGTATCCCTCTTTCCCGATAGGGTTACCCTAGCCTAGCTTAGCCAAGAGTAGTACAGTATGGGCCTCCCCATTGAGAGCTAGCAGATAGCATCTCTGGTGTTGTTACTCGTGTTTTGGTTTTCCGAGTGCATTTAGCCCAATTATTCTGTCAGGGCTCTGAGCAGAAAAAGGAAAATACAAAAAGGCACAAAGGAGTCCGATGGGACTGTCACGGTTGTCATAAGGAGGAGCGGACCAAAGTGCAGCGTGCGTGTCGTTCCACATTTTATATATACTGTGAAACTATGCAATACATAAATAAACTGAATGACAAAACAACAAACCGTGACGCAGAGGTGAAACATACACTACTCAAAATTATTCTCCAACAACCCCAGGTGGGACAAACACCAACTTAAATATGACCTCCAATTAGAGACAACGATGACCAGCTGCCTCTAATTGGAGATCACCCCAAACAAAGCCCAACATAGAAATACAAAACTAGAACAACCCAACATAGAAATACAAAACTAGAACATAACAACATAGAAAAACTAAACTAGAAAACCCCCCTGTCACGCCCTGACCTACTCTACCATAGAAAATAACAGCTTACTATGGTCAGGACGTGACAGGGACCCGTTTACTATCGCTGAACAAAGAGAGAGCAAAGGTCGGGAGAGAGAGGGATATATATAGAGATAGCTACACAGGGAGGGAGAGAGAGGGAGAGAGCGAAAGAGAGAGAATAAGAGAGAGATGGTGGTTGCCAACACACAACCTTGTCTCAGGTTTGAAGCACGATGTGTTCCTGTGCATCCCTATGTCACGTCTGCTACCGCTCCCCCTCTCTGGCGCTCGAGGTCGCCAGGCTGCTCATCATTATGCACACCTGTCACCATCGTTACGCGCACCAGCGCTTCATCGGACTCACCTGGACTCCATCAAATCATTGATTGCCTCCCCTATACCTGTCCTATCCTCAGATTCATCCCCATGTCTACATTTTGTGTTGTTTTGTTTCTCTTGTCCAGATGCTGTTTTTGCTTTGTTTCATGTCTATTTATTATTAAATCTTGTCACAGTCTATCTGAGCTGTGCCTAGTTCTCTCCTTCAGTCTAAAGAAAACACAGAATAAGGTCAGTCAGCATGTAGGGCAACTCTATCTACACAGCCTTCTTACACGCCAGATCACATTCATACTGAGCACACCCAATCATCACACGCAATACCTTTCCTGTCCAAATACCAACAGAGTCTACGCTACCAGTCAAAGGTTTTAGAACACCTACTCATTCAAGGGTTGTTCTTTATTTTTTACTATTTTCTACATAGTAGAATAATAATGAAGACATCAAAACTATGAAATAACACATATGGAATCATGTAGTAACCAAAAAAGTGTTAACCTCTTACATCTAGATGTGCCGCTAGCGGACCGCCTCGCCAATATCCAATGATAGAGCGTGGCGCGAATTACAAACACCTCAGAAATCCAAAAACGTCAATTTTTCAAACATATGACTATTTTACAGCATTTTAAAGACAAGACTCTCCTTTATCTAACCACATTGTCCGATTTCAAAAAGGCTTTACAACGAAAGCAAAACATTAGATTATGTCAGGAGAGTACCCAGCCAGAAATAATCACACACCCATTTTTCAAGTTACCATATAATGTCACAAAAACCAAAACCACAGCTAAATGCAGCACTAACCTTTGATGATCTTCATCAGATGACACTCCTAGGACATTATGTTATACAATACATGCATGTTTTGTTCAATCAAGTTCATATTTATATCAAAAAACAGCTTTTTACATTAGCATGTGACGTTCAGAACTAGCATACCCACCGAAAACTTCTGGTGAATTTACTAAATTACTCACGATAAACGTTCACAAAAAACATAACAATTATTTTAAGAATTATAGATACCGAACTCCTTTATGCAATCGCGCTGTCCGATTATAAAATAGCTTTTCGGTGAAAGCACATTTTGCAATATTCTGAGTAGATAGCCCGGCCATCATGGCTAGCTATTTTGACACCCACCAAGTTTGGCACTCACCAAACTCCGATTTACTATAAGAAAAATTGGATTACCTTTGCTGTTCTTCATCAGAATGCACTCCCAGGACTTCTACTTCAACACCAAATGTTGTTTTTGTTCCAAATAATCCATAGTTATATCCAAATAGCTGCGTTTTGTTCTTGCGTTCAAGACACTATCCGAAGGGTGACGCGCCGGCGCGTATCGTGACAAAAAATTTCAAAATATTCCATTACCGTACTTCGAAGCATGTCAAACGCTGTTTAAAATAAATTTTTATGCGATTTTTCTCGTAAAATAGCGATAATATTCCGACCGGGAGACCTTGTTTTTGTTCAAACACTGAAAATAGAAAATGGAGTCTTCATATGCACGCGCACGCCCGTGTCATTGTTCTCAGAACGACCACTTTCCAAAAGCCCTATTGTTTTTCGCCCAGGGACTGCAGAGTCATCATTCCCCGTTCTGGCGCCTTCTGAGAGCCTTAGAAAATGTCACGTTACAGCAGAGATCCTCTATTTTCGATAAAGAGGCTATAGAAGGACAAGAAATGGTCAGACAGGGCACTTCCTGTATGGAATCTTCTCAGGGTTTGGCCTGCCATATGAGTTCTGTTATACTCACAGACACCATTCAAACAGTTTTAGAAACTTTAGGGTGTTTTCTATCCAAATCAAATAATTATATGCATATTCTAGTTTCTGGGTAGGAGTAATAACCAAATTAAATCGGGTACGTTTTTTATCCGTCCGTGAAAATACTGCCCCCTATCCTAAACAGGTTAAACAAATCAAAGATTCTCTTCAAATCGCCACCCTTTGCCTTGATGACAGCTTTGCACACTCTTGGCATTCTCTCAACCATCTTCACCTGGAATGCTTTTCCAACAGTCTTGAAGGAGTTCCCACATATGCTGAGCACTTGTTGGCTGCTTTTCCTTCATTCTGCGGTTCGACTCATCCCAAACCATTTCAATTTGGTTGAGGTCAGGGGATTGTGGAGGCCAGGTCATCTGATGCAGCACTCCATCACTCTCCTTCTTGGTAAAATGGCCCTTACACAGCATGTGGGTGTGTTGGGTCATTGTCCTGTTGAAAAACAAATGATAGTCCCACTAAGCGCAAACCACATGGGATGGCATATCGCTGCAGAATGCTGTGGTAGCCATGCTGGTTAAGTGTGCCTTGAATTCTAAATAAATCACAGACAGTATCACCAGCAAACCACCCCCGAACCATAACACCTCCTCCTACATACTTTACGGTGGAAAATACACATGCGGAGATCCTCCGTTCACCCACACCGTGTCTCACAAAGACGACGGTTGGAACCAAAAATCTCCAATTTGGACTCCAGACCAAAAAATACATTTCCACCGGTCTAATGTCCATAATTGAAATGCATTCCAGGTGACTACCTCATGAAGCTGGTTGAGAGAATGCCAAGAGTGTGCAAAGCTGGCATAAAGGCAAAGGGTGGCTATTTGAAGAATCTCAAATATAAAAGATATTTTGATTCGTTTAACACTTTTTTGGTTAGTACATGATTACATATTTGTTATTTCATAGTTTTGATGAATTCACTATTATTATACAATGTAGAAAATAGTAAAAATAAAGAAAAACCCTTGAATGAGTAGGTGTTCTAACACTTTTGACCGGTAGTGTATATCTATCACAGCTTCGAAACAACCACATACAACCTTAACCCTTTACCCTCGTGGAAATTGAAATGTTTCTAACAAAGAACTATAAAAAGCATACACATGACCATGGTAGCAATTCAAAGAGAGCAGTTTGTAGATTATGGGGAAATTATCTGACCAAAGGTGAGGACACAACAGTTCAACTGACACAAAACTGATGGAGGGCATTATTAGAAAGCTTGTTCTATTCCCAACATGACTAGCTAAGTTATAAAATACAATCTTACAGTGTTAGGCTTCACAAGGCACTGCAGACCAACAGATTGTAATTTTGGTTAGCATTGAATGGAGTCGTGAGTGCATTCATGTCCGAGTTTATAGCGCTTGGTAGTACACACATTTAGAACAGCTGTCAGTTGAATCCCATACAGCACTGTAAAGTGGACAGCTGTCAGTTGAATCCCATTCAGCACTGTAAAGTGGACAGCCTGAGTTCTGATGTCATATATAGTATGTTAATGTACAGCCACTGAGTTCCAATTGAGGCGCTTATCAATGACTAAATCTGCCATTTTCAACCCGTATACGGGATGAAAGGGTCTGTGAGTGTAAAGGGTTAAAACAACCTTTTATAACCTTATATCAACTGCTCATCGGCTCTATAAAATCTACAATACATCTGCTGTTGTAATTGATATTACAGATCAATCTGTCCATCTCTATGGGGGACATTGTGGTCCATAGATAAATCACTGCCCCTGGTCTGTCTAACCACTTTAATACTGAATATCTCATTACATGAATTACATCCTCTATATACCACGGCTACAGTACATTGGCGGTTTATGCATCTGATCTCAATTATAATGGGAGGTCCAATCCAGACACACTGAGCTGCAATGCTGCAGTACACAGCAGAGCCACTGCTGCCTGGGGAGGCAGACAGACAGACAGGACAGACAGACAGACAGACAGACAGACAGACAGACAGACAGACAGACAGACAGACAGACAGACAGACAGACAGACAGACAGACAGACAGACAGACAGACAGACAGACAGACAGAATTGCTACCAGACACAACCAACCTTCCATCTTTAACATAGACAGCACAGGCTATGCTGTTATGTCATACTTTAGTAGACTATAATCATGACTAGCACCATAACTAACATGATGACCACACGAGTGTTACGTGGAAGAGAGTTGCAAAATAAATGTACACATACATGTTATTCAATCATTGCATCCATACTGCTCGCGCGCGTCAATGAGCGTCTGCATAGCCAGGCGCTAAAATAGAACTTGGTTCTATTTGTGAAGCTTGATGCGCTGAAAGTCCCGCCTCTCCCATCTCCTCATTGGTTTTTAGGAGCATTTACCCATGTGGGTGATTAAAAGATGAACTGAGGTACACACTCCAGTCCAGTTGGTGGTGGTAATGCACTTTAACCTCTCTAGGGGGTGTGGGATGCTACTGTCCCACCTGGCCAACATCCAGTGAAATTGCAGAGCGCCAAATTCAAAAACAGAAATACTCATTATAAAAATTCATAAAACATACAAGTGTTATACATCAGTTTAAAGATTAACTTCTTGTTAATCCAACCACGGTGTGTCAGATTTCAAAAAGGCTTTACGGCGAAAGCACACAATGCGATTATCTGAGAACAGCGCCCAGCAGACAAATCATTACAAACAGTTACCAGCCAAGTAGAGGAGTTACACAAGTCAGAAATAGTGATAAAATTAATCACTTACCTTTGATGATCTGCATATGGTTGCACTCACAAGACTCCCATTTACTCAATAAATGTTCATTTTGTTCGATAAAGTCCCTCTTTATATCCAAAAACCTCCGTTTTGTTCGTGCGTTTTGTTCAGTAATCCACAGGCTCAAAGGCAGTCACAACAGACAGACGAAAAATCGGAAAAGTATCAGTAAAGTTTGTAGAAACATGTCAAACGATGTTTATAATCAATCCTCAGGTTGTTTTTAGTCATAATAATCAATAACATTTCAACCGGACAATAGCTTCGTCAATATAAAAGGAAAACAAGAAAGCATGAAAAACCTCTGGGCCACTGCAGTGTCCACTCATTCAGAATGGTCTTACTCCCTCATTTTTTCAGAATACAAGCCTGAAACAATTTCTAAAGACTTTTGACATCTAGTGGGAACCATAGGAAGTGCAATTTGAGTCCTAAGTCAATGGATACTGTAATGGCATTCAATAGAAAACTACAAAAAATAAAAAATCCCACTTCCTGGATGGATTTTTCTCAGGTCGTCGCCTGCCATATCAGTTCTGTTATACGCACAGACATTATTTTAACAGTTTTGGAAACTTAGAGTGTTTTCTATCCACATCTACCAATGATATGCATATCCTAGCTTCTGGGCCTGAGTAGCAGGCAGTTCACTTTGGGCATGCTTTTCATCCGGAGGTGAAAATAGCCTAGTGAGGTTAAAGTTGGTTGCCAACTGCCCTATAAAATCCAAAGAAGAAGAAGAAGAAGAAGCCTGAAGGAGGAGAGATTACTAGATACGAACTTGATTTACCCTTTTATCTGTGGATGAATTGTCAAAGTAGAGGACCTTCTGCATTTCAGGTAAAATATCAACCCAATGTTTATATCCCAGGACAAATTAGCTAGCAACAGCATGCTAGCTAGCTAAAATGCCATAAATGTTTAATGCTTTTCGACCTGTCCCCAAATTAATATAGTTGGTTCAGAGTTCGTTTTGATATTTCAACCTTTGTGTCCTGATCGTGTCTTGTGTGGGTGGACAAAATCAACATTAATGGCGGACGCATGCTCACGCCCGGTCTAGTCAGCATGTAAGAACCACAGCAGGATAAACAGCAGTTCAGTTACAAAAACAAACACAACCCAGAGAGTAATGAAACTTAAGACAACAGCAGGAAAGCAAGGGAAACAGCACAAGCTTCAGGAGTTTTTCAACAACCAATTGGCTAATTCCAATTAGCTGTGTAGCCAGCTAGCTACAACACATTTTATCTTAATCAATCACCCAAACCGTTCCTCTACAGCGTGTCTGAAGGAGTGAAGGAACCCCATGTTACTGACCGTCATCACTGGTGTGTGGCTCAGTACCGTTGTCAGCCTCGTCGATGGTGCCTGGCTCACTGTGGGGGCTGTCACTGTGGACACAGAGAGAGAGATGGACAGTCAGTCAACTCACACACACCCACAACACTTGCATAGGTTACAGGGTCTAAACTAATGCCTTCTCCAGGAAAGATGAGTTACAGGTCATACTTGGATCAGTACCAAGTGAGGGATTAATTGAAGTAGGGGAAATTTATATCAGCATATTTCTCTAGGAAGTAGTACATGTTATAGTTGGACCAGCTCCAGGTAAGTGATTAATTTAACTAAGAAAAATATGCATATTGATGCACGCTAGCTTGTAAGCCATCTATGGGAGTTTTGATATGCGAACCATTCCCAAGCAGTATTATTGGCATCTGTGTAATAGAAATATAGTACACAGACATACACACACATATTGACACCCCCACATACACACACTCACACATGCACACACACAATCACCACCACTAGCAGAATCCTTTTTTTCCTTTCACGACTCTGACGAGCCCGACGCGAAGGATGCACCGCTTCCTCGGGAACAGGCCCGATCCCCGTGATCTGCGCGAAGAGAAGGCGGAGAAGGAGAGGCCGAAGATCGGGCTGCCTTCTGAGAATTCGTAGACAATCGAATAAACCCCCACTTCCCTCCATTCTGCTAGCAATCTTTGGACAATTAAATTGACGAGTTAAGCAGAAGATTAAACGACCAACGGGACATTAAAAACGGTAACATCTTATGCTTCACGGAGTCGTGGCTGAACGACGACAACATCAACATACAGCTGGCTGGTTATATGATGTACCGGCAGGATAGAACAGCGGCGTCTGGTGAGACAAGGGTCGGCGGTCTATGTATTTTTGTAAACAACAGCTGGTGCACGATATCTAAGAAAGTATCTCATGATGAGGTAGAGTATCTCATGATAAGCTGCAGACAACGCTACCTACCGAGAGAGTTTATCTCTATTATTTGTAGCTGTTTACATACGACCACAGTCAGAGGCTGGCACTAAGACAGCATTGAATAAGCTGTATTCCGTCATAAGCAAACAAGAAAATGCTTACCCAGAGGTGGCGCTCCGAGTAGCCGGGGACTTTAATACAGGGAAACTTAAGTCTGTTTTACCAAATTTCAGCATGTTAAATGTGCAACCAGAGGAAAAAGAACTCTGGAATACCTATACTCCACACACAGAGACGCATATAAAGCTCTCCCTCGCCCTCCATTTGGCAAATCTGACCATAATTCTTACCTCCTAATTCCTGCTTATAAGCAAAAATTAAAGCAGGAAGCACCAGTGACTAGATCAATAAAAAAGTGGTCAGAGGAAGCAGATGCTAAGCTACAGGACTATTTTGCTAGCACAGACTGGAATATGTTCCGGGATTCCTCTGATGGCATTGAGGAGTACACCACATCAGTCATTGGCTTCATCAATAAGTGTATCGATGACGTCGTCATCACAGTGACCGTAAGTACATACCCCAACCAGAAGCCATGGATTACAGGCAGGATCCGCACTGAGCTAAAGGCTAGTTTATAAGAAATCCCGCTATGCCCTCCGACGAACCATCAAACAGGCAATGCGTCAATACAGGACTAAGATCGAATCGTACTACACCAGCTCTGACGCTCGTCGGATGTGGTAGGGCTTGCAAACCATTACAGACTACAAAGGGAAGCACAGCCGAGAGCTACCTAGTGACACGAGCCTACCAGACGAGCTAAACTACTTCTATGCTCGCTTTGAGGCAAATAACACTGAAACATGCATGAGAGAACCAGCTGTTCCGGAAGACTGTGTGATCACGCTCTCCGCAGCCGATGTGAGTAAGACCTTTAAACAGGTCAACATTCACAAGGCCGCAGGGCCAGACAGATTGCCAGGATGTGTACTGTGAGCATGCGCTGACCAACTGGCAAGTGTCTTCACTGACATTTTCAACCTCTCCCTGTCCGAGTCTGTAATACCAACATGTTTTAAGCAGACCACCATAGTCCCTGTGCCCAAGAACACTAAGGTAACCTACCTAAACAACTATTGGCCTGTAGCACTCACGTCTGTAGCTATGAAGTGCTTTGAAAGGCTGGTCATGGCTCAAATCACTCCAATTTGCATACCGCCCCAAAAGATCCACAGATGATTATTACTCCACACTGCACTTTCCCACCTGGACAAAAGGAACACCTGTGTGAGAATGCTATTCATTGACTAGAGCTCAGCGTTCAACACCATAGTGCCCTCAAAGCTCATCAATAAGCTAAGGACCCTGGGACTAAACACCTCCCTCTGTAACTGGATCCTGGACTTCCTGACGGGCCGCCCCCAGGTGGTAAGGGTAGGTAACAACACATCCGCCATGCTAATCCTCAACACAGGGGCCCCTCAGGGGTGCATGCACAATCCTCTCCTGTACTCCCTGTTCACTCATGACTGCACGGCCAGCCACGACTCCAACACCATCATTAAATTTGCAGATGGGACAACAGTGGTAGGCCTGATCACCGACAACAATGAGACAGCCTATAGGGAGGAGGTCAGAGACCTGGCCGTGTGGTGCCAGGACAATGTGATCAAGACAAAGGAGATGATTGTGGACTACAGGAAAAAAACAGACAAAGCACGCCCCCATTCTCATCGACGGAGCTGCAGTGGAGCAGGTTGAGAGCTTCAAGTTCCTTGGTGTCCACATCCCCAACAAACTAACATGGTTCAAGCACACCAAGACAGTTGTGAAGAGGGCACGACAAAACCTATTCCCTCTCAGGAGACTGAAAAGATTTGGCATGGGTCCTCAGATCCTAAAAAGGTTCTACAGCTGCACCATCGAGAGCATCCTGACTGGTTGCATCACTGCCTGGTATGGCAACTGCTCGGCCTCCGACCGCAAGGCACTACAGAGGGTAGTGCGAATGGCCCAGTACATCACTGGGGCCAAGCTTCCTGCCATCCAGGACCTCTATACCAGGCGGTGTCAGAGGAAGGCCCTAGAAATTGTCTAAGACTCCAGCCACCGTAGTCATAGAATGTTCTCTCTGCTACCGCACGGCAAGCAGTACAGGAGCGCCAAGTCTAGGTCCAAGAGGCTTCTAAACAGCTTCTACCCCGAAGCCATAAGACTCATGAACATCTAGTCAAATGGCTACCCAGACTATTTGCAGTGCCCTCCCCCCCCCCTTTTTACACCACTACTACTCTCTGTTATAATCTATGCATAGTCGCTTTAATAACTCTACCTACATGTACATATTACCTCAACTAACCGGTGCCCCCGCACATTGACTCTGTATCGGTACCCGCCTGTATATAGTCTCGCTATTGTTATTTTACTGCTGCTCTTTAATTACTTGTTACTTTTATCTCTTATTCTTATCCATATTTTTAAATAAGCATTTCACTGTAAGGTCTACACCTTTTGTATTCGGCACATGTGACTAATAAAATGTTATTTGATTTGAGACAGTCGAGGTACAGATCTGGGGAAGGGTACCAAAAAATGTCTGCAGCATTGAAGGTCCCCAAGAACACGGTGGCCTCCATCATTCTTAAATGGAAGAAGTTTGGAACCACCAAGACTCTTCCTAGAGCTGGCTGCCCGGCCAAACTGAGCAATCAGGGGAGAAGGGCCTTGGCCTGTGGAGATGGGAGAACCTTTCAGAAGGACAACCATCTCTGCAGCACTTCACCAACCAATCAGGCCTTTATGGTCGAGTGGGCAGACGGAAGCCACTCCTCAGTAAAAGGCACATGACAGCCCGCTTGGAGTTTGCCAAAAGGGACCTTAAAAGACTCTCAGACCATGAAAAACAAGATTCTCTGGTCTGATGAAACCAAGATTGAACTCTTTAGCCTGAATGCCAAACGTCACGTCTGGAGGAAACCTGGCACTCGAAGGCTGTAATCGCTGCCAAAGGTGCTTCAACAAAGTACTGAGTAAAGGGTCTGAATACTTATGTAAATGTGATATTTCAGTTATTTATTTTTTATAAATTTGCACACAAAAAAACAACTGTTTTTGCTTTGTCATTATTGGATACTGTGTGTAGATTGATAAGGGGAAAAAAAATTCAATACATTTTAGAATAAGGCTGTAAAGTAACAAAATGTGGGAAAAAAATCAAGGAGTCTGAATACTTTGTGAATGCACTGTACAGTATCTACCTCAACTATCACCAGTATCCCTGCCCATTGCTATGGTCCTGGCCTTGCATTCTCCGGTCTATATTATTTCTTGTGTGTTCTTATTTTCCCTGATTTAGTATTAATTCGGAGCTCTTTTTAAAATAATCTATTCTGGATTTGACACTTTTCTATTTCTTTACCTTGATATTGAATATAGCATTGCTGAGAAAGAGCCTGCAAGTAAGCATTTCACTGCACTGTTTAAACCTGTTGTATCCTGTGCACATAACAAATGTACTTTGATTTGATTTTGATTTGAATAATTATTTCTACATGAACTTTAGAGTATCTGTATCATGAATATTGGGATAAAACGCAACAACGAGAAAAGGCCATTTGTACAGTTACATAATGTATCCTTCCATGCAGACCTGCTCTTTAACTAAATACCATTCTACATTTCTAGCAACTAGATAAAATGAATTATCTTAGGTATTATATCCAAGCACTGTCTATAAAAGCATGTGCTTAAGAAAATACCACCCCCATAGGAATGCACTCATGCTTTACATAAATGAGCCTAGCATCCTCATCTCTACTACACACTCCAAATTCTGCTCTTCTCACCACATTATCAAGCAGGATGGTAATGTAGTCTGTGAGTGACCATGCCATATGCTGGAGAGGCCAGAAGAACAGTCTAACTGTACTGGTGCTAAACCCAGGGTTACACAAGTAACAGTATTACTGCTTTAGCCTTAGCCATACGGTATGTCTTCAGTGCTTGTCTTAAAGATGGTGACCTCCCAGGTCTAGCTACTTCTCACCAGTACTCCTCTCCTCCAGTCATGCACTTCTCATAGACTGGCCCGTCCAGCTCACGGTGGCTGGGAAAGATGACCTCGTTGTGGATGATGATGGTCTTGATGACCTCATTGACATGTGCCTGGATGGCTACAGGGTCCTGTCCGTCGGGGATGGGCATCAGGGTGGGGCCGAAGCAGATGGCCAGGTTATAGGGATCCATCATGTTCTCATCACTGTACTGGGATAGACTGGAGGGGAAGAGAGAGAGAGATGAACCAATGAACTTCATATTTACATTATGAGGTGAATTGATGGGTGGATCCATTAAAACATACTCAAAGACCTGCGTTTGCCAATAAAAGTGAGGCCTATCTGTTTCCCAAATCAAATCAAAGTTTATTTGTCACGTGCGCCGAATACAACAGTGAAATGCTAACTTACAGGCTCTAACCAATAGTGCAAAAAAGGTATTAGGTGAACAATAGGTAAGTAAAGAAATAAAACAACAGTAAAAAGACAGGCTATATATAGTAGCGAGTCTATAAAAATAGCGAGGCTACGTACAGACACCGGTTAGTCAGGCTGATTGAGGTAGTATGTACATGTAGATATAGTTAAAGTGACTATGTATATAAAAGATTGAACAGAGAGTAGCAGTAGCGTAAAAGAGGGGTTGGCGGGTGGCGTGACACAATGCAGATAGCCCGGTTAGCCAATGTGCGGGAGCACTGGTTGGTCGGCCCAATTGAGGTAGTATGTATGTATAGTGAAAGTGACTATGCATATATGATAAACAGAGAGTAGCAGCAGCGTAAAAAGAGGGGTTGGGGGGGGGGGGGGGGGGGGCATTTGTCCGGGTAGCCATTTGTCCGGGTAGCCATTTGATTACCTCTAATATAAAGAGGGTTGAGTATGGCTGTAACTGTAGACTCTACAGTGAGTTGAGATCTACAACTTCACTGAAGTAGCAACATGTCCTTTACTACATGAGTTGAGATCCATTTTGGCCCTCCACCACATCTCAGTATAAGAAAATCCTTAAACCCCCTACCTTTAGTTACATTAACCCCCAACATCCCAACTTAGCTAGCACATTCCTCAGTCTCCCTGTTTAGCTTAGATTCCCACACCCATCCAACCTTAACAAGCCTGCCTTTAAAACTTCACAGTTTAACAGGCCTATTAATAAGCCATCCTGGTTTAGGGGGCAGTAAGCCCATCCTCCCTTCCAGCAGCAGCCTAGTCAGGCAAACGGCCTATCCTCACACCCATCTGCTTTAAGGGGGGCTCATAATCAGAACAGAGTGGTGTGGAGCTTTGGTGTGGAGCTGGAGCAGTAAAGAACTACAACTGGCCCAGAGCCTAACTCTGTCTGAGGGGGGCATAAAACACAGAGGTAAAAGTCAGAATGTGGAATCAAACGTTTTGTTCTGCAGTGGAACCAAGCAAAGGGAGCATCAATAACAGCCCAATAAAACAGGACAGGTATATTACTGGGTTGATGGATCTGTTTCTGAGCAGGCCCGTAAATAACTTCTAAAGCTCTGCTGGCAGACGCGGTAATAAATAGCAGGTGAACAGTAGGGCTGTTCAATAACTCTGGAAATCAATGTATTTTCCTCTCTGAATACTGCAGCAGAGACTCACTAGTTTTGTTGATTTAGTGCAGTACAGGGATTTTTCAATTCCCCAAATACTCCGAAATGTGTATAAAAGTTATAATTTCAGACCTTTACTTCATCCTGTTATACTGTATGCCCTTAGTGTATAGGTTCTCTGGTATAGGGACAACTCTATTCAACAACAGAGGACTGTGATATGTGAGTTGTTATGTCAATGTGGCCAACTTACTGATTGAGGAAAGCGAACAGGTATCTCATGACGATGATGACGGTGCGAGGAAGAGTCACAACAATCTGCTGGACGTGATGCGCTCTCTCAGCTCCAGACTCCAGTTCTGAAACAGAAGAAGGCCAGAGTCATAACACCACCTGGCACTGAGATTAATGGGAGGGAAAATAAAGACATGATGCTCCATAACAACACCATGATCTATTGAATATACAGAATGAGCAGACTTTATCAGGCTGGCAGTCATACTAAGGGTACAGTAATGACAACACAAACACTCCTATTATTAATAGATAACCCCTCATTTAAATCAGAGGATATGGTGATTTGAGTGACTGGGCTATCTGGAGCAGGGGAAAACACTGCAAAGCTGTGCTGAGTTAGTAGACTGATGTGGTCCCCTCTCTCCTCCCTTCCTATTGGGTTTCTATTGAATCACAGGCAGGCAGACAGCCATGGTGTTGAGATTGTTTCCATGTGTTCCACTGCGTGCCTTTCGACCCTACCCTGCTATACCATAAAGCAGTGTGTGCAGGGTGTAGAGGTTGGGGAGTGATGATGTATCTGTGGACCAGGAGGGTGACTTTTCTCTCTTCTATTCTGATTCTATCTCTACTAGATAGTGTGTGAATAATCCACTGTATCGTAGCCCCAATTGTGTTATTTCACCACCCAGATGGGTAGGAATATGGTATAATTTCAGTTACCCTCAACACATTTACTACATTGATCAACAGTGTAGAGTGTACTCACTTATAGTAGACATGAGATCCAGGAAGCGTTCCTTGGGGAACAGAGGGTTCTCCAGGCCCCTGAAGTACAGCTTGAGGACCCCTGCCACTGAGTTGATGTCATGTTCATTCTGGTCTTCAATCAATGGGTCTTCACCTAGTAAAACAATAGAGTAGAGTTATTATTTTGGAGTATCTGACCACTGCAACAGAACTGAATCACTAAAAAGATTAACCAATAAATACTTCATTACTGTACATCATTTTTATTAAAGTGGGCTTACAAATTCTTACTTGTTACATGTAGAAAATAATGTGAAGAAATCTACTGTATGTCTTTAGTTCAATGGGTTTGTGGTGTTATTGATCCTGAGCTGTAGAGGAAAAACTAAAAGCTAATCTATCACCATTTACCCCCAGTCTCGCCAGGGACCTACCTCTCTCAAATGAGTTTTTAATATCATTAACCTCCACCTGGGAACCAGGCACACGGAATATGCCCTGCTGCTGGAGCCCTGCAACAACACATAGAAACATCATACTGAGTCCAAGGCTGAGCCTGAGCCCACCATTATCCCCACACCCAGACGGCCGACTACATGAAAGACCAACTGCAAACACACAACAGAGAGCAGGAAATGTAATCTTGTCATAAAGGGACATGTTGTTTCTTCTTCCAGGTGAGGGCCCCTTGGTTGGTCTGCTGCATATGGTTTCTGTTAGAGAACCCCTAATCAGTTTGTGGGGGTTTCATTAGGTCTCGGGGGGTAGGGGAAGGAGGGGTCAGGAGGGGGGGTACAGGCTTTGAGGCTACACCACTCTGGCTGGAGTCAGATGTGGAGGTGGACAGAAGGATGAAGATATGAGGAGGGAAGGTTGAAGTGATTAGTAAACAAAGACCAAGGGACCTGTCAGTCCCTATGCGTGATGTGCTGCCACGTGATGTGTTACCATGCTCCTGTCACGTTATTCACTAGGGGCTGAGGTGTTAAATCATAGCAGGTATAGTACCAGTCAAAAGTTTGGATAGACCTACAGGGTTTTTCTTTATTTTTACTACTTTCTACATTGTAAAAATAATAGTGAAGATATCAAAACTATGAAATAACACATATGGAATCATGTAGTAACCAAAAGTGTTAAGATTTTAGGTTCTTCAAAGTAGCCACCCTTTGCCTTGATGACAGCATTGCCCACTCTTGGCATTCTCTCAACCAGCTTCACCTGGAATGCTTTTCCAACAGCCTTGAAGAAATTCCCACATATGCTGAGCACTTGTTGGCTGCTTTTCCTTCACTCTGCGGTCCAACTCATCCCAAACCATCTCAATTGGGTTGAGGTCGGGTGATTGTGGAGGCCAGGTCATCTGATGCAACACTCCATCACCAAATAGCCCTTACACAGCCTGGAGGTGTGTTTTGGGTCATTGTCCTGTTGAAAAACAAATGATAGTCCCACTAAGCGTAAACCACATGGGATGGCGTATCACTGCAGAATACTGTGGTAGCCATGCTGGTTAAGTATGCCTTGAATTCTAAATAAATCACAGTGTCACGAGCAAAGCACCCCCAACACCATCCCACCTCCTCCCCCATGCTTCATGGTGGGAACCACACATACGGAGATCATCCATTCACCTACTCTGCATCTCACAGACACAGGGGTTGGAACCAAAAATCTCAAATTTGGACTCATCAGACCAAATGACAGATTTCCACCGGTCTAATGTCCATTGCTTATGTCTCTTGGCCCACGCAGGTCTCTTCTTCTTATTGGTGTCCTTTAGTAGTGGTTTCTTTGCAGCAATTCGACCATGAAGGCCTGATTATGGTGGTCTCCTCTGAACAGTTGATGTTGAGATGTGTCTGTTACTTGAACTCTGTGAAGCATTTATTTGGGCTGCCATCTGAGGCTGGTAACTCGAATGAACTTATCCTCTGCAGCAGTGGTAACTCTGGGTCTTCCTTTCCAGTTGCGGTCCTCATGAGAGCCAGTTTCATCATAGCGCTTGATGGTTTTTGCGACTGCACTTGAAGAAACTTTCAAAGTTCTTGACATTTTCCAGATTGACTGACCTTCATGTCTTGAAGACATGTCATTTCTCTTTGCTTATTTGAGCGGTTCTTGACATATGGTCTTTTACCAAATAGGGCTATCTTCTGTATACCACCCTTACCTTGTCACAACACAACTGATTGGCTCAAATGCATTAAGGAGGAAAAAATTCCACAAATTAACTTTTAACAAGGCACACATGTTAATTGAAATGCATTCCAGGTGACTACCTCATGAAGCTGGTTGAGAGAATGTAAAACATGTGCAAAGCTGTCATCAAGGCAAAAGGTGGCTACTTTGAAAACATAAAATATAAAAAATATTTTGATTTGTTTAACACTTTTTTGGTTACTACATGATTGCATATGTGCTATTTCCTAGTTTTGATGTCTTCACTATTAGTATACAATGTGGAAAGTAGTAGGATATATCATCTGTTATGTTCACAGTGGAGTTCATAGCTTTCTACTGGTGTTTTGAATACCCTTCTATACAGTCAATACAGTAAAGGTGTCATTTTAGTAGACTTACCATACAAATTGATGTGGCGAATACAGCTCTCAACCACAAGAGGAATAGGTTGACCTGAATCCTGAGAGTAAATCATGGCAATAGTGAGAGTAAAGCATGGATGACTGACACTAATAAGGTGACAAGAAAATGATTAACCACAAATACTATACTGTCCATATTGAAAGATTCTGTTGTTTATGTATAATAAAATACATTTCAGCATACTGTGTATTCTATTAATCAGAGCACAGAGTATTCTAGGCCTGCCCTGCACCCCGCCATAAGGAAATAAATGCCTCTTCTTGATGGCTTCATAAACAGCAGTGTCCACCAACATTCATATGAGCACCATTAAAGTGACAGATATAAACCATTGCTATTCACAGCCCCTCATTACAGCAAGCAAACAGTTATGAAACAAGTGGAGTAGCAGTGACATGCTATTGGAGCTCATTAGTACGACTGCGTGTGGAGCAGAAGGCAGAAATCAGCATGTAGAACTATTAGTGTAATAGTTTTCAGGTGGCCCCACTCTACAGCACCGTGCCATGCGCGCTACCTCCCATCCTACCACTCCCCACTGATAGTACCTGATTGCGGGTATGGGCATTCCGTCTTCCCCTGGGGCAGAAAGTAACGCAGCAAGGAGGTGCAGAGGGAAGGAGGCAGAGAGGCAACACAGTTAGAGAAGCACAGATGACAGACAGAAAGAGCCCCCCCCGGAGGCCTGGAGGATAAGCACAGGTCAGGGGCCGCTGGGATGGCTTGAGATGCAGTGAGACGGGGTGCAGTGAGGGACAGAACCAACTAGCACAGGGCTTTCTACAGAGCCACTATGGGGACTATGAGACACGGTATCCTCACGTCTGAGGATTAGCCGAGGTTAGAGGTCTGTGCTACTACTACATCTAAAAGGATAGGGAGACACTAATCCTCCTTCACCCTGTCTGTGTGCATCGTCAGAGCCATGGGAAGAGAGGAAGAGGAGGTTAAAGACAGTGGTTACAGGATGAGGTTGAGCAGTGAGCAGGAGGAGAGAGCAAGGGAGAGAAAGGAGGACCCTAGCTGCCCTCTCCCTCCAGCCCCACAGAGGGCACTAATTCACACACCCCAGCCATGGGTGGGTACCTTGATGAAGGTCTCCATATTGCCGTTAAACAGTTTATGGTTATAGATGGAGCGCGGCCTAGGCTTCCGCATTTTCTGTGGTTTAGGGGGTAGAGTGGGGGGCCTGGGGAGATGACGGGTGAGGAAGGGAACAAAAACACCATATGCTGTGAAACAGTTGAACGAACACGCAAGGCTGAAATGCAGTTATGAAAACATCTCTCAATAGTCCTGACTTCCACCTTCCCAAATATCCCCCTCTGCTCTATTTTTTTTTTTTTATGTGCAGGAGGAAGTGATCCATATCCAAATCTTGAAAAATCGACCAAAACGAGACGTTTTATCACTTACTGGTGTGTGTTATTTAAACCTGATGGCTCTGCCCTGTAATTAACCCTTAGGCAGCACTAGGCTGGGCTGCTGGGAGTGTTGGGTCCCTGAGTGTCTCGAGGGCTGGGGGCCCCTTCATAAAACCCACTCTGACTGACTTATTGAAAACATTATATTTTTACATTTTAGTCATTTAGCAGACGCTCTTATCCAGAGCGACTTACAGTAGTGAATGCATACATTGCATACATTTTTTTTCCATACTGGTCCCCCGTGGGAAACGAACCCACAACCCTGGCGTTGCAAATACCATGCTCTACCAACTGAGCCACACGGGACCAAAACATAAGAGAGGTTAATGATTCCCAATATATAGCTGAATGTAAACATTATTAAATCAGAGCTTATAAAATCAAGTACACCTGCTGATAGTTCAGGTTACCCCTCACATATACACTGAGTGTACCAAACATTGGGAACACCTTCCTAATATTTATTTGCACCCCCTCTTTTGCCCTCAGAACAGCCTCAAATCGTCGGGGAATGGACTACAAGGTGTCGAAAGCCCTCCACAGGGATGCTGGCCCATGTTGACTCCAATGCTTCCCACAGTTGTGTGAAGTTGGCTGGATGTCCTTTGGGTGGTGGACCATTCTTGATACACACGGGAAACTGAAGCGTGAAAAACCCAGCAGCGTTGCAGTTCTTGAAACAAACTGGTGGGCCTGTCACCTACTACCATACCCTGTTCAAAGGCACTTAAATATTTTGTCTTGCCCATTCACCCTCTAAATAGCACACATACACAATCCATGTCTCAAATGTCTCAAGATTTAAAAATCCTTCTTTAACCTGTCTCCTCCCCTTCATCTACACTGATTGAAGTGAATTTATCAGGTGATATCAATAAGGGATCATAGCTTTCACCTGGATTAACCAGGTCAGTCTATGTCATGGAAAGAGCAGGTGTTCCTAATGGTTTGTACACTCAGTACAGTGTGGTTAGCAGACCGATGGTACTTCGGCAAGGCCGGTCATGGACAGGGCAAACTAAAGTTTGCCTGGCTACCCAGACTCCTTGCTATGGCCAAATGCTACGCCACGCCCACGGACGTTAGTTTCTTCTCCACAATGAGTCTGGATCTGAGTACCTCCCCGACCCTTCACCGAATACGAACACATTTGGGGCCGTCTGATTGGTCCAGAAACTTTGGGTTGGGTCAGAGCCAGAACACACGTGGGTGAAGCGGCGGTGATTGACATTGATGCTCTGATTGGCTAGAGATGATCCAATCGCTGATTACTTTGTTTTGTACAATGCCCCTTATCGCCACAAACGACTTCAATGGCAATCTCAGACTAAAGATTGTAGCGATCGACAGAGCAGTGGAAGAGTCGTCAGCCTCAACCAAAGTAGCATTCCTAAAAGATATTTAAGTCTTATCCAAACAAAACATTAAAATACACCTAGGAATTTACTTCATTAATATCACACACACACGTGCGCGCACACACACTAACAGCACACATACTAACAGCATGCCTGCTCCATCTGCACTGCAGTCCTGGAGCCCTTCCCAGAGACAGAGAGCAGTGACACACTCCTCTCTGCCATCCAGACGGAACTCAACCATTCTGCTCATTGTGGCTTTGCATCACATGATGTGTAGGTTTGTATGGTCCCGTGTGGCTCAGTTGGTAGAGCATGGTGTTTGCAACGCCAGGGTTGTGGGTTCGATTCCCATGGGGGACCAGTACAGAAGAAAAAATGTTAAAAAAATATATGAAATGTATCCATCGCTCAATATTCAATGTACCGTAACTAACTTGCATAGGGTGCAATGCTTGTATTTGTTGTTGGAGTCAGCCCCGTTCTGAATAACTCAATCTGTACTTGTTACATCCATTTTGTGACTTATAAATGAATGATATGTACCCATTAATTAAATTACTAAAATGTAAAATGTATTAACTCCTGGCAATAAGGTAAATGGAGCAGAAAATAATGGTTGTATGTGAACAAGATGCTCTGAGAACTCCATCCTGTATGACCTGCAGTAGCTTGTTCCTTTGTTTTTTATTTACATTTTTATTAATTTCAACTTTATTTAACCAGGTAGGCCAGTTGAGAACAAGTTCTCATTTACAACTGCGACCTGGCCAAGATAAAGCAAAGCAGTGTGACACAAACAACACAGAGTTACACGTGGGATAAATGTACAGTCAATAACACAACAGAAAAATCTATATAAAGGGTGTGCAAATGTAGTAAGATTAGGGAGGTAAGGCAATAAATAGGCCATTGTGGCGAAATAATTACAATTTAGCATTAACACTGGAGTGATAGATGTGCAGAAGATGAATGTGCAAGTAGAGATACTGGGGTGCAAAAGAGCAAAAAAATAAATAACAATATGGGGATGAGGTAGTTGGGTGGGCTATTTACAGATGGGCTGTGTACAGTTGCAATGATCGGTAAGCTGCTCTGACAGCTGATGCTTAAAGTTAGTGAGGGAGATGTAAGACTCCAGCTTCAGTGATTTTTGCAATTCGTTCCAGTCATTGGCAGCAGAGAACTGGAAGGAAAGGCAGCCAAAGGAGGAGTTGGCTTTGGGGATGACCAGTGAAATATACCTGCTGGAGAGCGTGCTATGGGTGGGTGCTGCTATGGTGACCAGTGAGCTGAGATAAGGCGGGGCTTTACCTAGCAAAGACTTATAGATGACCTGGAGCCAATTGGTTTGGCGACGAATATGAAGCGAAGGCCAGCCAACGAGAGCATACAGTTCGCAGTGTTGGGTACTATATGGGGCTTTGGTGACAAAACGGATGGTACTGTGATAGACTACATACAATTTGCTGAGTAGAGTGCTGGAGGCTATTTTGTAAATGACATCGCCGAAGTCAAGGATCGGTAGGATAGTCAGTTTTACGAGGGTATGTTTGGCAGCATGAGTGAAGGATGCTTTGTTGCGAAATAGGAAGCTAATTCTAGATTTAATTTTGGATTGGAGATGGTTAATGTGAGTCTGGAAGGAGAGTTTACAGTCTAACCAGACACCTAGGTATTTGTAGTTGTACACATATTCTAAGTCAGAACCGTCCAAAGTAGTGATGCTAGACGGGCGGGCAGGTGCGGGCAGTGATCGGTTGAAGAGCATGCATTTAGTTTTACTTGCATTTAAGAGCAGTTGGAGGCCACGAAAGGAGTGTTGTATGGCATTGAAGCTCATCTGGAGGATTGATAACACAGTGTCCAAAAAAGGGCCAGAAGTATACAGAATGGTGTCGTCTGCGTACAGGTGGATCAGAGAATCACCAGCAGCAAGAGCGACATCATTGATGTATACAGAGAAAAGAGTCAACCCGAGAATTGAACCCTGTGGCACCCCCATAGAGACTGCCAGAGTTCCGGACAACAGGCCCTCCAATTTGACACACTGAACTCTATCTGAGAAGTATCAGACACCCACTGACATCAAATAACCTTAAATATGCACCATGATCTTTGGATACATACATAGACTTAGGTTATCATTCATTAGGGACTTTGTTTATTTGGCTGCAGACTTGATTGTGTAGGACTGTGTATATTTTACAGTTAGATTTTTATATACATCATACAATAATCATTATTACTCTACCCAATGACTGTGCATGTTAAATCCAATTTCTATAAGTTCAGTTGAAAAGGCGTCTTGGAACAAAGGCAGGGGATTTGAAATGGTTTAGTTATCTTAAGACATCTTACCTCGTAGTCCCACATTCAGCCCTTTCTCCTGCAAACACAGAAGAGAGAAATGTCATTAAGAATATGAGGGCATGTTATGCACAGTGCGCAGGCTAACTCCTGCTCCTCTACCAGGGCTCAGTGAAGGATTTCATGGGAATAGTCAAAGCTATTGAGGGAGAGCTGAATGGTCTAGCAACAACAGCATCCCTGAGACAAAGGCATTGAGCTGTCGCCGTAGAAACCTCAGAGAGGACCCTGTGTGGTGCAGGCCCGCTGCCCGAGGGAAGAAAAGGGCTCTGGGTGGGAGGGGGAAGACTGGGGGTACAGGGGGGGGGTCATCTCACACTGGTGACACTGTGCAATGTCAGTGCCAGCTCACTGAGCCCTTTGTCCCAAAGCCCTGTGCATGTCTCAACACACACAGAGACACATGTGCACGCAAAAACACCAAACCCAAATATTCAAATAGTTTCACTTTCTTTCAAACTTTCACCAAAAACACACACACACAGACAGCACCTCTCTCTCTCCACACACACACACACACACACACCACACACACACACACACACACACCACACACACACCACACACACAATAAACCTTTTCTAATATCAGGTAAACACAAGACATTGAGTGTAGGTTAGGCAGTGAAGAAGTCAGTTAATTGTTATGACTGTAATCCGTATCCATCAGAAGGGCTCTCCCACTAACCACAGCTCTAACTGCTGCATCTATGAACTCATTTCAAAGCCAATAGTTAATCAAGGGTTTATTAGCTAGGGTAGAGAAAAGCCCTTTGTCTTTTATATAGAATCCATTGAGAATTGAATGAGAGACTATAGTGATGAATGACCCATTTCTCTATACATAATGTTGGCAGTACAGATGCCCTATCTTAATGTTATGTTGATTTGTCCTGCCATCCAGGTCTCCAGTTGGTCATTTTGTACATATGTATATATAAGATGTTCTTTACGCAATCCCAAAACTGTCCAATATAAATCGCAATCTGGGTCAGATGAGCATGATTTGAAAGCTTGTTCTATTTCCAACATGACTAGCGAAGTTATAAAACATGATCTTACAGTGTTAGGCTTTCACAAGGCAGTTCAGAGAAACAGATGGTAATGTTGGTGGGCATAGAAAGGAGTCATGTGTGCATTCAGGTTCGTGTGCTGCAGCAGATTCTCTTCAAGAATAAACAAACATTAGCTCATTGTGTTCAGAACAACCCAGGGTATGACGTCATGTCATCTTGTAACTGTACATCAAACTTAGTGATCATAAACGTTGACCCTGTATAGGACATGAGTTTTATGATTGGCCCAGCATCGTCCGGGTTAGGGGAGGGTTTGGCCGGGAGGGCTTTACAAGTAGGCCGTCATTGTAAATAAGAATTTGTTCTTAACTGACTTGCCTAGTTGAATAAACGTTAAGTGCACTTTGTGTTTGGCTTGCTTTATTACATCAAAGTGGTATTTATTATAATCCTCAACATCTCATCTTTTAAAATATATCAAGTCATCTTCATTTATAGCATTTCCCTCACTCTAACAACAAAAAAATTGCAAAAGTAGCCCAATTACCGGGAGAGATTGGTGCAGCTTCTTGTCGCACGTGGTGTTCAGAACGGCTGTCAGTCAAAACCCATACAGCGCTGTGAAGCGCAGTCAGAGCTCTGACATCCAATTTAGGTGCTTATTAGTGCCCAAAACTGCCATTTTCAACCCGTATATTGGTATAAGTGTAAAGGGTTAAGTGTTTCATTGTAACTACAAGAATACATCAGTAATTGGTGACTGAAGTACTTTTGTTCAATGAGCCGAGTGCTTTATGTAAACCTGTAAAGTTGAGGTCTCAATATTCTAAACCTACATTTCAAATACAGTGCCATAATCTAACAATAGGCAATGAATCATTACGCTGGTGTATTTTGTGTGACTAGCTGTGAGTTCTACCTGCGTTAACTGGAGATATTCATGGTGAACCTCTCTAAAGTATCTAATACAGAAGATCTGTAGCTATCCCAGTCACATTGACTAGTTTCATGTTGACATAGTGCTGTAGTAATCTATACAGCTAGGTCTGATGTGTGCACCATGTGGTATTTCTCCATGGTCACTAATAACACATTCACACACACACACACACACACACACACACACACACACACACACACACACACACACACACACACACACACACACACACGCTTAATGAGCAGGCTAGATTGATCACCTGAATAATTAAACATGGTTGGTATGTCCCTACACAGACAGCAGCACTGAGCCACGATCACACAAACAAACCAGCTGTGGGCTATGTTCACATGAAAACACATTCAAGCAGTCTGAGGTATCAGTTCATAGAGATCTGAAGATGACAGAGGAACATTAGGGATGCCTAAACTGACTAGACAAATCCATGTCGACCAAGTTTGTGCACTGTATGTGTGTATGGGGTGAAAGGGGGTGTGTGTGTGTGTGTGTGTGTGTGTGTGTGTGTGTGTGTGTGTGTGTGTGTGTGTGTGTGTGTGTGTGTGCATGGCCTCAGCTGGTTGTGCCTGCTGTCCCTCTCTACTAGGTGAACCCCTGGTGCAGTAGCAGCTGCTGAGATGGTGCTGCTGGGAGCTGGGACATCCTGACTGATTGGGCGTAAACTACTCAGGGTTGAGGTGACAAAGGTCCCCCTGGGAGGGGCCTCTGCGAGAAAGGCGGGGGTTTCTATTACCCATACTCCTCCAGGATCCTCCTAGAGGCTACAACATACAGGAACCAACCAGTGCAATGTCTCAATCGTGCAAATGAGAAGAGAGGAGTGGGGATCGATGGTGCTTTAGTGTTTTCTTATGATACCTTTGATGCAACTCGCCTTTGAATATGAACTTAATTCCTCTTCCCTGGTTCCCTTCTGCCCCTTGAGAAGAAACAAGTTCATGTGGTCTCCTCCCGCTTCCTCTGCCTGGTTCAGCTTTGCTCATTAGATAAGAGCTCCACAACACTACTGGGCCTGATGGCGGCCATTTTACACACCCATCACCTATCACATAGGGATTTCTTGCTCATACTGAGCTAGGTGTTGACACGCAAGGCCTGGCACCTGCCATTAACACCACTGTGACCAGAAGGAAGTAGGAGCATTACGAGAAGGGGTGTCAAACTAACATTGATTTAAATAGATATGATGTCATTGGTGGAGAGACCGAGGGGCCTTACCTTCTCCCAGTGTCTGCTTCAGGAGGTCATGCTTGGCCTGCAGTTTAATGATGAGGTTGCTGCCGTTCAGGAACTCCTTGAATTTCTGTGAACCCAAACAGACCAGATGAAGGCGTCAGTGAGTGAACAGCGCTAATGGGATGTGACTGGAACAGGCGGAGACGCCTGCCATCCACCACAGAGGCCAGAGAACACATTCAGTCAGTTTCACTCTGTACGGAACAAACTCAATCTGTTCCTGGGATAATTGGATTTCCATGTGATTTCCATAGCATGGGGCTTGTCATATGTGTTTTATGGAATAGTGTGATGGCAGATGGCTTGATGTTGATGTGCAGTACTGTACACTGCAGTGCCCCGCACTAAGCTGACAATCAAGGCCCTTTTAGTCAGGGAGTAAAGGCTACGGCAGTACAGCCAGGTTTATTCCTTAACTGTGAAACAAATTTAACAGGCAGTTGCCCTGAGGCATGGCTGCATATCTCAGGGAAAAACAGGCAGGTATGAAGGCTATGTATAGCAGGCAGGTATGAAGGCTATGTATAACAGGCAGGTATGAAGGCTATGCATAACAGGCAGGTATGATGGCTATGTATAGCAGGCAGGTATGAAGGCTATGTATAACAGGCAGGTATGAAGGCTATGTATAGCAGGCAGGTACTCACAGTGAAGTAGAAGACCTCTGTCTCCTGCTGGTTGGCCCGTCTCTTGGCCACGTTCAGTTTGCTCATGTAGGTCTCAGAGGCCACAGACTTGATGGACTCAGTGGAGCGGCTATGCTGGAAGGCATCGGACACATCAAAGTCCTCCACAGTCAGCATGTCCTGCATGGTCTGCATGGTGGCGTCCAGTGTCTTCCTCACCTACAGCAAAGGGAACAATTCAACAACTGAAACAATGACAAATGAACTAGGATTTCCTACTCAGTCATCTGATCCAGGTCCTTCAGAACAACAAGAAAGGGAAGAATTTCAACCACAAAAAATGAAATGGTGACAAACGAAACAGCATTTCCTCCTCAGTCATCTGATCCAGGTCCTTTGTAACATAATAGGCCAGTAAGATTTTTTTTACTTCAGGGTTCCCTACGACACGTGCAAGGTCAAGTGTGAGTGATCACTGGCATATCCCATTTCAAAGACAAATCGACCCTGAATAAAAACTGATGACCTTTGACTATAGCTGCATGACAGCTGGCAGCCTTCCTCTACCCTAAAGCAGGTACAGGACTCAATCCTAGGCAGTGTACCAGATGACCCACCGGGTCAGCCATCCATCAGAATAACAGCAGAATATGAAGAGCGTCTGGTCTGGCTGGATGTAAAAGGGCTGCGGGCTCTTTCTCTACAGCGCTGAGATTACCCGTCAGTTATATGAGATGTTATGAGACGGAGGCATAGCCATCAGGGCAGGCTGTAGCTAGCCAGCCAAGGTCATTAGCACCTCCGTTAGCACTTGCATCTACTCAGAGGGTGAGAGGTGTGTTTGTCTGTGTGTGTGTGTGTGTGTGTGTGTGTGTGTGTGTGTGTGTGTGTGTGTGTGTGTGTGTGTGTGTGTGTGTGTGTGTGTGTGTGCGCGCCTGCTGCTCCCACTGAGAAGAACCAGTCATCACAACACACAATCAGCAGTGATGTACTGTATCTACATGGAACATGCACCCATTAGTGTTATCACACACGTTCATATCACAAGCTGAATATACACTCTGCTCACAAGGAGTGTGTGTGGGCCACTGAAATGAAATTTCGATGAGAGCTGATGGTCTCTAAAGACCGGGTGAGTTTGGGCGTGTCAGAGAGAGAGGTGACAGAGGAACAGAGGCTACAGAGCGGTCTCAGTGTGGGGAAGCAACAGACACACTGGGGGGGACGCTATCGTGGACTCCCGAGTGGCACAGCGGTCTAAGGCACTGCATCTCAGTGCTAGAGGCATCACTACAGACCCTGGTTAAATTCCAGGCTGTATCACAACCGGCCGAGATTGGGAGTACCGTAGGGTGGTGCACAATTGGCCCAGCGTCGTCCGGGTTAGGGTTTGGCCGGGGTAGGCCGTCATTGTGAATAAGAATTTGAACGGACTTGCCAAGTTAAATAAAGGTACATTTAAAAAAAGCCTTCACCTCCTCGTTCTCGATCTTGAGCGTGGCCAGGCGGGACTGCAGCTGGTGGTAGCGCATCAGGAGCTCAGTCTGCACTGGCTGCTGGGCACTCACCTGGCACACCTGAGAGGACACAGACAGAGAGGGCTGGGCAACTTGGTTTTTCACAAACTGTCTTACAGGATTGGAAAAAAACATGCTTGCTGTTTCTGCTGGCATGAATGTGGTTTCCATGGTTTAACAAATGTATTGGTTGTACTTGTAACTTGGATACATTTCGATAAAGATATAGTATGAATCTATAAATGTACCAAATGTATCAGTCATTTAACACCTCTCACCTCGTCCCCCATGTGGGGCAGGTACTCGAAGCGCATGGGAGGGCAGAACACCTGGTTGTGCATGTCCATGATCTTGTGCTTGTCGCTGCGGGAGTCCAGGTTGTCCACGGCGTTCTCCATGATGTCCAGGCCCTCGTGGCGACTAGTCTCCAGGTTGTACTCAGCTGACAGGTAGGTCCTGAAGGTACGTGCCAGGCTGGCGTGGTAACCCAGGTCGCAGCACTATAGAGATACAGTCATTATAGTATAGTATAATACAATAACTAACAGAGGAGTAGAATATAATAAAGGAGTTGATCATGACCTGACTGGAAGCATACGCCTAGGGTCCAGAGTTTTCCAGCTCAGGTCACGTGTCTAAGAACATACTGGCCCTAATTATGAACAACCTGACAAACCAGTCTGAATCCATGCCCTCATTATACACAAGTCAATGTGATGAACTCAGTCTTTAGCATGCACACGATTCAGTTACACAATTCCGCTCATTTCCTACGAGCATGTTACTAACCTGACCTCCAACATTAACTAAATTCCAAATTAGACACTGTTGGGGGTTAACGGGCAGAAATAGAATAATAGAATACACCGAATTAGAAAAGCAAGTACAGTAGGACACCTAAGATAATTAGCTCAACCATGGAGCTGCATAAACTAACCTCATTACTATAGCCAAGTGGGTTTCTAAGAGGCTTCGGGGGGCCCGAGTCTGACTGCTTAGTGATTCACTAAACGCTCTTTAATAAACACACAGGAAGTTGCGCTCGACTCCAATGATAAACCCCCATATCTGTGGTTGTTTTATAGCAGGGTCAGTGTAAAATGAGTAAGGAAATGGGAGCACAGAGCTCGTTATGGTACAGAGTTGTATTTCAACAGCCACATCCCATAAGAAACACACTGCCTGGCTCTAATGAGTTCCATGCTCTGATTGAATCATGGTGCTATCGTGTGTAGACTGTAGCAGGAGTGCTGACAGGCAGAATACTGGTACTGCAGAACTGATGACATTGTTTATTTGCATGCATGTATTTTATTTCCATTGATTCGGGTGGACAGGGCTGACTTGCAGTGTGGATGTCTGTTTTGATGGCTGGCTGCTAGTGACTGTTTCTGTGTGGTATGACAAACAGGCACTTATCCTCTGCAAAGCTTGTGGCAGCAAAGCACAGCGAGTCATGCTCACAATCCCTTTCCCTGCAGCGGGGCCGGATTTGGGATGACATGGCCCCTTTTGCTTGCCAGACACAGGAAGCAGCTCCAACAAAGTGGCCCAGCACAGAGACACAACCACCAATCAGAGGTCTCCGTCTGGCAGACCCCTGAGTAGCCTACAGCTCCTGGTGTAACAGTGTAGGTTCCGTCCCTCTCTTCGCCCCAACCTGGGCTCGAACCAGGGACCCTTGCACACATCTCCAACTGACACCCCACGAAGCATTGTTTCCCATCGCGCCACAAAAGCCGCGGCCCTTGCAACGCAAGGGGAAAACCTACTTCAAGTCTCAGAGCGAGTGACATCACCGATTGAAACGCTATTAGCGCGCACCACCGCTAACTAACTAGCCATTTCACATCGGTTACACTGGCTAGCTCCTTCACACTTCACACAGTTGATGTTTAGAACATTTTAAAGAGAAAAATCCTGGATGCAATCTCTCTCATTGCCAAAAGTCTGTCTAGCATCAAGCCTCTCAGTTCAATTGCATTATATGTTTCTAGGCATACAGTACTTTACATATGCAGGATCTCTGTATCCAACTCCCTGACCTGTTCAGAGTATCAGAAGAGGCCAGGCAGGCCTGGGGCAATACCACAGTAACCACCCAGCAGTAGACTGGCAGGGAGGTGGGAGAGAGGAGGAACATCTGGTTGTAGAAACAACAGGTAACCTGCGGCTGAATGATCCCTGCCACAACCACCAGGTAACCCGGGGCTGAATGAACCCTGCCAACCACACTGGCCACACTGCTGCCTGTATACACAGAGCCTGCACCCAGACCCTGGCTAGGGTTTCATTCCTCCAGCCATTAGTGGTCCACAAAGCAAACTCATCCTGTTCACCAACCGTAATCACAGACTTCTCAGGCAGGCTTGCTGCTGGGCTGCATTGGCTTTGCATTTTGAATTATGATGGTGGTTCACCTAGGTATGGTCTTTTCTGTCATGTAACTGTGTATTACTCTCTATTTCTATAATCCAATGGATACAGTTCAACGTAACACATTATTTATTAGAAGTGGACCAACAAAAGAGGGTGAAAACCCTGGCTGTACTGTAGATTTGAGGAATGAAGTAAAAGAAAAGGGAAGTGTTTTGTTTTGAAGCAGGAAGCACATAGGATCAGATTAGTTTCTGTGTGTGTATGTGTGTGTGTGTGTTTGTGTGTGTGTTTGTATGTATGTGTCTGTGTGTGTCACCCAGGGTCATGTTTCACCATCAGTGTGTTTTGGTTGGCTCCCTGGGAGAGTGTGGTGTGTGACAGTAACGGCCACGCTCCGCTCCAAGTCTCTCAGCACAGCTTCCAAAGGGGCCTTAGCCCTGACAGCACTCCAAGCCCTCACAGATAGATGAGGGCATGACAGAGGGAGGAGAGGAGAACAGGGGTAAGAGAGGGAAGAGAAGACCAGGAGGAAGGTATTCTGATTGTCAACATTGAACCATTCCCTTGACAGGAAGTCATCATTCATATTCCAGAAGAATCATAACAATGCCTTTAGGGTGGTAACATACAGTCGGGGTGTAATGTATACCTGGCAAAGCCATTCAGTTAGACATATAACAACAGTACTACTGGAGGGCTTAAAACAAAACTGTTGTGTTTGAGATTAAGAGACACAAAATGGAGGTAAACACTTTTAGTCAAACCAACAGAACAGCTTGAAGCAATACAGCAAATGAGCTAAGAACCGTGAAACAGATGGTGAGAATATATAGTGTAGCAACATTAGACCAACGTTAGACCAATGTCAGACCAACGTTAGACCAACATTAGACCAACATTAGACCAATGTTAGACCAACATTAGACCAACATTAGACCAACATTAGACCAACATTAGACCAACGTTAGACCAACGTTAGACAATCCCAGCTGTGAGACACAAACCAGCCTGTGTGTCTATCGCATACTTACATCAATCATATCAGAGACATCGTGGATGTAGTATTTCGCCACAACGGCATTCGTTGCTGCCAGGTTCAACAAATAGTCGTTGCGGGCTTTAGTGCACTTCAGCTTGTTTTCGGAGTACTTGGCTTGCCTCTGGGGGAAGGAGAGGGGAGAAAGAGAGAGGGAGAGAGAAATGGAGAGCAGACAAAGAGGGGGAAAACAGTCCATGAAATGAAGCAACGTTGAGTGGGCTAAATGGTATTTGCACAATAACATAGGAGGGTTGCTGTGCAGCCTGATGGCTTGGCTTGGCCTGATGGCTTGGTGTTGTCAGGAAAGAGGTCAGAGGGGTCCACTGTAAGAGATGTTTTTTAAGAAGCTGCATGTAGACAATATCATAAGTGGTCTACCCAGGCTGGTCCTTCAATCACTCCCTCACAGCCATTCTGTCTGTCTGCTAACACTTGGCACAACAATCTGCACAGCCCAGATGTGAACAATGAAATAGCCATAAAATATTGTTTCGGTCCAGTGTGCTTGCAAACAAAAACAGACTAACACAAACAGTCACTCTAGTGTTCTCCAATTGTGCTCACACATAAAACAAGTCATGTTTACAATGTGTCAATGACAAGTCATCTACGAGAATTAAATCTATAGAAATATGCTGTATTTAAACGGTTTATATTTCTCATTGCAGAAATACACACAGCTCTAGATGATGCACCGGCTTTGTTGCTATGGTTAACTGGACATGCTGCGTCTGCTTAAGGCATCCAGCTGGGAAACATTCAATGATTCATAAAACGGAAGAAGTAGTCGTCTGCTGTTCACATAGCATCACTAATGGATGCTAGTAGACCGATACATAATGGTATTGACAAAAATAATTGACTTAAATGGAAAGCAGCGGCACAGAATCATTGAGACTTGGCTCACAAGCAGGACTAAAGAGAGACAATTTAACAGCCAAAACTTGACTTGTGTCTGTGTGTGTTTGAAACCACTCCTTATCCTCTTCCAGATGGACAATACTGGATAACATGTACTTCAAATACATACACATGTACTTCAAATAGACATGATTCACTAACTCAAATTGCACATGTCCATTATCATGCAAATGAAACATTGGAGAAAAGGGGATTATGGCTTGATTGTCTCATATTCTTGTCTCTTCTCCTTCTTGTCTCCTCTCCTTTGTTCGGAGGTAGCTAGAAGGATTTTGAATGAGACTGCCACTGTAGCCTGCAAAATTAAGTTACCAGGCAGCGTGGAGAGAAATAACGTTCATAGCTACAGCAAGTTATAAATAGTGAGTGGGGTTGGTATGGTTCTCCTGGCAGCAGCTCTGTAGAGATGGCAGCCTGAGGAGGGAGGAAAGCTGTCGGCCTGACAGCCTTTTGATTCCCTGAGCTGCACTGATAATGGAGATGCATTTGCATTGCAGAAATTCCCCCTGAAAATCATATCAAATTGTATTTGTCACATGCGCCGAATACAACAGGTGTAGACTTTACCATGAAACGAGCCCTTCCCAACAACACAGCTTTCAGAGTGCATGTGTGTCTAGCTGTGGACCCATGCTCCGGGCGGTCGGCTCTCTCTCTCAGAGCGGTGAGCTTACACACCTGCACCCACTCTCACAAAGCCTTACTATCTTCTCATTCACATACTACTGAGAGGATCCCTCTGGCACAAAATACCACTTATGGAAGTGACTAGGCTGAAAACGTACAGTACTGGCAGCAGTCCCAGCCAACAGCTGTTATAGATATTATTATGGTCATCAAGCCTTGGTGTCAGCCTCACCTTCTCCTTCATCTTCTCGATCTTCCTAACGGAGCTTCGTCTCTGGGGCCGGTCCTCGTGGCGCAGCAGGTGGACGTTGAGGTCAGCAGACTTACTGAACTGCTTCTCCTCCTGCTTCTCAGCGTCCTTCAGCTTGCTCTCAGCGCTGATGCTCTCTGTGTGGTACATGTGGTAGGTCTTCATCACCTGGAGGAGCAGGACAGGATGAGGAGGGTGGAACAAAAACTGGACATAGAGCGAACAAATGGGTGACCTGAGGTGACACATAGTTTGAATCTCTGCTATACTAACATCAAGCTGCATGATATATTCCCTCCAACGTTGGCATGTGGAAGCTGTTATTTGCCCCTTTGTTGGCCTAAGCTCAGTGAGCATACACACACGCAAGCATACGTGCGTGCGCACACACAGACAGACACAGACATGCCACACACACACACACACACACACACACACACACACACACACACACACACACACACACACACACACAGCAGGGTGTGTGTTTCTACTTCAGTGCTCGTGTCCCCCATATAGCCAGCGGATGCCAGTCAGATAATGTTTTCAATGGAGCATGACTGGCAGACAGACAGACAGCACAGCATCTCATAGTGGGTCTAACCCTCAGAGACAGACAGACAGACAGACAGACAGACAGACAGACAGACAGACAGACAGACAGACAGACAGACAGACAGACAGACAGACAGACAGACAGACAGACAGACAGACAGACAGACAGACAGACAGACAGACAGACAGACAGACAGACAGACAGACAGACAGACAGACAGAACCCTTGTAAAGTAGAGCCCTGATGTGTGCAGCATCTTGAAACGCCTCCTGTGCGTTTGACTCGACAGTGAGTGAGACCCAGTACTATAACTGGATACACCCCAGGATGTTAGACTGACTGAGAGCCTGACGTTAACGCTAGTTTGTTCTCTTCCAGTAGTTAATGCTCACTTTGTGTGGCATCATGTGACTGGATGGTGTGGCCACCACAGGGTTAATGGGTTAGTTCGGGTTATGTCAACTCAAACACACAGGCAGAATCTCTACTACTTCCAGCTGACTGCTACTGTATGATAGTAAGGTTTCTTAGTCAGAAGAACAGCATATATTCGTCATCTAGTCTATGCTTCCATCAACAGAGCTCCACTGCACAAGGTGCTACAAGTCTTAGGAGAATAAAAACAAAAGACAAAGATTTGAAAGGCAAACACGTCAAAGAAAAAAAAACGAAGCAAAAAAAACTATTATCTACTCTGGTATGTGACAGAGCTCACAGTAGAAAGAAGTCACTTCAGTGTTTTGAGAAACTAGGTCAGCAGTGTGTATCTCCTTAAGTTGGCAACCCAGTTCTCCAACAGCGTGAAAAGAAAACAGGGTTTCCAGTCAACTTTGAGCAGCACAACTAAAAGACCTGCAGCTAAAGACAAAGACATTTGCAGGAACATTGAGGTGAGGCAGGGTCTCCCTTCCAGGAGCTGTGTGTGGTTACGGTATGTCTCCACTCAGACAATACCCTGAGGCTATTTGACTTAAAAACACGCTCTCTGTTTTTGCACTGATGAAAGCTACCAGGAACATATTCCAATGTGGAAATACAGACAGACGTGATTTCCACTTAAAGTGAACCGTGGCTGCAGCATTTAAATGTTAATGCAGAGACCTCACCCAACCTAACATGACAGACAGATAGCACAGCACAGACAGCACAGAACAGTGGGTCTAACCCTCAGACAGACAGAGACAGACCGACAACACAGAACAGTGGGTCTAACCCTCAGACAGACAGAGACAGACCGACAACACAGAACAGTGGGTCTAACCCTCAGACAGACAGAGACAGACCGACAACACAGAACAGTGGGTCTAACCCTCAGACAGACAGACAGAGACAGACCGACAACACAGAACAGTGGGTCTAACCCTCAGACAGACAGAGACAGACAGACAACACAGAACAGTGGGTCTAACCCTCAGACAGACAACACAGAACAGTGGGTCTAACCCTCAGACAGACAGACAACACAGAACAGTGGGTCTAACCCTCAGACAGACAGACAACACAGAACAGTGGGTCTAACTTTTAGAATTTGAATTTTGTTTACTTTCTGAATTGCCTAGCATTGCAATTTCCACTTAAAGTAAACTATGGCTGCAGCATTAAAGAGACCTCACCCAACCTAAAATGTTGCCACAAATGTGGCACTTTGATATTTTATTCTGTGTTCTATGAGCCTTTGAATTAAAGCCAAATTGTTTTTCTGTAGTTTGTCAACTGGAAAATATGAATGGGTTGTGTGAGGAGACCTGTCACAATAAACATGTCCATTATGGATAACAATTACCATGACAGTCAGAGGAGCACCCTGGAATGAAACAGGAGAGAGATGGAGAAACTGGGCCTGTTGTAACACTGAGACGGTCTGTATCAGACTGTTCTGCTCATCTCAGACCCAGGTTGGAGACAGAGAGCATATCATCGCCATCATTTGTTTAAACAAACTTCCTACCCGGGTAGTGTGCTGCTGCATTCATTAGACAAACAGCCTCTAGTGGGACAGAGTTAAATAACAAATGAACCAAGTGAACTGCAGCATGACTTTTTGTTCTGTACTGTTTGGATCAACACAGCCAGGTGAGTAATTGACTCTGTGATCCACTAAAGAGATTGCAGGTCTTTGCTCTCATTTCTCATTTCAGATTCACTACATATAATTCAAGCCACGGGCATCAAGCCTCGCGCCCTCAAATCAATATCTGTCTCAGTGGCAGCCGCAGCAGATACTTTTAACAATGTTTGAACAATAGCTTAAGCCCAACACTCTTAAATCACTCCCCTCTGTGTTAGTGCATGTGAAAGGCATTCACAAGGGATTTCTGCAATTCTACTTCTGACTAAATACATAGTTGTTTGCAGTCCATAAGATCTGTCATCTGATTACCAATTAGCTAATAGTGTCAAATGTTCTAGGAGCTAAATTGCTCCACTTGTTTTTTGCCGCCCGGTGTTTTTTGCAATTTTATACGGAGAAAAACTATAACAATAGTGGAAACCATAATCATCATTATCATCGCCATCAGAGACTTTCTGGAAATGTCACTGCTGTAGGTTAGTGATTAGTTAGATTTTTGATTGGCCACCACTTGATGCAGATGGGGCTTGAAGACGAGGGGGATCATTTGAGAGCCTCTCCCTGTTATCATAAAACATTATCATGGCTATTCTATTCCACCGACATATTTAGCCAAGCCATGGCTGGGCTGGGCCTAGCTGTTAAAGAGCAGGGGGAGCAGGGTAATAATGATCTATTCAACTGTCTGCTCCCTGATGCATTTGGACTCTTCTGGCTGTGACCTTGAAATGCACACCACTGCTGGAGCGACCCCCCTGAGCCTTACCCCACACAGGGTAGCGGAGCGCCCCCCCCTGAGCCTTACCCCACACAGGGTAGCGGCTTGGACACCAGCCGCTTAAGAGGAAAAACAATCTCGTCTCATTCATAAACATATCATCTCTCTGTGCTCGTGGGGAAAGCCTGGCAGACTCAAGGGCAGACAGAGGTGGTGCTGATGGAGCTGTGAGCTCTCATATCCTTTCCTTTAGTGTGTAGGGGGTGCTGATGGAGCTGTGAGCTCTCATATCCTTTCCTTTAGTGTTTAGGGGGTGCTGATGGAGCTGTGAGCTCTCATATCCTTTCCTTTAGTGTGTAGGGGGTGCTGAGTACATGTGCAGGGTGAGAGTGGATCCTTTAGTGTGTAGGGGGTGCTGAGTACATGTGCAGGGTGAGAGTGGATCCTTTAGTGTGTAGGGGGTGCTGAGTACATGTGCAGGGTGAGAGTGGATCCTTTAGTGTGTAGGGGGTGCTGAGTACATGTGCAGGGTGACAGTGGATCCTTTAGTGTGTAGGGGGTGCTGAGTACATGTGCAGGGTGAGAGTAGATCCTTTAGTGTGTAGGGGGTGCTGAGTACATGTGCAGGGTGAGAGTGGATCCTTTAGTGTGTAGGGGGTGCTGAGTACATGTGCAGGGTGAGAGTAGATCCTTTAGTGTGTAGGGGGTGCTGAGTACATGTGCAGGGTGAGAGTGGATCCTTTAGTGTGTAGGGGGTGCTGAGTACATGTGCAGGGTGAGAGTAGATCCTTTAGTGTGTAGGGGGTGCTGAGTACATGTGCAGGGTGAGAGTGGATCCTTTAGTGTGTAGGGGGTGCTGAGTACATGTGCAGGGTGAGAGTAGATCCTTTAGTGTGTAGGGGGTGCTGAGTACATGTGCAGGGTGACAGTGGATACTTTAGTGTGTTGGGGGTGCTGAGTACATGTGCAGGGTGACAGTGGATCCTTTAGTGTGTTGGGGGTGCTGAGTACATGTGCAGGGTGAGAGTGGATCCTTTAGTGTAGACTAGAGAGTGTGATTGGACATGGAGCTTTAGAAATGATCAGTCAATAAAATATAGTCTGTGGTGGAGAGAATGCATGAGTTTATTTACTGTAACATATACCACATTTAGACAGATACTAATGTCATTATTATGCAGTCATACACTGAGTATATAAAACATTAAGAATCAAATCAAACTTTATTTGACACATGCGCCGAATACAAGTGTAGACCTTACCGTGAAATGCTTACTTACAAGCCCTTAACCAACAGTGCAGTTCAAGAAGAGTTAAGAAAATATTTACCAAGTAAACGAATGTAAAACATTATAAAAAGTAACACAAAATAACAATAACGAGGCAAAAGGGCAGGGTGTAACTCAATATTAGGAAGGTGTTCTTAATGCTTTGTACACTCAGTGTATATTTTACATTACTGGGTAAGGGCTATAGCGTATTATAGGTGAACGTCTGTCTTTAGTCCTTTGGCCTTGATCTTGGTTGATGATCTTTCTGTTTCTCGTTAAAATTAGTCACCTATTTGTAACTCACTATAACCCCTTTCTTTTCACCGTGTTGTGGTGGACATGTCCTTTGATAGGCTGTCACTCATGACATCAGATGAATAACTCATCCAGTCTGCTGTACTTAGGGGGTAGCTAGAGGACTGCTGAAGTTGCCTGGAGCCTCTCCAGACATGGGCACCTTCAGTATCAACTTCACAATGCTATAGGCGGGTACATGCACAGTGTCACACAGTATGCCCTTCATTTCTCCCTGGTAACAATGGAAAGTTTATAGAAGAGTCAATAAGGCACAGAGAGAAGCCCTGATGGACACAAAGACAGTAGACCTGATGGTAGAGCAAATGGTGGTTAAAGAGTTTACATTCCTGTTACTGTGGGCCCAGCCACTAACATCAGAACAGCCTGCAATGTGGATGTGATTTGAGCTGCAGCCTGCAGCTGGTTGACTTGGAGAGAAATGCAATGTTCCATTCCATCATCATAACAATCACCCTCCTCCTCCTTCTCCTTATCATCCCCTCCATCTAAGCTAAACACCACAGTTGGAGAGAGAGACAGAGAGAGAGAGACAGAAACACCGAGAGACAGAGACACAGAGAGACACAGAGAGAGAGAGAGAGAGAGAGAGAGAGAGACACAGAGAGAGAGAGAGACAAAGAGAGAGTGAGAGACAGAAAGAGAGAGAGAGAGAGAGAGAGAGAGAGAGAGAGAGAGACAGAGAGAGAGACAGACAGAGAGAGACAGAGAGACAGCGAGAGAGACAGCGAGAGAAACAGCGAGAGAGACATAGAGAGAGACATAGAGAGAGAGAGAGAGAAAGAGAGAGACAGAGACAGAGAGAGACAGAGAGACAGAGACAGAGAGAGACAGAGAGAGAGAGAGACATAGAGAGAGAGAGACAGCGAGAGAGACAGAGAGAGAGAGACAGTGAGAGACAGCGAGAGAGACAGTGAGAGACAGCGAGAGAGACAGAGAGAGAGACAGAGAGACAGAGAGAGACAGAGAGACAGAGAGAGACAGAGAGAGACAGAGACAGCGAGAGAGAGACAGCGAGAGAGAGACAGCGAGAGAGAGACAGCGAGAGAGAGACAGCAAGAGAGACAGAGAGAGAGAGACAGAGAGAGAGAGACAGCGAGAGAGAGACAGCGAGAGAGAGACAGCGAGAGAGAGACAGCGAGAGAGAGACAGAGAGAGAGACAGAGACAGAGACAGAGACAGAGAGAGAGGAGCGCTAGCCTCATCACATTGCTCTCAGTAGAGGCCTTGATACTGGCTGTGTTTGGATGAAGGGATGCATCGAGAGGGATGGATTCTGACGGGGGGAGGAGATTGGTTTTGTTGTACTCACAGTGTAGAGTTAGTTTGATTCTGACGGGGGGGAGGAGATTGGTTTTGTTGTACTCACAGTGTAGAGTTAGTTTGATTCTGACAGGGGGGGAGGAGATGGGTTTTGTTGTACTCACAGTGTAGAGTTAGTTTGATTCTGACAGGGGGGAGGAGATTGGTTTTGTTGTACTCACAGTGTAGAGTTAGTTTGATTCTGACGGGGGGGAGGAGATTGGTTTTGTTGTACTCACAGTGTAGAGTTCGTTTGTCACTTTCACCAGCTCCTCATGCATCTGAATCCCAATGTCCTTACTCTGAAAAACAAGGGGTTGGAAAACAGTTAGGGCCAATGCACATCAATCAATGTACTGTCATATATTAACAAATAGCTACAATTGTGATGAATATCCTGTAACAACAAACTGATAGGCAAGGTTTTTCAGTGTGTGGGTGGTGATGAGACACTGTCTGGATCAATTTGAATCTTGACAGCACTTTAAGGAGGTGTACATACAGTACAGAGAGAGACACCCTGAGAATGAGCGTAGAGTATAAAGATGTGATGGATGGACAGAAACATACATCATTCCAAAAGAGAGACTTCCAGCCAGACCAGCCAGTGGAACACAATCAACCACTAGACTAGTGAATTAACTACATCCCCTCTGGCCTCGCTCTCTCTGTCTGAAGAGTGCTGGAGTGCGTGTGGTTTCATGCTCTGCCGCTCTCCGTGGCGTATGTTTAGCTACTGATGTTTAGGTGCTGATTGTTAAAGCTGCTGTTTAGTTGTGGTGCTTGATGGGTAAATGTCCCATCCTTCACCTGATGAACTGCCACTTCTGCTCTGTACTGAGTGGATGGGGAAACACCCCCAATCAGCAGTTATAGTGTTACCACTTACTTGCCTATATGATGTGGTCACACACAATCATGCAGTTCATTGAGGTCTTTCCATTTCTCATGCAAGTAGATGACATCAGTAATGACTCAAGCTGAGAAAAGGCACAATCAGCTGTTTCATCTTTCCCTGGTGTCAACCAATGTCCAGACTGCCATTCTGTCATGTCATGTACAGTGTTGTTTTTCAAAAGGAGCCTTGTAACTGATGGAAGCTTGACTTGTCAATGACGTTGAGTTCTTCTAACAGCTTTCAAGATGGACCAGGACTCTGAGTAATGTGTTTTTACAAAGGACAAACACTTAGTGGCCAGTTTATTAGGTTCACCACCCCGTTCACGAAAATGGTTCCCTCCTACAGACAGTGAGTGACGTGGCCGTGGCAGACTGGCACCGAAGCATCCAGTTACAGTTCGATTGAACGTTAGAATGGGCAAAACGAGTGACCTAAGTGACTGGATCGTCTGTGCCAGACACCGGTCCAGTATCTCAGAAACGGCCTGCTCCTTTTCACGTACGACAGTGTCTAAGGTTTACAGAGAATGGTGCGACAAACAAAAAACATCCAGTCAGCGGTAGTCCTGTGGGCGAAAACAGCTCGTTGATGAGAGGTCAAAGGAGAATGTCAAGAATCGTGCAAGCTAACAGGCGGGCCACAAACAGACAAATAACGGCGCAGTACAACAGTGGTGTGCAGAACGTCATCGCAGAACGCACAACTCGTTCGTCCTTGTCACAGATGGGCTACTGCCACAGACAACCACACCGGGTTCCACTCCTATCAGCTAAAAACAAGAAGTGGCTCCAGTGGACACGTGATCACCAACACTGGACAATTGAGGAGTGGAAAAACATCACCTGGTCCGACGAACCCAGTTCCTGTTGTGTCATGCTGATGGCAGAGTCAGGATTTAGCGTGAGCAGCATGAGTCCATGACACCATCCTGTCTGGAGTCAACGCTACAGGTTGATGGCGGTGGTATAATGGTGTGGGAATGTTTCCCTGGCACACTGCAGCATTTACAGCCATCCTACACAACCTAGCTAGTGATGATGAGAGTGGGAACACACCTGGTATTGTGGGAGCTCAGTGAGAGAAAGTAATTGCTAGCATGGCTGTACGTGCGACAGAAAGCAATCTGTTCCTAGATTGAGACTACAGGGGTGTGTGAATCCACCCACACCACACATTACTGTATTCACAGAAAACAAAGTAGGCACACAAAGGAAATAACACCTTTACTAACTTCACAGAAGTATGACTGACTAACCTTTTCTCAGAAAAGTTTTTCTATAGCAGAAACCATGAGTAATTACTCTCAAACTCTACCTCACGGCTAACAGTATCTTTCATAACGACCCTCACACATATATAGGACGTTTCACACTCCCATATTGTCCCCAAAGCCTCCACTGTCTATGAGTCCCTACTGTTCCAGGTCCTAGCTTTGTGTATATCGAAACTGATATATGGTCCCTATATGTCCATGTCTGCTAGGAGTTATGGTTCTGCCTGCTAAGGTGGCCCTCTGTGGACATAAATCATAGTGGAGGGTAATACTGTGGGATCGATAGTCAGCAGCGCTGCTACTCTCTGACTCTACAGCACAGAGCCAAGCACCAGGCCCCACACACACACACACACACACACACACACACACACACACACACACACACACACACACACACACACACACACACACACACACACACACACACACACACACACACACACACACACACACACACACACACACACACACACACACACACACACACACACACAGGTAGATGCACGTAAGCCTGCACGCAGGCACACTTACACCCTGTTCATACTTGAACGCACATCATCTATTTTTGTATGGGTTACGCAAAACAGGTTTAACCATAACAACCAAGCCCTAACGTACGCAGGCTGATGACGAGTCAAAACTGGACCGTGGAATCAATCCCGGAGGGAGGGGCTCATAGCAACAGGAGGGGCCAGCTGAGATGGAATTTTCTGAGCTTTGGACAATAATTGTGTCTCCCTCCACCCTTTAAAATATACTGAGAAAAGACAGAGAGAAAGAGAGAGAGAAAGAGGTAGCCAAATTGTTATTTTATTTTACCTTCATCATCAGACCTCCCAGGGAGTACAGGGAACATGTCTTGTTAAATCAGATATGAAAGAGCGTTGGCCTGAATGTGATAAGTGACAAGCTCTTTTTGTGAGAAATATGTGAAAGCCTCCTGGCAGCAGTTGAATGGCATTTGTATGCATCGTGGCTCTGATGTCAGACACTGCAGAGGGAGACAATGTGGAGCAGAGCAGGGAGTGGACAATCCTGATGCAACATACAGTAAGAATATAGATGTGACAAGTCAGATTGTGCTGGCCTACAAATAATACATTCATGAAATACTCTCTTCTCTCTAAAAAAAAAAGGGGGGGGGGGGAGAACACAGTGCAGCCAAATTCTATTGTTTGTTCCATTTATCTTGACCGGATTTTGAACTGTGCAACCCACTGAGACTTTGCAGTTCTTGACTGAGCCATAGCACGAGGGGGTGTTGTATAGCAGCCTATACCGTAGCCTATACCACACACATTCGGGTAGCCTAGCGATTAACAATGATGGACCAGTAACCAAAAGGTTGCTGGTTTGAATCCCTGAGCCGACTAGGTGAAAATGTGTATTTATTTGTCATACCGGTGATATACGTAAGGGATAATCAACAAGGGGCTGTGCGTTCTATGGAAAATAATGAATGGCAGAGAAGGTGTGTTCTACGACGCACTAGAGTAATTCAACTGACCTTCTGAGTTGCCGCATAGAGACCTGAGTTGATTATCCCTTTTATACCATGCCTATATTTCAACACATTTGCTGCTAGAAATGTGTTCAACATCCACCGAAGTAGCTATCAAGCTCTAACCAGACTCAGAGGCTACTAAACCTCCAACAGAGAACACCTCACTGAGGAGAGATACTACAACAAAGACCTGTGTCTTTTTCTCTGGACAGATCAGGCCTAGAAAAGGCCCAGAGTTTTTCCTGGTCAAGTCAAAAGGTCAGATCGCATGAAAATGGAACTATCTATGTATTCATTTATGACTGTCTGGATATCAGAAATCTTGGGCATCCCTGGGTCTTTCTTTCATGGGCTGCTTGATTCACTTGTAGCCTACTCAGCTCTCTGCTCCATTAATTTTCTTGACAGCTACAAAACTACACAGCATATTTCTTTAACATGTTATTCATTGTCACCTCTAGGCCTGCCAGCGAGCGCACATAGCGCCGTTCATATTACCAGCCAGAGGAAAAGCTACTTGAGGACACTTCACTGACTGACAGGAGGTTGTTCTGTTTTCAGCCCAGGCTGGTGCTCTCTACAGCGTTGCTTTTCCCCCCATTCACATTCCTGCCGCACACACACACACACACACACAGTAGTGTGTGAATGGAGGATGGCAGTGCAGGCTGGGTCTCACCTCCAGGAAGTCCTGCCAGGTGTAAACAGGGGTCTGGTGTGTGGGTTAGACCTCAGTCATCTCTGCTGACACAGGGCAAGACACTGCTCACAACAGCAGGGACTGTTGTGAGCAGGGGTAGGGGCCCAGGGGGAGGGGTAGGGGCTCAGGAGGGTACCCTAGCCTGCTTTACCTCAACCCTGCTACTCTACTACTACTCCACAGGCCACAGGGAACAGACGGAGGTATACAATGTGCTGACACACGGGTCAGCTGGTGATGTAGCTGCTCAAAAAACAGCACTGCTCACACAGTCTCACGGTAGCCTACCATCAATCTGTATACTAACGTTGGAGGATGGAAAGGATGGAGGCAAATTGCTTTCTTTCAGACTCATTTCAAAAGCGCTGGTTTGAAAGCAGGTTTGAATGCGGTTCTAACCAACAAAAACAATGAGGCCTGGTATTAATTGTGTATGATCACGATCTTAGAGAAAGATCAATCGACATGCTGCCCATTACTGCTCAGCAAACTCACGAAAAAAGCCAGAGCTCTCTGACCACATGGGCACTGGTGATAAGGAAAGGTGTAAACAGAGGGATAGACGGATGGATGGACAGAGGGATGACTGACGTATTAACTGACCTTCTTGAAGAGGCGGATGACGTCCTCGCTGATCTGGGCGAGGCGGACGATAACGTTGTTGGTATAGATGTCATTGAGGGTGGCGTGGTCCCTGCTCTCTCTCCTGGTCTGGTTCAGTACCAGGTACCAGCAGTTCACACTGGACAGCAGGTGCTGGTCCTTCCTGAACACAACACAGAGAGGAGGTGACGTTAGAGGGATTAGTAATGCAAGTGTTACTGTAACATACAGTACATACCTGCCGTTTGTCTCTGCTTTTATCATTTCAATATTTCTAAGACCTACTATCGGATTAGGGTGTCTATTCAACAGGCAACAGACCAAAAGTGATGGTCAGAGCAAATATCTGAACTCCCGCAGAAGGTTGATGACTTGCCATTATGTTGAGCATAGCCCATCCCCAGTAAATGTGAGTGAGTACGTTGCCCAAGGTTGCTCTGGGTAGACAACACCCACACATGCATTATGTTTTTCTCTTTGACAGCTTTTGTTGGAGTAAAACATGAGGGCTACTAAGGCTGATTCCTGTTCACACTAAACAATACAGCTGCTGCATGATCCCATTGTTGGCTGACTGCAGAGACAACCACACTGACATTATACATCACAGCACTCTCTCTCTGCCTGTCTCTCCCAACTCTTTCTCTCCATCTCTCTCTACCTCTCTCCCACCGACCCTATCTCTCTTCCTCTCTCCATCCTTCCCTCCCTCACTATCTCGATCCCTCTATAGTGATGGCACTAGGCCAGAACAGATGCCATTAGTTTCTCTTGCAGCGCTCCAGTCTGACACGGCATCGATTGTTTAATTCCTTAACGCTGGTAACCATAATGACCCTGAGAGGCATGGGCTCTGACTGAAGCCTAATCCGCTTTCACGCATCCCCCTCCAGTGTAGGTTAACTCTCTCTCTCTCACACACACACACACACACACACACACACACACACACACACACACACACACACACACACACACACACACACACACACACACACACACACACACACACACACACACACACACACACACACACACACACACACACACACACACACACACACACACACACACACACACACACACACACACCCCTGTCCCTCCATCTAAACCCTATCTCAAACTCTGGGGAAAAGGACAAAGACGAGAGAGGGGTGTGAGGCAGAGTGAGAGAGATAGCAGGATAGGGTTTCACTGAGCCAGGGTGAAAACTGGGATCAGTGCTAACATCAAAGGTTCCCCTCTACAGAGAGCTTCCGCAATGTTAATCACTTCTAATCAAGCTGTTATCTGTCCCAGAGTGCTGCTACCAGTATTCTCCCACTTACCCCCACAGCAAGACACCACAATGTACACAGTTAACATGCTATACAGTCATATGGTTCTACCACAGCCATACATACTGACAGTCTATGACTGGTGAGATGCTAATGCAGGTCAACTCAGCTGAGCCAAGATGAATCTCACCATTTGAGGAAGAGGAAGAAGGATGCTTGCTGTGAAGAAGAAGTTGGGCAGAGAATCATATTATACTTTGAAAGCAAGAATTCAGACTTGTGCATTTGAAAAGGTCTGATTGAGCATTGTCCATCGGATCACGGTTTAAAAATGACTTTTACAGGGGGACTTTGTCAGGGAAGCAAGCCAAAACACGTTGATTTGGAATCAAGAGGAATCGGAGAAGTAATTCTCCAATCAACCCAAATTACAATATGGGCCAGTTCAATAATCAAGAGGTCACTAGTAATAATGGGACGAGTAAATTGAACTTTGCGTTGCTATGGCAAAGGGATTAACAGTCTCAGATAGACTAGATAGAGGAAACATTAGGCCTGTAGATGACTCTCTAACCACAATACAAACTCAATGGGGTGAAAACATGTTCTCCTTGTCTTCTGGGATGACCTATTTCCTGTCTCGGCACCTTATTATGTCATCACCTTATTCTTACCTATCTTACCTATTACCCATCTGGCTACGAGAGCTGCAGCTCATCACTGTGTAATTGGTGTTTGTGGATGAGAGGCCTGAGATGCTTAATCACCTCCTTAAGCACAACCAGGCTCACAAACACACTCTCTCTCTCCCCCCACTCCCAGTCTCTCTCTCTCTCCCCCCACTCCCAGTCTCTCTCTCTCTCTCCCCCCACTCCCAGTCTCTCTCTCTCTGTCCCCACTCCCAGTCTCTCTCTCTGTCCCCACTCCCAGTCTCTCTCTGTCCCCACTCCCAGTCTCTCTCTCTCTCTGTCCCCACTCCCAGTCTCTCTCTCTCTCTGTCCCCACTCCCAGTCTCTCTCTCTCTCTCCCCCCACTCCCAGTCTCTCTCTCTCTCTCCCCCCACTCCCAGTCTCTCTCTCTCTGTCCCCACTCCCAGTCTCTCTCTCTGTCCCCACTCCCAGTCTCTCTCTCTCTGTCCCCACTCCCAGTCTCTCTCTCTCTCTGTCCCCACTCCCAGTCTCTCTCTCTCTCTGTCCCCACTCCCAGTCTCTCTCTCTCTGTCCCCACTCCCAGTCTCTCTCTCTCTGTCCCCACTCCCAGTCTCTCTCTCTCTGTCCCCACTCCGAGTCTCTCTCTCTCTGTCCCCACTCCCAGTCTCTCTCTCTCTCTGTCCCCACTCCCAGTCTCTCTCTCTCTCTGTCCCCACTCCCAGTCTCTCTCTCTCTGTCCCCACTCTGTCTCTCTCTCTCTGTCCCCACTGCCAGTCTCTCTCTCTCTCTCCCCACTCCCAGTCTCTCTCTCTCTCCCCGCTCCCAGTCCTCTCTCTCTCTCCCCCGCTCCCAGTCTCTCTCTCTCTACCCGCTCCCAGTCTCTCTCTCTCTCTCTCCCCGCTCCCAGTCTCTCTCTCTCTCCCCCCACTCCCAGTCTCTCTCTCTCTCCCCCCACTCCCAGTCTCTCTCTCTCTCCCCCCACTCCCAGTCTCTCTCTCTCTCCCCACTCCCAGTCTCTCTCTCTCTCCCCACTCCCAGTCTCTCTCTCTCCCCACTCCCAGTCCCTCTCTCAATTCAATTCAAGGGCTTTATTGGCATAGGAAACACATGTTAACATTGCCAAGCAAGTCCCTAGCCATCCAAACAACAAGGCTCTATTTACAGGGCTCCCTGTCTGTAGTATTGCACTCCTCCTCTGCTCGGCTAGGCAGAAACGCTGAGCAGGCATCTCCAAGCCCCTGTAATCGCTGATAAAATATTAATCTGCCCGTAAAATCACTGTTTTCCCTGATTATTAAAATAAAGTCAGCTGTTTAGCGTGACAGCAGCTCAGCGCTAGTAGGGTGTTGCCTGGGAGAGAGCAAGAGGGAGAGGGAGTTCCAACGCTCTGTGACAAAGCAACTGTGTGTTCAAAGGGTGCTGAGGTATTTGGGCATCTGGGTCCACAGCCTGAGCCTTATTATTATTATTCACTAGAACAAGTACAGAGGTTTGAGCTATATACATACAATACCTTAGCTGCCTATTCATTGTGACTTTCAATGCACCATTGAAACTGCCAACGCTGCAAAACCCCACCCACACCACTAGACCATAACTATAAGTAGAGCCTCCGAAAAGAGACATCTGAGAATCCGGCCAGGCCTGTCACTGTTTCTCTGGGCCCTGGGTTAAACCCTTTTCCTGAGGAAACAGACAAAAGCAAGCAGGCTCTCTTCTCCCCAGCTGCTGTCCTCATTTCACAGGAAGTGGGAGCAGAAGGCAGGCAATTAGACCTGTGTGGCTGTGTGGCTGCAGCAGGACCCATCTCTTCTCTGAGAGGGAGGGAGAGAGCTGAATATTTTCAACCAGTGATACTGTAGATGCAGCCCACAGTGGCCCTGGTTTTATAGTACTGGAGCACAGGGTGGCAGATCCACAGGTCACAGCCCTAGTATAAGTCATAAAAGGGCCTCCTCATCCTCAGACCTCACACCTGAAACTATAAGTCCTCCCTGTGTCTCCAGGTCGGCAGCAGCCAGCTCTCCTTCCTGTCTCTCTGGATGGTTGAGTGTCAGTCAGCAGCCTTACTGCAGGGTAATACAAAGCTTCAAAAGGTTCAGTTTTCCCAGGGTTCCTTCTGTCCCCCCAGCCATTATGGAGTTCGATATCATTAACATGGAGAGGGTGGAGGATGAGCTCCCTGAGACTCAATAGGAGTGAGGGGTAAGGAGAGAGGAGAGGAGAGGAGAGGGAGGGAGGAGAGGAGAGGAGAGGAGAGGAGAGGAGAGGGAGGAGAGGAGAGGAGAGGAGAGGAGAGGAGAGGAGAGGGAGGAGGGAGAGGAGAGGAGAGGAGAGGAGAGGAGAGCCTCTCTACAGCATCAGGCTCATCTGTTAGGACAATGGTTCCTAAACTTTTTCAAGGCGCCCCTTACTGCATTGGAGAACATCTGGACATTTCTGACAAGTTCTAAATAGCTCTCTAAGGTATGCAGTGACTAACATGACAAGAGGAACTGATGATGCACTACCCAATTTAGAAATTGCACCTTGTGCATTCTACTATTACAACTTTCAAGAGTAAGTTTAAAGACTGAGTGAGTTCAATTTGGGAACCACTGTGTTAGGACACTGCTCTGTCTTTCACCACCATGCTCTCTCAACTTTTGTTATTTAACCTTTATTTAACTGGGCAAGTCAGTTAAGAACAAACTAAAGTGTGTGTGTGTGTGTGTGTGTGTATCCGTGTGTGTGTGTGTGTGTATCCGTGTGTGTGTGTGTGTATCCATGTGTATTCGTGTGTGTGTGTGTGCGCGCGTCTTTAGAATCTGAAGATGCCTCGCTAATCATTTCATTCAAGGATGAATAACTGATAAGCTGTCTCCATAATGTAGTCTATACCCTTAACAAGTTGAGGTGATGTGTAGAAGAATGCTCACTCTTTAGTCACGCATGTATAGAACACATAGGACCTTTCAGAGGACTTCCACAAGGAAGTACGCATTATTAATCACACCAGGGCTTCGTCCCAAATGGCACCCTATTCCATATCTAGTGCGCTACTTTTGACCAGGGCTAAGAACTCTGGTCAAATGTAGTGCACTATATAGGGAATAGGGTATGAAACACACACACACACACACACCCTACCTGGTGCTGCAGATAGTTACCTCATCCAGCTGTAAACCTAAGGGATATGTGACTACAGGCCTCTCCCACTTTCCCTTGGAGAGGAGTTTGATGTTTGCTCTGAACACACCTAGCCTTTCTCTGACAGGGACATAGTTTAACATTTAACCCCTGTCCTGCTCTGACCCCACTACACCACCGGAGAAAAACTCAGTGATGGGCGCTGTACAGATGATGAGGGGCTGTACAGTCAGTGTGCTGAGTAGGACTGGTGGGCACACAGATCAGAGGACGTATGGTTCTCATTTATGTCCGGAGGTTAGAAATGCACTGGTTCAATACTATCTGTATAGACAGAATTTGATGTACAGAACATACTGGAGTCTATATTAAGGAATATTCATTCTAAGCCATTTGGGGGAATGCAGATGGGCAGCCCTGGGGCTGCCTCTGACCCAAAGGCAAGTATGCCAACCTAGCAACCCCATGCATAACGCATAGCATTCTTCTGGGAGTCACTGGGAAGTTGATGCCCTCTGATACTCATAAGCTTTTGAATAATTAGTGAAGGAATCACTGGCACATGATCATGAATACAGCACATGAATTATCAGCCGTTCAGGCTAAAGCTTAATCAGGCTTCCTTGCTGATTGAGTTATCTGAAATCCTTTTATCAAATAACATCCATAAAGACGTAGGATATTTTTACATTGCTGAAGGGGGTCGGCATTTGGACCAATTAAGAAATTTGATATTAGATTAAATGTCAAAGACAATCAATAGAACATAGAGTTAGGGCTGTAGCCCATAGTATGTAGCTACATAATACATTGCAGGATGGTTTGGTTTTTAATACGAAACAGTACAGTTCTTGTTTAAAATGAAAAATCATGTAAAGTCAGTCTTTCATGTTTTGCAGTAACTGGTACATGTTTTGTGTTTTGCAGACAGACAGGCAGCTGGACAGAGATGGCAGGCAGCAACATCAGATGGAACAGGGTTAAGACAAATAAGAGGCCACCAGAGTGATTGTAGTTAAGCAGAACAAGCATGGAGGAGACAGCCTGGCTCAGCGCGATACCAGGGCAATCATTAATGATGACCTCTTATACCCCCACACACACACAGACAGACACACATACACACAACACGTGCACTAACACACATACGCAGGCAGGCACACACACGGTCACACACACAGACACACACACGGTCACACAAGAACACACAGGATTGGATGTTAATGGAAGCTTTATCTTATCTCTCTCAGACAGGTTATGTTTCCTTTCAATATTACATGAGCTGCTTTCTAATGGCTTGCTTGCTGTTGATTATTTCTAATACCTGTTTTGACTGACCATATTCAGCCATTTTAATTTAATAGGGTGTGATTAAAATCCCCATTTAATGATTAACCCTGAAACGTTTCCTCAATCAATGTCTTTTGTCTGTCTCATAGACATTGAAGACCATTCAATGAGCAATAGGAAGTGCCTGAAGCCCCACAGACAGTGTTTTAAAGTGATAGTTCACTCCACAATCAAAGTTGATTTGATCTCTAAATGGTCTAATGTCAAGATGAGTCCAAATCCCATGTCATCTGTTGTGTAGATCTAGCTACATGCAAAAAATGAAAAAGATCGGCACCAACAAGCCCTCACACACTCTCTTACAGTGAGGCCACCATTTAATGGAATAGCAAATAGATTTCTGGTGGTTGGTGTTTTGGTGTGGGTTGGGTGGGTTGACTGGGACCAGACTGACAGATCTCAAGCAGAGACCCAGGTAGGCTGGAGCAGTACTCTCAGAAAAAAAGGTGCTATCTAAAACCTAAAAGTGTTCTTCGGCTGTCCCCATAGAAGAACCCTTTGAAGAACAATTTTTTTCTCCATGTAGAACCCTTTCCACAGATCCAAAAAGGGTTCTATCTGGAACCAAAATGGGTTATCCTATAGGGACAACCGAAGAACACTTTTGGAACCCTTTTTCAAAGAGTGTAGGTCTGAGTTTAGCTGAGCTGCAGGGATCTCTTGCATACTTATGCCCTCAGCTTCTCCTTTCATGTGGTCCAATCAGAGGGGGAGTGATGGGATACTTCACCCTCATCTTAATTAGTCTAACGAGAGATACTAGAGCTGCCTGATTTGTTAATGTAGACGAGCCAAGATCAGACCGAGCAGACAGCCCCATGGCAGAGCAGCTGTAAACTACAGTGGTGTTGGTGTTGGGCATTGTATCAGTGACTGCTTTCATAAACTCGGCTCATAAAGCCGCGTTTGTACAGTGTGGGTTAAACCAACAGGACAGGGGCAGCGACCCAGCAGCTCAATGTGGACGTCTGCCTTGGCCAGGCCAACCAGAGTCTTTAACTGTCCAGTTTTCATTTCCCATAGTGTTGTGCAGTGCAGAGTAGAGGCAGCGGACTGCCATACATGAGATGCTAGGCAGCGGAGGGGTTATGCTGTTCACGACCTATCCTTCCACAGAGAGCTGGGCTGCTGGGGTGACCTCACAACTCGGAAATATCCACAGAGAGACAAAAACTGAGAGTTGGAGCTTGCTTGTGTTTAAACTAATGAGACAGTAAGAACAGGGTAAAAAACAAGTATCCATATTACATACGTGGGTGATAAATAATGTAACTGTATATACAGTAGATGTTGTGCCCAGAGTTTACTTACGATGTGAGGGTCTTTAACAAGGCCACTGTCAATGCTAATTGGTCAAATGTTTTTATGGTTGACTTTGGTTGGCTTAATGGAGTCTAAATGAAGCCATTTTACATTTCAGTCATTTAGCAGACACTTATATCCAGAGTGAATTACACTTAGTGAATTCATTGTAAGATAACTAGCTGGGACAACCACATATCACAGGCATAGAAAGTCAATGTTTTCCTTAATAAAGTAGCTATCAGTAGAGTCAGATGTGGCCCTCATAAAGAAGTGTGTTTAATCAAAGTGTCAACACACAAATATCCAGGGTGTGTGTGTGTGTGTGTGTGTGTGTCTTGCCAGATAACTACACACAGCCAAAGACTCTGCGGCTACAGACTTGTAGATGGATGCTTTACACTGCAGCCCTATGAGTGAGTACAGTGGTTGAGGCAGCCTTGGCGAAGGCATTGAGGTGGCAGAGGGAGATGAGATGCAGAGTCTGGTCAGAACTGTGTGGCTGCTGCCTGCTCTTCAACAACTGTTTGGATTGGTCTACTAGAAGATCTACTGTACAGTCAGTGCAAGTGTGTTGGTTAAGCCAAAGTGTCTGCAGCAGTACAGGCCTGTTTACTGTCTGCCTGGCCTTGGGGACCCTGGTGCAGGCTGCCTCCTCTAGAACAGCTGGCCTCAATTACTGAGTCAAATCCCCATCCAATTCCACAGGGCCTGAACTCAATGGATGATACAAAGCCCTCTGAAACACACCCTCTACTCTACTGCCTGCACTGACATGCAAAGCTTCATAACTACTGTTATGATCACTGTTATCATATTAACCTAGTTAACCTTTAGAATGTGTTAAAGTGTAGCTTGCTATTATATTCAAAAGCTGGGAGTACAGTTCATACTGTATAGATAGAGGATGAGGAGTACATTTTGCAGCATACGACTGCACTGTAATGAAATGCTGCAGTGTGAACGCTGGGGCTGGCTAGCAAGCTGCAAATCTATCACTGGCAGCCCACCATGGCAGAGAATAATCAAGTTATCCATTGATGTAATGGGAAACAAGGCCCATTCTCTTAGCATGCATGGCCGCGGCCGTGCCTGGAACCTATAGGATAATACCGGTGAAGGCATGGCTGGCTGTGACTCCCTCTTCAGCCCAGAACTACAGGAAGAGGAGCATTATATGTGGAGATTCTGGAGTGCCAATTAAAATGGAGGTTTCATCCAGAATGAAATTCCTTTTTTATCGCCTTTGGATGGTTGGAGATTTCTAAGGAGTAAAGAGGAAAAATCTTTTTCGCTTGCATATTCTAAGAAGGATGTTTATATCCTAAGGCTATCCAATCAGAGAGTGAACCTAAAACGCAGTAGGAGTCGGTTTTGGAAAGATTACGGTGAGAAAGAGACAGGATGGAGTAGTATAAGATCTGGGAATAAAAACTTGGCAAGAATGGATGGGTACTGAACAAAAATATAAACACAACATGTGAAGTGTTGGTCCCGTGTTTCATGAGCTGAAATAAAAGATCACAGAAATGTTCCATACACACAAAAAGCTAAGAATTAAAAAGGTATGGTTGGATTATTATTCATCTTAATTCAAGATAAATACTGGAAACAATAGAACACTATGAAAAATCTAGGAAACCATGCCTGGTATTCATAGCTGACTTTGAAAATACTTTTGATAAAGTACGACTGGAATATTTCAATTTTGGAGAATATGTCATACAATGGGTTAAAGTTATGCATAGTAACCCTAGGTGAAAAATAGGAAATAATGGCTACTTCTCAGAAAGTATTAAAGTGTCAAGAGGAGTAAAACATGGTTGACCTCTATCGTCATATCTATTTGATATGGCCATCGAAATGTTAGCTATTAAAATCAGATCCAACAATAATATCAAGGGCTAGAAATCCAAGGCTTAAAAACAAAGGTGTCATTGTACGCTGATGATTCATGTTTTTTCTTTTAAATACACAATAAGGATCCCTCCACAGCCTCATAGAGGATCTAGATAATTTTTCTAACTTCTCTGGATTACAACCAAATTATGAGTGTACTACATTACGTATTGGATCACAAAAAATACAACTTTCATATTACAGTGTAGTTTACTAATAAAATGGTCTGACGGTGAAGCGGACATATTCTGTGTACATATCCCAAAAGAAAGAAATGTTCTCACTACAATACATTTTAATAGAAAATAGATAAGATCTTGCTACTATAGAAAGGAAAATACCTGTCTATTTGTGGAAAAATCACCCTGATTAACTCTTTAGTCATATCCCAGTTTACCTATTTGCTTAGGGCCTTGTCTACACCTAGTGACTTGTTTTCTAAATGATATGAGCAAAAAATATTAAATTTTATTTGGAACGGTAAGCCAGACAAAATTAAATGGGCCTATTTATATAATTAATATGAAATAGGAGGGCAGAAATGATTAAATATGAAAGCATTGACCTTCAGTCATTCAAAAGTTATACTTAAGTCCGAACAGGTTCCCAAGCATATTAGTAAGAATGTCTCACCCCATGTTCAAGAATGGCCTTTTTTCCCTTTATTCAGATTACAACCTTTCACTTTCGGTTATTTGAAAATGAAATAATCCCAAAAATATTGCTATTTTTAAAACAGCCATAGAAAGTTGGTAGCAATTTCAGTTTAATCCACCAGAAAAGACAGAACAAATATTACAACAAATATTATGGTTAAACTCAAATATGCTAATTGATTAAAAAAAATATATTCCTAGAAAAAAAAACGGTATAATCTTTGTAAATTATATCATAAATAGGACTGGTGTAGTTATGTCACACATGCAACTAATAAAAATATATGGAAATGTCTGCTCTACTCAAAATTACAACCAACTATTTGCAGCATTACTGCAAAAATGGAAGGGGCCTTTGGAAGTGGGAGAAAGTATGGAACTTGTCTGTCGGCCCTGCATTAAAGACCAAAATTGGTTAAAGAAAATTGTAATAAATAAAAAAGTATATCCGTTTCATTTAAGGACCAAAAGAAATGACAGCTATGCCATATAGATAGCAAAATAGTTGGGAAGCGATTTTTGATGTACCGATTCCATGAACTGATACACAAAACTACGCTGAATTCAAAATGTTGAGTTTTTATATTTAAAATATTATACAAAATTCTTGAAACGTATAGAATGTTATATATATGGGGATACAATCATCCCAGAAATGCAGATTTTGCTGTGAAGAGACAGAAGCATTAGATCATTTGTTTTGGTACTGTCCATATGTAGCTTGTTTTTGGTCGCAGGTTCAGGAATGGCTGAAGAATTGCAACATTTACCTGGAGCTAACTCTTTAAAAAGCACTGCTGGGTGATATAAAAAGTAATAGTCAAATCAAAAAATAATATAATAATACTCTTAGCAAAAATGTTTATCTTTAATTTACAATCTGTAGAATTTATGAGAATAGAAAGGTTCAGAACTTCTGTGAAATCACAGCAGAGTGGAAAAAGACATAGCCCTTGGTTCACTCCAGACCTGACTGCCCTTGACCAGCACAAAAACATCCTGTGGCATACTGCATTAGCATCGTGATAGCACCCGTGATATGCAACTTTTCAGGGAAGTTAGGAACCAATATACACAGGCAGTTAGGAAAGCTAAGGCTAGCTTTTTCAAACAGAAATTTGCATCCTTTAGCACAAACTCTAAAAAGTTCTGGGACATTGTAAAGTCCATGGAGAACAAGAGCACCTCCTCCCAGCTGCCCACTGCACTGAGGCTAGGAAACACTGTCACCACCGATAAATCCACGATAATGGAGAATTTCAATAAGCATTTTTCTACGGCTGGCCATGCTTTCCACCTGGCTACCCCTACCCGGTCAACAGCCCTGCACCCCCCACAGCAACTCGCCCAAGCCTTACCCATTTCTCCTTCACCCAAATCCAGATAGTTGATGTTCTGAAAGAGCTGCAAAATCTGGACCCCTACAAATCAGCCGGGCTATACAATCTGGACCCTCTCTTTCTAAAATTATCTGCCGAAATTGTTGCAACCCTATTACTAGCCTGTTCAACCTCTTTCGTATCGTCTGAGATTCCCAAAGATTGGAAAGCTGCCGCGGTCATCCCCCTCTTCAAAGGGGGATACACTCTAGACCCAAACTTCTACAGACCTATATCTATCCTACCCTGCCTTTCTAAGGTCTTCGTAAACCAAGTTAACAAACAGATTACCGACCATTTTGAATCCCAAAGTACCTTCTCCGCTATGCAATCTGGTTTCAGAGCTGGTCATGGGTGCACCTCAGCCACGCTCAAGGTCCTAAACGATATCATAACCACCATCGATAAGAGACAATACTGTGCAGCCATATTCATCGACCTGGCCAAGGCTTTCGACTCTGTCAATCACCACATTCTTATCGGCATACTCAACAGCCTTGGATTCTCAAATGACTGCCTCGCCTGGTTCACAAACTACTTCTCTGATAGAGTTCAGTGTGTCAAATTGGAGGGCCTGTTGTCCAGACCTCTGGCAGTCTCTATGAGGGTGCCCCAGGGTTCAATTCTCGGGCCGACTCTCTTCTCTGTATACATCAATGATGTCGCTCTTGCTGCTGGTGATTCTCTGATTCACCTCTACGCAGACGACACCATTCTGTCTGGCCCTTCTTTAGACACTGTGTTAACTAACCTCCAGACAAGCTTCAATGCCATACAACTCTCCTTCCGTGGCCTCCAACTGCCCTTAAATGCAAATAAAACTAAATGCATGCTCTTCAACCGATCACTGCCCGCTCCTGCCCGCCCGTCTTGCATCACTACTCTGGACGGTTCTGACTTAGAATATGTGGAAAACTACAAATACCTAGGTGTCTGGTTAGACTGTAAACTCTCCTTCCAGACTCACATTAAACATCTCCAATCCAAACTTAAATCTAGAATCGCCTTCCTATTTCGCAACAAAGCATCCTTGACTCATGCTGCCAACATACCCTCGTAAAACTGACTATCCTGCCGATCCTCGACTTCGGCGATGTCATTTACAAAATAGCCTCCAACACTCTACTCAACAAATTGGATGCAGTCTATCACAGTGCCATCCATTTTGTCACCAAAGCCCCATATACTACCCACCACTGCGACCTGTGCGCTCTCGTTGGCTGGCCCTCGCTTCGTACTCGTCGCCAAACCCACTGGCTCCAGGTCATCTACTAGGTAAACCCCCGCCTTGTGCAAAGCAGTCATCAAGGCAAAGGGTGGCTACTTTGAAGAATCTCAAATATAAAATATATTTTTATTTGTTTAACACTTTTTTGGTTACTACATGATTCCATTTGTGTTCTTTCATAGTTCTGATGTCTTCAGTATTATTCTACAATGTAGAAAATAGTAAAAAAAAAAATATATATATATATATATATTTACCCCAAAATATATGGGGGATTGAAAATGACGCAGACAATAATATTGATGGAATCCATAATCTATCTGCAATATTAAAGCTGATCTACCCCTTAAAAAAAAAGTGTGCACCTTGTGCTGGAGAAAATAAAAGGCCACTCTAAATTGTGCAGTTTTGTCACACAACACAGATGTCTCAAGTTTTGAGGGAGCGTGCAATTGGAATGCTGACTGCAGGATTTCATTTCTCTACCATAAGCCGCCTCCAATGTAATTTTAGAGAATTTGGCAGTACGTCCAACTGACCTAACACACCACAGACCATGTGGAACCACGCCAGTCTAGGACCTCCACATCCGGCTTCTTCATCTGCAGGATCGTCTGAGACAAGCCACCCAGACAGCTGATGAAACTATAGAATTACTGCACAAACTGGCAGAAACCATCTCATGGAAGCTCATCTGCGTGCTCGTCGTCCTCACCAGGGTCTTGACCTGACTGCAGTTCAGCGTCGTAACTGACTTCAGTGGGAAAATGCTCACCTTCGATGGCCACTGGCACGCTGGAGAAGTGTGCTCTTCACAGATGAATCCCAGTTTCAACTGTACCGGGCAGATGGCAGACAGCGTGCATGGCGTCGTGTGGGCAAGCAGTTTGCTGATGTTAACGTTGTGAACAGAGTGCCTCATGACGGTGGTGGCGTTATGGTATGGGCAGGCATAAGCTACGGAAAATGAACACTATCGCATTTTATCGATGGCTATTTTAATGACGAGATCCTGAGGCCCATTGTCGTGCCATTCATCCGCCACAATCACCTCATATTTCAGCATGATAATGCTCTGCCCCATGTTGAATGGATCTGTACACAATTTCTGGAAGCTGAAAATGTCCCAGTTCTTCCATGGCCTGCACACTGACCAGACATGTCACCAGTGGAGACTGCTGAGGGGAAGACGGCTCATAATAATGTCTGGAATGGAGTCAATGGAATGGCATCAAACCATGTGTTTGATGTATTTGATACCATTCCCCTATTCCGCTCCAGCCAATACCACAAGCCCGTCCTCCCCAATTAAGGTGCTACCAACCTCCTGTGCATGTCACCCATTGAGCATGTTTGGGATGCTCTGGGTCGACGTGTACGACAGCATGTTCCAGTTCTCTCCAATAGCCAGCAACTTCGCACAGCCATTGAAGAGGAGTGGGACAACATTCCACAAGCCACAATCAACAGCCTGATCAACTCTATGCGAAGGAGATGTATTGCGCTGCATGAGGCAAATGGTGGTCACACAAGATACTGACTGGTTTTCTGATCCACGCTCCTACTTAAGGTATCTGTGACCAACAGATGCATATCTGTATTCCCAGTCAAGTGAAATCCATAGATAAGGGCCTAATGAATTTATTTTAATTGACTGATTTCCTTACATGAAATTAAATTGTTGCATGTTGCGTTTATATTTTTGTTCAGGGTAACTTCATGTGCACTCAATAAGTTCACACGCTCAGGCAATTGAAAAATAAATTCTGCCCACCCAAGCACACAAACAGAGTAAACACGTGTTTATGAGGCAAGTAGACCCACAAACACACACTCGCACACACACACACTCTCTCCCTCGCTGCCTCAGATACAGTTTAAATGTTTGTCTCAGTTTGAAGCTCAGTGGTCTCTAGCCATGTCGTCGTCTCATCTCTGCAGGGATGAAACTCACTTGAACTGGTGGTGTTCTCTGGAGCTGCGGATCTTGTTGGAGAATCGCTCGGCCAGTTTCTCCAGGCTGCGGGAGTACTCCAGCTGGATCTCAGCCTTGCGGCGGAAGAAGTCCTGCAGGTCCTGCAGCAGCTGGATACGAGACTCGGACTGCTGCTCCAGGCATTTGAACTGCTCCACCAGCTGGTTACGGATCTCTGTGTATCAAAACACAAAACAGAAAGTTGGCAAGAGTCAATCAGTCATAACAGGGTCATCATCTCCAACAGATCAAGGTATGGGGAGGGATTCAATCAACCCTTCCTTCGCTATGTTTTCTATCTTTGTTGACACGTGCTCCACAAACGTCTCTGAAACCATCTATCTGAGAAGAGTTCATGTATTTGCTGTGGATTTATTCAAAAGGGATAAAAAAAAGTGCAAAAGAGACATTTAATACTTTATCTTATTATGGGTTTATAATAAATCTGTTATGATATTTGTGCAAAGGATTATTTTCCAACTGTGAAATAGGTTACGGATGGCAGTGAAATCTCATTAACACTCACAGTTTCTTATTTTTTAAACCGGGCATGTTTTCCCTCAAATTGCTGCCAATAGCTTTGTAAGTGAATATTTTGTAAAGTTAGTGTGGGAGAGGTGGAGAAATGATTGTTATCGATCAATAATGACAAACCTGGCATTGACAACTTAGATGGAAAGCTACTGAGCATGGTAGCTGACTCTATGCCCACTCTTATCTGTCATGTATTTAATCTGAGTCAAGAGAAAGGTGTTTTCCCTCAGGCCTGGAGGGAAGCCAAAGTAATTCCGCTACCCAAGAGTGGTAAAGTGGCCTTTACTGGTTCTAACAGCAGACCTATCAGCTTGTTGCCAGCTCTTAGCAAACTGTTGGAAAAAAATTGGGTTTGACAAAATGTGACCTGTTTCAAGACACTAGGCGTATGGCGCACGTCATTACTTCAAAGCATAAGAATTTCAAGCCCAGTTGGTTTAGCCATGGAAAAAGAAAGGAAGTGTCCCGCTAGCTGTGATTGGCTGAGATAATGGATGAACTGGACATGCTGAGAGATGAGTTTGGATTGGTCTGCCACATGGCAGACCAATCTGACCTCACTGATACTCTTGTGACTGAATGGAAGCAAGTCTCTGCAGCAATGTTCCAACATCTAGTGGAAAGCCTTCCCAGAAGAGTGAAGGCTGTAATAGCAGCAAAGAGTGGACCAACTCCATATTAATGCCCATGATTTTGGAATGAGATGTTTGAAGAGCAGGTGTCCACATACTTTTGGTCATGTAGTCTATTTTTGATATTGCTACTATGTACATATGCAAGTAACCATTTCACTGTACCGTTTACACTTTCTGTATCCTGTGCATGTGACAAATAAACGTTGATTTTATTTGAAATAGTGTGTGTTTACCTTAAGACAGTAAGGTGAAGATCAACATGACCTGCACCAAAGTCAGATTAGAATTCAAAATATATAGATTCAATAGAGAGAGAGGTCTGTCCATAATAAAGAGATGCTCTGCTGTTTTGACACCACACTCCAAGAAGCAAGTCCTGCAGGCTCTAATTTTGTCTAATCTTGATTATTGTCCAGTCATGTGGTCCAGTGCTGAAAAGAAAGACCTAGTTAAGCTGCAGCTGGCCCAGAACAGAGCGGCACGTCTTGCTCTTTATTGTAATCAGAGGGCTGATATAAATACTATGCATGCCAGTCTCTCTTGGCTAACTGTATCACTTCTTCCTTTTATAAGAAACATTAATGTGTTGAAAATTCCAAATTGTTTACATAGTCAACTTACACACAGCTCTGACACACACACTTACACCCCCCCCCCCCCCCCCCATGAACAGGAAACCTGGTTACAAAAAACAGATAAAGCAACAACACAACGCCGTTATTCTCCCCTATTTGACCTAGATATTTTGTGTTTATGTATTGATATGTAGGCTATGTGTGCCGTTTTTTTAAATGTATGTAGTTCTGTCTTTGAGCTGTTCTGTCTATTGATGTTCTGTATTATGTCATTCTGTATTATGTTTCATGTTTTGTGTGGACCCCAGGAAGAGTAGCTGCTGCTTTTGCAACAGCTAATGGGGATCCTAATAAAATACCAAAAGTTGGCTGAAAAATAACAGTTTTCACCTTGCACACCTAACAACCATGAAATGTCTGGTCACATATTTCCAAGCAGCTCACTGTGTTAACAAAGTGTTTCTCTCTCTAACAACCCTCAGGCAAAGCTGTCAATCAGCACCACACATGTCTGAAAGAGCTGTAAGCTTAATGTTGTTGGTCCCTGAGTTGTAGTGTAGTAGTCTTTTCTGTTTTCAAACAGACTGTGTTAACCCTAGTTCCACCCTGGGCTATTGAACATCTCTTTAGGAAGATGAGACCCGACTGCCTGCTGAATGTAATGTAGTGTAATGGCTCCAGAGCTGAGCTGAACTAAGATGAGTTGTGTGAGAACTGGCTTCAGGAATTCCTACAGCAGTGGACCTATAATCAAACTGTTGTCAATGAGTAGGTGCATCAAACCCTCGCTTGGACTAAATCCTGAATCAGAAGCAACTAGCATCTATGAGGGGAACCTGACACTAGCAGTCTCCCTGCAGATCCTTGATGCTGGTCTGTAGCCAGGAGCGAAACCTGAGTCTTCATCGGCTTTGTAGTGTTGTCATTGAGATCCAACTCTGCCTCGACAAAAGAACAAAGACTGACCTATTTTACAGAACAAACCAGCAAACCTGAGATTCCTCTTTCTGATCTGAATAAAAGAGCTACAATAAACAAATGGAATAAAAGGGAAATATTCTATGAAAGAAAAGTAATACTAACTAGCTACTGGATTGAAAGGTGGTATCACTAGCCAACAGAAAGAGAAAGGCTTGACCTCATGAGTATCCTGTATTCAGCATGCGGGATCAAAGCTTTTTCATGTGTCATACGGTATGTATTAAAGGCTCTTTATATGGCGGCATTAAAAAGGGCAGTGTTCTTTTTGGGGGGGGAGGGGGGGATTCCTGGGCCAAGGTTGACTGTAAGCTTAAAGAACAGAAATATGGGATGACAATTTTACCCAGGTGCCTCCCTCCCTCTCCCTCCTAGCTTCTGTGACTTCAGCCTGCAAGGGCCTTCATAGAGGTCTCCTATAACTAGTACCATCCCTGGAGATGCCCGGCTACTACTACTACTACTACTACTACTACTACAACACACACATTCCAATCCATACTTCCAGGGACTGTGAGCCTTTCCCAGACCAAATGACAGACAGCTTTTCCTCCTTTCTTTCCATTATTTTTTATCGTTCTCTCGTTTTCCCTCTCAGCACATGCTATCCAGTGGCAAAACAAGCAAAGCCGGGAGAAACGCCCCAGAAAAAGCTGATACCCATTCGCATGAATGGCAGGGAGCACTTTTTAAAACACTCTCATGAAAAACGGGGGACTGTGAACCAGCAGCTGCAGTGGTGGATTTGACAGACGATTGAAAAAAAATTGGTCACGCATGCCAGAAGTGTGTCCTCGCCTCTTAGAAACCATGAGCAATTGCACAATTATTCCCGTGTATTCCCGATTCCTCATTTTGCACCTCCGCTGTGGTTTATTTAAAGTGTCTGTACCCTCAGTGGTTCTTTTCAATCTGTGAAGAGGAGGAATACTGTGAATTTAGGCCTGCAGTTACAGACGATGCTTTGCCCTTTTGAACAGAACCAAAACAAGTATTGTAGCCAGCATGACATCAGTTCAAAGAAACTTTTTCAAAATGGACCTTTTAACATATTCAAAAATTAAACATTCTGGATTATGTGTTAACATCAATGGTTTATGGAATGAAAAGGAATCCATGAGATCAAATGTAAACTGCTTTATTATTGGCTATGGCCCAATTCTGAAAGCAATCAAGTTATTAGAAAAAAAGGAGCTTGTTTGAGTCTGTGAGCACCCTATTTGAAATTAAAATTTGAATTTCAAACAGTGTTTTTGGTTTACTTGTTCAAGCGTTTGTATGGATAATAAGCACAGACTACACCCAGTGTTGGGGATAGGGAGAGGGAAGATAGCGGTAATTCAAGGGGAGATGGAGGTAATTCAAGTCCCCAAAATGAACAAGAGCTCTACTAATTAGATGTAGGCCATAAGAACAACCTTTAATTGAAGGGTACAATTTTATTGGCTTTAACACTGTTGTTTGATTAGGCAATGCAGCAATTACACACGGCAAGCGCGCAGCATTTCTTCTCTACACGTGTTTCCATTTGTGGAGATAGGGCTGAGACAGAAATAGCTTGATGAGGCAATTCTACCACAATTACATATGAGGGAGAGAAGCTACTTACTGAACAACATTTATCCTACAGCAGAGTAGCCCTTTTGTCTATTTACACCACTTCATCTGGGGGTTAACTACCATACACTGTCTGAGTTTGATACTTGAGCAAATATTCCAATTCAGCACAAATACCTAACAGTAAGATCATCAGTGCCGGATGCAGGTGTCACGAATCCCACCGAAGGTGGCTCCCCTGCCTGCTCGGGCGGCGCTCGGCGGTCGTCGTCACCGGCCTACTAGCCGCCGCTGATCCCTTTTTCCTTTTCGTTTCGTATGTCTTATTGTTTGCACCTGTTCCTCATTTGGTTCTCTTGATTTATGGTTATTTAAGCCTGTGTAGCCCGCCCAGGTTTGTGCGGGATTATTTGCGTCAGAGTGTGTTTTGTTATTGGATGTGCTGGCGATCGACTAGTGTTATTTTATGTGCGTGCTGTGTACCTGTTGTTCTGGGCACTTCGCATTTCACGCCGGTTGTGTTGGCGTCGACCGTTTTTGTGTTTTACGGAATAAACACATTATTTCCTTACCTCTGCTCTCTGCGCCTGACTCCTACCACCACTCCTAGCATTTACTGACAGCAGGCCACATTATACATTACATTCAAGTTCAGCAATCAGTACTCTAGTAAATGTTTTTTTCAAACAAACAGTGTCAAGAATGCCATTTTATTTTTAGCTCTGCACATTTTCTGCAATCTTTGAGTTGATCATCAACTATCGTGCGTCTCCACAGCATAAATCGATGTCAAATGATTGTACAAATCCAATCCAGTAACTACTGCACTTTAAAATAATGTGACTTTTCTGGCAAGCCAAAGTGATGAGGCAGTATTACTGTCTCTCCCTGAAAGTTATTGGAGTCACAGGCTTCATTCATTATGCAGTTAAGCATGCAGACAGATGGGCCTTTGTGGAGAGGCAACAATCCACAAGCACTTGTTTATCCCTGAACAGCCTTCTCTGTATTGATGAATCTGTAGGTCTGTGTGGCTGTAACTTGTGTGTACAGTGAATAAGTCTGCAATAGAGAATGCACTCTGTACAGTACAGTACAGGCTTGGGCGATATACCACTTATACCGTATACCCGGGTATTTTGAAATACCGACGGTATGATTTGACTGTTAAAAATAATGTTTTTTTTTAATTATTGGGAGGGTTGGGGGCTACAGCCACTGCTTATAACTATAACTTAAGTATAACTATAAGAAATCTAAGATGTGTGAAATAAATTATTTCCTGTTTAGGGCTCAAGCTATGCATTTGGTTGGCTAACTTGCTAGCTAAGAGGCTAGATGTCAAGATCAAGCTTCTTGGTTACAGCAGAGACATTCAATCCCCTCCTGGACCAAGATCCCTGTTGCCTAAATTGTTTTGTGCATCAAAAATAAGAATAAATACATCTATTTATTTGTGCACTTCCGGTAATACCGTATACCTTGGTATGTATGGTACAGAAACTGTACTTATTTAAAATATATATATTTAACCTTTATTTAACTAGGCAAGTCAGTTAAGAAAACAATTCTTATTTACAATGATGGCCTACCAAAAGGCATCCTGCATTGTTGGGGGATTAAAAAAATATGTACACTACCATCAAAAGTTTGGGGTCAGTTAGAAATGTCCTTGTTTTTGAAAGAAAAGCAAAAAAATGTGTCCATTAAAATAACATCAAATTGATCAGAAATACAGTGTAGACATTGTTAATGTTGTAAATGACTATAGTAGCTGGAATCAGCTGATTTTTAATCCAATATTTACATAGGTGTACAGAGGCCCATTATCAGCAACCATCACTCCTGTGTTCCAATGGCACGTTGTGTTAGCTAATCCAAGTTTATAATTTTAAAAGGCTAATTCATCATTAGAAAACCCTTTTGCAATTATTTTAGCACAACTGAAAACTGTTGTGCTGATTAAAGTTTGAGAAACAGACGCCTCACATGTCTTCAACTGGTACCCGCAAAACACCAGTCTCAACGTCAACAGTGAAGAGGCGACTCCAGGATGCTGGCCTTCTAGGCAGAGTTCCTCTGTCCAGTGTCTGTTCTTCTGCCCATCTTAATCTTTTCTTTTTATTGGCCAGTCTGAGATTTGGCTTTTTCTTTGCAACTCTGCCTAGAAGGCCAGCATCCTGGCGTCGCCTCTTCACTGTTGATGTTGAGACTGGTGTTTTGCGGGTACTATTTAATGAAGCTGCCAACCTTGTGTCCGCACTGTTTCTTGACACAACGCCCACTTAACCCAAAAGCCAGCCACACCAATGTGTCGGAGGAAACACCATACACCTGGCGATCGTGTCAGCGTGCACTGCGCCCGGCCCACCACAGGAATCGCTAGAGCGCGATGGGACAAGAACATCCCTGCCGGTCAAACCCTCCCCTAACCCAGACGACGCTGGGCCAATTGTGCACCACCCCATGGGTCTCCCGGTCACAGCCGGCTGCGACAGAGCCTGGACTCGAACCAGAATCTCTAGTGGCACAGCTGCCTTAGACCACTGCACCTGGAACAGTTATTCTTAAAAGGTGATCATATGAAACAGGGCTCAATTTGGCATGTTGAAAGACACATTTTTCAAGGTTACAAACCAAAATCTGTCTTCTTTTCGATATACAGACGATCGATTGAGTTTATTATCCCGTGTCCTTGGAATGGATTAACAATTCTAAATTGAACACTGCATGTGGATGAATTATGGCCAGGACATCTGTTAGGCCTAGGCTTAGTGATTCTGATGAAAATACACTCTGTCTTTATCAAACTAATGTATAGCCAATGTTGACTTTGTGGCTGTGGTAACTAGTGATAACCGCAACGTAGCCTAAGCAAAAATGATTCCAGAACTGCATCTCATTGTCAGAACACATATTTCCATACTTCAGTTAACCAGTCCATTTGAATTTGTGATAAAAATGTTGGCATTTGGCAAGGAATGTAGCTTGTATATCCCATCAGTTAGATACGATTTTATAGGCATTTATTTCTGTAGGCGCACACAGCACGCATGTGTAGAAGGAGAGGTCGTAAAGCAATTGAGTGAGTTAAACACGAAAGGGAAAGGAAATTTAGGGAGCAGAACTGTGTGATGCTAGGCTTGGTTTATTTTTTGTTGTGTCCCACAAATGCACACATACAAATGGAACACTACAGTTAAAGCACATTAACGATGTCTAGTTTTACAGTATTTGTATAAAATGTGATCTCTGGTTAAAGACAGATTTTTGACGTCCTCATGCCGATCCTTAATAAGGATGGACCACTTGAACCCTGACCTTGGGATGATACATCAACATTATCACCAGCTAGCCTAAACCCCCACAAGGCACCTGCTCAATAAGACCACTACAAAGTCCCAGGACAGGACAGGAATTATAAAGTCAGTGGACTATGTCTGTCAGTCTCACCAGAGAGCAGAATGACCTCCGAGAACAATACCAGGATGTAGGAGATCCCTGAACTTTGACCTCGCCACAGAAAAAAATCCCATAATGGTAGCTGCAGGGTGTTGTAGTAATGTGTGCTGAGCAGGACTGCAGCCGGCTCTCAGGGCCTGAGGGCCGGGGGAAAGAGAGAGTGAAATTGAACAGTCAGCCCAGACCAGGCCAGGCCCAGGTTAGAGAGAGGACCTGCTCAATAACTCCATGTTTTAGCTCCCTCAAGTCATAAATCTCACTTAATCTGAGATGTTTTTATCTTCCTCTGTGATTTCCTACCGAAAATCAGGAAAAGGGCCCACAGCTGCAGCATGGAAACGCAGCACAAGCACCATATTGTTCAGGAATTTCAACCAAAGCTTTATTGAAGGTTAATGGAAATAGCATTCACAAATGCATGAATCCTGGCTTCTGATAGACAGTCTCTAGTATGGATGTACAATCTTTAAAGCAGTAATAAAGACATCACAGACATCAGAGGGTACGTCATTACCCTACAGTCATTAAGCTCAACCTGTGCTTCCTAGAAGTTGTTCCAGGACACTACTGAAGCGCCAATGCAGTAGTTTTGTGTACGGCTGCCATTTTGGAAGGTTATATAACGACTTCTCCAGGCAATTAAGTTGAAACAGAATTGATTAACCTCCTGCGGCTGCATTAATGTCACTTCATTACCACCACGGACCTGAGCAGGTCTGGAAAGGGGTGAGGGGTAGGGGGGTTAAAGGAAAAACGTTGTGGTGAGGAACAGTGCACAAATGAGAGGAAACGTCAACACACAAACTGGTGTGTCCTGGAGTGTGTGTTCTACAGAGCATCCTCAGTGTGGCTTGGCTGTGGAATGGGGAGAGAGGCACGGTGTGAGCCAGCCTGTGCAGTCAGTGTGCAGTGGAGCAGACTGCTTTAGCCTGATAGCCCTGGTCATCTCATCTCATCTCATCTCATCTCATCACAGACAGACAGACAGACAGACAGACAGACAGACAGACACAGACAGACAGACAGACAGACAGACAGACAGACAGACAGACAGACAGACAGACAGACAGACAGACAGACAGACAGACAGACAGACAGACAGACAGACAGACAGACAGACAGACAGACAGACAGACAGACAGACAGGAGCAGAGCAGAATCATCCCCATGCCACACTCTCACAAGATGCAGCTGTAAACATGGTTGGTTTCACCTAGGGCTGTGGCGGTTATAAAATGTTGTCAGCTGGTTTTTGTCATGCAAAAGACTGCCGGTCTCACAGTAATTGACCGTTAATTAAGATAAACACGTTTAGCATCTCCCGGCCCCACGCATACAGCTGCATACAAACCACTGATGTGCGCCTTTCGAACATCTACAGTCGAATAAATCAATTGAATATGTACCATCACAATAAATCCATGATTTATTTTAGATAGGTCTAAAGAAACATTATGATATGATGAAAATGTATTTCGTAAGAACAGAATAGGAGTTGGCCTACTGTATGCTATCTGGCTATGGCCATGCCATAGGCTTGTTCATTTAGCAGACATTATTATTTTTTATATTATATGATTTTATAGTAAGAAGAATAACTGAACAGAAAATATATTTTCCCCATTCCAGAGCAAGTGCGCATATGAAGTGGCTGAGCATAAAAGTGATCATTTGAAACAGGTCCATTAGGCTAAATTCAGAGTTATTTGGCAACATTAGTTGTGAATGATACAAACTTTAGAATGTCTTAGAAATCAAAACATAAACTCAGCAAAACAAGAAACGTCACTTTTTCAGGACCCTGTCTTTCAAAGATAATTTGTAAAAATGAAAATAATTTCACAAATCTTCATTGTAAAAGGTTTAAAACTCTTTCCCATGCTTGTTCAATGAACCATAACAAATTAATGAAAATGCACCTGTGGAACGGTCGTTAAGACACTAACAGCTTACAGACGGTAGGCAATTAACGTCACAGTTATGAATACTTAGGACACTAAAGAGGCCTTTCTACTGACTCTGGAAAAACACCAAAACAAAGATGACCATGGTCCCTGCTACTGTGTTAGGCATGCTGCAAGGAGGCATGAGGACTGCAGATGTGGCCAGGGCAATAAATTGCAATGTCCATACTGTGAGATGCCTAAGACAGCGCTACAGAGAGACAGGACGGATAGCTGATCGTCCTCGCAGTGGCAGGCCACGTGTAACAACACCTGCACAGGATTTGTATATCCGAACATCACACCTGCGGGACAGGTACAGGATGGCAATAACAACTGCCCGAGTTACACCAGGAATGCACAATCCATCAGTGCTCAGACTGTCCGCAATAGGCTGAGAGAGGATGGACTAAGGGCTTGTAGGCCTGTTGTTAGGCAGGTCCTCACCAGACATCACCGGCAACAACGTCGCCTATGGGCACAAAACCCACCGTCGCTGGACCAGACAGGACTGGCACAAAAAACTATCCCATTGAGCACGCCTGGGACCTGTTGGATCGGAGGGTGAGGGCTAGGGCCATTCCTCACAGAAATGTCCGGGAACTTGCAGGTGCCTTGGTGGAAGAGTGGGGTAACATCTCACAGCAAGAACTGGCAAATCTGGTGCAGTCCATGAGGAGGAGATGCACTGCAATACTTAATGCAGCTGGTGGCCACATAAGATACTGACTGTTACTTTACAATTTTACCCCCCTTTGTTCAGGGACACATTATTCCATTTCTGTTAGTCACATGTCTGTGGAACTTGTTCAGTTTATGTCTCAGTTGTTGAATCTTGTTATGTTAATACAAATATTTACACATGCTAAGTTTGCTGAAAATAAACGCAGTTGACAGTGAGAGGACGTTTACTTTTTTGCTGAGTTTATATGTGCTGCATGGTGCGACTACAGGCTATTGATGTTTTGAGAAAGTCGCAAAAAAACTTGCGCTCTGTTCCTTGACTCAAGCTACACATGCTGTTCTCTCAGGTTCGTTTTTCAATCATGGGTAGTTTTGTCCTATATATATATATATATTTTAAAAATATATTTTATCCCAGCCCCTGTACCCGCAAGAAGTCTTTTGCCTTTTGGTAGGCCGTCATTGTAAACAATAACTTGTTCTTAACTGACTTGCCTAGCTAAATAAAGGTTCAATTAAAATAACATTTTAATAAATGCATACTCTGGTTATTTCACTTCAAGCATCCACCACTGTTTGAGTAGCATGCAGCCTCTTGCTACGTGACAGGTGATATTCCTCCCAAACTCTGTATGCCACAGGCTCTCCAACCCTGTTCCTGCAGCTACCCAGTGCTTCATTTGGGAAATCAAGTAAAATCAGTTCGGGAACATTGATAATAACATGTTTTCACAACTAGACATATTTCATTAACCTGTTGATAGCCCCTTTCTCTGCACGATCAAGAAAGGAATGAATGAGAGCGAGGAGGAGATTGAAACACACGGTGGTGAGATATTCTGTAGTTAAAGGTAATGTGTCAGCCTTTTAATTATGGAAATATAAAAAGTGCCTTATTACTATGTAATAATTCCTTATAAACTGTAAGCTGCCCTGCACAATTAATGAACCAACAGCATCTCATAGGCCTATACTTTCTCTCCAATACTCATAGATAGAAAGTTTGGAGTGTAGCATAAAATAACCAGTCCATCCAGTATGCATAACAATTCAGTCTACACTTAAAGGTGATTACTAGAATGTGTTTAATTTAGGAGTATAGGCTAGCTCGACCAATTATGCACCAAAGACATCTCCAATCAGCTTCTTTTTTTTCTTTATTCTGCCTTGCGAAAAATGCGGTAGGCTATGTATTGTATAACGGCACAATTATTATTTTAATTGAAAAAAGAATAATCAGGCTTGGGCTCATTTAGCAGACACTCTTATCCAGAGTGACATACAGGAGCAATTAGGGTTAAATGCCTTGTTCAAGGGCACATCAACAGATTTTTATTGTCATCTCAGGGATTCAAACCAACGACCTTTCGGTTACTGGTCCAACACTCTTAACCACTATGCCTATCCATTAATCATCACCTTAGAAAGCGTTGTCCATTTCGTTTTGTTAGGCTTTGAAACAACATCCACAACAACCATGTTTCAACCAACTGTTGAACTTATTTCTTCAAATTGACCATCACAGTGAGGTGAGTTTTAAAAGTACTATAGGGCTACTGTGTTTGATGTGATTTTCGATTGCATTTGCATTGATGTGAGAGTGGTTTGAGGGAAACTAGAGCCCTGAGAACCAGGCCATTAGTGACCTGCAGTACCAATGCATGTCCTAAGTGCATAAAAGGAGATTACCGTGATTCAACGGTCACATGGATTTTTATTGCGGTCGCCACAGAGCACTACAGTCCCCCATTACCACCTCAAACACTGTGGCCTGTTATGGTGAGTGGAGCGCATCATCTCAACAGATCATTTCTGATCCTTCATGTTGGCTGGCTCCCACATGAGGAGGAGAGATGCAGGAATCCAAATGCGGATCCTGGGGAGGCGTGTGTGAGTGTGTGAGCGAGATCAAAACGTTTGCAGTGCATCTGTGAATACTCCATTGTAAAGAGGGGCATTAGTAACAGACACTGAGCCTCTGCCATGCGTTGTGACAAAGGAGGTGAGAAATAACACAGCCGATATGAATATGAGTATGAATGAGTCGGAGAGTCATGGATGTAAAGGGAAACACAGGAGGTTCATGGGTTTGTGTAACATCTGGGTGCGCCACATGAAAAATAAACAGCCTCATAAGGAATTAGCCTCCTTGGCAACAATATCCCAGGCCTGCCATACCACTGTGGGATAACACACACACACACATGCATTACACACACACGGAGCACACACACACAGAACACACACACACACACGTTTGTGTGTCTGCCTCCGAGCCAAATTCACTCATCTAATCCCCTACACAACTTTGCAATATCTGGTCTCTCTACTGCAGAGTTTACGGTCTCCTTGCAAAATGCTCATGAAATTCAGCTTGGAGTAGACTCTCATACTGCACATGCCTGATGGCAATAGCCTAACCTCATCATTGCACTCATATGCTCTTCCATTGCCAGCTTTAGGTAGGTGTGGTAGACATAGTATCCCTGTCTGTGTAACCTTCTCTCCCTCCTCCAGGCTCAGTTTTCCCCTCTTCCTCTGTGTCTATCCCTGCTGTAGGGCTCTGTCTGTCTCTCCCAAGTGCCAGCCCTCTCTGTCTGTCTGTCTGTCTCTCCCAAGTGCCAGCCCTCTCTGTCTGTCTGTCTCTCCCTAGTGCCAGCCCTCTCTGTCTGTCTGTCTCTCCCTAGTGCCAGCCCTCTGTCTGTCTGTCTCTCCCTAGTGCCAGCCCTCTCTGTCTGTCTGTCTCTCCCTAGTGCCAGCCCTCTCTGTCTGTCTGTCTCTCCCTAGTGCCAGCCCTCTCTGTCTGTCTGTCTGTCTGTCTCTCCCTAGTGCCAGCCCTCTCTGTCTGTCTGTCTGTCTGTCTGTCTCTCCCTAGTGCCAGCCCTCTCTGTCTGTCTGCCCTCTCTCTCCAGTGGCTGATTCCCCCAAACCACTGCAGCATGGCACAGCCTCTCTGCTCTGTTACCACATGATAAGGCAGTAGCAGCAGAGGCTGATCAATGGCTGGCCAGGACCCAACTGATGGAGCATCCTAAAGCAGAGAGCCGTGTGTCTGTCAGCCTGTTAATCATGTATCCCTGGTCATTACCTTTTGGTTCTTATTAGGAACTCATGTTGAAATGAGATTGATACAGTTCAACCTAGGGAGGGATAAATATTCCCTCTGAATTGAATAAACATTTGTAACATGCTTATAGGTGCTTTTGGCTGGGGTAGGCTGTCATGGTAAATAAGAATTTGTTCTTAACTGACTTGCCTAGTTAAGTAAAGGTTAAATAAAAATAAATTAAATAAAAGGTGAAGTAGCCCTGTGTCTTCTTGCATGTGTAACAGTATTAATTCTGTCCCTCTCCTCACCCCAACCTGGGCTTGAACCAAAAAGCATCGTTACCTATCGCTCCACAAAAGCCACGGCCATTACAGAGCAAGGGAAACAACTATTTCAAGGTCTCAGAGCGAGTGACGCCACTGATTGAAGCGCTACTAGTGTGCACCACTAACTAGCTAACCATTTCACACCGGTTACACATGTTATGGTGGAGATTTGCAAATCATAGTCATAATATTATGTTAAGATTGCTTTAGTAAATTATTATTTGCTAGGTGATATCTTATTCCATTTCAATTGCCAATTCTTTCTATCTCGATTTCTTCAAACAGTTACCTGTCGAGTGGAACACCGTGAAATATCTAAAAGGAAGGAAACATGAAGGAAAATAAATAGGACCTTTAGACTGTAAATGTCATCTCCACATCACAAGTCCAGAAGTTCAGAGTCAGACAGACCACTTCACAGTGAGAGAGAAATCACGGCCAGCCTCTTTCGCCCTCTCATCTTTCCTAACCATTGATTTTCTCTCCTTCCTGAGTATCATCATCACAATGTCAGTATGCTACACAGGGCTGAAGCTCACGGAAGCAAAGACCCTGGCGCACCAGACACGTCCTTTCACAACACAACCCATCAATCACAGCCGTATCCAGGCAACAGCTGCCATGGAGGACTACGGAGAATGGGCCACATGGTGTCTCCATGGCAACGCAGGCGTGCACGTGTCTCTTGGGAGCAGCTGATTGGAGGAGAACAGGGTGGGGGAATGCGGATAGGTGCAGGAATGGGGTGAGAAGGCACGTGTAGGTTTACTTCTTGTGACATGACATTAATGTTATTCTCTCTTTCTGTTTCTGGGTGTGTAGCAGCTGAGGCGTTTGATGTATCAAATAATGTCAATATAAAACATAATCTTGTGTTATTCCTTTGTATTATTACTGCTCTGAAACACATCCCTTAGCAGAGCTAGTAAATACAATGGCTTTGTATCACCCTAGCATTAACCCTGAACATAATTTGGAGCAATACAGTACTGTCTACTGTTATGTACAGGTCAAACGTCTGGACACAAATACTCATTCAAGGGTTTTTCTTCATTTTTACTATTTTCTACATTGTAGAATTTTCTTTATTTAATTCCACCTTTATTTAACCAGGTAGGCCAGTTGAGAACTTAAAACTGCGACCTGGCCAAGATAAAGCAATGCAGTGTGACAAAAACAACAACACAGAGTTACGCATGGGATAAACAAACTGACAGTCAATAACACAGTAGAAAAACATATGTACAGTGTGTGCAAATGAAGTAAGGAGGTAAGGCAATAAATAGGCCAATAGTGGCGAAGTAATTACAATTTAGCAATTTACACTTGAGTGATATATGTGCAGATGAGGCTGTGCAAGTAGAAATACTGGTGTGCAAAAGAGCAGAAAAACAAAAACAAATATGGGGATGAGGTAGGTAGTTGGTTGGATGTGCTATTTACAGATGGGCTGTGTACAGCTGCAGCGATCGGTAAGCTGCTCTGACAGCTGACGCTTAAAGTTAGTGAGGGAGATATAAGTCTCCAACTTCAGTGATTTTTGCAATTCGTTCCAGTCATTGGCAGCAGAGAACTGGAAGGAAAGGCGGCCAAAGGAAGAATTGGCTTTGGGGATGACCAGTGAAATTTTCCTGCTGGAGCGTGCTATGGGTGGGTGTTGCTATGGTGACCAGTGAGCTGAGATAAGGAATAGCTTTACCTAACAAGACTTATAGTTGACCAGGAGCAAGTGGGTATGGCGATGAATATGTAGCGAAGACCAGCCAACGAGAGCATACAGGTCGCAGTGGTGGGTACTATATGCTGCTAACTGCTAGCTTGCCTGCCCCAGTCTGCTAACTGCTAGCCCCGGTCTGCTAACTGCTTGCTTGCTAACCCGGTTGCTAACTGCTAGCTTGCCAGCCCCGGTTTGTTAACTGCTAGCTTGTTTAGCCCCGGCCTACTAACTGCTAGCATCGGCCTGTTAACTGTCTAAATCGCCATGTCCCCAGTCAGCCCAACCACTCACTGGACCCATATGTTCACTTGGCTACGCATGTCTATCTCTAATATCAATATGTCTCGTCCATTACTGTCCTGGTTAGTGATTACTGTCTTATTTCACTGTAGAGCCTCCGATGCTAGCAGTTAGTTTGGCAGCATGCGTGAAGGAGGCTTTGTTGCGAAATAGAAAGCCGATTCTAGATTTAACTTTGGATTGGAGATGCTTAATGTGAGTCTGGAAGGAGAGTTTACAGTCTAGCCAGACACCTAGGTATTTGTAGTTGTCCACATATTCTAAGTCAGAACCGTCCAGAGTAGTGATGCCAGTCGGGCGGGCGGGTAGCTATCGGTTGAAGAGCATGCATTTCGTTTTAGGCTGTTGGGGATAGGGGGCAGTATTTACACGGCCGGATAAAAAACGTACCCGATTTAATCTGGTTACTACTCCTGCCCAGTAACTAGAATATGCATATAATTATTGGCTTTGGATAGAAAACACCCTAAAGTTTCTAAAACTGTTTGAATGGTGTCTGTGAGTATAACAGAACTCATATGGCAGGCAAAAACCTGAGAAGATTCCTTACAGGAAGTGGCCTGTCTGACAAGTTCTTGTTCATCTTGGCTCTGTTTATTGAAGACTGAGGATCTTTGCTGTAACGTGACACTTCCTACGGCTCCCATAGCCCCATAGATTTGGCATGGGTCCCCAGATCCTCAAACAGTTCTACAGCTGCACCATTGAGAGTATCGTGACTGGTTACATCACCGCCTGCTATGGCAAATGCTCAGCATCCGACCGCAAGGCGCTACAGAAGGTAGTGCGTATGGCCCAGTACATCACTGCCAAGCTTCCGGCCATCCAGGACCTATATACTCAGCGGTGTCAGAGGAAGGCCCCAAAAAATTGTCAAAGACTCCAGTCACCCAAGTCATAGACTATTCTCTCTGCTACTGCACAGCAAGCGGTACCAGAACGCCAAGTCTAGGTCCAAAAGGCTCCCTAACAGATTTTACCCCAGAGCCATAAGACTGCTGAGCAATTAATCAAATAGCCACCCAGACTATTTATTATCTATGCATAGTCACTTTAACCCAACCTACATGTACAAATTACCTGGACTAACCTATACCCCCTCACATACCCCTGTATCCCCTGTTTATAGCCTCGTTATTGTTATTTTATTGTGTTACTTTTATTTTATTTTTTACTTTAGTTTATTTAGTAAATATTTCCTTAACTCTATTTCTTGAACTGCATTGTTGGTTAAGGGCTTGTAAGTAAGCATTTCACGGTAAGGTCTACACCTGTTGTATTCGGCACATGTGATAAACAAAATTTGATTTGATTTTGAGATCTGAAAGCACTTACTTAGACACCCTCAACAGATGAGTTTCTCTCTCGTGCGTCTCTCATCCAGAAAGAGTCATCAATTATTCACTGCAATCCTTCTCAGTGTTTGCCAAGACTGACTTGTAGGTCCAGATCAGAGAGAGTACAGTGGTGATGAGAAACAAGACCAGGGCATAGTCATGTAATAATATCCTGCTGTGCTGTGAGTCCTGGGCCAGTGTGAAAAGCTGGGAATCATGAATACCTATAATTGGGAATACACTACTGAGGCCACTGGAACCAGACAGTATTGCCAGTTGAGACAGTATAAGAGAGCAGAGCAGGACCCTGGAGAACCTGTCCATAGACAGACTGGATTGTGTCTTAATGTCAGTGCTGGGATCTGTTCTGCTGTGGGGCTCACCTGTGGAGCACAATGGAGCAATTCACAAAACACAGCCTAACGTCTCCCCTTTGCTCCACAGTCATGAGCCTCAGACATTCCATGGGGCTACTTGTTAAAACAATCCTCTCTACACATGGATTCATCATTGAGCCATAGTGCAGTATAATGTATGTGTGATGTTAAGTGAATGTATAAGCCAGGGGTGTCAAACTCATTTTTCCCGCAGGCCGTATTCGGTCTTCACTGAGATCCGTAGAGCCACACTTAAAATTGATGATATTTCCTGGTCGTCAAAATTAGCCATTAGTTCTCTAACCATTGCTTTTGCAATTTTCGATGCTCCCTGAGTATGTAGCCTTCGTTTTGATGACTGTTAGCAAGCTGGACAGAGTGAAATGACAATAAAAGTAGGTCCATTATCATTTCTACAGAGTTTCGATGTGGTTTTAGTAATTTCAATGTCGATTATAATACTTGTTTTACTCAAACAACCCACAGGCCGGATTGAATGGGCTCATAGGCCAAGAAGATGATTTAGCTCTACAGTGCTCTTGATGTAATACATCTATCTAGAGTAGACTGCTAGCAGTAACACCACCTATGTTTAGTCACTTGACAAATGTGCTCTTCTAGATCTTCAGTAATGTATAATGGGAGTCTTTGCTGCGATGCTACAGTACATCTCTTCTGTGCTGCTAATAGCTGTCTCAGCTAATTGGTTTTATCATTAATTATCAATGTTTTATGGCACGTGCTTTATTGCTATATCATATTAGGAGTTTATTAATTAAAAAAATTTGTACTTTTTCTCTTTTCCTATTCTGCTAAATGACTAAATGTAAATGTTGTGAAGTGCAGTAGGTCTAGCTAAGAGTTGGTAGTTTGCTGTTGCCAATGTCACTGGTTGTAGGTCAGTGTTATTTTAGCACTCCTCACCGCTGGCCATCTCAGAGACAGAGAGGTTAAATCATCTGAAAAGTAGAGTGGCCCCGCTGTGTCCTCCATGGAAATTCCTTGGCTAGGAACTAATGTGGCCTCAAGACCATGCAATCATTTCCCCTGCCTGGCCGTGCTCCCGGAGCACACACTTTATTTAGGATTTTTTTCCTTCCCTTTCTGTAATGGTTTTTGGGGCTTTTGTCTCACTTACAATTCTTTCGAGCACATAAAACTGACTGCACGCTGAGTTGTGTGAGATCATGTATTGAAATGGCAGTAAGTATTAAGGAAAATTCTATCTCATTCCAGTCGTATACTGACTGTAGGCCAATGTGTACTACATCAATGCCGAGGCAAACATAACGCTTGAACCTAGGGACTAATCTGTTATTGTAACAGACAAATGAGAAAGTAATACCTTGCAGATCACACATTAAGCAGAAGCCTTTGCTTTTCAACAAAGGCCTGATTATTTCTGTAATCCATGGAAAATGTCTACAAACTAGCAATTTGTTGTGAGCAGCTGCAGTCACTTCAGATTTGGCCAATTGGGACCAGGACAACTACAGTACAGCAAACACTGATTGCATTGGCTAAGTTGGCCAACACATTGACCTTTATAGTGAGGCAGGGCCTTATCATAGTTACAGTGATCTAATGTAGACCAGTGCTTCACGATGGTGGTTTGGAACTTGGGGACCATAGACATCAACCCAAGGGTTGGCGCCCCCCCCCCCCCCCCCCTTGGGTTGTGCCATGGCGGAGATCGTTGTGGGCTATACTCGGCCTTGTCTTAGGACGGTAAGTTGGTGGTTGGAGACATCCCTCTAGTGGTGTGGGGGCTGTGCTTTGGCAAAGTGGGTGGGGTTATATCCTGCCTGTTTGGCCCTGTCCGGGGGTATCATCGGATGGGGCCACAGTGTCTTCTGATCCCTCCTGTCTCAGCCTCCAGTATTTATGCTGCAGTAGTTTATGTGTCGGGGGGCTAGGGTCAGTCTGTTACATCTGGAGTATTTCTCTTGTCTTATCCGGTGTCCTGTGTGTATTTAAATATGCTCTCTCTAATTCTCTCTTTCTCTCTTTCTGTCTTTCTCTCGGAGGACCTGAGCCCTAGGACCATGCCTCAGGACTACCTGGTATGATGACTCCTTGCTGTCCCCAGTCCACCTGGCCGTGCTGCTGCTCCAGTTTCAACTGTTCTGCCTGCGGCTATGGAACCCTGACCTGTTCACCGGACGTGCTTGTTGCACCCTCGACAACTACTATGATTATTATTATTTGACCATGCTGGTCATTTATGAACATTTTAACATTTTAACATTTTGACCATGTTCTGTTATAATATCCACCCTGCACAGCCAGAAGAGGACTGGCCACCCCTCATAGCCTGGTTCCTCTCTAGGTTTCTTCCTAGGTTTTTGGCCTTTCTAGGGAGTTTTTCCTAGGGAGTTTTTCCTAGCCACCGTGCTTCTTTCACATGCTTTGCTTGCTGTTTGGGGTTTTAGGCTGGGTTTCTGTACAGCACTTTGAGAATATCAGCTGATGTACGAAGGGCTATATAAAAATAAATTTGATTTGATTTGATTTGATATAAACCACATAGTTGGGACCCACTGGTTGGTACTCACGGGCCAATTCCTTCACACTATGCTCAGTACGCTGAGGCCAGAAATCATGTTTTGATTATTAAGTGGATCATGGCACAGAAAACTAATGACAACTCATCTAGAATAATTATTAATGCCAAATATTCATACTGTTGATTATGGTTGGTTATCAACAAAGGGAAATAAGAAGCAGGTCTTCTTGGGTTTACCCAGATACATAATCAGTGGTGGAAAAAGTACCCAATTGTCGTACTTGAGTAAAAGTAAAGATATCTTAATAGAAAATTACTCAAGTAAAAACCAAAACAAACAAAAGACAACTATTCTGTGTCCGTAAAATGTTTATAGTACGTATAAGCTGGAAGTCGAAGTGTTTTTGTCCATTAGTTTACTCCAATTAGGGGAGGGGTGGTAGGGTTAGGGGAAAATAATAAAGGAAAATATAAAAAGTATATACAGTGCCACACCTACCCATTAAAGGGTTTTTCTTTATTTTTACTATTTTCTACATTGTAGAATAATAGTGAAGACATCAAAACTATGAAATAACACATGGAATCATGTAGTAACCAAAAAAGTTTTATACAAATCAAAATATATTTTATATTTGAGATTCTTCAAAGTAGCCACCCTTTGCCTTGATGAGAGCTTTGCACACTCTTGGAATTCTCTCAACCAGCTTCATGAGGTAGTCACCTGGAATGCATTTCAATTAACAGGTGTGCCTTGCTAAAAGTTCATTTGTGGAATTTCTTTCCTTCTTAATGCGTCTGAGACAATCAGCTGTTTTGTGACAAGGTAGGGTTGGTATACAGACGATAGCCCTATTTGGTAAAAGACCAAGTTCATATTATGGCAAGAACAGTTCAAATAAGAAAAGACAAACAACAGTCCATAATTACTTTAAGACATGAAGGTCAGTTAATCTATTTCTTCAAATGCAGTCGCAAAAACCATCAAGCGCAATGATGAAAATGGCTCTCATGAGGAATGCCACAGGAAAGGAAGACCCAGAGTTACCTCTGCTGCAGAGGATACGTGCATTAGAGTTACCAGCCTCAGAAATTGCAGCCCAAATAAATGTTCCAGAGTTCAAGTAACAGACACATTTCAACATCAACTGTTCAGAGACTGCGTGAATCAGGACTTCATGGTCGAATTGCTGCAAAGAAACCACTACTAAAGGACACCAATAAGAAGAATAGACTTTCTTGGGCCAAGAAACATGAGTAATGGACATTAGACCGGTGGAAATCTGTCCTTAGCAAAACATACAGACACTCCCAACTTCGCATATTTCAAATTGAATGTCATCATTGTTAAACCAAAGCTCGTAGTCAATAAATTCAGCAAGCCTAAAACTAAGATTGAGACGGTGTGATATGAAATAACAAAGCACATGCCTTGTTAAGCACATTAACTTTGTACATGTGCCAGCAGCACAGCCATGACAAATTTGGCTGCGCTGTAAACAATTATTCCATGTCAAAGACTTCAAATTATTCTATGCTTTATTGTAATACAATAAAGCTTTAAAGTAACTGTCCAATGTTTCCAGATTTCTATTAAATATGACCAATCATTAATTACAATAGGAGGGAAATAGTTTTCCTTCCAAAAAAATTGTAATTGGGTATGTTTAAAAGCAACTTTTCTGTGTTGGAATGGTGTGGGTGTACCTAGGGCTGTGGTGGTCAATACATTTTGTCAGCCGATTTTTGTCATGCAAAAGACTGCCCGTCTCACAGTAATTGACCATTAATAAACAAAGACATTTAGCATCTGCAGGCCTCCACGCATACAGCTGCACAAGCCACTGATGAGCGCCTTTCGAACATCTACTGTCACATCCTGATCAGTTTCACCTGTCCTCATTATTGTCTCCACACCCTCCAGGTGCCACTTGTTTTCCCCAGTGTATTTATCCCTGTGTTTCCTGTCTCTCTGTGCCAGTTCGTCTTGTACGTTAGTCAAGTCAACCAGTGTGTTTTTCTCATACTCCTTTTGCTATTCTCTTTTGATAGTCCTCCCGGTTTTGACCCCTGCCTGACTCTAGACTTCTTTCCCACCTGCCTGATCACCTGCCGGCTGACCTTGATTCTGCCTGCCCTTCGGTACCTTTTGGACTCTGAACTGGTTTTGACCCTTTTGCCTGTCCACAACCATTCTCCTGTCTTCCCCTATTGAATTAATAAATATTGTAAGACTCCAACCATCTGCCTCCTCTGTCTGCATCTGGGACTCGCCTTGTGTCATGATATCTACAGTCTAATAAATCAATTGAATATACACCGTCACAATAAATCCATTATTTATTTTAGGCAGGTCTAAAAAAAACATTATGATATGATGAAAATGTATTTCAGAATAACAGAATATGAGTTGACCTACTGTATGTTATCTGGCTATGTGCCATGCCATAGGCAGTAGGCTTGTTCATTTAGCACACAAGATATGTCCCGTGTCCTGTGCCATTATTTTATATTACATGTAGATTTAGAGTTATTTGGCAACTTCAGTTGAGAATGATACAAACCTTATAATGTCTTAGAAATCAAAACATATATGTGCTGCATGGTGCGACTACAGGCTACTGATGTTTTGAGAAAGTCGCAAAAAAAGTTTGCGCTCTGTTCCTTGCCTCAGGCTAGACACACTGTTCTCTCATCAAGTGATGATATTTTCACCAGTCAGACTATTCTAAATGTAATCTTGTCTTTACTAGTAGGCTATGTAAAATTTGTTTAGATATAGACTGGCCTATTATCAAATGGGCAAGAACAAGGGCAAGTCAAAAAAGACATGTCATCCATAAGCACTGGAATAGCGGAGGCCACTTTCACGCAGGTATGTTTTTCACTCATGTCAGGTAGCGACAGGTGATATTCCGCCCAAATTCTGTATGCCATGGGCTCTCCAACCTTATTCCTACAGCTACCCAGTGCTTCATTTGGGAAATCTGTTTGGTACATCAATAGTAACATGTTTTCACAACAAAACACTGTTGACAGCCCCTCTGCCCGCTGGAGAAAGGAATGAAGGAGAGAAAGGAGGAGATGGAAACTCACTGTGGTGAGATATTCTGTAGCTAAAGGCAATGTGTCAGCCTATTAATTATGAAAATACAAAAAAAAATCCTATTTCTAAGCTATTCAAAATCAGATACAAATCCACTATCTGAATTTGTTTCATTTAGGCTAGACCAATTATTTACCAGGTCACGTGTGCTAGCAAGACAGAGGGCCTGGGTTCGAGCCTCTGTGTGTGCCAAATCAGGAGGAAGTGGTAGTCGATAGGAAAGCAGCGTGACGTCCTTTACATTGGGTGTATACCGGTCATTAATAATATTCATGAGAGTAGAACGCTGATTGGCCAGCTCATCCTCCATGAGGAAATAGCAAGCATTTTTAAAACGCTCTGTTTGAGGGTGGGTTATTTTAAAGTGTTTTTTTCTTCAATTTATGCTTTGTCCACAAATACGAGTATAGGATGAGTCAACAATATTATTTGGGTATGAGTAAACAGAATATATTAACTTTTAAAAGTGAGATTTTTACTGGACAGTTACTTTAAAAGTAATTTGCTGAGGCAAAACAGAAGAACACAGAGGGACAATCAGAAAAATATATAGGCATAGTGGTGTTCTGTTCCAAGCTAAACTTACTAAAGTTCTTAATAGGGAATTATTGTCAGACATGCAAAATAGTATTTATTCTCTAACCATTCACATAATTTTACTGAAAGGCTGAAGACTACATGTACCTGTGCAGTACAGTAAGTACAGTACACATCTCTGACTGGATCTCAGTAATAGTAATGGTGTGATCACTAGGGTTGACTCCAAATATCCCAGGGATGTTTAGCAGACCTCTGGGTAACATTGAAATTACACAGACAGAGTGCTGTTGGGTATACCTGCTACATGAGATGTTCATTAAATCCCACTCAGGTTTTTATTGAATCTGCAGAGCAGGTTGAGTTTGTTTGCTTTTGGTCTGGCTGAGGAGAACCTGCAGAGAATGGCTTCTCAACAGCCCAGCAGTAGAAACCTGAGCCCAAAGGTGTGAAAACTAACTTGACCAGACCACAGAGTGCTGCCTGCAGCAACATGACCCTGTTTCCTCTGCAGAGTGTGTGCGCATGTGTGGAAGGCTGCCAACAGGACAGGCAACCTACTGCCCCATAGCTAGGGCTGGGCGTAGGGGGGAGAGGGAAAGAGAACAGCCCATGATAAGTAACAGACAAATCTAATAAAAATGGACCATTCACAAGACAACCATGCCACGGGAGCGGCGCCGTAAGGCCCGGCTACACAACTGAGTGGTTTAGAAGGAATTATGAAAGGGGAGAGAACAAGCGGTAGAAATGCGGCAGAAATTCCGTTTTTATCAAGCCAATCTAACAGAGTAGGAAGCAGAGAGAAGCTTCCATGTAAGCAGTAATGGATGAACAAGAAGGAGCTGAGATTATAGTATGTTGTGTCTCACCCGATGGTGGGCACAACACAAACACCTCAGATTATGTAAAATAGGCTCTAAACTACAACATATGCAAATATGAAAAAGTTTAGATAATTGACATTCACAAGGTTAAAAAAATGACAAGTTTTCTTTGAAAAAAAGGTTTTAAAATAAATTATAAAATAATTTGACAACCCTGTTGGTAAGCTTTCAAATTAAATAAATCTCAACCGTTAATATTTTTACATGGATGTCTCATGGTAGAGTGGGGTATGCAAAATAGGTCAACTTTGAGCATCTCTCTCTTAACTGTTTTGGCAAAGTAACTTTCTGACCACTTCTACCATGGGAAAACATGTGTGGAAAGTTTCGTTCAAATGAAAATGGATGCAGTCAAAAAGTGATTGAAATCAAACATGTTCATCCTCGTGAGCTCAAATGACTATTAAAGTCATTCACTGATTCACTGAAAACATTCTAGCAATGTTCTAGCAATACAAACCAAGCAACCTTGCAGGAGCCAGCGGTGCTTTGCCATGGCCTATCAGAAAGGCACCACTGATCATCAAACCTCTCTCTTTCTTGTATACATCATCCAACCCCAAAGTGCAGTAACTCACCATATGACATGTGCCACTTCACAAACTGAATCTAATCATGGTAGCAAACAGTGGCTGGGCACTAGAGAAAGAGAAAGCTGCCATTGTTAACCAACTGATGTCAGAGTGGCTGGAGACCCTCCGTGTGTTTGAGCAGCTGAGAAAGAGTGATGAGGAGGATTTCTCCATAAATTAGCATCAGTCTCTCCCTTACTCTCTTGTCTTACACACAGCCAGGCTTTATGGAACAAGAGCAAGGCTTCCATCATTCTAATATTTCTACCACTGTTCTTTGTATTCAGTTACACTGTTTATACACACCAGATATTTATTTATATACTGGATTCTGGACATACGAAGCTCACCTAATATACTGTATCTAGTGCTGTATATCATTCTTAGTATATCGTGTTTAAATTCTTCCAGTGTACATATATATTTATTTCATTTTGATTACTGTTACAGTGCTATATGAGTTGTTAAAAAAAAAAAAACTTGGGGATTCGAACAAGCAACCTTTTGGTGCTCTAACTGCTAGGCAACCTGCAGCCTCTCTCCTTTCATGGTTCATTTGGATGGCTTACATTATTTACAGCATTTCATGAAGCATGCTAAAATATTCCCTGTCTTCCCATTTTTACAGTAGTAGAATACAGTTCACATTGATCAAGACGGATTCTCTCTCTCTCTCTCGCTCTTCATTATTCTTAATGATCTAGCTCCATCTCTTATTTGCCTCCTTTGAATTTCACACCCCACGGCCACTACCCTGAAATGCATAGGAACACAGAGACAGCAGCACAGGGCTGGATTATCTAGGACGGCACTGGGTGAAATTGCATCATTGATATTATCATCATTGAAAACATGTCTCGCCCAGCCCAGCGATAAACATGGTGAATAACAGATTGACATGCTTGACAATAATAAGATACAAATCCCCAGCGTCAACCCCAACAGAATTCCCTAATAACCTTTATCTCAGGCCTAAATCACAAATCCAATCTCTCAGTCAGTGATCAATTACTAAATTAGAGATAATCCCAGACTTTGAAATCAATGAAACAGAACAATGTACAGAAAGGTGCAGTGAGGCAGGTCCAGGCAACAGAAGGCCAGTTTATAACAAAAAACAATCACCTTTATTTAACCAGGTAAGCTAGTTGAGAACAAGTTCTCATTTACAAATGCGACCTGGCCAAGATAAAGCAAAGCAGTGCGACAGAAACAACAACAGAGTTACACATGGAATAAACAAGCGTACAGTCAATAAAACAATAGAAAAAAAAGAATGTCTATATACAGTGTGTGCAAATGGCACAAGGAGGCAATAAATAGGCCATAGTAGCAAAGTAATTACAATTTAGCAGATTAACACTGGAGTGATAGATGAGCAGATGATGATGATGATACTGGTGTGCAAAAGAGCAGCAAAGTAAATAAAAACAATATGGGGGATGAGGTAGGTAGATTGGGTGGGTTTTTTACAGATGGACTATGTACAGCTGCAGCGATCGGTTAGCTGCTCAGATAGCTGATGTTTAAAGTTAGTGAGGGAAATGTAAGTCTCCAGCTTCAGCGATTTTTGCAATTTCTTCCAGTCACTGGCAGCAGAGAACTGGAAGGAACGGCGGCCAAAGGATGTGTTGGCTTTGGGGGTGACCAGTGAGATATATCTGCTGGAGCGCGTGCTACGGGTGAGTGTTGTTATCGTGACCAGTGAGCTGAGATAAGGCGAAGCTTTACCTAGCATAGACTTATAGATGACCTGGAGCCAGTGGGTCTGGCGACGAATATGTAGCAAGGGCCAGCCGACTAGAGCATACAGGTGGCAGCGGTGGGTGGTATAAGGCGCTTTGGTAACAAAACGGATGGCACTGTGATAGACTGCATCCAGTTTGCTGAGGAGAGTATTGGAAGCTATTTTGTAGATGACATCGGCGAAGTCGAGGATCGGTAGGATAGTCAGTTTTACTAGGGTAAGTTTGGCGGCGTGAGTGAAGGAGGCTTTGTTGCGAAATAGAAAGCCGATTCTAGATATGTTTTTTGGATTGGAGACGTTTGATATGAGTCTGGAAGGTGAGTTTACAGTCTAGCCAGACACCTAGGTATTTGTAGCTGTCCACGTATTCTAGGTCAGAACCCTCCAGACTAGTGATGTTAGTCGGGTGGGGGGGTGCGGGCAGCGAACGGTTGAAAAGCATTAATTTGGTTTTACTAGCATTTAAGAGCAGTTGGAGGCCACGGAAGGATTGTTGTATGGCATTGAAGCTCGTTTGGAGGTTAGTTAACACAGTGTCCAAAGAAGGGCCAGATGTATACAGAATGGTGTCGCCTGCGTAGAGGTTTTCAGAGAATCACCCGCGGCAAGAGCAACATCATTGATATATACAGAGAAAAGAGTCGGCCCGAGAATTGAACCCTGTGCTACCCCCATAGAGACTGCCAGAGGTCTGGACAACAGGCCCTCCGATTTGACACACTGAACTCTGTCTGCGAAGTAGATGGTGAACCAGGCGAGGCAGTCATTTGAGAAACCAAGGCTATTGAGTCTGCCGATAAGAATACGGTGATTGACAGAGTCGAAAGCCTTGGCCAGGTCAATGAAGACGGCTGCACAGTACTGTCTTTTAATCGATGGCGGTTATGATGTCGTTTAGTACCTTGAGCGTGGCTGAGGTGCACCCATGACCAGCTCGGAAACCGGATTGCACAGCGGAGAAGGTACGGTGGGATTCGAAATGGTCAGTGATCTGTTTATTAACTTGGCTTTCGAAGACTTTAGAAAGGCAGGGCAGGATGGATATAGGTCTATAACAGTTTGGGTCTAGAGTGTTACCCCCTTTGAAGAGGGCAGCTTTCCAATCTTTAGGGATCTCGGACAATAAGAGAGGTTGAACAGACTGGTAATAGGGGTTGCAACAATGGCGGCAGAAAGAGAGGGTCCAGATTGTCTAGCCCAGCTGATTTGTTGGGGTCCAGGTTTTGCAGCTCTTTCAGAACATCTGCTATCTGGATTTGGGTGAAGGAGAAGCTGGGGAGACTCGGGCAAGTAGCTGCAGGGGGTGCAGAGCTGTTGGCCAGGGTTGGGGTAGCCAGGAGGAAAGCATGGCCAGCCGTAGAGCATTGCTTATTGACATTTTTGGTTATCATGGATTTATCTTTGGTAACCGTGTCACCTAGCCTCAGTGCAGTGGGCAGCTGGGAGGAGGTGCTCTTGTTCTCCATGGACTTTACAGTGTCCCAAGACTTTTTGGGAGTTAGAGCTACAGGATGCAAATTTTTGTTTGAAAAAGCTAGCCATTGCTTTCCTGACTGACTGTGTGTATTGGTTCCTGACTTCCCTGAACAGTTGCATATCGCGGGGACTACTCGATGCTATTGCAGTCCGCCACAGGATGTTTTTGTGCTGGTCAAGGGCAGTCAGGTCTGGAGTGAACCAAGGGCTATATCTGTTCTTAGTTCTACATTTTTTGAAACGTGCATGCTTATTTAAGATGGTGAGGAAATTACTTTTAAAGAACGACCAGGCATCCTCAACTGACGGGATAAGGTCAATATCCTTCCAGGATACCCGGGCCAGGTCGATTAGAAAGGCCTGCTCGCTATGGGTCGTTTGACCGCAGACCCATAGCGGATGCAGGCAATGAGGCAGTGATCGCTGAGATCCTGATTGAAAACAGCAGAGGTGTATTTGGAGGGCAAGTTGGTCAGGATAATATCTATGAGGGTGCACATGTTTACGGATTTAGGGTTGTACCTGGTGGTTTCCTTGATAATTTGTGTGAGATTGAGGGCATCTAGCTTAGATTGTGGGACTGCTGGGGTGTTAAGCATATCCCAGTTTAGGTCACCTAACAGAACGAACTCTGAAGATAGATGAGCGGCAATCAATTCACATATGGTGTCCAGGGCACAGCTGGGAGCTGAGGGGGGTCTATAACAGGCGTCAACAGTGAGAGACTTATTTCTGGAGAGAATCATTTTTTAAATTAGAAGCTCGAACTGTTTGGGCATAGACCTGGAAAGTATGACAGAACTTTGCAAGCTATCTCTGCAGTAGATTGCAACTCCTCCCTTTTGGCAGTTCTATCTTGACAAAAATGTTGTAGTTGGGAATATACATTTCTGAATTTTTGGTGGCCTTCCTAAGCCAGGATTCAGACACGGTGAGGACATCAGGCTTGGCAAAGTGTGCTAAAGCAATGAGTAAAACAAACTTAGGGAGGAGGCTTCTGATGTTAACATGCATGAAACCAAGGCTTTTTCAGTTACAGAAGTCAACAAATGAGAGTGCCTGGGGACACGCAGGGCCTGGGTTAACCTCCACATCACCCGAGGAACAGAGGAGGAGTAGGATGAGGGTACAGCTAAAGGCTAGCAAAACTGGTTGTCTAGTGTGTTGGGGACAGAGAATAAAAGGACCAGATTTCTGGGTGTGGTAGAATTGATTCAGGGCATAATGTGCAGACAGGGGTATGGTGGGGTGCGGGTACAGTGGAGGTAAGCACAGGCACTGAGTGATGATAAGAGATGTTGCATCTCTGGACACAATGGTTATACTGGGTGAGATCACCGCATGTGTGGGAGGTGGGACAAAGGAGGTATCTGAGGCATGTACAGTGGGACTAGGGGCTCCGCAGTAAACTAAAACAATGATAACTATCCTAACCAACAGTATACAAGGCATATTGACATTTGAGAGAGACATAAAGCGAGGCAAAAAGCAATCACAGGTGTTGATTGGGAGAGCTAGCTAAGACAACAACGGGTAAGACAACAACAGCTAATCAGCTAAGACAACAACAACAGGTAAAATGGCGACGAATGGGCAGAGAGGGTTGGTTAACAACACACAGGGCCTGAGTTCGGGGCTAGGGCCGACAGATAAACAAAGGTAAACAAAGTGGAGTACCGTGATAAATGAACAGTCCAGCAGGCATCAGCTGCTGTAGCCAAGTGATCATAGGGTCCAGTGTACAGCAATAGATGGAACAGGGAAGCCGCGGAGTAGTCTTTGCTACGCTAGGACGTGGGAGACACGGCGTTTAAAGTTAGCAGGCCGGGGTAAGTAGGAGCGTCTGCTCCGACGTCCAGCAAAGGCCGGTTGAAGGCACAAGTGATGGAATTACGTCTGCGGACCAGTCGTGGTGGTGCGGCGGGGCGCCGTGTTGACGAAGGGACCGGGCCAGATGGCGAAAGAGTTGTGGTATTGTAGTTGTGGTAATTTCGTTTGCTAGCCGGGAGATGCGCCTGGCTCAGGGCTAGCTTCGGGACTAGGTCACTCAGTGGCAGCTAGCTAGCTGTGATGATCAGGAGTAATGGTCCAGGATTTACAGCAGGAAACCGGCGTTGTAGTGGAGAAAAACAGTCCGAGGCTGGCAGGTATTATCCAGGCTAAAAAACGGCTGCTGCCTGAACAGAGGGTAAAGGCCGCTAGCAGTGGCTAACAATGACTAAATAATTAGTAGCTATTAGCTGCCTAGCTTCTGATGAAAGTTTTGGCTATAAGGTCTAAAAAAACAAAAGCGGATCCGTGTCACATTGAGTGAGGCGGGTTACCGGAAGGTATATTTAATTAATTATATTTAATAATAAGCCAAAGTGTGTTCATCCACACTATTATAGGGTGTGAACAGTGAGAGTAAACACATTCAGTCTAATTGATCACAGATCATATGAACAGCTACAGTATTGTCACCAGGCCTTTAATACTGTATGGCCCAGAGTAAGACGTTCTGTCAAATAAACTAAACCTACTTTTGCCTAATTAGGGTTTAGTGCGGTAGGTAGCCTAGTGGTTAGAGCATTGGGCAAGTTACAGAAAAGTCATTGGTTCAAAAACCTGAGCCGACAAGGTGAAAAATCTGCTGATGTGCCCTTGTGCAAGGCACTTAACCCTAATTTGCTCCAGGGGTGCTCTACTATTATGGCTGAGCTTGTAAAACAATACCTGCACCTACCTGGTGTATGTGACAATAAAATATATATAGATTCTCTAACGCTGTGTTTAGACAGGCAGCCCAAATTGGATATTTTTTTCACTAATTGGTCTTTTGACCAGTCAGATCAGTTCTGAAAAAGTGCTTACGTGAAAAGATCTGATGTGATTGGTCAAAAGAACCAAGAGGCAAAAACACAACAGGGCATAAAGATTCAAAGAAATGATCATAACATTTCACTATAAGCGGCATGAAAAATAACATCTGTATCTTTTTATTTCATAACACCTTAAGAGCCTATTATCCACATGAGAAGACCCATCAGCCAGACCTAGATATGTCCCCTGTGAGTGTCAGCTGCCTGGTCTCTGGGGAGATGTGTTAGATGCCCTGATAGGGTAAAACATCTGTTCAGAGCAGAAGCCACATAAGCCTGAATACAGACCCCACAAGACCTGCCATGCTGTTCAGTCACAGCACAGATAGCAAAGACCCCCTTCCCCTCCACCTCTCTCTCGCCCCCCCACACACACACACACACACACACACACACACACACACTAGCTTGATGCTCCGAGGGTGCTCTGTCACCTCATAAACATCAGCCAGATTGCTGAAAAACACATACTGTAGGGGTATGTATGTTTATATTTAATCCAGTGGTAGCTATATTAATTATAATGACACTCAGAGCAGGGATATTTGTTTGTACCCTATTCCGAAGGTGACACATGCAATATAATGTAGATTACTTTACTAATCATTCATCGTGTGTGTGTGTGTGTGTGTGTGTGTGTGTGTGTGTGTGTGTGTGTGTGTGTGTGTGTGTGTGTGTGTGTGTGTGTGTGTGTGTGTGTGTGTGTGTGTGTGTGTGTGTGTGTGTGTGTGTGTGTGTGTGTGTGTGTGTGTGTGTGTGTGTGTGTGTGTGTGTGTGTGTGTGTGTGTGTGTGTGTGTGTGTGTGTGTGTGTGTGTGTGTGTGTGTGTGTGTGTGTGTGTGTGTGTGTGTGTGTGTCACACTGCATACCACTGCTTTCTTGCCTCTGAAGCTAAGCAGGGTTGTATCCTAAATGGGAGACCAGATGCTGCTGGAAGTGGTGTTGGAGGGCCAGTAGGAGGCACTTTTTTCTCAGGTCCAAAAATATTTGAATGCCCCAGGTCAGTGATTGGGGGCATTACCCTGTGTAGGGTGCTGTCTTTCAGATGGGACATTAAATGGGTGTCCTGAATCTCTGTGGTCACTAAAGATCCCATGGCAATTATCGTAAGAGTAGGGGTGTAACCCAGGTGTCATGGCTATATTCCCAATCTGGCCCTCATAACATCATAGCTGTCATATCTGGCTCCCGAGTGGTGCAGCGGTCTAAGGTACTGCATCTCAGTGCTTAAGGCATCACTACAGACACCCTGGTTCAAATCCAGGCTGTATCAGAACCGGCCGTGATCATAAGGAGGAAACATTCAAACATTTGTGGTCTCTCCCACATGTCCACTGGCATTATTAATGGGCCCTAATCAATAGTCCGACAGAAGATCATTGACATATCACCTGCAAAATAGCTACAAAGAATAGTGATGCTGATGATGAAGGTGACCAAACCAACCACCAATGCCAACCCAATCTGCCTGGTCTCATAGACTAGACGTAACATAGTAAACATACATTTTGAACACTCAAATTAGTAATATTGTAATGAAACAGGCAGGGAGCAGGTCTCGAACCCTCGACCTTCTAGCCCGAAGTCCAGCGCGCTATCGACTGTGCTGCAAAAGCATGCTCATGCGGCAGAGTCTATTTCCGCTCTTATAAACCCAGGGTCGTTACAATATATTTCATGTTTGGTAGGGTTACATAAGACAGAAGGTTACTTAAGGCAAAAACTAAAGTAGGGTGGTTGGTCGGGGTGGATGGGTAGGAATATAACGCGAACGTCTAACAACCAAAAGGTTGCTTGTTCAAATCTCATCACGGACAACTTTAGCATTTTAGCAACTTCTTACCACTTTTTAGCTTCATTGCAACTACTTAGCATGTTAACTAACCCTTCCCCTAATTATTTTATCTAACCCTTCCCTTAACTCTTTAACCTAACCCTAACCTTAACACTAACCCCTAGCCTAGCTAACGTTAGCCCGCTAGCTAACATTTGCATTAATCACCTAGTCAATGTTAGTAACAACAAATTGTAATTCATAACATATCAGACGTTTTGCAAATTCTTAACATATTGTACATTTTTCAAACTGTAACATATCATATGAATTGTAATTCGTAACATATCATACAAAATAGATTTGGAAATCCACAAATGAATACATACCATATGAAACGTAACATATCATACTAAATGGAGAGATCGGATTTACATACAGAATAATATGAAATGCTCTGAGACTAGGTTGACCCAATGAGTAACCTAACTTATAGCAGGCATAAAATATCCAACTAGTGATGGACTCTCAGTCTACTGCACTCAGAACTGGTAAGGGGACAAAGCAGGCAAAGTCACAAAAGCAAAACGTTATTTACTTGTGATTCATTGAAATGTAGTATTGCAACTATTTGTTTCAAAATACAGTAGCCTATATGCGTCTCCACTTGTGTTCCATGTGTCATTTGGCTAGCACGGCTATTTATGCATACACAAGATCAAAGCAATTCCTAATTTGCATATCCTTTATTACCCACCTTTGACTTGCGTTTCATATTCTCCTATGATCTCCTTGTCCTTCTTGACTCTCGTTTGAGATGACATTTTTCCTGAGGTATGAGGGTGAGACTCGGTGAGATGTTGAGGCTTGCGCGAGAGGTCCTTTTATGATTCTCGACCCTTGCAGCGTTTTTCTCCGTATTCTTTGTGTCCGATTTGCTCAATGCAACAACAACAAAAAACTAACTTTTCAAGTAACACTAGACACTAAATAAAGAAATGCAACATTCTATAGTTAGCTCGCCTAATGCTCACCTGCATAGGGCTTGTATGTCTCTCTCTTGCAGAGAAACGCTATGCTTCTGTGAGAGAAGAGGGGCTCGTCCTTTCTTAAGATAGCATGCCATCCAAAGCAAAAGCTGCAGCGGAGAAAAGCAAAATCATTCTACTCAAAGCAATAAAAGAATGGACATAAAATGATGGTAGTGTAGGCAAGTCGTTCACTCATTCCGGTGGTTGGGGTTTTCTAGAGTGCCCAAAAATGAATTTTTGAGCGTGCGCAGTCGACACCGATCATTCTATGATTAGCTGTGCGCGCTCTGAAAATTTGCGCTGCTGGGAAAGATGAATTGAGTCGAACATCATACGAGTCTCCTCCCATTGTAGAACCCCCTCCCTGAAGCTCTCGCTCTCTATCTCTCTCTCAATCACACACACTCACACATTTTTCTGCATGAAATGTGGTATCTTTTTCTTGAATTTGATATATCTTGCATATTCTTCAATATTGGCTAAATCGTGTCTTATTCTTTCATTCTGGAGTCTTATTCTGTCATAAATGGTTGTTTATTATCCTGTAATCATTTAAATGTAATCAATGGTCATGATTAGGTGACAGGCGCTGCTATTAAAAGCTCCCAGTCAGTACATTTTTCAATGGTATCCTGCTTTGGTTTTTCACATTCATGTTTTTATTTGAAGGTACATTGCTCCAAACATATTGATAATCATCTATTCAGAGAGAAACATAGCAAAAACCCTTTTTAGTGTTCACTGCCATGGCAACCCACCTCCAGCAGTACTAACTCACATTAATATCAACAGCACTAAAGTTCCTCCTTTGTGGCAAGGGAGAGCCTTTGCTGTCTTTTGACTATCAGGTTAATGTGTGCAGACACCACACACTGTTATATCACACACACTTGATATGCAGGTCCTGTAGCGGGGTGGGAGGGCAGCAGTCATGTACTGGGGGCGGGATGTGAGGGGAAAATGCCTGCCTGGAGGTATATAGGTCAGTGTGCACGACTGCATGTTGCTTGGATATGCAATATGTGTGTGTGTGTGTGTGTGTGTGTGTGTGTGTGTGTGTGTGTGTGTGTGTGTGTGTGTGTGTGTGTGTGTGTGTGTGTGTGTGTGTGTGTGTGTGTGTGTGTGTGTGAGGGGGACATAGTTATGCAAGGCCAGTGTCATATGGACAGAAAGCTTAAATTATTGTTAATCTAACTGCACTGTCCAATTTACAGTAGCTACACTCTAAAAATGTGCGGTTCAACTGGAGTTCTTCTAAGATCCTCAAAGAACCTTAGGGTTCTTGGCAAAGAAAAACAGCTCCAAAAGGTTCTTCAACAAACTTCTTAGGAGGTGGGGTTCATCGAGGAACCCCCATTGTTGCTGGAGTTCTTCAGGGAACTTTGCAAACGCTCGTGCCAAGTCTGAATGCGACAACAGTTAAAAAGGTAAGTTGGGTTGATGTTTGGCTCTGAATATGTATCGAAATTATTGATATAGTAATATAAAATACTAATGAATACTGAAGACAATTATGATCTTCTGTGAATAGCTTCCATAACGTTAACTGTCACGTTAGTTAGCTGTAGTTCAGAAGATTTAACGTAAATATTACAAAGCTGGGTTTGACTGTTGGCGTTGTATGAGCTACAGTACAGTAACGTTAGCTAGCTAGCTAACATGAGCTGACGTTATGTCCTAACTAGGCAGAACTACGTTTGTATTATTTCCTGAACTACACTGCTCAAAAAAATAAAAGGGAACACTTAAACAACACAACACACAGTCAATCACACTTCTGTGAAATCAAACTGTCCACTTAGGAAGCAACACTGATTGACAATAAATGTCACATGCTGTTGTGCAAATGGAATAGACAACAGGTGGAAACTATAGGCAATTAGCAAGACACCCCCAATAAAGGAGTGGTTCTGCAGGTGGGGACCACAGACCACTTCTCAGTTCCTATGCTTCCTGGCTGATGTTTTGGTCACTTTTGAATGCTGGCGGTGCTTTCACTCTAGTGGTAGCATGAGACGGAGTCTACAACCCACACAAGTGGCTCAGGTAGTGCAACTCATCCAGGATGGCACATCAATGCGAGCTGTGGCAAGAAGGTTTGCTGTGTCTGTCAGCGTAGTGTCCAGAGCATGGAGGCTCTACCAGGAGACAGGCCAATACATCAGGAGACGTGGAGGAGGCCGTAGGAGGGCAACAACCCAGCAGCAGGACCGCTACCTCCGCCTTTGTGCAAGGAGGAGCAGGAGGAGCACTGCCAGAGCCCTGCAAAATGACCTCCAGCAAGCCACAAATGTGCATGTGTCTGTTCAAACGGTCAGAAACAGACTCCATGAGGGTGGTATGAGGGCCCGACGTCCACAGGTGGGGGTTGTGCTTACAGCCCAACACCGTGCAGGACGTTTGGCATTTGCCAGAGAACACCAAGATTGGCAAATTCGCCACTGGCGCCCTGTGCTCTTCACAGATGAAAGCAGGTTCACACTGAGCACGTGACAGACGTGACAGAGTCTGGAGACGCCGTGGAGAACGTTCTGCTGCCTGCAACATCCTCCAGCATGACCGGTTTGGCGGTGGGTCAGTCATGGTGTGGGGTGGCATTTCTTTGGGGGGCTGGACAGCCCTCCATGTGCTCGCCAGAGGTAGCCTGACTGCCATTAGGTCCCGAGATGAGATCCTCAGACCCCTTATGAGACCATATGCTGGTGCGGTTGGCCCTGGGTTCCTCCTAATGCAAGACCTCATGTGGCTGGAGTGTGTCAGCAGTTCCTGCAAGAGGAAGGCATTGATGCTATGGACTGGCCCGCCCGTTCCCCAGACCTGAATCCAATTGAGCACATCCGGGACATCATGTCTCGCTCCATCCACCAACGCCACGTTGCACCACAGACTGTCCAGGAGTTGGCGGATGCTTTAGTCCAGGTCTGGGAGGAGATCCCTCAGGAGACCATCCGCCACCTCATCAGGAGCATGCCCAGGCGTTGTAGGGAGGTCATACAGGCACGTGGAGGCCACACACACTACTGAGCCTCATTTTGACTTGTTTTAAGGACATTATATCAAAGTTGGATCAGCCTGTAGTGTGGTTTTCCAATTTAATTTTGAGTGTGACTCCAAATCCAGACCTCCATGGGTTGATAAATTGGATTTCCATTGATTATTTTTGTGTGATTTTGTTGTCAGCACATTCAACTATGTAAAGAAAAAAGTATTTAATAAGATTATTTCATTCATTCAGATCTAGGATGTGTTATTTTAGTGTTCCCTTTATTTTTTTGAGCAGTATATATTCTGTCCCATATATTGTATATCGTTTCCATAAAGCCAACATAGTTTCACACTCATTAACGTAACTTTCCAATCTATAGCAGTTCTCACTTTTGAGAGAATGAACTAGCTAACGTTAGCTTTGTTGACGCTAGCTAAATAACTAACTAAGGATGGTGACCTGTCCAGACGCGATGTTACAACGAACTGAATGGGCAATGGAGGGTTTCCTCTTTATTTAGCCTGCCAGAGCATGCAATACTATTATGAACTCCCAAGGGGGGCATAACATCACATGTACAATACTATCCCATTTTGGAAACATTACATGTATGTCCCCTCGTGGAAGGAAATGAATAGCTTTGATGGTAGCTATAGATGGGATTCAAATGCATAATGGTATTATTACAGTGACTAGACCTCTTTTGTATACATGCATGCCCTTCAGAATCCAAACACAGTATTGCCACGCAGCAAAATGTTGTGTATAATCTTTCAAGTCAGCCTGATAAAATATTGAACAATTTGTGTGCAAAGATAGCTTGAAATTTGATATTAGGCCTGTATGGCAGTACTTTTATTGTATAGCAGTACTGTATTGGCTTGTGCCTTCTCCAACAGGTTCTTCTATTTTGCATTCAATTGTATGTCGATGGCATTTATTTATATATATATATATATATATTTAAATGCTTGTAAGACTATTCTTTGACACATTTTCTCTTCCTTTGAAATTCTTATAGGACAAAAAAAAAAATGCAATTGAGATCAAGAAGTCGGTAAGGATATGCTGCATTTGAAGTGTACATTTAACCTACATAGCAGTCAATCCAAACGGAAATCTATTAGCATACAAATATGTGCAAATTACCTTTTCAGATCTTCTCATAAATTAATCAAGTCCATGGAATGGATATAGACAAAAAGATAATTCAAGGACTAGCAGAGGTAGAGAGGCGAGGCAGGGGTGAGGACATCATCCTGCTATTTCGGCAGTCCCTGAAGGACAATACAGAAGAGGCACACAGGGGTATTTGCTCTTAATCCTTCTCTTTCTCTAATGTATCTTGTAATAAAATTAGCAAGACTCGAGACCACAGCAGCGATCCTGCTCTTGCCCTACCTCTTCAATGAGTACCCGAGTGGCCTTTATGTCCGTGACAAGGTATGCCTATTCATCAACATAAGTGTGCATGCTTATATAAAACTACAGCTGAACATTTATGTTATTTGTTAATTGTATGTGCATTAATCTTTTTTTTACTTTTGTTGACACAGATTTCACCGCTCCCCACTCCTTTATTGCACATCGGCGGAAATCCATTTCACCATGAGAGTGAAATCACGCTGGCCTTTGATGGGGGAAACATCCACGCCCTAGAGGACGTCCCCATGGGACTTGGGGCTCTGCTTGGGCTGTATTCTTTATTTTCAGTTAAATTTCCCCAAAATGTCAGAAAAACACTTATGTTCTTAAGTTACTGTGTTCTGGGGATAAGAGAAGTTGGGATGAAATTACCAGGGCCAGTTATAAAGATGGCAAACTTCCTAACATAACTAAGTGGTTGTTGGACGGACACACACACACACACACACACACACACACACACACACACACACACACACACACACACACACACACACACACACACAAAAGCAAGAAAAGCCTACAATATTGTTAGTTTACCTATGATTCATTTTTAATGTACACTACCGTTCAAAAGTTTGGGGCCACTTAGAAATGTCCTTGTTTTTGAAAGAAAAGCAATTTTTTTGGTCCATTAAAATAACATCAAATTGATCAGAAATACAGTGCAGACATTGTTAATGTAGTAAATGACTATTGTAGCTGGAAACGGCAGATTTTTTATGGAATATCTACATATGTCACGGATCCCCCGGTACTGCTGCTCATTCTGTTCACCAGTTCCAGAGGTCTATGTCAACGGCTTTCTAGGCTTCACTGAACGGGATTCATTATCATCAATCCCGGAATGTCTTGTCTGATTACATACACACCTGATTCCCATTTCCCCTGATTAGTATGTTATATATGTGCCCTCTGTTCCCTTTGTCTTTGTCTGTTATTGTTCCCATGTCCGTTGGTGGTGTGAGTACCTATGCGTTGGTGCATCTGTTATGCTGTGTGCTATATGTATTGTATATTACGGGTATCGTCCCGTGGCATTCAATGAGGTTTACCCTCGCTCTTTTGTTTGGGTACAGCCCAGTGTTTTGTATACATGTTTGTTTTGGGTGTATTAAAAACCCCTATTGTGTATTCCTGCGCCTGTCTCCAAAATCCTTTATACCAGCGCAACAACATAGGCGTACAGAGGCCCATTATCAGCAACTATCACTCCTGTGTTCCGATGGCACGTTGTGTTAGCTAATCCAAGTTTATCATTTTAAATTCTAATTGATCATTAGAAAACCCTTTTGCAATTATGTTAGCACAGCTGAAAACTGTTGTGCTGATTAAAGAAGCAATAAAACTGGCCTTCCTTAGACTATTTGAGTATCTGGAGCATCAGCATTTGTGGGTTCGATTACAGGCTCAAAATGGCCAGGAACAAAGAACTTTCTTCTGAAACTCGTCAGTCTAGTTCGGAGAAATGATGGCTAGTCCATGCGAGAAATTGCCAAGAAACAGAAGATCTCGTACAACGCTGTGTACTACGCCCTTCACAGAACAGCTCAAACTGTCTCTAACCAGAACAGAAAGAGGATTGGGAGGCCCCGGTGCACAACTGAGCTAGAGGACAAGTACATTAGAGTGTCTAGTTTGATAAACAGACGCCTCACAAGTCCTCAACTGGCAGCTTCATTAAATACTACCCGCAAAACACCGTCTCAACGTCAACAGTGAAGAGGCGACTCCGGGATGCTGGCCTTCTAGGCAGAGTTGCAATGAAAATTTAATGGATTGGCAGTCGTGGTGAAGGAATGAGGCACAGGAAGCAGCGAGCACAGGGTAGTGGCGTATTTAATGTACACTCACTCATCAAACAAAATACTCCCAAACACAGGGGAGAAAATACACACGGCGTAAAATAGCGCCGACACGAACATGAGCCGTCACAATAGAAATAATCCCGCACAACACGGAAGCGGACCAGCTAACATAAATATCCCCGCTAATTAACCAAACTAAACACAGGTGCACAAAACCAAAAAGAAGGGAAAACCAAAAAGGGAATCAGTGGTAGCTAATAGGCCGGTGACGACGACCGCCGAGCGCCACCCGAGCAGGAGGGGGCGCCACCGTCGGTGGGAATCGTGACAGTATCCCCCTCCTGACGCGCGGCTCCCGCAGCGCGCCGACACCGGCCTCGAGGACGACCCGGAGGGCGAGGCGAATGGGGGATCGGGACGGAGGCGATGGAAATCCATCAACTTGAATGGGTCCAAGACGTCCTCCGCCGGCACCCAGCACCTCTCCTCCGGGCCGTACCCCTCCCAGTCCACGAGGTACTGCAGGCCCCTCGCCCGGCATCTCGAGTCCAGAATGGCCCGTATGCTGTACGCCGGGGACCCCCCGATGTCCAGAGGGGGCGGGGGGGCCTCCCGCACCTCAGCGTCCTGCAGCGGACCAGCTACCACCGGCCTGAGGAGAGACACATGAAACGAGGGGTTAATACGGTAATAGGAAGGGAGTTGTAACCGATAACACACCTCGTTTATCCTCCTCAGGACTTTAAAGGGCCCCACACACTGCGGCCCCAGCTTCCGGCAGGGCACGCGGAGGGGCAGGTTCCGGGTCGAGAGCCAGACCCTGTCTCCCGGTACGAACACGGGTGCCTCACTGCGGTGGCGGTCAGCACTCCTCTTCTGCCGTCCACTGGCCTCCTTCAGGGAGTCCTGGATGGCTCTCCAGGTCTCCTTGGAGTGCTGTACCCAGTCCTCCACCGCAGGAGCCTCGGTCTGGCTCCGGTGCCAGGACCGGCTGGTAACCCAAAACACACTGAAAGGGTGACATGTTAGTAGAGGAGTGGCGAAGTGAGTTCTGGGCTAACTCAGCCCAGGGAATGTACCTCGCCCACTCCCCTGGCCGGTCCTGGCAATACGACCTCAGAAACCTGCCCACCTCCTGGTTCACCCTCTCTCGGTAGATGCCTAGGAGCCTTACTCTGAGCGCACACCGAACAGGAAGAGACATAGGACCTCACGTCCTTAGCCAAGGTGGGCCACCAGTACTTCCCCCTGAGACTCCGCACTGTCCTCGCCACACCAGGATGACCCGCAGTAGGTAGCGTGTGCGCCCATCGAATCAAACGATCACGAACACCGAGCGGCACATACATGCGACCCACGGGAACGTGCGCAGGCGCAGGTTCCAACACTAATGCCCGCTCAATGTCCGCGTCCACCTCCAATACCACCGGTGCCACCAGCCTAGACGCTGGAATGATGGGAGTTGGATCGATGGGCCGGTCCTCCGTGTCATAGAGACGGGATAGCGCGTCGGCTCTAGTGTTAAAGGAACCCGGTCTATAGGATATAGTGAACCTAAACCGGGCGAAGAACATGGCCCACCTTGCCTGACGCGGATTCAGTCTCCTCGCTGCCCGGATGTACTCCAGGTTTCGGTGGTCAGTCCAGATGAGAAAGGGGTGTTTAGCCCCCTCAAGCCAGTGCCGCCACACCCTCAAAGCTTTTACCACCGCTAGCAACTCCCTGTCCCCCACATCATAGTTACGCTCCGCCGAACTGAGCTTCTTCGAAAAGAAAGCGCAGGGGCGGAGTTTCGATGGCGTACCCGAGCGCTGTGATAGCACGGCACCCACCCCAGCCTCGGATGCGTCCACCTCCACTATGAATGCTAGAGACGGGTCCGGGTGCGCCAACACGGGTGCGTCGGTGAACAGGGTCTTCAACTTCTTGAAGGCTCCTTCCGCCTCCGTCGACCATCGCAAACGCACCGGCCCCCCCTTCAGCAGTGAGTTAATGGGAGCCGCTACCTGGCCAAAACCCCGGATAAACCTCCGGTAGTAATTGGCAAAGCCTAAGAACCGCTGCACTTCCTTCACCGTAGTTGGAGTCGGCCGAATAAGCACGGCCTTAACGCGGTCACACTCCATCACCACCCCCGTGGTGGAAATGCGATAACCCAGAAAGGAAACGGCTCGTTTGGAAAACACACATTTCTCAGCCTTAACGTATAGGTCATGCTCCAGCAGTCTACCAAGCACCTTGCGCACCAGGGACACATGCGCGGAGCGGGTGGCGGAATATATCAGAATGTCATCGATATAGACAATCACGCCCTGCCTGTGCAGGTCCCTGAGAATCTCGTCAACAAAGGATTAAAAGACGGCTGGAGCATTTTTCAACCCATACGGCATGACAAGGTACTCATAATGGCCCGATGTGGTACTAAAGGATGTTTTCAACTCGTCTCCCTTCTTGATACGCACCAGGTTATACGCGCTCCTGAGATCCAGTTTCGTGAAGAACTTTGCTCCGTGAAATGATTCCACCGCCGTAGCGATGAGAGGTAGTGGGTAACTAAACCCCACCGTGATAGCGTTTAGACCTCTGTAATCAATGCACGGACGCAGACCTCCCTCCTTTTTCTTCACAAAAAAGAAACTCGAGGAGGCGGGTGAGATGGAGGGCCGAATGTACCCCTGTCCCAGGGATTCAGTGACATATGTCTCCATAGCCGCTGTCTCCTCCTGTGACAAGGGGTACACGTGACTCTTGGGAAGCGCAGCGTTAACCTGGAGGTCTATCGCACAATCCCCCTGTCGATGGGGTGGTAATTTAGTCGCCCTCTTTTTACAGAAGGCAATCGCCAAATCGGCGTACTCGGGGGGAATGCGCACGGGGGACACCTGGTCTGGACTCTCCACCGACGTGGCACCTATGGAAACTCCTAGACACCTCCCTGAACACTCCTCTGACCACCCCTGGAGAACCCCCTGTTTCCACGAAATACGGGGCTTGTGACCAGCCAGCCAGGGGACCCCCAGCACCACCGGAAACGCAGGCGAATCAATAAGGAAAAAACTAATGCGTTCCTTATGATTCCCCTGCGTTACCATGTCCAGTGGCACCGTAGACTCCCTGACTAGCCCTGACCCTAATGGTCGGCTATCTAGGGAGTGCACGGGGAAGGGGGGATCTATCGGAACCCGCGGAATGCCCAGCTTAATGGCAAGTCCACGATCCATAAAGTTCCCAGCTGCGCCTGAATCGACTAGCGCCCTATGCTGGGAAGAGGGAAAAATTTAGAAAACAAAACAGGTAAGAACACGTGGCCAACAGGGGGTTCTGGGTGAATCTGGTGCTGACTCACCTGGGGTGACCGAGAAGTGTTCTGCCTGCCCTCTCGACTCCCAGACTGGCTCCTCCAGCACCGGTCGGCCGTGTGTCCTCTCCGACCACAGCTGGTGCAGGAGGAGCCAGCTCCTCCGGTGCCCCTTGGCACGGCCCCCCCTACCTCCATAGGGGTAGGGGCGGGGGTGCATGGAGGTGGAACGGGCAGGACCCTCTCCGAACGCCCGCGGGCAGCCAGCAGATTGTCCAAACGAATGGACATGTCGATGAGCTCGTCCAGGGATAGAGCGGCATCTCGACAGGCCAGCTCCCAGCGGACGTCCGCCCGGAGACTGCATCTATAGTGGTCTATGAGGGCCCTGTCGTTCCACCCCGCCCCAGCAGCCAAGGTCCTGAACTCCAACGCGAAGTCCTGAGCGCTCCTCGTCTCCTGCCTGAGGTGGAACAGCTGTTCACTCGCCGCTCTTCCTTCCGGAGGGTGGTCGAACACGGCCCGAATGCGGCGGGTGAACTCTGGATAATGGTCCCTCGCCGAGTCTGGGCCATTCCAGACCGCATTAGCCCACTCCAGAGCTCGGCCCGTCAGGCAGGAAACGAGGGCACTCACGCTCTCCTCTCCTGAGGGAGCAGGTCTGACGGTGGCCAGGTACAGCTCAAGCTGGAGCTGAAATCCCTGGCACCCAGCCGCCGCCCCATCATACTCCCTCGGGAGCGCCAAACGAAGCGCGCCTGAGCCAGACGTAGTGGGAGGAGGAGGTGGCTGCATCGGAGGAGCCGGAGGTGGAGAGAGGAGACCACTTCTCTCCCATCGGTCCATCCTCTCCATCATCTGGTCCATCGCGGATCCCATGCGGTGGAGGACCGTAGTGTGGTGGAGGACGCGTTCTGTAACGGATTGGCAGTCGTGGTGAAGGAATGAGGCACAGGAAGCAGCGAGCACAGGGTAGTGGCGTATTTAATGTACACTCACTCATCAAACAAAATACTCCCAAACACAGGGGAGAAAATACACACGGCGTAAAATAGCGCCGACACGAACATGAGCCGTCACAATAGAAATAATCCCGCACAACACGGAAGCGGACCAGCTAACATAAATAGCCCCGCTAATTAACCAAACTAAACACAGGTGCACAAAACCAAAAAGAAGGGAAAACCAAAAAGGGAATCAGTGGTAGCTAATAGGCCGGTGACGACGACCGCCGAGCGCCACCCGAGCAGGAGGGGGCGCCACCGTCGGTGGGAATCGTGACAGAAAAAGCCATATCTCAGACTGGCCAATAAAAAGAAAAGATTAAGATGGGCAGAAGAAAAGACACTGGACAGAGGAAGATTGGAAAAAAATGTTATGGACAGACGAATCTAAGTTTGAGGTGTTTGGATCACAAAGAAGAACATTTGTAAGATGCAGAAAATATTTTAAGATGCTGGAACAGTGCTTGACGCCATCTGTCAAGCATGGTGGAGGCAATGTGATGTCTGGGGGTGCTTGGGTGGTGGTAAAGTTGGATATTTGTACAGGGTAAAAGGGATCTTGAAGAAGGAAGGCTATCACTCCATTTTGCAACGCCATGCCATACCCTGTGGACAGCACTTAATTGGAGCCAATTTCCTCCTACAACAAAGCACAGCTCCAAACGATGCAAAAGCTATATAGGGAAGAATCAGTCAGCTGGTATTCTGTCTATAATGGAGTGGCCAGCACAGTCATCGGATCTCAACCCTATTGAGCTATTGTGGGAGCAGCTTGACCGTATGGTACGTAAGAAGTGCCCATCAAGCCAATCCAATTTGTGGGAGGTGCTTTAGGAAGCATGGGGTGAAATCTCTTCAGATTACCTCAACAAATTGACAACTAGAATGCCAAAGGTCTGCAAGGCTGTAATTGCTGCAAATAGAGGATTCTTTGATGAAAGCAAAGTTTGGACACAATTATTATTTCAATTAAAAATCGTTATAGCCTTGTCAACGTCTTGACTATATTTCCTATTCATTTTGCAACTCATTTCATGTATGTTTTCATGGAAAACAAGAACATTTCTAAGTGACCCCAAACTTATTTCTTATTGTAAAGAAAAGCACTATACAAAGTAAATGTATTATTTATTTTGGTCTGACATGTCTGCACAAATGTTGCAATTTTGTAATGTGTTTGGTTTGGTAAATTGTTTTGTAAAATGAATTCGCATTTGTGGTGCCACTAAATAAACTATGAATTATTTAACAACAGTATTGTCAATATTATTATTATTATTAAAATATTTGTTTTATAATGGAGGGAGGGGGGACAAGGAGTTAAACAGTGAACCCCAAAAGGTTATTTGAGGAACCATTATAAGGGGTTCTTCGAATAACCTTTTCCAAGGGTTCTTCGAAGAACTTATAGGGGTTCCCCCACAGTTTCAATTTGAAGAACCCATAAAGGATTATTACAGTGAAAAAATACCATGCTATTGTTTGAGGAGAGTGCACAACAACAACAACAACTTTTATCACGGCAACTGGTTTGATACATTCACCTCTGAGGTAAATAATGTACTTACATTCAGTAATATTGCATTGATTTGTCATCCTGAGGGTCCCAGAGATGAAATGTAGCATAGTTTTGTTTTATCAAATCTAATTTTATATTCAAATGTAGGAACTGGGTTCTACTGTTTGAACCCCTGCTGTGTCTGACCCCCCCCCCCCCCCCCCCCCCCATCTAGATAGGACTGAGTAAACTTACATTTTATATTACCATATCATTTTTGTATGTTCTCTATAGTTATGTACTGGAAAATGTTATTTTTTTATTTTTTTATTTCACCTTAATTTAACCAGGTAGACCAGTTGAGAACAAGTTCTCATTACAACTGCGACCTGGCCAAGATAAAGCAAAGCTGTTAGACAAAAACAACACAGAGTTACACATGGGATAAACAAACGTACGGTCAATAACACAATAGAAAATTCTATATACAGTGTGTGCAAATGTAGTAAGATTAGGGAGGTAAGGTAATAAATAGGCCATAGTGGCGAAATAATTTCAATTTAGCATTAACACGGGAGTGATAGATGTGTAGATGATGTGCAAGAAGGCATACTGGGGTGCAAAAGAGCAAAAAGTAAATAACAATATGGGGATGAGGTAGTTGGGTGGGCTATTTACAGATGGGCTGTGTACAGGTGCAGTGATCGGTAAGCTGCTCTTCCAGCGGATGCTTAAAGTTAGTGAGGGAGATATAAGTCTCCAGCTTCAGTGATTTTTGCAATTTGTTCCAGTCATTGGCAGCAGAGAACTGGAAGGAAAGGTGGCCAAATGTGGTGTTGGCTTTGGGGATGACCAGAAATATACCTGTTGGAGTGCATGCTACGGGTGGGTGTTGCTATGGTGACCAGTGAGCTGAGATAAGGCAGGGCTTTACCTAGAAAAGACTTATAGATGACTTGGAGCCAGTGGGTTTGGCGACGAATATGTAACAAGGGTCAGCCAACAAGAGCATACAGGTCACAGTGGTGGGTAATATATGGGGCTTTGGTGACAAAACGGATGGCACTGTGATAGACTACTTCCAATTTGCTTGAATAGAGTGTTGGAGGCTAGTTTGTAAATGACATCGCCGAAGTCAAGGATCGGTAGGATAGTCAGTTTTACGAGGGTATGTTTAGCAGCATGAGTGAAGGAGGCTTTGTTGCGAAATAGGAAGCCAATTCTAGATTTAATTTTGGATTGGAAATGCTTAATGTGAGTCTGGAAGGAGAGTTTACAGTCTAACCAGACACCTACCGTAAATTCCGGACTATAAGCTGCAACTTTTTTCCCAGCTTTGAACCTCGCGGCTTAAACAATGACGCGGCTAATATATGGATTTTTCTCGCTTTCAATTTTTTTTTCTAAAAAAAAACACAGTTTTTTGGCGGCATGAAGCATTCATTAGACTAATGAAATTGCCGAACGGGTTAAGGTCAAACAACTTTATTGTTTACTGTTTAGATTAAATCGAGCGCTCTCAAACTTCCCATCATTCTGATTACGGTAGTCATTTTGTCACCCTCATCATGGCAAAGACACGGAGAAATGCATATGATGCAGCTTTCAAGTTGAAGGCGATTGATCTGGGTTTGGAAAAGGAAATAGAGCTGCTGCACGGGAGCTTGGTCTTAATGAGTCGGTGATAAGACGTTGGAAACAGCATTGTGAGGAATTGACTCAGTGCAAAAAGACAACTAAAGCTTACTGCAATTTTTTTTTGTTGTTGTTACAAGCCGTGTTTCGTTAAAGCCTATTTATTTTTGTTACAAGCCGTGTTTCGTTAAAGCCTATTTATTTTTGTTACAAGCCGTGTTTCGTTAAAGCCTATTTATTTTTGTTACAAGCCGTGTTTCGTTAAAGCCTGTGTAAAGTTCATTTGCGGCTTATTTATGTTCAAAATAATACTTTTTTTTAAAATTCAGTGTCACGAGCGGAATGAACAGTTTAAGGAGTGAGTCAAACGCAGGAGACTGAGGTCCGTTGGAACAATCTTAATTTAATAAATCCACGGGTAAGTTTCACATACGGCTGGGAGCATAACAGTCAGAAAAATTGACAAAAAGAAGCTCCGTTCAAAAGGCAGACGGGGCGCAGCCCGGCAACCCTAATGCCTAGATAATATAAGTAACACCACACGTAACAACGAACAATACCGCACAAAATCCTAGCTAAACACAGACAGACTAAATAACCCCCCCACTAATGACAAAACACAAAACAGGTGCAAACAAAAACCAGACATAACTAATAGACACTGAAACACAGATCGGTGGCAGCTAGTAGGCCGGCGACGACGACCACCGAGCGCCGCTCGACCGAGGAGAGGCGCCCCCTTCTGTGGATGTTGTGACAGTACCCCTCCCCTGACGCGCGGGTCCCGCAGCGCGCCGACGCCGGCCTCGAGGACGACCCGGAGGGCGAGGCGCTGGGCGATCCGGGCGGAGGTTGTGGAAATTCCGCAACATGGCTGGATCCAGAATGTCCCTTGCCGGGACCCAGCACCTCTCCTCCGGACCGTACCCCTCCCAGTCCACGAGGTACTGCAGGCCCCCCACCCGACGTCGGGAGTCCAAGATGGCCTGGACTGTGTACGCCGGGGCCCCTCCGATGTCCAGGGGGGGCGGGGGGGCCTCCCGCACCTCAGCGTCCTGCAGCGGACCAGCTACCACCGGCCTGAGGAGAGACACATGAAACGAGGGGTTAATACGGTAATATGTAGGAAGTTGTAACCTATAACACACCTCGTTTATTCTCCTCAGGACTTTGAATGGCCCCACAAATCGCGGACCCAGCTTCCGGCAGGGCAGGCGGAGGGGCAGGTTCCGGGTCGAGAGCCAGACTCTATCTCCCGGGTTAAACACGGGGGCTTCACTGCGGTGGCGGTCAGCGCTCTCTTTGTGTCGTTCTCCAGCCTTCTTTATACACTCCTGGACCGCCTGCCAGGTCTCCCTAGAGCGCTGGACCCATTCCTCCACCGCAGGAGCCTCTGTCTGGCTCTGTTGCCATGGCACCAGGACCGGCTGATACCCCAACACGACCTGGAAGGGTGACAGGTTAGTAGAGGAGTGGCGCTGAGAATTCTGGGCCATCTCGGCCCAGGGTACGAACCGCGCCCACTCCCCTGGCCGGTCCTGGCAATATGACCGCAGGAACCTGCCTACATCCTGGTTAATGCACTCTACCTGCCCATTACTCTCGGGGTGGAAACCCGAGGTCAGGCTGACCGAGACCCCCAGCCTCTCCATAAACGACCTCCACACCCTGGACGTGAACTGGGGACCCCGATCAGATACGATATCCTCGGGCACCCCGTAGTGCCGGAAGACGTGGGTGAATAGGGCCTCCGCGGTCTGTAGGGCCGTAGGAAGACCGGGCAACGGAATCAGACGGCAGGACTTCGAGAACCGATCCACAACAACCAGGATCGTAGTATTTCCCTGAGATGGCGGGAGATCCGTAAGGAAATCCACCGAGAGGTGAGACCAAGGTCGTTGTGGAACAGGGAGGGGCTGTAATTTCCCTCGAGGCAGGTGCCTAGGAGCCTTTCACTGGGCGCACACCGAACAGGAAGAGACATATTGTGTTACATCCTCTACCAAGGTGGGCCACCAGTACTTCCCCCTCAGGCCTCGCACTGTCCGTTCCACCCCAGGGTGACCCGAGGAGGGTAGAGTGTGGGCCCATCGGATCAAACAATCGCAAAAACCCAGCGGAACGAACTTCTGACCCGCGGGACATTGAGGTGGAGTGGGTTCGAGCCGACCCGCCCGCTCGATGTCCGCATCCACCTCCCACACCACCGGCGCCACCAGACAGGACGCAGGGAGTATGGGAGTGGGATCGATGGTCCGCTCCTCGGTGTCGTAGAGACGTGACAGTGCGTCGGCCTTCCGGTTCCGAGAACCCGGGATGTACGAAAGGGTGAACTGAAACCTCATAAAGAACATGGCCCACCTGGCTTGACGAGGATTAAGTCTCCTCGCTGCTCGGATGTACTCCAGGTTACGGTGGTCGGTCCAGATGAGAAAAGGATGACGTGCCCCCTCAAGCCAATGTCTCCACACTGTCAAAGCCTTGACCACGGCTAACAACTCCCTGTCCCCCACATCATAGTTGCGCTCCGCCGGGCTCAGCTTCTTAGAAAAGAAAGCGCAGGGGCAGAGCTTCGGAGGAGCGCCCGAACGCTGCGAAAGCACAGCTCCCACCCCAGCCTCGGACGCGTCCACCTCCACTATGAATGGCAAAGAGGGATCCGGATGCGCCAGCACCGGAGCGTTGGTAAACAGAACCTTCAGACGACGGAAGGCTCTGTCCGCCTCTGCCGACCACCGCAATTGCACCGGACCCCCTTCATCAGTGAGGTAATGGGAGCTGCCACCTGGCCAAAACCCCGGATAAACCTCCGGTAATAATTGGCGAACCCCAAGAACCGCTGCACCTCCTTCACAGTGGTAGGGGTCGGCCAATTACGCACAGCCGTAACGCGGTCATCTTCCATCACCACCCCTGTGGTGGAAATGCGATATCCCAGAAAAGAAACGGCTTGTTGGAAGAACTCACTTTTCTCAGCCTTGACATATAGGTCATGCTCCAGCAGCCGCCCAAGCACTTTACGCACCAGAGCCACATGCGCGCGCGAGTGGCGGAGTAGATCAAGATGTCATCGATGTACACCACCACCTCCTGCCCGAGCATGTCCCTGAGAACCTCGTCCACAAAGGATTGGAAGACAGCGGGAGCATTCTTTAACCCATATGGCATGACGAGGTACTCATAATGGCCCGATGTGGTACTAAATGCGGTCTTCCACTCGTCTCCATCTCGGATACGCACCAAGTTATAAGCGCTCCTGAGATCTAATTTGGTGAAAAAGCGGATGGTGCGAGGCTAGCCAGGGAAGTCCCAGCACCACCGGAAACGCCGGGGAATCAATAAGGAACAGGCTGATACGTTCTTCATGACCCCCCTGCGTTACCATGACCAGTGGCACTGTTTCCTCCCTCACTTGGCCAGACCCTAGTGGTCGACTATCTAACGCGTGCACGGGGAAGGGTTTGTCCAGTTTAACCAGGGGGATCCCTAACTTATCAGCAACACTTCGGTCCATGAAACTCCCAGCTGCGCCTGAATCGACTAGTGCCTTATACTGGGAGTGAGGGGAAAAACCAGGGAAGAAAACAGAGACATACATGTGGTCGACAGGGGGGTCTGGGTGAGGCTGGTGCGGACTCACCTGGGAGGTCGATGGAGTGCTCTGCCTGCTATCTGAGTTCCCGGGAGAACCTCTCCAGCACCGGTCCGCAGTGTGTCCTCTACGGCCACAGTGGGTGCAGGAGAGGCCCCCCCCCGGTCCTCCTAGCAGCGGTCCCTCCAAGCTCCATGGGCGTTGGAGCAGGAGGGATGGGAGGTGGAATGAATAGGCCCCGATCGGAACGTCCCCGGGCAGTTAGCAGGTTGTCCAGCCTGATGGACAAATCAAACAACTGGTCCAGAGTGATGGTATGGTCCCGGCAAGCCAGTTCCCGGCGGACGTCCTCACGTAGACTACACCTGTAGTGGTCAATCAGGGCCCGCTCATTCCACCCCGATCCGGCGGCTAGAGTCCGAAACTCCAGCGCAAAGTCCTGAGCGCTCCTCGTCTCCTGCCTCAGATGAAATAATCGCTCCCCCGCCGCCTTGCCCTCCGGGGGATGATCGAATACCGCCCTGAAGCTGCGAGCGAACTCTGGGTAGTTGTCCTTTGCTGAGTCTGGGCCCTCCCAGATGGCGTTGGCCCATTCCAGGGCTCTACCCTTGAGGCACGAGACGAGGACGCTCACCCTCTCTTCATCGGAGGGAGAGGGCCGGACGGTCGCCAGGTACAGGTCCAACTGGAGCAAAAACCCCTTGCACCCAGCGGCCGTCCCATCGAACTCCCTGGGAGCCATTATCCGTATCCCGCTTGTACTGGGTTCGGTTGGATTCGGTAGGGGCGCAGGGCGATGAATTGGTCCTGGTGGGGGTGATGGAGCGACTCGCTCCCAGCTCTCCAATCGGGTCAGCACCTGGTCCATGGCCGTGCCCAGTCGCTGGAGGAGACTGGCATGTTGGCCGACTTGTTCCTCCATTGACAATGTTCCTGTCCCTGCCGACTCCATTTTGGTGCGGGATTCTGTCACGAGCGGAATGAACAGTTTAAGGAGTGAGTCAAACGCAGGAGACTGAGGTCCGTTGGAACAATCTTAATTTAATAAATCCACGGGTAAGTTTCACATACGGCTGGGAGCATAACAGTTAGAAAAATTGACAAAAATAAGCTCCGTTCAAAAGGCAGACGGGGCGCAGCCCGGCAACCCTAATGCCTAGATAATATAAGTAACACCACATGTAACAACGAACAATCCCGCACAAAATCCTAGCTAAACACAGACAGACTAAATAACCCCCCCACTAATGACAAAACACAAAACAGGTGCAAACAAAAACCAGACATAACTAATAGACACTGAATCACAGATCGGTGGCAGCTAGTAGGCCGGCGACGACGACCGCCGAGCGCCGCTCGACCGAGGAGAGGCGCCCCCTTCTGTGGATGTTGTGAGATTCAGTGGGTGCGGCTTATATTCAGGTGCGCTTAATAGTCCGGACATTACGGTAGGTATTTATAGTTGTCCACATATTCTAAGTAAGAACCGTCCAGAGTAATGATGCTAGTCGGGCGGGCTGGTGCAGGCAGCGATCTGTTGAAGAGTATACATTTAGTTTTACTAGCATTTAAGAGCAGTTGGAGGCCACGGAAGGAGAGTTGTATGGCATTGAAGCTTGTTTGGAGGTTTGTTAACACTGTGTCGTCTGCGTAGAGGTGAATCAGAGAATCATCAGCAGCAAGGGCGACATCATTGATATATACAGAGAAAAGAGTCGGCCCGAGAATTGAACCCTGTCACACCCCCATAGAGACTGCCAGAGGTCCGGACAGGCCCTCCGATTTCACACACTGAACTCTATCTGAGAAGTAGTTGGTGAACCAGGCGAGGCAGTCATTTGAGAAACCAAGGCTTTGAGAAACCGAGTCTGCCGATAATTGACAGAGTGATTGCGTTGATTGACAGAGTCGAAAGCCTTGGTCAAGTCGATGAAGACGACTGCACAGTACTGTCTTTTATCGATGGAGGTTATGATATCGTTTAGGACCTTGAGCGTGGCTGAGGTGCACCCATGACCAGCTCGGAAACCAGATTGCTAAGCGAAGAAGTTACGGTGGGATTCGAAATGTATGGTGATCTGTTTGTTAACTTGTCTTTTGAAGACTTTAGAAAGGCAGGGCAGGATGAATATGGGTCTGTAACAGTTTGGGTCTAGAGTGTCTCCTCCTTTGAAGAGGGGGATGACCGCGGCAGCTTTCCAATCTTTAGGGCTCTCAGACGATACAAAAGAGAGGTTGAACAGGCTAGTAATAGGGGTTGCAACAATTTCGGCGGATCATTTTAGAAAGAGAGGGTCCAGATTGTCTAGCCCAGCTGATTTGTAGGGGTCCAGATTTTGCAGCGCTTTCAGAACATCCACTATCGGGATTTGGGTGAAGGAGAAGCGGGGGGAGGCTTGGGCAAGTTGCTGTTGCGAGCTGTTGGCCAGGTTAGGGGTAGCCAGATGGAAAGCATGAAAATGTATCAATTGACCAATTTGGCGCATTTGGGCAGACTTGATACAACATTTTGAACAGTAATGCAATGGTTAATTGGATCAGTCTAAAACGTTGCACATACACTGCTGCCATCTAGTGGCCAAAATGTAAATTGCGCCTGGACTCCTATGGTATATAATGGCCTTTCTCTTGCATTTCAAAGATTATGGAACAAAAAAATAAATAGAAAATGCAGTTTTTTTTTCTTTGTATTATCTTTTACCAGATCTAATGTTTTATATTCTCCCACATTTATTTCACATTTCTACAAACTTCAAAGTGTTTACTTTCAAATGGTATCAAGAATATGCATATCCTTGTTATTTTAGGCAAAAATTGAAAAAAAGTCTTCGATCCTTATGTGGACTGGTGCTTTTTGTTCCAGAGGTCTGCACAGCCATGGGAGATATGAGGGCCCATCATGTCAATAATTCACTGTGACTGGGATTATTCATTAACACCCTCTACACCAGTTTAATACCAATGAAACTCCATTCCAAGTCTCTGTTGGAAAACTCATTATTTATCTTCATGGTACTTCCTGCTTTAAATAAAGGTTAATTGCTTACTTACTTAGGCCAATCGCCCTATGAGGAACATAGGCCATCAACTATGCCTCTAGCAAACTTGACTTTGGGCAGTCTTCTCCTTCTCATTCCAGGAGTAGTCAATCTTTCTCTGGTTAGATGGAAAAATAAATACAAATAAATGTTAGATGGAAAGCAATCATCAAATGAAGGACACATAAACACACACTCAACGTATGTTGGATCTGTAGTTTCCTTGCTGTTGTTTTGCTAAATAGAGATATTATAGACACAAATTATGCAATGGGTTACACAGCAGAATATTGGCTTTAGGCATGGCACCAGAGATGTGAATGTAATGCTTGCTGTGCCAATGTTATTGTAACTGAGCCCTAAACATTGTGCTGGCGCAGGACCCGAGTGTGAAAAATGCTCTAGAACACAGTAGAAACAAAAGAATGTAGGATTGATGGAACTCAAAACTCTCATTAGAGACAGCAAAAAATATAAAGTCCTCTTAGTGTTCTAAACAATACAATGAAAAGTAACAGTCCTCCATTCTAAATCATTCACACACGTCTGATTCTCACTTTTGGTTCAACTGTTCGTAGCCAATTAAAGCTATACCACATTTGCACTGTCCACAACATTTGCAGCCTTCTAAATCATCTGTTACAGTAGTGCCAAAATTAGTTATGTTTGTATGTTAGGCTTCCTGCACACCTCTGCTATGTTAACTTGGGGATGGCGGTGGTACAGTATAATGTACTTACTTGTATTATTCCTTTCAGTTCCTAGTGAAGCAAAGGTCTTCAACGGTGCATCTCCAGCGAACTCTGTTCTGGGTGGTTCCTTCTGTTTTCATCTCCTCCTCATTCATCGTTATCAATGTCTTCTTTGGGTGCATCAGACAAGCAGATGATTCTGGGAATATGAGAAGCAACATTTTTGTGACTTATTACCATTATGAACGTAGAAACTTGGTTGCAGTTTGTATCTGTGCTAGAATGGTTTAAAAGGCCATAAAATAAACCATCACTACAAATGTTTATTTTGGAATTAAAAAATTACTCCAGGCTATGCTTAAAAAACACTATGTAGAAATGATAATGGACCTATACATTTAGAAATAACTGTCCTTTTTTTCTGGCCCACAAATAGATTTTGACAAACAAATCAGTCTGAAGAAAACTACGCGGCCCTCCATTGAGTTTCGAAATACCGATGTGGCCCTCAAGCCAAAATTATTGCCCACCCCTGTTCTCGGGGATGACTATGTAACTGATTAGGTGACTATTCATGCCCAGTTTGGAGGTGCAAAGTTTGGTGTAGGGGTTTAATTTCCATAGTATTTAGTGTCTAGTGTTAGTGTCTTACATCTTGAAATATATTCGATTTTATGCAGCAATTTTTCTAGATATGTATTCTGCAGACCAATGTAAGGTACAGTAAAAATGGGATTTTATAATGATTCAAGAACCTCCTCTCTAGACACTTTGAAATGGAAAACAATGTCCATTGTTCTTCACCTCGCTAATCGCTTTACCAACCCACAAGATTGTCCGAGGTTGTCTTAGCAGGTGCACAAATTGTTTACGTATCACCCTCCATTGATTCTTGGAATATAGTTAGCTAATGGTTTTTAGATTACCCTGATGGCACTCGAAAGTAAAGCTCATAATTGTGCCTGAGCCTTATGTCAGTGGGTGTGGGAGTAGGTTTGGCACAGTGCTTCCATCTATAAGGACATTCTAGTGCATAAATGAGGCGTGGAGATAAAACAGTCAGTCTGGAGAGTCTAATTGATCTGTTGTGGAGATGAGACAGAAAGTGTCTCTCTAAGCCCCAGAACATAAATTCCCACTCATCTAGGCACACTCTTAACATGACCCTGATGCCTCCCCAGGAATAATGACTAAAAATAGGATGTGGTTTCTCCCTCCGCCCGACTGGCCAGCCCAGTGCTGTCTGAAGACATTTCCTGGCTGATGAACACCTACCTGCCTAAGGAGAATACACAGCACGGTTCCCAGTGTGTGTGTGTGTGTACCCTCTGTCGTTGTATAATATCTGCCCATCTGAAATTGTTACGGTCTACTGTACCTGTGTTGTACTGCATCTCCAGTGGAGGGCCTAAGAGTCTCCCTGGATTAACCTTTCAGTGGAGATGTTAGCCATAGTGTATTAGCTGATGCATAAACATAATTGCGACCTTTAACCTTCTACCACACAGTAGTGTCTGAATGAAAAATATGTGAATGATAATGGTTAAAGATATACAGTGCCTTTGGCAAGTATTCAGACCTTTTGACTTTCTCCACATTTTGTTAGGTTACAGCCTTATTCTAAAATGTATTTAAAAAAAGATATTTAAAAAAAATCAACAATCTACAAACAATACCCCATAATGTCAAAGGCTTCTTTTTTTTGAAAAAATAAATAAAAATGAAATATTACATTTACATAAGTATTCAGACCCTTTACTCAGTACTTTGTTGAAGCACCTTTGGCAGCGATTACAGCCTCGAGTCTTGTTTGGTATGACGCTACAAGCTTGGCACACCTGTATTTGGGGAGTATCACCCATTCTTCTCTGCAGATCCTGTCATGCTCTGTCAGGTTGGATGGGGAATGTTGCTGCACAGCTATTTTCAGGTCTCTCCAGGGATGTTTGATCAGGTTCTAGTCCGAGCTCTGGCTGGGCCACTCAAGGACATTCAAAGACTTGTCCCAAAGCCACTCCTGCGTTGTCTTGGCTGTGTGCTTAGGGTCATTGTCCTGTTGGAAGGTGAAACTTCGCCCCAGTCTGAGGTGAGCCCTTTAGCAGGGGCGGAAATCCCGGGGGGGACGGGGGGGACACGACCCCCCCATCCTGGGAAAAATATGATTTGTCCCCCCCAATATATCACTGAAACATAACTATGTAATTTAAATAATATTAATAATACGCAATGAAAGCAATTGTGCTGATTATAGACACTTAATAGCGCGTTTTTAAGTTTCAAAAGATTGCGACCCCCCCACCCTTTGCCTCACAATGGTTTGATCCACTGCCAGTTCCTTAGTTGGCAAGGTAACAGAGGGGTCGTGTCTACTGTCTGAAAGGCGCTCAATGAACGTAACTGACGTGAGGTTAATCCAGTCAATCGCGCACACACACTAGCTGAATATGCATAGCTAGCGCGCAAATATTAACTATTAAGCTAGCTAGTACCTATTTCATTTATGTGGCCTCGTCAAAGATGGAATCTTTTCTATCGTCAATTTATTCCAAGATCAGCATGCAGATGATGTAAATTAGTGCTTCAAAGTCCCTGTGATAATGTTAGCGATAAACTGAAGTCCAAACTGAACAGAACTACACTCTCTTCTACCATTGTCTTAAATATATTTAATGGTCTCGGTACAAAAGCTAAATTGTCGCAAGGGAACTTTTATTTATTTATTTTATTTCACCTTTATTTAACCCGGGTAGCAAAGATTATAGCAAACACCACTGAAACGGAATTGGTGCTCGCTAGCTTTGCAAATTCAGCTATTGTTGGAAGCCAGCCAATATGAAACAAACTATTAAAATTACAAAAGGTTGCAGCATATGTTGTGTAAATGGTGAACTCATACAGCTGTCAACTCTTGTCATTTTAATCTGTTTCACATTTGCTAGCTACCTTTTAGATCGAAGCCCAAATAGAATGATAAAAGATAAGATGATAGAAGCCCATCTCCTACTGTAAATAACCTACACACGTGTGTGTGTGTGTGTAGCCAGCCAGCCAGGTAGAAAAATGGCAGAAAAATAAAAGACGGACATCAGAGTATTTTTCATTAAGTAAGAACCCTAGTAGCCTAATATCTCAAAGACTAGTTGATAAAATGTTCATAAGAAAGAAATGAAATTCTAATGGAAATGTTTCACAATGATGTCATTAGGCAGAGCAGGCAACAGATGGCACACAGACATAAGAGTTGGGGACAGATATGCAGGGACAGACTGGCAGAGACAGGGAGTCTCAGGTAAGTTTGTTGAGTCTTTGTTTGGCAACATTATGAAAGGTTCTCCATTTTTTTAACTTGTAAAATAGGAACATAATTGGAAAATGCCATGGATACCCCCACTCTCAACTTAAACTGGTGACTGAACTAAGATTTGTTAAAGGCAATGGTATTGCTGTTGTGATTAGTTGTGTAGTTTTGGGGACCGGTAGTTAGGAGTATGGAGTTAGGAGTACTTATTTCTTTGGTTCCTCAATATACATTTACCATATTACAATGTAGGCTATGTGTTACAGCACTACTTTTGGTGTCCCCCTCAGGAATTGCTCTTGAGAAAATTTCATGTAATTGTCCCCTCCAAAGTTGATATCAGATTTTCGCCCCTGCCCTCTAGAGCAGGTTTTCATCAAGGATCTCTCTGTACTTGGCTCCGTTCATCTTTCCCTCGATCTCGACTAGTCTCCCAGTCCCTGCCGCTGAAAAACATCCCCACAGCACGATGCTGCCACCACGCTTCACTGTAGGGATGGTGCCAGGTTTCTTCAAGACGTGAAGCTTGGCATTCAGGCCAAAGAGTTCAATATTGGTTTCATCAGACCAGAGAATCTTGTTTCTCATGGTCTGAGAGTCTTTAGGTGTCTTTTGGCAAACTCCAAGCTGGCTGTCATGTGCCTTTTACTGAGGAGTGACTTCCATCTGGCCACTCTACCATAAAGGCCTGATTGGTGGAGTGCTGCAGAGATGGTTGCCCTTCTGGAAGGTTCTCCTATCTCCACAGAGGAATTCTAGAGCTCTGTCAGAGCGACCATCGGGTTCTTGGTCACCTCCCTGACTAAGGCCCTTCTCCCCCAATTGCTCAGTTTGGCTGGGCAGCCAGCTATAGGAAGAGTTTTGGTGGTTCCAAACTTCTTGCATTTAAGAATGATGGAGGCCACTGTATTCCTGGGGACCTTCAATGTTGCAGAAATGTTTTGGTACCCTTCCCCAGATCTGTGCCTCGACACATTCCTGTCTCAGAGCTCTACGGACAATTCCTTCGACCTCATGGCTTGGTTTTTGCTCTGACATGCACTGACAACTGTGGAACCTTATATAGACAGGTGTGTTCCTTTCCAAATCATGTCCAATCAATTGAATTTACCCCAGGTGAACTCCAATTAAGTTGTAGAAATGGAAACAGGATGCACCTGAGCTCAATTTCTAGTCTCATAGCAAAGGGTCTGAATATTTATGTAAATAACGTTTTTCTGTTTTTTAATACATTTGCAAAAATGTCTGAAAACCTGTTTTTACCTTATTATGTATTGTGTGTAGAATGCTGAGGATTATTATATTTGAAATCCATTTTAGAATAAGGCTGTAATGTAACAAAATGTGTAAAAAGTCAAGGGGTCAGAATACCTTCCGAATGCACTGTACTTACCTCGTAGGGCAGACACCTTCATCATGAAGAAAGTGAGGTTGTTCTCTAAAAACAGCTTCTAAACTTAACTGCTCAATCTGATATGGGGGAAACAAGGAAAAGAAGAGAGGGATACCCGTAATTCACCTGTGACGCTGACCAGCTGTGTTGGAGCGCTGCCAGACTTAGAGAAGAAGACCCCTAGAAGGCCAGAGTAATACCACGATGGATTCTGCTCCTTTGTTTACCATAAAAAAGTTGGAGCCTAGCCCCACCTCTCCTCTCCCCCTCATTGCTAGGCATCTCAGGGGGGAAAGCCTGGGAAACTATGACATCACTGTTTTTCAGCCACAAAGATCCATTGTGAAGCCCCCTTCAGTATTTCATTCTAAAGGGCCAGATTGGGAGCCACTGCTAGTCTCCACACCAAACTGAGGCACAAGGGAAACAATATCCGCACCCAGGGATTCTGTCTGGGACTTGTCAGAGAAACAGAATCTGAACAATACTTTGAGAAAAAATAAATAAATAAATAAATAAATATATATATATATATATATAAAAAATAGAGCCTTTTGGTATTTGAAAATTCCCCCACAACATAATGAGGTTCATTCCTGTGGTGCGTAAACAAGTGGAATGAGTATCTCTCTGTAGAGACTTTTTATAATATGCTACATCATTAACTTCCTACGAAAATGATTTTTATTACAACTGTACACAAAAAAGTGGTGTCTCTACAAAATGCAGCAAATTATCTCTGCTTCGGAATACTGTATGTACAATATGCTTAAAAAGCAAATAGCGTACAATCCAGCAATATTACACCTTGGGATCAGTAGCTAAATAAACAACAGATTTCTGACATATTACACCACTGGGAAAAAGGAGAGTGTAGTCCTCTGTCGAAGTAAAGAGGTAGGAGTGTGAGAGTGAATACCCAACTTGACCGTTGACTGCTGGAGGTCAGAAGTCAGGGAGCTTGTCAGAGCTCTGAGATTGCAGAGAGGGGGATTAGCTGCCAGGAGAGCTCCTTCCCATAGTTCTCCTCTTAACTCCTCTCGCTCGCTCCCTCCATCCATCCATGGATGGCTTTGCATGGACATTACAGCCTTTCATATCACCAATAATCCCTGAGAAATGGCTAAAGCTCAGAGGGATCCCTAATGGGAGCTAGATACTGTCTCCAAATCAAATCAAATTGTATTAGTCACATGCGCCGAATACAACAGGTGTACCTTACAGGGAAATGCTTACTTACGAGCCCCTAAACAACAATGCAGTTTTAAAAAATACAGATAAGAATAAAAAATAAAAGTAACAAGTAATTATAGAGCAGCAGTAAAATAACAATAGCGAGACAGGGGGGTACCGATACACCGGTAAGTTGAGGTAATATGTACATGATGGTATAGTTATTAAAGTGACTGCATAGTGCTGCAGTATTGTTTTCCACACAGTCCATAAACATTGTTTCTTAAAACAGACATTTCATACTTGAATGGAAAACAAAAATGTATCCTGTCGCTTTTTGCCTGTTGATTCTATACTGTTGGTGCCAGCATTTGGATCATAGTGATACAGTTTAGATTAGCTCTCAGTTCATTGAAATTACATTTTCTCGAAGGTCTGCTCTACAGGGTGACAAGAACAATCCTGACATTTGAGAAATATTACTCCAGTGAGAGGAGATTCCTTTTGATAGAACTCAAATGAACTCTCAGCTTTGCGTCTCTGGAATGCATGAGTTGAATGCTGACATAAATTATATGTTTGGTAAAAAATGTCAATAAATCCATGCCAAATCATTAGTATAAAATAACGATATTCACTGGAACTTTGTTGCTCCCCTATTACCACAATAATGTTTTCAGTGTCCAGAAGTAAAAATGATTGTTACTGAGTGATTCTTTTACATTTATTCCACACTCTAAAAATACATAAAAGTAACGTCTTGTTATGGTCACATTAATTGTCATTACAAAAGACGTACATGCCGCCGTACCCTCCTCAGAAATCTGAAATATTTCCTGCATCATAAACTGGCCTGAAAGTTTTTATTTGATGGTGCACATCTGTCTCTCAGCTGCAGCGGGCTATGTATTGTTCTTTGTCACTGTTAAGTGAATTCAGGTGATTGAGTCACTGATTTAATTTATTGAACTCAGTGAGAGCGGCTCGGAACTCTGGCTAATGTAATCTGAGGCCTTGACTGAAATCCAAGGGGGATGCCTATACTATAGTATTTTCAGTAGTTTTCTGATAATAACCCTGATGCCAGGTGTCTGCCAATGCTTACAATACAACTTTATTGTTCATGGTACAGTAAATCATGGAAATTTGTGTGCTGCTCTCATTACTCAACTCCCCCAGCTGAGATGACACACGAACAGTTGAGAGGAGCCCTGTGTATGAAGATAAGAGTGAGCACATTTGTACATGAAGTACAAGTAAATACAGTGACATGACAAAACATCCAGTGCAACCCTTTAAATTAGCTGATTCATATGAAACTAGAATTCATAGCATTCCTCCTTGGTTTTTATAACAAAGACATACTTATTCATGCAATGTTTGGTCAATGCTACAATCCAGAAACGAAGTGCATATGTGATCATACTGACTTGAAAGAGCCTGTACGTATAGAGGCTTATTAGCACAGTTCTTTTAGCAGTCACTTATCCATTTATGAGTAATACCACATTGAGAGAACCCGAGGAACACTCAACAAAGACCCTCTAAATCCCTGAGTGTTTTTCCTTCATCATACGAGATTGCTTAGAGCTCCCTTTCATGTTAGTGAATGTTAGTGAATAAAGTGACACTGGAGACCAAGCATATGCATTCTCAACTTCACTCAGAGTGGGAGAGTATAGTCCAAACACAGACAATAGAGAAGTGTCAGAGGTTCAAATCAAATCAAATTTTATTGGTCACACACACATGGTTAGCAGATGTTAATGCGAGTGTAGCAAAATGCTTGTGCTTCTAGTTCTGACCATGCAGTAATATCTAACAAGTAATCTAACAATTTCACAACAACTAAGGAATGAATAAGAATATGTACATCGAAATATATGGATGAGCGATGGCCGAACGGCATAGACAAGATGCAGTAGATGGTATAGAGTACAGTATATACATATGAGATGAGTAATGTAGGGTATGTAAACATTATATAATGTGAAATTGTTAGATTACTTGTTAGATATTACTGCATGGTCAGAACTAGAAGCACAAGCATATTGCTACACTCGTACTTTGTGGCATTGTTTAAAATGACTAGTGATACATTTATTATTACATCCAATTTTTTATTATTAAAGTGGCTAGAGATTTGAGTCAGTATGTTGGCAGTAGCCACTCAATTTTAGTGATGGCTGTTTAACAGTCTGATGGCCTTGAGATAGAAGCTGTTTTTCAGTGTCTCGGTCTCAGCTTTGATGCACCTGTACTGACCTCGCCTACTGGATGATAACGGGGTGAACAGGCAGTGGCTCGGGTGGTTGTTGTCCTTGATGATCTTTTTGGCCTTCCTGTGACATCAGGTGGTGTAGGTGTCCTGGAGGGCAGGTAGTTTGTCCCCGGTGATGCGATGTGCAGACCTCACTACCCTCTGGAGAGCCTTCCGAATGGCACCCTATTCCTATTATATTGGACTACTTTTGACCAGGGCCCATAGGGAATAGGGTGCCATTTGGAACACATCCTGAGTGTGACTATAGTTATCCAGACAAACACGCCATGGACCTCTGACACTCAGCAGAAGTAACATGAGTGGAAGCTCAAATTGTGCTAAATGGATGACCCCTGGATCAGAGGGGAGGGGCAGACAAAAGGAGTGTCACCATGGCCCATTATGAGTGACCGCAGGGCTGTGGGACGCTGACAGATTACTATAATAGGGATGGACAGGACTGTTTGGTACAAACACATAGGGGTTCTTCATACTTAACCTCCCTGGGCAAGGTGCAAGCGTCCCACCCTAGTCAACAGCCAGTGGAATCGCGTGGCGCGAAATACAAATACCTCATAAATGCTATAACTTCAATTTCTAGAATTTAAAGACAAGACTCTCGTTAATCTAACCACATTGTCCGATTTCAAAAAGGCTTTACAGCGAAAGCAAAACATTAGATTATGTCAGGAGAGTACCCTGCCAAAAATAATCACACAGCCATTTTCAAAGCAAGCATATATGTCACAAAAACCAAAACCACAGCTAAATGCAGCACTAACCTTTGATGATCTTCATCAGATGACACTCCTACGACATTATGTTATACAATACATGCATGTTTTGTTCAATCAAGTTCATATTTATATCAAAAACCAGCTTTTTACATTAGCATGTGATGTTCAGAACTAGCATACCCACCGCAAACTTCCGGTGAATTTACTTAATTACTCACGATTAACGTTCACAAAATACATAATTATTTTAAGAATTATAGATACAGAACTCCTTTATGCAATCGCGGTGTCAGATTTTAAAATAGCTTTTCGGCGAAAGCACATTTTGCAATATTCTGAGTAGATAGCCCAGCCATCACGGCTAGCTAATTTGACACCCACCAAGTTTGGCCCTCACCAAACTCAGATTTACTATAAGAAAAATTGGATTACCTTTGCTGTTCTTCGTCAGAATGCACTCCCAGGACTTCTACTTCAACAACAAATGTTGTTTTGGTTCGAAATAATCCATAGTTATATTGAAATAGCTCCGTTTTGTTCATGCGTTCAGGTAACTATCCGAAGGGTGACACGCGAGCGCATTTCGTGACAAAAAAATTCAAAATATTCCATTACCGTACTTCGAAGCATGTCAAACGCTGTTTAAAATCAATTTTATGCGATTTTTCCCGTAAAATAGCGATAATATTCCAACCGGGCGACGTTGTATTCGTTCAAAGAGAGAAAGAAAAACATGGAGAATTCACATGAACGCGCATCTCCAGTGTCACTGTTCTCAGCCTGACCACTCACAAAATCTCCTGCTGTTTTCGCACAGAGACTGGAGAGATGTCATTCCACTTTCTGGCGCCTTATGAGAGCCAATGGAATCCTTAGAAAATGTCACGTTACAGCAGAGATGCTGTATTTTTGATAGAGATGCCAATGAAGGAGAACAAATTGTCAGACAGGGCACTTCCTTTATGGAATCTTCTCAGGTTTTGGCCTGCCATATGAGTTCTGTTATACTCACAGACACCATTCAAACAGTTTTAGAAACTTTAAGGTGTGTTCTATCCAAATCCACTAATTATATGCATATTCTAGTTTCTGGGCAAGAGTAGTAACCAGTTTAAATCGGGTACGTTTTTTATCCGGCCGTGCAAGTACTGCCCCCTAGCCCCAACAGGTTTTAACCCTGAGATGAGTTACCAGATCTCACCCTATGTTCTATTGGGTTTTTATATGCCTCTATCTACAGTGTTCTTCTCTCATATAATTTTTTTAGCTGTAATAACATTATTTAATATAATATTGATGTATCTTATTTAGAACTTACCTATCTGTTTAAAGCTCCTGCAGTTTGAGATTGTTTTTGTACAAAGTTCCTGAGAAAAAAGACATCTCTGACCCTCTGCAGCACCATACAGCCACCTGCTGTGTGGGAGTGTTCTTTCCTTGACGTCAACACACACCCACGGACCTCTGACTCCACACTGACTAATCTACAGTATGTGTAAGAGATAGAACTTTAAATATGTAGGAGTACACAACTGTCTTAGCTTGATTAGCAAACTCAACTTATGTTTCATTGTTATGGCTTAACATGTAAAGAGTACCACAGGATGGTGTGCTTCTTGCAAATGTAAAATTGTAATTAAGATTTTTTTTAATTGTGTGACATGACCAGGAAAAACTGAGCCCTTATTATACCTATAGCTAGTTAGAAGACAGTTACAATACCACTATCTGTTCACCAATTTTCACAAAGAAAAAATCTGATGACTTTCCCAAACATATAGAGTACATGTAGCTGGCCTGGTGTTGGATGATGACTTCTCAAGCATTGACCCAGACTTCCAGCAGATGACAAGCTCTGGTGCTCATCTCTCACACTTTCACTCAGGACAATGAATCAAAGATGGAGATGTGACACACAGGGACAGACACTCCCCATTCACTGGATAAGCATGCCTTACTGCTAAGAGTGGCTGGTGAAAGGAAGGTCATGATGGATTTTCAAAACTCCAGATGTATAGAACTGACCTGACTACAACTATGGTCTGAACAAACAAAGACGTATATATAAGGGCACAAGGCGAGACCCAGATGCAGACACGGGAGGCAGATGGTTTGAATCTTTGATATTTATTAATAATCCAAAAGGTGTAGGCAAGAGAATGGTCGTGGACAGGCAAAAGGTCAAAACCAGTTCAGAGTCCAGGAGGTACAGTGTGGCAGGCAGGCTCGAGGTCAGGGCAGGCAGAATGGTCAGGCAGGCGGCTACAGAGTCCAGAAAACAGGCATGGGTCAAAACTGGGAGGACTAGCAAAAGATAATAGAAAAGGCAGGAGCACGGGAAAAACACGCTGATTGAATTGGAACATACAAGACTAACTGGCACAGACAGAAAACAGGCACAGACAGAAAACACAGGCTTAAATACCCAGGGGATAATGGGGAAGATGCGTGACACCTGAGGGGGTGGAGACAAGCACAAGGGCAGGTGAAATAGATCAGGGTGTGACAGTATATGCAATATAAGTGTGGAAAATACAAATGTATGATTTCTCCAGAGAGCAGAGGTAACACTGTTAAAACATTCTAGGCTTTCTTCTCCCCCTCTTGGATATGGGATGTCATATACAGCCTAATAATAAGCCACTTTATCAAACATAAATATTCCTGTGCTGTTCTGTAAACAATGGATAGACAGAGGAAATAAAGTCCTCATGGCTACCCTTCTAATGAGAGCTCATTTTCCCTGGCAAGCCTTTAAGTTCCCCTAATTACAAACCCAACGTAAGCTAAGAAGCGTACACTCTGACCATGGAGAGAGAAGTACGACAAATAAGTATAGACCCTTTCCCAGTATACAACCCACTGACGTCACGCACAGATGAGCTCGACTCTTGGCGGCAGTAAGAAAGCCATCGCCATCTGCGCTCATTCAACATAGCCTAGATTTATGTTTTTATTACTTCTAAACAAAATAACTTTTGGGGTTTCTCATACACTTGCAATTATGTTTCGATACTTGCTTGAACAGATTATATTTGGTTGTGATCTTTGCAAAATAACTACTTTGGATTCAGCAGTTGTTAGCTAGAATGCTAACGCGCGTTGATATTCAATGTAATAAAGTAATGACTTTTCAAATAAGTTACCTTGCACGTTATGTTGGCTGACAATTTGTTTGCTACACTGTCCTTACGAACCACATAGCATATCATTACAGCAGTATGTACTGGTATGCTAGCCATCTACCTAACATTAGTAGTTATACATCAAACTTGCCAGTATATTAACTAACTACCCAACATTTATTGACTTAATTAATTATTCCCGTCATTCTTAGTTTAGCTAAATGGTATAGTCTCAATGGACATTCGGGTGCTTTCGTAAATTCGCTCTGGCTATCTACTTTACGAGCGCTCAACACCAGTTGAATATGTCTGTAAACATAAGCAATAATGCATAATTAAATTGTTTCCAGCAGCACAGTTACAGTCACCAACGCTCTGGTTTACACGAAAACTGCCTAACCAACTCTGCTAGGGGGAGTAAAATGGTCAGAGTGGTCTCATTTGTGTCTGGAAGTAGCTGGCAAGCTAGCCAACGTTAGCTTAGGTGCTTGACTGCCGTTGTAAGGCCAGAACGCTCAAATCAACCCTACTCCTCGGCCCGAATGTCCAGTGTGCGCTCCAAGAGCGAAACGGTCTGAATTTACAAATTGACAATCTGACAACCGTCACGTTGTCAGGGCCATATTTTCCGTTCCATCCTAACGGAAACCCAGAGCGTTTTTCGTTTTTCTTGGACTAGAAACACCATAATATCAATCAAATGAATTAAGCAAGTACAAGTCAAAAGTTTGGACACACCTACTCATTCCAGAATTTTTCTTTATTTGTACTATTTTCAACATTGTAGAATAACAGTGAAGACATCACAACTATGAAATAACACATATGGAATCAGTTAAGAACAAATTCTTATTTACAAGGGCAGCCTACTCCTTCCTCCCTGTCGGGGAATTGAACCCTGGTCTCCCGCGAGCCCGAATTCTGTAGAACAGACATGGCCTGCTTTCCCTTATGTAAGGAATTAGGCACTTTCCCATATTAAATACAGTTTGTATTGTAGGTTATGTTTACTTGTCAGACTGCACAGTAGCCTAATAAAACAAATACAGGTGGCTAATATCTTTAAAATGCTTCAAATGCTTTATTTTCCAAATGTAAAATCATATACTGTACAGTATTTCGTCATCAGCATATTTATGCTTTCGTTTATAAAATAATGATAAAAATACTCTTTCAAAATGCAGATGTTGATTTAGTTATGGATCCATAACGAATTACTTAGGGAATAAATATCACTGATTTACAGAAATATTGGAACAAAGTTGTCTAATGAAGGCAAACAATTTAGAATCCCTCAATCCTCTTATGCTGTAGCCTACCCCCGACCGTCACATTGTACAGCGCCATAGGGTTTTGTTTTTCATTTTTCTCGGAATAGAGACACCATAATATTAATCAAATTAATTAAGCCAAATTTCTTAAAATCAATCCCACATACTATGTTATTACAAAAAAGGTTTTAAAATCTCTGGTTATGCCAATATGGAAGACTATCAAATGCTTCTCAAAGATGCCCTCTGGTGGTAAAACTAGCAATAACTTGCATTAACAGAAAAAATGGCTGGCAGTTAGATAACATACCACAGAATTCTGCAGCAGCCCGCAAGGTGTGCTGCAGTATGACGCAACTTTTAAAGGCGCAACCAATGTTTTTTTATTTTATTTCACCTTTATTTAACCAGGTAGGCAAGGTGAGAACAAGTTCTCATTTACAATTGTGACCTGGCCAAGATAAAGCAAAGCAGTTCGACACATACAACACAGAGTTACACATGGAGTAAAACAAACACAGTCAATAATACAGTAGAAAAATAAGTCTATATACAATGTGAGCAAATGAGGTGAGATAAGGGAGGTAGGCAATAAATATGCCATGGTGGCAAAGTAAATACAATATAGCAAGTAAAACACTGGAATGGTAGATTTGTAGTGGAAGAAAGTGCAAAGTAGAAATAGAAATAATGGGGTGGAAAGGAGCAAAATAAAAAAATAAATAAATACAGTAGGGGAAGAGGTAGTTGTATGGGCTATGTACAGGTGCAGTGATCTGTGAGCTGCTCTGACAGCTGGTGCTTAAAGCTAGTGAGGGTGATAAGTGTTTCCAGTTTGAGATTTTTGTAGTTCGTTCCAATCATTGGCAGCAGAGAACTGGAAGGAGTGATGGCCAAAGGAGGAATTGGCTTTGGGAGTGACCAGAGAGATATACCTGCTGGAGCGTGTGCTACAGGTGGGTGCTGCTATGGTGACCAGTGAGCTGAGATAAGGGGGGACTTTACCTAGCAGAGACTTGTAGATGACCTGGAGCCAGTGGGTTTGGCGACGAGTATAAAGCGAGGGCCAGCCAACGAGAGCGTACAGGTCGCAGTGGTGGGTAGTATATGGGGCTTTGGTGACAAAATGGATGGCACTGTGATAGACTGCATCCAGTTTATTGAGAAGGGTATTGGAGGCTATTTTGTAAATGACATCGCCGAAGTCGAGGATCGGGAGGATGGTCAGTTTTACAAGGGTATGTTTGGCAGCATGAGTGAAGGAGGCTTTGTTGCGAAATAGGAAGCCAATTCTAGATTTAACTTTGGATTGGAGATGTTTGATGCGAGTCTGGAAGGAGAGCTTACAGTCTAGCCAGACACCTAGGTATTTGTAGTTGTCCACATATTCTAAGTAAGAACCGTCCAGAGTAATGATGCTGGACGGGCGGGCAGGTGCGGGCAGCGATCGGTTGAAGAGCATGCATTTAGTTTTACTTGTATTTAAGAGCAGTTGGAGGCCACGGAAGGAGAGTTGTATGGCATTGAAGCTCGTCTGGAGGGTTGTTAACCTCTCTAGGGTAGGTGGCACCAAATCGTCCCACCTACGCAACAGCCAGTCTAATCCCGTGGCGCGATATTCAAATACCTTAAAAATGCTATTACTTCAATTTCTCAAACATATAACTATTTTACACCATTTTAAAGACAAGACTCTCCTTTATCTAACCACACTGTCCGATTTCAAAAAGGCTTTACAACGAAAGCAAAACATTAGATTATGTCAGCAGAGTACCCAGCCAGAAATAATCAGACACCCATTTTTCAAGCTAGCATATAATGTCACATAAACCCAAACCACAGCTAAATGCAGCACTAACCTTTGATGATCTTCATCAGATGACAACCCTAGGACATTATGTTATACAATACATGCATGTTTTGTTCAATCAAGTTCATATTTATATCAAAAAACAGCTTTTTACATTAGCATGTGACGTCCAGAACTAGCATACCCCCCGCAAACTTCCAGGGAATTTACCAACAATTTACTAAATTACTCACGATAAACGTTCACAAAAAGCATAACAATTATTTTAAGAATTATAGATACAGAACTCCTCAATGCACTCGATATGTCCGATTTTAAAATAGCTTTTTGGTGAAAGCACATTTTGCAATATTCTAAGTACATAGCCCAGCCATCACGGGCTAGCTATTTAGACACCCAGCAAGTTTAGCCTTCACCAAAATCAGATTTAATATAACAAAAATTTTATTACCTTTGCTGTTCTTCGTCAGAATGCACTCCCAGGACTTCTACTTCAATAACAAATGTTGGTTTGGTCCCAAATAATCCATCGTTATATCCAAACAGCGGCGTTTTGTTCGTGCGTTCTAGACACTATCCGAAATGGTAAATCAGGGTTACGAGCATGGCGCATTTCGTGACAAAAAAAATTCTAAATATTCCATTATCGTACTTCGAAGCATGTCAACCGCTGTTTAAAATCAATTTTTATGCAATTTATCTCGTAAAAAAGCGATAATATTCCGACCGGGAATCTGCGTTTCGGTAAATAGAGGGAAAAAAAGAAAGACAGGGGCGACCAGTGCACGCGCCTAAGCCCACTGTCCCCTGATCGGCCACTTGACAAAGGCGATAATGTGTTTCAGCCTGGGGCTGGAATGACGACATTCAGCTTTTTCCCGGGCTCTGAGAGCCTATGGGAGCCGTGGGAAGTGTCACGTTACCGCAGAGATCCTTTGTTTCGGAAAGAGCTGTCAAAGAAAGCCAATAAATGGTCAGACAGGCCACTTCCTGTAAAGGAATCTCTCAGGTTTTTGCCTGCCATATGAGTTCTGTTATACTCACAGACACCATTCAAACAGTTTTAGAAACTTTAGGGTGTTTTCTATCCATATCTAATAAGTATATGCATATTCTAGTTACTGGGTAGGAGTAGTAACCAGATTAAATCGGGTACGTTTTTTATCCGGCGGTGTAAATACTGCCCCCTAGCCCTAAGAGGTTAACACAGTGTCCAAAGAACGGCCAGAAGTATACAGAATGGTGTCGTCTGCGTAGAGGTGGATCAGAGACTCACCAGCAGCAAGAGCGACATCACTGATGTATACAGAGAAAATAGTCGGCCCAAGAATTGAACCCTGTGGCACCACCATAGAGACTACCAGAGGCCCGGAGAACAGGCCATCCGATTTGACACATTGAACTCTATCAGAGAAGTAGTTGGTGAACCAGGCGAGGAAATCTGTACAGCAGGCTGTAGCAAAAGCTAACTTGTCAAATGTTGCCCAGCTAGAGCTGCCCCGGTCAAGTAAGTGCTGTTATTATGAAGTGGAAACGTCTAGGAGCAACAACGGCTCAGCTGCGAACTGGTAGGCCACACATGCTCACAGAACGGGAAGTGCTGAAGCATGTAAAAATCGTCTGTCCTCGGTTACAACACTTACTACCGAGTTACAAACTGCCTCTGGAAGCCTCATCAGCACAATAACTGTTAGTCGGGAGCTTAATGAATTGGGTTTCAATAGCCGAGGAGCCACACAAGTATAAGATTACCATGCACAATGCCAAGCATTGGCTGGAGTGGTGTAAAGCTCGCCGCCATTGGTCTCTGGATTAAATTAATTAATCAACCCTGCAGACTTCCTTGTTGGATTTGGGTAAAGTTCAGGCATAACAGCAACCTCTTATGTTAAAGAAGAGATAGCCTAGTGGTTAGAGCGTTGGGTGAAATCCCTAAGCTGACAAGGTAATACTCTGTCATTCTGCCCCTGAACAAGGCAGTTAACCCACTGTTCCTAGGTTGTCATTGTAAATAAGAATAGGTTCTCACTTGCCTAGTTAAATGAAAGTTAAAAAAAAGAAACCAAAAAGTTCAATGCACCATAAAGACACCTGTGCAGCGCGGAAGTGCTTGAAACAGTGTTTGAAACAGTGAATATGATTGGTTTAATATGTCTCGCTCAACTTGTCTTCAGATTTCATAACTCCCTTTTAGTAAGGAATCACAAAAAGTCTCCTCATCCCTAAAATAAACCATGAGATCTGTTAGCGCTAGCGATATTAGGACTACCGTGCAATGTAGATGTTCTATTTTCTCCCAAAATTGCAAAACAATTTGTATGTTGATGTAGTACCCATCGGTTATCAATGTATTGAGAAGTCATGTTTTTACCGTCATTTCCTGGTTATAAAGAGCGCCATAAACGACACTAACCATGAGCCTTAGCGTTTCTGCTGCCACAGAAATGACCTTGGGTTGTCACTAGTTACTACAGCCACAAAGTCATAAACCCCGCCCATTTCTACAATTTCTCTTAAAATTTGATATGAAACCTAACCCTAATCTTAACCTAACCTTAACCACACTGCTAACATTATGCCTAACCCTGACCTTAAATTATTTGTGGCTGTGGAAGCTAGAAGAAACCGACCACCTGTGTATCTGAAGCCATGATTGCACTTCTGTTGTGGGTGTGGTAGCGAAGGAACCTTTCTTTATAATGGGGGTGGTCCAGAGGGGTCATTTTTCAAACACCTGAAACAGCTTTTTCCTGCACTGTAGAGTCATAATTATTATGCCTAATTCTACTGTATTAATATATATATGTATATATATTCAGCAAAGGTTATCTAAGCATACATTTTACATTTTTTAACATTTTTAGTCATTTAGCAGACGCTCTTATCCAGAGCGACTTACAGTAGTGAATGCATACATTTCATACAATTTCATACCTTTTTTTTTTTTTTTCTGTGCTGGCCCCCCGTGCGAATCGAACCCACAACGCTGGTGTTGCAAACACCATGCTCTACCAACTGAGCTACAGGGAAGCTGTTCAATTGTCATGTTAATTAATGATTCACATTGATTCTTTAAAACCGCTGGGACATGTGGGACGCCGCAGTACACACTATCAACAGCCAGTGAAATAGCAGGGCGGCAAATTCAAAACAACAAAAATCTCATGATTCAAATTTCTCAAACACACAAGTATTATACACCATTTTAAAGATAAGATGCTCCTTAATCCAACCACAGTGTCTGATTTCAAAAAGGCTTTACGGCAAAAGCATAACATTAGATTATGTTAGGACAGTGCCTAAACAAGAAAAACCACACAGCCATTTTCCAAGCAAGGAGAGGCGTCACAAAAAACAGAAATACAGCTAAAATGAATCACTAACCTTTGATGATCTTCATCAGATGACACTCCCAGGACTCAATGTTATACAATACATGTATGTTTTGCTTGATAAAGTTCATATTTAGATCCATAAACCCCATTTTACATTGGCGTGTGATGTTCAGAAAATGTATTCCCACCAAAACCTCCGGTGAATGAGCACATCAATTTACAAAAATACTCATCATAAACGTTGATAAAATTTACAACAGTTATTGAAAGAATTATAGATACACTTCCCCTTAACCTGTTGGGGCTAGGGGGCAGTATTTGCACGGCCGGATTAAAAACGTACAAGATTTAAACTGGTTTCTACTCTTGCCCAGAAATGAGAATAAGCATATAATTAGTAGATTTGGATAGAAAACACTATAAAGGTTCTAAAACTGTTTGAATGGTGTCTGTGAGTATAACAGAACTCATATGGCAGGCCAAAACCTGAGAAGATTCCATACAGGAAGTGCCCTGTCTGATAATTTGTTCTCCGTAATTGGCATCTCTATCAAAAATACAGCATCTCTGCTGTAACGTGACATTTTCTAAGGCTTCCACTGGCTCTCAGAAGGCACCAGAAAGTGGAATGACATCTCTCCCGTCTCTGGGCGAAAAACAGCAGGAGATTTTGTGAGTGGTCAGGCTGAGAAGTGACACTGGAGATGTGCGTTCATGTGAATTCTCAATTTTTTTCTTTCAGCCTTTGAATAAATACAACGTCGCCCGGTTGGAATATTATCGCTATTTTATGAGAAAAATAGCATAAAAATTGATTTTAAACAGCGTTTGACATGCTTTGAAATACAGTAATGGAATATTTAGAATTTTTTTGTCACGAAATGCGCTCGCGCGTCACCCTTCGGATACTGACCTGAACGCACGAACAAAACGGAGCTATTTGAATATAACTATGGATTATTTGGAACCAAAACAACATTTGTTGTTGAAGTAGAAGTCCTGGGAGTGCATTCTGATGTGCATCCCAGGTAATCCAATTTTCTTATAGTAAATCTGAGTTTGGTGAGGGCCAAACTTGGTGGGTGTCAAATTAGCTAGCCGTGATGGCCGGGCTATGTACTCAGATTATTGCAAAATGTGCTTTCACAGAAAAGCTTTTTCAAATCTGACACCGCGATTGCATAAAGGAGTTCTGTATCTATAATTCTTAAAATAATTGTTATGTATTTTGTGAACGTTAATCGTGAGTAATTTAGTAAATTCACCGGAAGTTTGCGGTGGGTATGCTAGTTCTGAACATCACATGCTAATGTAAAAAGCTGGTTTTTGATATAAATATGAACAAAACATGCATGTATTGTATAACATGATGTCCTAGGAGTGTCATCTGATGAAGATCATCAAAGGTTAGTGCTGCATTTAGCTGTGGTTTTGGTTTTTGTGACATATATGCTTGCTTTGAAAATGGCTGTGTGATTATTTTTGGCAGGGTACTCTCCTGACATAATCTAATGTTTTGCTTTCGCTGTAAAGCCTTTTTGAAATCGGACAATGTGGTTAGATTAACGAGAGTCTTGTCTTTAAAATGGTGTAAAATAGTCATATGTTTGAGAAATTGAAGTTATAGCATTTATGAGGTATTTGTATTTTGCGCCACGCGATTCCACTGGCTGTTGACTAGGGTGGGACGCAAACGTCCCACCTTGCCCAGGGAGGTTAAACTTCTTGCCGTGCGGATCCCATAACCGGGATCAACATCCAGCGAGAAAATCAGAGCGCCATATTCAAAACCAAATCTAATCATTTCTGTTTCTCAAACATAGGACTATTTTACACCATTTTATAGATACACTTCCCCTGAATCGAACCACGTTGTCCGATTTCAAAAAGGCGTTACAGCGAAAGCAAAACATTAGATTATGTTAGGGGAGTACATGACAAAAACAACCACACAGCCATTTTCCTAGCAACTTGCATGCATCACAAATACCCAAAACACAGCTAAATGCAGCACTAACCTTTGACGATCTTCATCAGATGACACTCCTAGGACATTATGTTACACAATACATGCATTTTTTGTTCAATAAAGTATATATTTATATATAAAAACAGCATTTTACATCGGCGCGTCACGTTCAGAAAATATTTTCCCTCAAATACTCCCGGTGAATCAGCGCCACAATTACATTGTCATAAACATTAATTTTGTGTCAAACTGTCATTCAAAGAATTATAGATGAACATCTCCTTTATGCAAACGCTATGAAAGATTTCAAAAAAGCTTCACGAGGAAAGCACTCTTTGCAACAATCTGAGTACTGAGCTCAAAAATACACTAGGCTATACAGATAGCCGCCATCTTGGGAACATCTAAAATCATACATTGCATTACAAATATTCCCTTATCTTTGATCATCTTCATCAGAAGGCACTTCCAGGAATCCCAGGTCCACAACAAATGTTGTTTTGTTCGAAAAAGTCCATAATTTATGTCCAAATAACTCCTTGTTGTTCGTGCGTCCAGTAAGCTACTCCAAGTGTAGAAAGCGCGCGGACGATGTCGCGACGAAAAGTAAAAAAAAGTTGTATTTACATTCGTTCAAACATGTCAAACGTTGTAAACATCAATCTTTAGGGCCTTCAGAACGTGAAGATTCAATAATATTTCAACCGGACGGTTCCTGTGTCTTGAAAAAGGTTTTGGAACGGGAGGATCCTCCCTTGTGAATGCGCCCCAAGAAGTGATGTCACCCCCTGCCTCAACAACTTCCCCTCCTTGTCATTCGGCCACTGTTCATCGTAGAACCTTCAAACAACTTTGTAAAGACTGTCGACATCTAGTGGAAGCCGTAGGAAGTGCACAATTATTACTACGTCACTGTCTATTCAATAGAAAACGACTTGAAGAGAGCCCATGCATCCAGATTTCCACTTCCTGGTAGGATTTCTCTCAGGTTTTTTCTTGCCATGAGTGCCCAGCCCCCGGTTTTGCTTCGAGGCTACCACTACTTATAATATGCATATCCTAGCTTCTGAGTTTGAGTAGGAGGCAGTTTAATATGGGCACATATTATTTCCGAAATTGTCAATACTGCCCCCTATCCGATCCGTGCGGCAACAGGTTAATGCAACCGCTGTGTCAGATTTTAAAATAGCTTTACGGCAAAAGCACATTTTTCAATATTCTGAGTACAGAGCTCAGCCATCAAAGCAAGGTATACAGTTACCCGCCAAGTTCTGGAGTCAACTAAACTCAGAATTAGTATTATAAATCTTCCCTTACCTTTGCTGATCTTTGTCAGAATGCACTCCCAGGACTCCCACAAGAAATGTTCTTTTTGTTTGAAAAACTCCATATGTATGTCCAAATACCTCCGTTTTGTTCGCGCGTTCAGATCACTAAACCAAAAGCATAACGCGCAAGTGCAAAACCAGAGACGAAAAGTCAAATAGCTCCATTATCGTTCGTAGAAACATGTCAAACGATGTTTACAATCAATCCTTAGGGTCTTTTTAACATAAAACTTCGATAATATTCAAACCGGACAATAGCGTATTCATTACAGAGGAAAAAGAAGGAGCGGCGTGCCAGGGTGCTTGCACAGTAAACAACTCACTGGTCCCAGGCAGTCCACTGATTGACTGAGCTCCTATTCTCTGCCCAGTAACAGTATAAGCATGAAACAAGTTTGTAAAGACTGTTGACAGCCAATGGAAGCCTTAGGAAGTGCAAAATGACCCCACAGACACTGTAGTTTGAATAGGGATCAGATAGAAAAACTACAGGTCACTTCCTGGTTGGATTATTTCTCAGGTTTTTGCCTGTCATATGAGTTCTGTTTTACTCACAGACATCATTCAAACACTTTTAGAAACTTCAGAGTGTTTTCTATCCAAATCTACTAATAATATGCATATCCTACCTTCTGGGCCCGAGAAGCAGGCAGTTTAATTTGGGCATGTATTCATCTGAATTTCTGAATACTGCCCTCTGTCACCAAGAAGATAAGCAGAACATTCATATGAGCCTTAAAATCCAATTACAATCCAAAAGTAGTATGAAATGCACTTTTAACCTCTATGGGCTAGGCGGGACGAATTCGTCCCACCTACGTAACAGCCAGTCTAATCCAGTGGCGCGATTTTTGAATCGTTTGAAATACTATTACTTCAATTTCTCAAACATATGACTATTTTACAGCTATTTAAAGACAAGACTCTCGTTTATCTAACCACACTGTCCGATTTCAAAAAGGCTTTACAACGAAAGCAAAACATTAGATTATGTCAGGAGAGTGCCCAGCCAGAAATAATCAGACACCCATTTTTCAAGCCAGCATATAATGTCACCAAAACCCAGAAGACAGCTAAATGCAGCACTCACCTTTGATGATCTTCATCAGATGACAACCCTAGGACATTACGTTATACAATACATGCATGTTTTGTTCAATCAAGTTCATATTTATACCAAAAACCAGCTTTTTACATTAGCATGTGACGTTCAGAACTAGCATACCCCCCGCAAACTTCCGGGGAATTCGCTAACATTTTACTAAATTACTCACGATAAACGTTCACAAAAAGCATAACAATTATTTTAAGAATTATAGATACAGACCTCCTCTATGCACTCGATATGTCCGATTTTAAAATAGAATATTGCAAAATGTGCTTTCACCAAAAAGCTAAGTACATAGCCCAGGCATCACGGGCTCGCTATTTAGACACCCGGCAAGTTTAGCACTCACCATAATCATATTTACTATTATAAAAGTTTGATTACCTTTTGTTGTCTTCGTCAGAATGCACACCCAGGACTGCTACTTCAATAACAAATGTTGGTTTGGTCCAAAATAATCCATCGTTATATCCGAATAGCGGCGTTTTGTTCGTGCGTTCCAGACACTATCCGAAATAGTAAAGAAGTGTCGCGCGCATGGCGCAATTCGTGACAATAAAATTCTAAATATTCCATTACCGTACTTCGAAGCATGTCAACCGCTGTTTAAAACCAATTTTTATGCCATTTATCTCGTAGAAAAGCGATAATATTCCGACCGGGAATCTGCAATAAACTAAACAGCCGAATTAAAATACTCCACGGGGGCTAATCGCGCACGCGCCTCACTCCATTGTCACCTAATGGGACACTTGAATAAGATGATAATCTGTTTCAGCCTGAGGCTGCCTCGTCAACCTTCATGATTTTCCCGCGTCCTGAGAGCCTATTGGAGCCCTGGGAATTGTCACGTTACAGCTAAGATCCTTACTTTTCAATAAACAGATGCAAGACGCACGACTCCTTGTCAGACAGGCCTCTTCCTGCATGAAACCTTGTCAGGTTTTTGACTGCCATAGGAGTTCTGTTATACTCACAGACACCATTCAAACAGTTTTAGAAACTTCAGGGTGTTTTCTATCCAAACCTGAACAATAATATGCATATTCTAGCTTCTGAGTTGATGTAGGAGGCAGTTAAAAATGGGCACATATTTTTTCCAAAATTCTCAATACTGCCCCCTAGCCCAAACAGGTTTTAAACAATACATGCATGTTTTGTTCAATCAAGTTCATTTTTATATCAAAAACCAGCTTTTTACATTAGCATGTTTTGTTCAGAACTAGCATACCCACCGCAAACTTCTGGTGAATTTACTAAATTACTCACGATTAACGTTCACAAAATACATAACAATTATTTTAAGAATTATAGATACAGAACTTCTTTATGCAATCGCGGTGTCCGATTTTAAAATAGCTTTTCGGTGAAAGCACATTTTGCAATATTCTGAGTAGATAGCCCGGCCATCACGGCTAGCTATTTTGACACCCACCAAGTTTGGCACTCACCAAACTCAGATTTACTATAAGAAGAATTGGATTACCTTTGCTGTTCTTCATCCGAATGCACTCCTAGGACTTCTACTTCAACACCCAATGTTGTTTTGGTTCCAAATAATCCATAGTTATATCCAAATAGCTCAGTTTTGTTTGTGCGTTCAAATCACTATCCGAAGGGTGACGTGCCGGCGCGTTTCGTGACAAAAAAATTCAAAATATTCCATTACCGTACTTCGAAGCATGTCAAACACGGTTTAAGATAAATTTTTATGCGATTTTTCTCGTAAAATAGCGATAATATTCCAACCGGGAGACGTTGTATCCGTTCAAACACTGAAATAAGAAAATGGAGTCTTCACATGCAGGCGCGCCAGTGTCATTTTTCTCAGAAGGACCACTCTCCAAACCCCTACTGTTTTTCGCCCAGAGACTGCAGAGTTATCATTGCACGTTCTGGCATCTTCTGAGAGCCTATGGGAGCCTTAGAAAAGCGTGTGCAAGCAAGGAGGCCTACAAACCCGATTTAGTTTCACCAGCTCTGTCAGGAGGAATGGGCCAAAATTCACCCAACTTTTTGTGGGAAGCTTGTGGAAGGCTACCCAAAACGTTTGACCCAAGTTAAACAATTTAAAGGCGATGCTACCAAATACTAATTGAGTGTATGTAAACTTCTGACCCACTGGGAATGTGATGAAAGAAATAAAAGCTGAAATAAATCCCTCTACTATTATTCTGACATTTCACATTCTTAAAATAAAGTAGTGATCCTAACTGACCTAAAAACAGGGAATTTTTACAAGGATTAAATGTCAGGAATTGTGAAAAACTGAGTTTAAATGTATTTGGCTAAGGTGTATGTAAACTTCCGACTTCAACTGTAAATAGAGGCTTTTTTGCTGGGGTTCTATTAGAATTCCCCCTTGTTCTGCCACCAACTTGTGCACATTGCTCTCGTGCGGCAATGTTTGTAAACACAGAAAGGGGTCTATAGCAGGATTGATAAGTGCCCCTTTTCTCTTTTGAATCCTTTTGTTTTTGTTTTTCTTTCGTTGCTCATTCGTTCTAAATTTCCCCTTTCTTTTCTTCTGTTTGGGGTTGGGGTGAGAGTGGGAGCGTCTGTGTGTGTAGTATGGCTGGCAGAATGGCGTGTGTGATTGATAGAGGATCATGTGTGGTGGATGGATCTCCCAGGCAGGCAGGCAGGCAGGCAGGCAGGCAGGCAGGCAGGCAGGCAGGCAGGCAGGCAGGCAGGCAGGCAGGCAGGCAGGCAGGCAGGCAGGCAGGCAGGCAGGCAGGCAGGCAGGCAGGCAGGCAGGCAGCTACAGCCCCTCCAGCCCCCTTGCAGCAGGGAGCAACAAACAATCCCATCTGGTCCACAGAAACCCAGTCATGTGGTACAGGCTGTCATGATGTTGTTTCTCTTCTTTCTCTCTCTTTTTAGAATTTCATCTCAAGCATTCATTCGCACTCTGTCAGTGCTACGTTAGATTGAAGGCAAGAAAAGATTAATAGTACAAAGCTGCTTTTAATTAATGCACAACAAAACAATTCTCTTAGATTGGGTTTAACCCCTAATCTCTCTGGTGGGTTTGGCATGAGCAAACCTTGTGATTTTAAATGGTACTTTAAGTTAAGTTATTACGCACATCTGGATAGATTGCAAATAACTTTAGGCCTACAGCATGTAAAGCTATTTGTGGTATAATCCCATTCTTGTCACTACAGCTAACATGTGAAGTCCCTTGTTGATGTTGTTATCTTCAAATGAAACAACAGTTCAACATTTTAAGTTGCAGTCAACTGTTGATATCTGCTTTCCAGTTCTGTAGGCTTTAAGTCTAGGTTATTCACCTGTGCTTCACTGATGCCCTCTATCGGTGATATTGTAAACTAATTGCATGCTTCCTATAATCTTTGCCCAGGGTTGTGACATCCTGGGAATTTACAAAATGGGAAAAATGTGTGGGGATTTTATGCACACTGACTGACACTTTTATTTTCTTTGTCATCAAATAAGACATACTTTTCCAAACAAATAATAAGAGGCTTTATTTAGGTTTTGAACTTCAATGAAATAGCCTAATATTGTACGTGCAGCCTACTTTGTAATATTGCTCAAATTATCCATCCAATGAACAAAATTATAATTTAACAAAATGATCATTTTCAAATTATTTCAAATTATTATCTGACCCACTCCTCCAAAAAATGTACTTATTTAGCTCACTGTCCTTATTTTGTTATTTTTTCATCCTTAGTTGCTCATGCAGACATGTCCATAATTACCTCCTTTGTATCACTGTGAAACTAGTGTGGTGAACCCTTCTGTACTGTGAATTTGTGTGGTGGACCCTTCTGTACTTCTGGCTCAAAATGGTTTAGGTTCACCCTGATAGCCACCAATTTCTCCACTCTATTGTTTTTTAGACTGTTGCACACCTTTCTTTGGGTTTTCCCAAAGAGTGCTCTGTGGCGCCCAGAGGCTGTTGCTGTTGGTGTGATTTGAAGGATCCCAGAGGCGGTTGGTAACAGGGCCTCAGACGCACATAGCCCCTTCCACCAGAAGAATGGAGAAATGTGCTGGCATGATTGCCATATCCCATCTCCATTCCAAAGGCCTTGCTTGAAAAAGAACCTTGCCAGACTTGCCAAAAAACTTTGCCTTCTTAAAGATTGAGGTGGTGTGAGGGTAGAAATCACATGGTATGCGCTGTTGATCTGTTGATCTGTTCTCCAGAAAGTATTTGTTTCCCAATATGCTTTGGATCCAGCATGTATGTTGCTGCGTGAATTGGCTTGACACAAAACTCTTCACACATCTCCACAAATCGAACAACTGCCGTCTACTATTTCTTGAGCTGCAAGGCTGAGGGGAGGGCAATGCTGATTTTGTCTTTTAAAATCAGCAAAAAGCCTGAGAACATCTGACAAGACAGCATCCTGTACTTCAATCTGATCAATGGCAGATGTGATCGGTGAGAGTAGTGTCAGACTGCAAACCACTCTCTCCCAAAACACATCATCAAGCAGTATTTTCCTGATGGAGATTTCAATATCCACAGACTGTGATCTTGCCATCTCTTGCAGAGACTCCTTGTCCTTCAGAAGGCTGCTGTACATGGTGATAATCCCAACCCATCCAGTGTTGCAGGGCAGCTTCAGTGTGGAGTTATTTTTCTTTGTATTTTGCTTGCTATAGGTTGCTGCCAGTTCCTGTACAACTTGCTTGGCTGTCTTGTACAGCATTTCCATTGTGTGCAATCTTATGTCTTTGATGACTAGGTTAAGCCCATGAGCTGTGCACCCAATAGGTGTAATGTGAGGGTAGGCCTCCTCCACTTGTGGACAAGCAGCCTTCACATTTGCGCCACTGTCAATAACAACAGCAAACATTTTATGTGGTCCAACGTCATTGATGACAGCTTTCAGCTCATCAGCAATGTTTGTGCATGTGTGTGTGTTGTCCCTTGTGTCTGTTGTCTTGAAAACCAATGGTGGAATAGTGGAGACTATGTAGTTTAATGCAATCCCCTCGTATATTTCACCTCTCAGAGATAACAGCAACACTATTGTTTCCTTCTCCTATGTTGAACTCAGCTTCCAGCAAACTAGTAGACAGAACATCTCTGTTGGGAGGAGAGTATCCAGGGCAAATAATATTGAAAAATCTCTTCCAGTACACATTCTCTGTGAGCATGAGGGGTGAGCCTGTGGCATATACAGCTCGAGCCAGGCACTCATAGGCATTCTTGTGGCTATGGTCTTCCATTGTATGGCAGAACAATGGTTCTTGGGAGTTTTGATATAATGTTCCATTTTTGCATTTGGTTAAATGCACCTGCAACTTTGTGGCATTCTTTACGTATTGCTTTGCACAGTAGTTGCACATGTACACAGTCTTCCCATCTAGAGGCGAAAGGAACGCACACAAATTTAGGCGAGGTGCTGGCTAGCGGAGTAGAACTCTTGAAAAATGTAAGGATAGCCGCACACTCTAGGTGCTCAGATGCAATAATTGAATGACCAAATAACCAACATTTCAACAGACAAGCTGTCTTCATCAGGGTATAATGACAAACACTGCAAGGTGACTAGTTTATATCATGTCAAAGGACACACATAGGTGTCTGTAATCATGGCCGGGTGTGGCCTGATATCATTGGTTAATTCTCAGATATAAAAATAACATACCAAAAACATGTATGGATAGCAATACAATTTGGCTACATAGGCCTACAAACATTTACAATAGCAAAATCACAATATTTACAAGTGTCACATCCTGACCAGTAGAGGGAGTATTTGTTTTTTATTTTGGTCAGGACGTGGCAGAGGGTATTTGTTTTATGTGGTTCGGGGTGGTGGTTTATTTTGTAGGGTGTTTGATTTATTTCCGGAGTTTTGGGTTATGTTCTTTCTAGTTCTTTGTATTTCTATGTCTAGGTTTGGGTGTTGGACTCTCAATTGGAGGCAGGTGTTTTTAGTTGCCTCTGATTGAGAGTCCTATATCTAGGTATGTGTTTTGTTTTGTAGTTTGTGGGAGATTGTTCCATGTATAGCTTATGGCCTTACAGGACTGTTTATTCGTCATTGTGTTTCTTTTGGTGTACGTGTTTATTTTGGTTTTTCCTTCTTTCCCTAATAAAAGATGATGAGTACACATATACCCGCTGCGTTTTGGTCTCAATCCGACGACAACCGTTACAGAATCTCCCACCAACCAAGAACCAAGCAGCAGGGTAAGGAGCAACGGGAGAGTAATATGGACTATAGGGAAAACTGGACGTGGGAGGAGATTATGGCCGGAGAAGGTCCATGGAAAAAATGGAGCGAAGACTGGGAACGCTACAGGGGAACACGACTGGCATTTAAGCCGGAGAGGCACCCCCAATAATTTTTATGGGGGGGCACACGAGTAGTTTGGCTAGGCCAGGCAGTAGACCTAAGCCAGCTCCTCGTGCTTTTCTTGGGAAGCGTTTGGAGTGGAGAGCGCCGAGGTATGCGGAAGTGCGCACGATCTCGCCCATACGCACGCACAGTCCGGCGCGAGTTATTCCAGCCCCTCGCAGCTGCCGTGCTAGAGTGGGCATCCAGCCTGGTAGGAGGATGCCTGCGCAGCGCGTCTGGTCGCCGGTGCGCCTCCTAGGACCAGGCTACCCTACGCCCGCTCTACGCACGGTAACCATCAGGCCCCTGCACAGCCCAGTTCGCCCTGTACTAGCATCCCGCTCGTACAGGGCTACTAGTTCCATCCAGCCAGGACGGGTTGTGCAGGAGGTGCGATCGAGACCGCCAGTGCTTCTCCACGGCCCGGTATATCCAGTACCAGTACCACGTACCAGGCCTCCAATACGTCAGCCCAGTCCAACTCAGCCTGTTCCTGCTCCCCGCACTAGCCATGAGGTGCGTGTCCCCAAACTGGCATGTCCAGTACCAGCACCACGCATCAGGCTTCCAGTGCGTAATACCAGTTCCACTCGGCCGGTTCCTGCTCCCCGCACTAGCCATGAGGTGCGTGTCCCCAAACTGGCACTTCCAGCACCACGCATCAGGCTTCCAGTGCGTAATACCAGTTCCACTCAGCCGGTTCCTGCTTCCCGCACTAGCACTGAGGTGCGTGTCCCCAGGCTGGTACCTCCACTACCAGTCCCACGCATCAGGCTTCCAGTGCGTCAGCCGAGCCTCGAGTGTCCGGAAACAGTGCCTCGTCCAGAGTATCCGACGACAGTGCCCCGTCCAGAGTGTCCGACGACAGTGCCCCGTCCAGAGTGTCCGACGACAGTGCCCCGTCCAGAGTATTCGGCAACAGTGCCCCGTCCAGAGTATCCGGCAACAGTGCCCCGTCCAGAGTATCCGGCAACAGAGTGTTAAGCCCGGAACCGAGTGAGACGGCCTACAGTTCGGAACCAAGGGAGACGGCCCACAGTTCGGAGAGGGGTGAATGGGTCTGCAGTCCGGAACCGAGTGAGTCTGTCAACGGTCCGGAGCCGAGTGAGTCTGCGTGCGACCCGGAACAGAGTGAGTCTGCCTGCGACCCGGAACCGAGTGAGTCTGCCTGCGACCCGGAACCGAGTGAGTCTGCCTGCGACCCGGAACCGAGTGAGTCTGCCTGCAACCCGGAACCGAGTGAGTCTGCCTGCAACCCGGAACCGAGTGAGTCTGCCTGCGACCCGGAACCAAGTGAGCCTGTCAACGGTCCAGAACCGAGTGAGTCTGCCTACGGTCCGGAGCAAAAAGACTGTCTACAGTCTGGAGGACAGTAGGCCAGAACCAATGCCACCTCCAGTATAGGTGGGTTGGGGAGGGGGGGTGTAGCACAGGTGCCGTCGTTGACGGCCGCCACCCTCCCTTCCCTCCCTTTAGTTTAGGGGGTTTATAATTTTTTTTGGGGGGTTGTGTTTTTGTTTAGGTGCATTCGGGGTATGCACCTTTGGGGGGGGTAATGTCACATCCTGACCAGTAGAGGGAGTATTTGTTTTTTATTTTGGTCAGGACGTGGCAGAGGGTATTTGTTTTATGTGGTTCGGGGTGGTGGTCTATTTAGTAGGGTGTTTGATTTATTTCCGAGGTTTTGGGTTATGTTCTTTCTAGTTCTTTGTATTTCTATGTCTAGGTTTGGGTGTTGGACTCTCAATTGGAGGCAGGTGTTTTTAGTTGCCTCTGATTGAGAGTCCTATATATAGGATTGTGTTTTGTTTTGTAGTTTGTGGGAGATTGTTCCATGTATAGCTTATGGCCTTACAGGACTGTTTATTCGTCGTTGTGTTTCTTTTGGTGTACGTGTTTATTTAGGTTTTTCCCTTCTTTCCTTAATAAAAGATGATGAGTACACATCTACCCGCTGCGTTTTGGTCTCAATCCGACGACAACCGTTACAACAAGAATGGCTTAAGATCAAAATCTACATTGAAACGCAAGGTAGCAAGTCTTTAAATTAAAGATCCAGGCAGCCTCTCGTTTCAACAATAAATTGTCGAGGTCACCCCCTCTCCTAGGGAGGGTGACATGTTCGTTGCCGATATAACGTAGGGACGAAATCGAGTGGTTTGCTTCCAAAAAGTGGGCCGCAACTGGGTAAGTCAAGTTTTTGCACCTAATGGTGTTACGATGCTCCGAGATTCATACTTTTAATTTGCGCTTTGTTATACCCACATCATTTTTACCACAAGGACAAGTTATAAGATAAATAACTGCCTTAGTGGAGCACGTGATAACACTTTGATTGGGATCTGTTTCCCTGTGTTTAAATCAAATCAAACTTTATTTGCCACATGTGCCGAATACAAGCCCTTAACCAACAGTGCAGTTCTAGAAGGAGAAAATATTTACCAAATAGGCTAAAATAAAAAGTAATAATAAAAAAATAACACAATAAGAATAACGAGGCTATATACAGGGGGCACCGGTACCAAGTCAGTGTGCTGTACCACAGACTAGTTGAGGTAATCTGTACATGTAGGTGGGGGAGAAGTGACTATATATAGGTAACAAACAAACAGCGAGTAGGAGCAGTGTACAGGGGGGGTGTCAATGTAAATAGTCTGGTGGCGATTTCTATGAATTGTTCAGCGGTCTAATGGCTTGGGGGTAGAAGCTGTTGAGGAGCCTTTTGGTCCTAGACTTGGGCATCCAGTACCGCTTGTCGTGTGGGAGCAGAGGAAACAGTCTATAACTTGGGTGACTGGAGTCTGTGATGTACTGTGATGTACTGGGCCGTTCGCACTACCCTCTGTAGCGCCTTACGGTCAGATGCCGAGCAGTTGCCATACCAGGTGGTGATGCAACCGGTCAGGATGCTCTTGATGGTGCAGCTGTAAAACCTTTTGAGGATCTGGGGGCCCATGCCATATCTTTTCAGTCTCCTGAGGAAGAAAAGGTTTCGTCGTGCCCTCTTCACGACCGTCTTGGTATGTTTGGACCATGATTGTTCGTTGGTGATGTGGACACCAAGGAACTTGAAACTCTTGACCCGCTCCACTACAGCCCCGTCGATGTTAATGGGGGCCTGTTCGGCCCGCCGTTTTCCTGTAGCTCACGATCAGCTCCTTTGTCTTGCTCACATTGAGGGAGAGGTGGTTGTCCTGGCATCACGCTGCCAGTTCTCTGACTTCCTCCCTATAGGCCGTTTCATCGTTGTCGGACACTGTTGTGTCATCAGCAAACATGATGGTGTTGGAGTCGTGTTTGGCCACACAGTCGTGGGCGAACAGGGAATACAGTAGGGGACTAAGTACACACCTCTGAGGGGCCCCAGTGTTAAGGATCAGTGTGGCAGACATGTTTTTGCCTACTCTTACACCTGGGGGCGACCCGTCAGGAAGTCCAGGATCCAGTTGCAGAGGGAGGTGTTTAGTCCCAGAGTCCTTAGCTTAGTGATGAGCTTTGTGGGAACTATGGTGTTGAACGCTGAGCTGTAGTCAATGAACAGCATTCTCACATAGGTAATTCTCACCTTTTGTCCAGGTGAGAAAGGGTGGTGTAGAGTGCGATTGAGATTGCGTCATCTGTGGATTTGTTGGGGCGGTACGTGAATTGGAGTGGGTCTAGGGTGTCTGGGAGGATGCTGTTGATATGAGCCATGACCAGCCTTTCAAGGCACTTCATGGCTACTGACATGAGTGCCACGAGGTGGTAATCATTTAGGCAGGTTACCTTCGCTTCCTTGGGCACAGGGACTATGGTGGTCTGCTTGAAACATGTAGGTATTACAGACAGTTGGTCCGCGCATGCTTTGAGCACACGTCCTGGTAATCCGTCTGGCCCAGCGGCTTTGTGAATGTTGATCGGTTTAAAGGTTTTGTTCACATCGGCTAATGAGAGCGTCATCACACAGTCATCCAGAACAGCTGGTGCTCTCGTGCATGCTGCTGGGTTGCTTGCCTCGAAGCGAGCATAAAAGGCATTTAACTCGTCTGGTAGGCTCGCGTCACTGGGAAGCTAGCGCCTGGGTTTCCCTTTGTAGTCCGTAATAGTTTTCAAGCCCTGCCACATCCGACGAGCATCAGAGCCGGTGTAGTAGGATTCAATCTTAATCCTGTATTGACGCTTTGCTTGTTTGATGGTTCGTCTGAGGGCATAGCAGGATTTCTTATAAGCTTCCGGATTGGTCTCCCGCTCCTTGAATGCGGCAGCTCTAGCCTTTAGCTCGATGCGGATGTTGCCTGTAATCCATGGCTTCTGGTTGTGATATGTACGTACTGTCACTGTGGGGACAACGTCATCGATGCACTTATTGATGAAGCCGATGACTGAGGTGGAGTATTCCTCAATGCCATTGGATGAATCCTGGAACATATTCCAGTCTGTGCTAGCAAAACAGTCCTGTAGTGTAGCATTCGCGTCATCTGACCACTTCCGTATTGAGCGAGTCATTGGTACGTCCCCGCTTTAGTTTTTGCTTGTAAGCAGGAATCAGGAGGATAGAATTGTAGTCAGATTTGCCAAATGGGGGGTGGGGGAGAGCTTTGTATGCATCTCTGTGTGTGGAGTAAAGGTGGTCTAGGATTTTTCTTCCCTGGTTGCATGTGACATGCTGGTAAAAATTTGGTGAAACTGATTTAAGTTTGCCTGCATTAAAGTCCTGGGTGAGCATTTTCTTCTTCGCTTATAGAGTTGGTTGAGAGCGGTCTTAGTGCCAGCTTCGCTTTGTGGTGGTAAATAGACGGCTACGAATAATACAGATGAGAACTCTTGGTAAATAGTGTGGTCTACAGCTTATCATAAGGTACTCTACCTCAGGCGAGCAATACCTTGAGTCTTCTTTAATATTAGACATCGCGCACCAGCTGTTATTGACAAAAAGACACACACCTCCACCCCTCGTTTTATCAGAGGTAGCATCTCTGTTCTGCTGGTGCATGGAAAATCCCGCCAGCTCTATATTGTCCGTTTCTTTGTTCAGCCACGTCTCGTTGAAACATAAGATGTTACAGTTTTTAATGTCACATTGGTAGGATAAGCTTAATAGTAGGTCATCAATTTTATTTTCTAACGATTGCACATTAGCAAGGAGAATGGTTGCCTCCGGCTTCTCAGAAGGATCCCCGATCTAAGTCTTTTTTTCCGGCGTCTTTTCTTCACGTAAAAGGCGTGGTTCTGGGCCTGTTGCAGTGAAAGCATGATATCCTTCTCGTCGGACTCGTTAAAGGAAAAAGTTTCTTCCAGTCCGCGGTGAGTAATTGCTTTTCTGATGTCCAGAAGTTATTTTCGGTCATAAAAGACGGTAGCAGCAACATTATGTACACAATAAGTAAAAAAATAAGTTACACAAAACACACAAAAAAAACTAAATTGCACAATTGGTTGGGAGAATGTAAAACGTCAGCCATGTTCTTCGGCGCCATCACAATAGAGGAGCTACATTTATAAGTGCCATTGCATTGAGCACAGCCATTACGCTTGTAGTTTCCATCCAGTACGGGCGCAAATAGACGTTGTGCAGGGATATCTTGGGGTGGTAAATCAGAGTTTACCAGTTGATCTGAGATTTCTGCCCCGCGAGAATACGATCAAGGGAGGGTCCGAAAACACATTACCGACACTGTCAGAGCATAGAATATGCCAATGTTTGTGAACGATTCCCTTAATTTGTTCAGAGCACTTTGAATGGTGGGTAGTTAGAACACATGAATGCTTATTTTTGCGAGACGGTCCTTGAAAAAGATAATGTCTCAGTTTGTTTTGAATTTTCTCAATGGCAGTATTAATCTGACCATTTTTGTATCCCCTCTCCTTGAATTTTCTTTGCGTTTCAGACATATTTCTGTCAAAATCTGATTGTTTTTTGATTTGACAGAATTGGCTGTAGGGCAAACTGTTTTTTTAAGGGAAGCGGGTGACAACTATCAGCCCTCAACAAACTGCTACGATCAGTAGGTTTCCTGTAAAGATTCGTGGATAGAACATTATCCTCACACAAGATCAGAAGATCAAGGAAACTGATTTGACGTGTGTCAGATTGCATAGTAAATCTTAGATGCTTAGAACAAGAGTAAAGAAAAGCATGGAATGCCTGGAGCTGTTTTGCAACAACCCTCCATAGAACAAAAATGTAATCAATATACCGTTTCCAAATAATGTTAGGAAAGAAAACATTTTTGAGAGGATTGAAAATTGACTGTTTCTCCATGTAACCCACATACAAACTAGCATAGTTAGAAGCCATTGGGGATCCCATAGAAGTACCCTTCATCTGAATAAATAAATAATTTTGAAACATGAATTAGTTGTGTGTGAGTACTATTTCAGCCAATGTTATAATGCGTGCACTGGAAGGTAGTTCATTAGGGTTACGTTGCAGAAGAAAACGTTACATAGCTTCAATACCGCCCTCGTGTGGAAAATTCGTGTATAACGACTCAACATCAAAAGTAACTAACAAAGTATTATCAGGGAGAGGATCAAGAGATTCAGTTATAGAGATCATACTGCTGCTGTCCTTTACAAGGAGGGGAGCTGTTCTGCGAGTGGTCTAATAAATAAATTTTTTAAAAAAATCAACAAAAGTCGATAGAGGGGCCGTTACTGCATCAATACCCGCTACAATAGGGCACCCAGGAGGTGTTGTAACATTCTTGTGTAATTTCGGCAAAGTATAGAAAGTAGCAATTTTAGGGTGTTGAATAGCCAAAAAGTTGTGTTCTTTTTTGGTTATCTGACCAGAATTTAAATACCCATCTAGGACAGTAAAGATAGTGTTCTGAAATTGGGAAGTAGGGTCACTTCTGGTTTTCTTGTAAAAGGTGTTGTCAAGCAGTTGTCTATAACACTCATTTACATAAAATGTCCTATCCATGAGTACAACCGACCCACCCTTATCAGCAGGGCGGGTAAGGACTGACGTATCGGATTGTAAATCAAGCAAAGCTTGATTTTTATACTGAGGTAAATTATGTAAAGATATGTACTCCTGTTTGTTCTTAAGGAGATGAGCAACATCTTTTTCAACGAGTCCACAATATGTCTCAATAGAGTGATTGCGATTGGCTGGAGGTACAAAATAACTTACTTCTAAAAGGAGTCGGAGTATGTGTAGGTGAGCAACCTACATGTTCAGTAGAAATATCACAACATAGTCTTCCCATCGTCATTAATGGCTGGGGTGAAATGCTTCCACACATCTGGTACTAAACATGCCATTCTTACACCCTTAAAAATAAAGGGGGAAATAATCATGAATGTTTAAATTACACATAACAGCATGAAACAACATAACATTTTAAAGGTAGCCTACAGCAGGGTTTCCCAACCCCCTCTTCAGGCCGACAGACCTTTTACAAGACTTTGACTAATTGAATCAGGTGTGCCAGTTTAGGGTTAAAACAAAAATGTGAAACGTCTGGGGGGTCTGAGGGGGACTCAGGAGATACCCTTGGCTACAGTATCAACAGGGAAATAAATCAAAACAATAAGTGGAGGTATGATTAGCCTATCAGGCTTTTAATTTTTAAATTTAAAAAAAAAAAAAAAAAATTATATATATATATTCAGCCTGTGCGGAACTAGCTAAGTGTGTAATGCTGCGTTCATAAGCAAATGGGAATCTGGTAATTACCAGTTGTGAAGTAAATACCGAATTCATGTGCTTGAACTCATTGAGAAACGCTGATTGGCTAATGGCCAAAAAGCTGTGTCAACCATAAACTAAAAGTACAGCTATTATGCTTGTAAAGAAATTATAGTAATTTTATCAAGGTAATTTAATTATAGGTGGTATGTGTTAATTGTAGTGGTGCCCATGGGGCTGGGGTTTAGAATTGTCCCGTGCGAGAGAGGCAGGTTGAGGTTTCCAGGGTTAGAGTAATGCAGAAGTTGTCATATGCTGAGGCAGTGTCTATGGCTACGTCTATCGACAGTTGTCGCAGTGACATCATGAACATTCTATTGAAATGGTTACTTGCATAGTGGAGTCTTTTCTTTAGACATGTAGCTAGCCAGCTAGCTAAACAATGAACTATAATCCCAACTCATAACGTTGCTACCCTGCATGAATCTACAGGTAGCTAGCTAACATTAAGCTAGAACTAGTATTGTAAATGGCTCTGAGATATTAATAATATTACTACACAGATCACACACGTAACATTAGCTAGCTAGCTAACAGTACACTAACTTGAAATGAAAACAACTTTCTGACAAAATTAGAAATGTGTAATATTTGAAAATCTCACCCGTATACATGGTTGGCTTTAGTTTGAAGATGTAATCCGGAGACAGGTGTTTTATACAACAGCCTTCCGTGTTCTCTCTTTTCTAAGGAGATGGAGAATTTTCTCCATCTCCTTAGCTATCACACTCTAATTCCACTGATTTCAAAACTCGGTCCTCCAGAAATTTTAGCTCAACACTTTCGCAGTTCTATTATGTGATATCTTATTTAAAAAAAAAACATTAGAAAGGATTACCTACACATACTGACCAGCTCATGTTATAGACAGAAGCGTGCTACATGGCAGACCAATCTGAACTCCTCTCATGGCATGTCCAGCCCACTTATTATGTTGCTTTCTTTTTCCGTGGCTAAACCAACTAGGCTCGTAATTTAACAATTGTAATCGTATTTACAGATGGCATACAAGTTTGTTATTAAGGCACATGAAAGTTCATGTTCCAGAAGGCATTTCTGCCCCCCCAAAAAATGCATTTGAAAAAATAAATAAAAAAACTTTACGTTCAAATGGCTCTCCTGTGAAATAGTGACAAACGACATACGTCTAGTTTCCTGAAACGGGTCACATATTACCATTCACTTTGTTACTTTCACTAGTCTCCATATCTATTTCCTTCAACTAGGACTCCCTTCTTCCCAATAGAAAGGCCTTCTCAATCACTACTGCTAATACACAAGGATCACTCTCAAACAATGTTCTGCTTTCACCCCCATTGTAAGGTTTAAAACAAAACATGAGAACTTGATCCGTATTGGAATGCATTGTTTTCATTTTAGTCTTGCCTAACAATGTTTCTCTCAATATTTCTTACCAATTTCTGTTGCATATTCACTTTCTGCTTCACACTTGAATGTCTATTATTTTGAGATTGATAAATTTGGCGCATTACATGTTAAATATATCGGCTAATTCAGAAGTGAAGATAAATAAGGAAGCTCCCTCCAAAGTTTAAAGTAGCTCTCGAGACTAGAGTCTCTTTCAACAACAATAGCTTAAGGCTCTTTTCTTGAGTCATCTTGAGGAACTGTGCACACTTTGGAGAGGCGTGTGGCCACTAGGAGACACCAGTTAGACCTCTCATTAAAACCCTGGTCATCGTTTTGTCTTAAACGATGACCAGGCAGCAAAAAATTCCTACCCCAACTTTTCATGCAACATTTATTTTTTTTAAATATATTGGATCTCTGAGAAATTAAGCTTATTGACTGCACCCAAATTGGCCATTTTAATTTATAGCATTCATATAATATTCAATAAACATAGTACCTAAAATCTGATTTGGACTAAACGTTGCTTTTTTTTCTCCCCCTAACAATGAGTTAGACATGAATACAAAGAAATGGTCAAAAAAACATTCCTGGTTTTAGGTGATTATTTTTAAAGCCCGCCCCCCCATTGTTAAAAACTTCTTAGGGATCAAATCCCTTTAGTGGGATCGATTTGACAACATCCGGTGAAATGGCAGAGCGCCAAATTCAAATTAAATTACTATAAATATTTAACTTTCATGAAATCACAAGTGTAATACATAAAAATAAAGCGTAACTTGTTGTTAATCCAGCCACCATGTCAGATTTCAAAAAGGATTTACAGCAAAGCAAACCATGCGATTATCTGAGGACAGCACCCCGCATACAAATGCATGACAAACATTTTTCAACCAGGGAGGTGCGACACGAAAGTCAGAAATAACGATATAATTCATGCCTTACCTTTGAAGATCTTCTTCTGTTGGCACCCCAATATGTCCCAGAAACATCACAAATGTTCCTTTTGTTCGATAAACTCCTTCTTTATATCCCCAAAATGTCCATTTATTGGGCGCGTTTGATTCAGAAAAAACACCGGTTCCAACTCGGCCAACATGACTACAAATGATCTAATAAGTTACCTGTAAACTTGGTCCAAACAACTTTCCTAATCCATCCTTAGGTATCCTAAAACGTAAATAATCAATCAAATTTAAGACGGAATATACTGTGTTCAATAGCGGATAAAATCAAAGTGGCGCGAGCTCCAGGTCGGGCGCGCACCAAACAAGAGTCCACATGGCTTGACACTCATTCTGAATAGCCGTACTTCTTCATTTCTCAAAGAAAAAACATCAACCAATATTTAAAGACAGTTGACATCTAGTGGAAGCCATAGGAACTGCAACCAGGTGCCTCATAAATCTAGTTTCACATAGAAAATCACTAGAAAACACAGTCAACTCAAAAATAAAAATTCCTGGATGGTTTGTCCTCGGGGTTTCGCCTGCCAAATAAGTTCTGTTATACTCAGAAATTATTTTAACAGTTTTATAAACTTTAGAGTGTTTTCTATCCAAATCTACCAATTATATGCATATCCTTGCTTCTGGGCCTGAGTAGCAGGCAGTTTACTTTTGGCACGCTTTTCATCCGGACGTGAAAATACCGCCCCCAGCCCAAAGAGGTTTAAAAGGAATACTTCACCCAAATTACATATTTAGTTCTTACCCCGAAGAAGTCTATAGGCCCAGATGTGACAGCAACCCACGCTTTGGTTTTGTTTACCTGACCACTGTTTCAAATGCTAACTTTTTTGTGCCACAAATGAGAACTGATACTAGGGATGGGCATTTCACAATTTTTGACTGTTCGACTATTCGCATTGTCGCCCACACTGGAAAGAAATATGTGCACATTTATCTATATGCCTAATCCAACAGTGCGCGACAACGCCTAACTTATCATAACCATTACACGTAACGAATTAGAATTGCTCAATTGCCCCATATATACTGAGTATACAAAACATTAAGAACACCTGCATTTTCCATGACATAGACTGACATGATGAATCCAGGTGAAAGCTATGATCTTATTGATGTCAAATCCCCTTCAATCAGTGTAGATGAAATGGAGAATAAAGACTAAAGGCGGCTTTTTAAGCCTTGAGACAATTGAGACATGGATTGTGTGTGTGTGTGTGTGTGTGTGTGCCTTTCATAGGTTCACTACCTACCCTCCAAGACACCAGCACCCGATGTCACAGGAAGGCCAAAAATATCATCAAGGACATCAACCACCCGAGCCACGTCCTGTTCACCTTGTTATCATCCAGAAGGCAAGGTCTGTACAGGTGCATCAAAGCTGGGACCAAGAGACTGAAAAACAGCTTCTATCTCAAGGCCATCAGACTGTTAAATAGTCATCACTAGCCAGCTTCCACCCGGGTTACGCAACCCTGCACCTTAGAGGCTGCTGCCCTATAGACTTGGAATCACTGGCCACTTTAATAATGGAAGTCAAGTCACTTTAATAAATGTTTACATACTGCTTTTCTCATATGTTTATACTGTATTCTGTTCTACTGTATTTTAGCCAATGCCACTCCAACATTGCTCAATTTAATATTTATATTTTTCTTAATTCCATTATTTTACTTTCAGATGTGTGTATTGTTGTGAATTGTTAGATACTACTGCACTGTTGAAGCTAGGAACACAAGCATTTTGCAACACCCGCAATAACATATGCTAAATATGTGTATGCGACCAATAAAAAATGTATTTGAAAAGATTTTTGCCTTTGAACAGGGTATGGTAGTAGGTGCCAGGCGCACCGGTTTGTGCCAAGAACTGCAACACTGCTGGGTTTTTAACGCTCAACAGTTTCCAGTGTGGTCGACCACCTAAAGGATATCCAGCCAACTTGATAGAACTGTGGGAAGCATTTAGAGTCCATGCCCCAACGAATTTAGATGCAACTCAATATGGGAAGGTGTTCTTAATGTTTTGTACACTTAGTGCATATCTGGGGAAGGGTGTTGAAAGTTTCCAAGAGCACAGTGGTCTCCATCATTGGGAAATTAAAAAAATATGGAACTACCTAGACTCTGCCTAGAGCTGTCCCTCCGACCAAACTGTCACGTCCTGACCAGTATAAGGGTTATTTGTTATTGTAGTTTGGTCAGGACGTGGCAGAGGGTATTTGTTTTATGTGGTTCGGGGTGGTGGTTTATGTAGTAGGGCGTTTGATTTATTATTTCCGGGTTTTGGTTTATGTTCTATGTTTTGTACTTCTATGTTCTTTCTGGGTTGGTGTATTTCTATGTGTAGGTTAATGGGGGGGTTGGACTCTCAATTGGAGGCAGGTGCGTTCTCGTTGCCTCTGATTGAGAGTCCTATATATGGGTAATTGTTTGGTTTAGTGTTTGTAGGAGATTGTTTCTTGTTTTGCCTATGTGGGCCTTACAAGTCTGTTTTGTTGTGCGTGAGTTCGTTGTTTTGTTCTTTTGGTGTTCACTTTGATTTCAAATAAATATCAAGATGAGCATCCACATTCCTGCTGCGTTTTGGTCCTCCATTCCAGACGACAACCGTGACACAAACTAAGCAGCCAGGCAACAAGGACCTTGGTCTGGGAGGTGACCAAGGACCCAAGGACCCAACCCAGAACTATAGCTGAGATGGGAGAACAGCAAAAAGGCACAGGAAAGACTCAGAGCATTAGGCAAAAGATTCTGGGGTGTGATGAGATAAAAATGTAACTCTTTGGCCTGAATGCAAAGCGCTATGTCTGAAGAAAACCAGGCACAGCTTATCATCCATCTTACATCTCTACCGAGAGAGAGAGCGCCGTACTGGATGGCCGTCGTTTTGCAAGGTCCAATCCAACTTTGCTATTTTGTGATTCTTTTGTAGTTGATTTTTACTTTCTTTTCTTGAAATGTATCATTTCTTTCAAACGAACCAACTTTTGAACATCAGATCGGCAGTTTCCTCAATTCCGACTTCAACTCATCTGCCCTGGGCTCTTTCTGTAATTCTGACCCGATTTTCGGGCTACCCATGAGGAAATGCCGATGTTACAGTGGCAAGAAAGGGGGGATCCTTACCCATTACCTCTGATCGTGGCTTTGCTACCAACGGGACTCTCGAAACTGCAATTTTCTCTTCTTTTCTGAAACAAAATACCCCCATTGCTATCCAACTCAATGGATTCTCCATTCACCGATCTGACAGGACAGTGGAGTCGGGGAAATCAAGGAGAGGGGGGTAGGTTTGCCTCTTCCTCAACAACAACTGATATGCTGCCTCGAGCACGGCTGAAGTGTCAACCGATTGTTCACCAGTCTTGGAATACCTGATGGTCAAATGCTAATCCTTTTATCTCCCGAGGGAGTTTTCAGCTATTATCGTGACTGTTGGATACATTCCACCTCAGGACAAGAACAAGCTGGAGCTTAACGAACTGTATGAGACTATAACCAAGCAGGAAAACTTACATCCAGGAGGCTGCTTTTCTGGTTGCCGGCGATTTTAATTCTGAGTCATTAAGACATGTGATGCCCAACTTCCATCAACACGTCTCCCTCGCCACTAGGGGGCAATAAAGTCCTAGACCACTGTTATTCTACCCAAGCATACAAGACACTTCCTTGTCCGCCATTTGACAAATCAAATCATGACTCTGTACTCCTGCTTTCTGTTCACAAGCAGAAAGCTCAAACAGGAATTGCCCGTGACTCGCTCCATTTAGAAAATGTCTCCAAAATCAGAGATTATGCTGCAGGACTGCTTTGCTAGTGTTGATTGGAACAGCGCCATAGAAGGGGCAGACGGAGCATCCTCCTGGTCAGGCTCCGTAGATGTGCGCATCGACCACTGCTCCCGAGTATACTTCTCACCAATGTCAAGTCTCTTGACAACAAGGTAGACGAAATTCGAGCAATGGTTGCCTTCCAGAGAGACATCAGGGATTGTAACATTTTGTAAGGGATCAGGGATTGTAACATGTTTCACGGAAACATGGCTCTCTCGGGATATGTTGTTGGAATCGGTTCAGCCACCGGGCTTCTCCATGAATTGCGCCGACAGAGATAAACACCTCTCTGGGAAGAGGAACGGTGGGGGTGTATGCTTCATGATTAACGACTCATGGTGTAATCATAACCAAATACAGGAACTCAAGTCCTTCTGCTCACCCGACCTAGAATTCTTCACAATCAAATGCCGGCTATATTACCTTCCAAGAGAATGCTCGTCAGTTACTGTCACAGCTGTGTACATTCCCACTCAAGCAGACCAGGCTTCTCCATTTATATGAAAAATGTATATGGCCCTAAAGGAACTTCACTGGACTCTACGCAAACTGGAAACCATATATCCTAAGAATGCATTTATTGTAGCTGGGGATTTTAACAAAGCAAATGAGAACAAGGCTACCTAAATTCTATCAGCATATTCATTGCACTACGTGCGGGGGTAATACACTCGATCACTGCTACTCTAACTTCCGCGATGCATAGAAAGCCCTCCCCCGCCCTCCCTTCGGCAAATCGAGCCATGACACAATCTTGCTCCTACCGTCTTATAGGCAGAAACTCAAACAGGATGTACCAGTGACTAGAACCATTCAACGTTGGTCTGACCAATCAGAATCCACGCTTCAATATTGTTTTGATCACGCGGACTGGGATGTGTTCCGGTCAGCCTCAGAGAATAATATCGACCTATACGCTGACTCTGTGAGTGAATTTATAAGGAAGTGCATTGGAGATGTTGTATTCATTGTGACTTAAAACCTACCCTTCCTTATAAAGAAACCGTGAAGGGATGGCAGCATTAGCGCAAAATAAAGAGCGAACCACCGCATTTAACCATGGAAAGAGGTCTGGGAATATGGCTGAATATAAACAGTGTAGTTATTCCCTCCGCAAGGAATTCAAACAAGCGAAATGCCAGTACAGGGACAAAGTGGAGTCGCAATTCAATGGCTCAGACACGAGACGTATGTGGCAGGGTCTACAGAAAATCACAGAGTACAAAAATAAAACCAGCCACGTCACAGACACCGACGTCACACTTCCAGAAAAACTAAAACGCCTTCTTTGCCCGCTTTGAGGATAATACAGTGCCACCGTCGTGGCCCGCTAACAAGAATTGCGAACCCCTCCCTCCTTCTCTGGTGCCGACGTGAGTAAAACATTTAAATGTGTCAACCCTTGCAGGGCTGCTGGCCCAGACGGCATCCCTAGCCGTGTCCTCAGAGCTTGCGCAGACCAGCTGGCTGGTGTGTTTACGGACATATTCAAAATCGCTCCCTATCCCAGTCTGCTGTCCCCACATGCTTCAAGATGCCTACCATTGTTCCTGTACCCAAGAAGGCAAAGATAACTGAACTGAATGACTACCGCCCCATAGCACTCACATCAGTCATCATGAAGTGCTTTGAGAGACAAGTCAAGGATCAAATCACCTCCACCTTACCGGCCACCCTAGACCCACTTCAGTTTGCAAACCGCCCTAACAGATCCACAGTCGATGCTATCGCCATCACACTGCCCTATCCCAACTGGACAAGAGGAATACCTATGTAAGAATGCTGTTCATTGACTACAGCTCAGCATTCAACACCATCGTACCTTGATCATCATCAAGCTGGAGGCCCTGGGCCTCAACCCCGCCCTGTGCAACTGGGTCCTGGACTTTCTGACGGGCCGCTCCCAGGTGGTGAAGGTAGGAAACAACATCTCCACCTCGCTGATCCTCAACACTGGCGCCCCACAAGGGTGCGTGCCCAGCCACCTCCTGAACTCCCTGTTCACCCACGACTGCATGGCCATGCACACCTCCAACTCAAATCATCAAGTTTTCAGATGATACAACAGTAGTAGGCTTGATCACCAACAACTACAAGACAGCCTACACAGGGAGGAGGTGAGGGCACTCCGAGTGTGGCGTCAGGAAAATAACCTCTCACTCAATGTCAACAAAACAAAGGAGATGATCGTGGACTTCAGGAAACAGCAGAGGGAGCACCCCGCTATCCACTTCGACGGGACAGTAGTGGAGAAGGTGGAAAGTTTGAAGTTCCTCGGCGTATACATCACAGACAAACTGAAATGGTCCACCCACACAGACAGTGTGGTGAAGAAGGCGCAACAGTGCCTCTTCTACCTCAGGAGGCTGAAGAAATTTGGCTTGTCACCTAAAACCCTGACAAACTTTTCCAGATGCACAATTCAGATCATCCTGTCGTGCTGTATCACAGCCTGGTACGGGAACTGCACCGCCCACTACCGCAGGGTTCTCCAGAGGGTGGTGCGGTCTGCACAACGCATCACCGGGGGCAAACTACCTGCCCTCCAGGACACCTACAGCACCTGATTTCACAGGAAGGCCAAAAAGATCATCAAGGACAACAACCATCCGAGCCACTGCCTATTCACCCCGCTACTATCCAGAAGGTGAGGTCTGTACAGGTGCATCAAAGCTGGGACCGAGACACAGAAACTATTTTTCTATCTCAAGGCCATCAGACTGTTAAACAGCCATCACTAACAAAGAGAGGCTTCTGCCTACATACAGACTTGAAATCATTGGCCACTCCAACAAATGGATCACTCGTCACTTAATTAAGTTTACATATCTTGCATTACTCATCCCATATGTATGTACTTAGGCAGGACATACCAACAACGAACAGTGAGCCATCGTATTCATGCATAGAAAACACAAATAATTAAAAGAAAAGCATTGTAATTTTGAATTTTGTACAGTTAGTGTGGGAGAGATGGAAAAATTGTTATCGACCAATAATGACAAACCTCCTGGCATTGACAACTTGGATGGACAGCTACTGAGCATGGTAGCTGACTATACAGCCACTCCTATCTGTCATTTTTTTAATCTGAGTTTAGAGCAAGATGTTTATCCTCAGGCCTGGAGGGAAGCCAAAGTCATTTTGCTACCCAAGAGTGGTAAAGCGGCCTTTACTGGTTGTAACAGCAGACCTATCAGCTTGCTGCCAGCTTTTAGCAAACAATGCTATTTCTCTGAAAAACAAATTGACAGACTTTCAGCATGTTAACAGAAAAGAGCACTCAATATATACTGCACTGACACAGTGGGGCTTCTGTGTTGGCTTTTGGCCATTCATTTAGATAACTCATTGCTAATAAAGTTAGGTCCAAATCGGATGTCAGATACAATATTTATTGAATATTATAAAAATCCTATCAATTAAAATGGCCAATTTGGGTGCAATCAATTAGCTTAATTTCTCAGAGATCAAATTATATTTCAACAAAATGTTGCTTCTAACTACAGAAACAATTTCGGAATAATCTGAGATGATGGGTGTCATATTGGCGTACAATTTCTGTTTAAAATATTAAAGGGACGCAAAAGGCACTCTATTCATGGAACTACTCATGCTACCTGCCATGACTAAATAAAATCACAATGAGATTTCCTGAACTTCAGGTTTGGGTGGCAAACCCCTTTTCTTGGGAACGCAAGTAGGAAATGGTTTTGTTACATCTACACCTATTATCTTCTCATGAGAACAGAGTAGTTTGCCAAATGGTCCTTAGTAGCGCAGTTGGTAGAGAATGGTGCTTGTACCGCCAGGGTAGTGGGTTCTATTCCCAGGACCAACCATACCTCAAAATGTATGCACGCATGACCAAGTTGCTTTGGATAAATGCATTTAATAAAATGGCATATATTATTCAAAGCGATAGTAAGTCTCAGTTACCACAAGGTGCAGTTTTCATATGAAATCTGACAGACTTACTGGGAATGCCATCCAAATTACATGTGAGTCATGACATAGGTTTCACACACTCCATTGTAAAATATCTGTCGGCATCTTACCTGAGAGAGCAATCTGTGGTTATTTGGAAGTGTATTCCACGGCAGTCCTTGCTTATTGTGGCATCAGTCCCAATCTTCTGGACTTCCTCTGCAGTAGTGTTTTGCTCCAATAGTGACAGTGATGACCTCACAGGTTATCTCCTCATCACTGGCAGACTGGCTGCTTGTTTCCATGGTACTTACTATAGGCTGCCGGTCAATGAATCAAATCAAATGTTATTGGTCATGTTACTTTCCCCAGTTTCTGTGTTGTTGTGGGTTTGTATGTTTATGTGTTTATTTCAGGAAATGGCTTCCTGAAGTCCTAAGCAGCTGATTGGTCGGCCCTATTGATGATTGGAGCTCTAACCCCGCCCTCTCGTCAAGAGATACAGCTGTTTTCAATTACCGACTCCTTCTGCAGCTTTAAATGCCAGAGTTCCTTTGTTAGGAGAGAGCTTCTGGCTATATTCCTGTATTAGTTGTTGAGCAGAGAGCTTCTTGTTATGTCCTGTATGATTTTTTTTTGTAAAGTATTTTGTTGCTGGTCCTGCTGATGTTTGTGTACGCCATATGACTGTTTTTGATTAGTAAAATTCTTTACTTAGTTTGTATTCTCTTTCATTTGTTCCCAGGGCGAAGTGGAAGGTACCTTGGGATGCTTAGGCAAGCGGCCTGCGGGCATGCATATACCCGTAGTATGTACTGTCTATGCACACTTGGTAAGACCTAGGTGGAACATTACCTGTATTTTGGTTAGTGCGCCAAGTGGAGCTAAGATAGGTAGGCAAGGGGGCTCTTTAACTTTTACTTTCTTTGCTTTGGTTCAGTCCAGCCCCTTTTCCCCAAATTACCGTGTGAAGGAATAAATTCCCTGTTAATGGTAAATTTTTCTGCCTCTCATCCTTACCTGTACCTGCAGTCACATACCTCTCACTCCACGGGGAGTTGAGAGTAGCAGGGTGTTGCGTTCCCTCAGAGGCGTGCGTAACAGGTCACATGCAGATGTTACTGTGGGTGTAGCAAAATGCTTGTGTTCCTAGCTCCAACAGTGCAGTAGTATTGGGTGGGTATTATTTGTTGAACGTTCCAACAGGAATCCGTTGCAAAAACTAAGTAAATATCAAGGTTGCCAACAAACAACGCATACAAAGTCGTATAGCGGTAGAATGCGATACCGGGTAGGGAGTGAGTTATGTAATTAGTTTTTCACTCACCATTGTCATGACGTTGGCCTCTTTGAGTACAGGGAGGACAGTTGACCCCCTCCCCCCTTGCACCATCCCCCAACCTACCTCCCCCCACCCAGGCCCTGTGTGAAGGGGTTGTAAAATTCCAGAGGAGAATCTTACAACCACATGGCCCGGTTGAGACACAGAGGGGTCCCATAGAGAGACACAGGAAATTCTTCCAACTCACAGAATTGGGGAACCGAATGACATTTATGTTCTGGAGAAGGTATGAAAGATTGGTGAAGAATCCAGTTACGAACTGGTCCGCTTGGTACAATTTTGTGATACTCAGAAGAGACAATATAGCCATATTACCATAAAACTGTTTATATAATAGCCTCAGCGATGGGACTTGCATCCAAATGGTTGTATAGAATGTATTAATAAGGATAAAGCTATTTTGTAATACATTGAGATGCTGTGTACTGATGTTAATGTGATAGAATGTATTTATGTTCAAAGATTAAATCAGTCATCGGCACGCCCCCAGGGACACAGACAAGACCAGGCGTCATGTGACAAGCCTGTTCTATGTTCACTATAAAACCCCACCCTGATTTACTTTCTTCAGACCAGGCCTCCACTCCATTGCGAGTTGGCCAATAGGTTTGACCATCCAATTCCTATACTGAAAGTGAACTATACCACGTGGTTAACTTTTAGACTATTGATACCGACAGAATAAGAACAAGTCTTTGATATTAATTAATAGTCTGCAGCTAGAAATTATATCATTGAACGCGAAGACCGACGAAACATCCATTCTATTGACGACATTAATGAAAGTTGCTTTGAAAGATCCATTCTAACCGAGAGAGCGAGAGAACGCGGACAAAACTCTCCAACAGAACGACGCTCCAACAAGGATCCCAACGACACACTGAGCGTAAATATATATTGATTGCAATTATCCCGAATGAGTGAGCGTTCATGTGCAAAGGCTTAGCATATCAATTGTTAATATTAATGAACTCTGTGTGCCTCCTCAGCTGAACTTTTATGACCCTTTGTCTAACAGACCAGCCATGCCTGTTTAGCCCACTAGGGCACATTACTCTACCAATTCTTTGTGATGATAATTACTGTTTGTATACTTTCTGTGAATTACTTAGTTTAGTAAATAAATGATTTTAAGACAATTGATGTATGGATGACTCTTAGTAAAGACTGGGTTCGTGCAGATACAACAATTTACGACGTTTGGAATGAGACTGGACGCGAGGTAAAATACACCATTTAACCTCTCTAGGGTAGGTGGCACCAAATCGTCCCACCTACGTAACAGCCAGTGTAATCCCGTGGCACGTTATTCAAAAACGTCAAATATGCAAAAGCTTCAATTTTTCAAACATATGACTATTTTACACCATTTTAGAGACAAGACTCTCGTTAATCTAACCACACTGTCCGATTTCAAAAAGGCTTTACAACGAAAGCAAAACATTAGATTATGTCAGCAGAGTACCCAGCCAGAAATAATCAGACACCCATTTTTCAAGCTAGCATATAATGTCACATAAACCCAAACCACAGCTAAATGCAGCACTAACCTTTGATGATCTTCATCAGATGACAACCCTAGGACATTATGTTATACAATACATGCATGTTTTGTTCAATCAAGTTCATATTTATATCAAAAACCAGCTTTTTACATTAGCATGTGACTAGCATGTGACTAGCATTCCCACCGAACACTGCCGGTGAATTTACTAAATTACTCACGATAAACGTTCACAAAAAGCATAAATTATTTTAAGAATTATAGATACAGAACTCCTCTATGCACTCGCTATGTCCGATTTTAAAATAGCTTTTCGGTGAAAGCACATTTTGCAATATTCTCAGTAGATAGCCCGGCATCACAGGGCTAGCTATTTAGACACCCAGCAAGTTTAGCACTCACCAAAGTCAGCTTTACTATAAGAAAAATGTTATTAACTTTGGTGTTCTTCATCAGAATGCACTCCCAGGACTTCTACTTCAATAACAAATGTTGGTTTGGTTCAAAATAATCCATAGTTATATCCAAACAGCGGCGTTTTGTTCGTGCATTCAAGACACTATCCGAAAGGGTAAATAAGGGTGACGAGCACGGCGCAATTCGTGACAAAAAATTCTAAATATTCCATTACCGTACTTCGAAGCATGTCAATCGCTGTTTAAAATCAATTTTTATGCCATTTTTCTCATAAAAAAGCGATAATATTCCGACCGGGAATCTGCGTTTAGGTAAACAGACGAAAGAAAATAAAGCATTCGGTCGACTCGGGCACGCGCCTAAGCCCATAGTACTCTGATCGGCCACTTGCCAAAAGCGATAATGTGTTTCAGCCAGAGCCTGCTTCGATATCGTTCAGCTTTTTCCCGGGCTCTGAGAGCCTATGGGAGCCGTAGGAAGTGTCACGTTAGAGTAAAGATCCTCAGTCTTCAATAAAAAGAGCCCAGATGAAACACAACTTGTCAGACAGGCCACTTCCTGCATGGAATCTTCTCAGGTTTTGGCCTGCCATTTGAGTTCTGTTATACTCAGACACCATTCAAAAAGTTTTAGAAACTTTAGGGTGTTTTCTATCCAAAGCCAATAATTATATGCATATTCTAGTTACTGGGCAGGAGTAGTAACCAGATTAAATCGGGTACGTTTTTTTATCCGGCCGTGTCAACACTGCCCCCTAGCCCTAACAGGTTAAACCAGAAGATAATCGGCCTATACTATAATATAATATAATATATAATGTTATAATATAGGAAAGTTATATTAGGAAAATTATAACTTTGTAATCTGAATATTTTCCTTGGTGCCCCGATCTCCTAGTTAATTACAATTAAACGATTAATCAGTTTGATCGCGTGATAATAATTACAGGCAGTTAATTGATAAACATGTCTTCAGTTTAATGGTACCCCAAAGACACGACATATATGGTGCCCCCTGTGAGGAATCTAAGATAGAATTGGACTTTGCTGTGAAATTCTATATATCAATTGTGCAAACAGAATTGTACAAACAGCCTGCTATCTATACAAAGTGATTTTGTGTATTTTCCATTGGGAGAAGCTATTTAGAGTGGCTCCGGTTGTACGTCGATAGCAGTGAGGGATAAATTCCAGATTTAGTCCGTTAGGCCAAACGGTACTATTTCTGTCGGTCAATATTAACTTCTAGAGTAAGGTTAGAAATTAGAAGATAACTGTTCGGTGACCGAGCCGAATAATTTGCCTACCGCACTAAGACAGTGTGGGCAGACCGTATGCGTATCTGTATTTAAGTACCGTGTCGCTCCGGTCAGCATAAACGCTAGCAGAATATGCTGAATGGGGTTAAGGTGAGACGTCACTAGAAAACCCACCCTTTCCATAGTGAAAGGACCCTATTTTGGTGCTTGGAAGTGATACTCCTGAACAAAGTTAGGAAGAGCTTAGCATTACTGCAAGCTAACAGAGAGGGAACATTTTACCCTCCCCGTACCACGTTTAAAATTCCTCCGCTAGCGCGACGGAAGTCCCGACATTTGTACTTCCGTTTAATTTCAGCATTCTATACCCTGGTGGTGAAGAATTGCCAGTACATCTCTAGGGGAAATCCAAACGTGGATAACGGTAAGATATCCAGACAATCGCAATTGACTTACCAATTCTTTGTGATGATAATTACTGTTTGTATACTTTCTGTGAATTACTTAGTTTAGTAAATAAATGATTTTAAGACAATTGATGTATGGATGACTTAGTAAAGACTGGGTTCGTGCAGATACAACAATTTACGACGTTTGGAATGAGACTGGAAGCGAGGTAAAATACACCATTTAAACCAGAAGATAATCGGCCTATACTATAATAGAATATAATATCTAATGTTATAATATAGGAAAGTTATATTAGGAAAATTATAACTTTGTAATCTGAATATTTTCCTTGGTTCCCCGATCTCCTAGTTAATTACAATTAAACGATTAATCAGTTTGATCGCGTGATAATAATTACAGGGAGTTAATTGATAAACATGTCTTCAGTTTAATGGTACCCCAAAGACACGACACCATGTTTATTTGGAAAATGTCTCTTCATTCTGGTAGCCTCCACCATTTCTTGTTGGTTTTGTTATTAGTTCTGGGAGTCGCTGGTGAACTCCGTTGCGCCGCAATTAAGGAATTGCTATGGTTGAAATGTAAGTAATTATCGCTAGCCCCAGTATTTTATTACTGTAATTTCCGGACTATTAAGCGCACCTGAATATAAGCCGCACATGTCTATAAGCCGCAGGTGCCTACCGGTACATTGAAACAAATGAACTTTACACAGGCTTTAACGAAACACGGCTTGTAACAAAAATAAATAGGCTTTAATGAAACACGGCTTGTAATAAAAAATTTGCAGTAAGCTTTAGTTGTCTTTTTGCACTGAGTCAATTCCTCACGCTGCTGGTTCCAACGTCTTATCATCGACTCATTAAGACCAAGCTCCCGTGCAGCAGCTCTATTTCCTTTTCCAACAGCCAGATCAATCGCCTTCAACTTGAAAGCTGCATCATATGCATTTCTCCGTGTCTTTGCCATGATGAGGGTGACAAAATGACTACCGTAATCAGAATGATGGGAAGTTCGATTTAATCTAAACAGTAAACAAAAAGGTTGTTTGACCTTAACCCGTTCGGCAATTTCATTAGTCTAATGAAAGCTTCATGCCGCCAAAAAACTGAGCACGTCACAATGTGTTTTTTTTTGAAAAAAAAAATTGAAAGCGGGAAAAATCCATATATTAGCCGCGTCATTGTTTAAGCCGCGAGGTTCAAAGCCTGGGAAAAAAGTTGCGGCTCATAGTCCGGAATTTACGGTAGATAGGTGGCTTGTACACAATTGTTACCGATGATACTGTATACCAGCCTACTCGTACTACAGAAACGCATTGTATTTTGCCAAGTTCTCTGTGTTAATCCTGTTTTCCCAAATATAGCAGGTAACTTGTCGATGTTGAGTTAAACTGGACAAGCAAATGGTCCAATTGACACACTTATCAAGAGAACATCATTTGGTCATCCCTACTGCCTCTGCTCTAGCGGACTCACTAAACACATGCTTCGTTTGTAAATTGTGGAGTGTTCCCATGGCTATTTCATAAATAACAAAAACAAGAGAATCATGCTGTCTGGTTAATATAAGGAAGGTCAAATAACTTAAACTTTTACCACTGATACTTAAGTATATTTTAGCAATGACATTTACTTAGTATTTTACTGGGTGACTTTTACTTGTCATTTTCTATTAATGTATCTTTACTTTTACTCAAGTATGACAATTGGGTACTTTTTCAACCACTGTTCAAGACATTTAGCACCCAAGACCCAACATTCACTTGGTGGCTTGAAGTAGGAGTGCTGAACTAGGATCTGTTTAGCATTTCTGAGTAGAATTGTTAGGGTTGAACTGGCTATTTGTATGCATAACCTTTATAATATACCGGGGAAGCTATGCTACAATATTAAGTATATAAACTACGGATAAATCAACTGCTGAAGACAGGAAGAACGACACCCGGCGACAGGACGTGCGTCACTAGCTGGGACCAGCCTGCACGCCGACGATAGGAGGAGCAAGTTTAAACCACGCTCCTCCTCCCTCTGACAGGCCAGCATTGAGCGGGAACTATCTCTGTCAGAGTATAAAAGAGAGAACAATAGAATGTGACGCCCTCTTTCCTGTCTGCCCTGCGAGGTGTCACAGAGAGACCGTATACGAACGACATATTTACCATACACGTGTTTGCATTAATTAAAGTACAGCTAAATCAGAAGATACTATGTGCTGACTATTTTGTTCTGATACCAGAAACGAATTGACGCAACTTTAACAGAATGAATAACATTACTTTGACGTGGTGGGGGGGACTGATTCCAGTTCAGAATTCTTAGCCTGAAACATTTCATAAATGCATACAGAGGAGCATTATTCTACGATCAGCTTTGCCTAGATCATACTGAATCAGTTGTCTCTGGAATAAGATTATATGGACAGGGGTGGGTTTGATCAGAGATCAGCACTCCTGCTCAACACCAGTTGCTGTAACCTAACATTTTATAATCCAATTTCCCTTGCTGTCTCATGTCCTTCCGGAACCCCGCCTCAACATTGTTCTGTCAAGGCATCAAAAGCAAGTTGGCATGCTCTTGCAAGGATTTTAACGCACAACCTCTCGTTTGGGAATTCACCACTATAACAACTACAACTATTTCTAAACTAAACATGTTTCTTCAGGGGGACCAAGATTAGGAACGCCTTTGGTCTACAAAGCATGCCCCCAGGTAAAAGTACGTTTTTGCAGAGAAGGGTTGTATTGTTACTCCACAACATATGTTATCACAACTCTATTGAAAGGACATTCGAAACAATGTCACTTCATTCTTGCTATTTGATAGGAACTAGCCCCTGTCCCACTACATACTTCAAGTTTGCTCTTTCAGGCCCACAAAGGCAACAAGAAAAATTTTGCCCCATTAACTGCTCCTCTGGGATTAAAACTCGCATACCCTCGTTTGGAGATAACCACTACTCTACCGGTCAGACAGAGTTAATACTGAGCATTTGGATGTATTGAGACTCCTTCCCTTTTTTCACATGCTAGTACCTTACAGTCATGGCCAAAAGGTTTGAATGACACAAATATTAATTTTCACAAAGTCTGCTGCCTCAGTTTGTATGATGGCAATTTGCATATACTCCAGAATGTTATGAAGAGTGATCAGATGAATTGCAATTAATTACAAAGTCCCTCTTTGCCATGCAAATGAACTGAATCCCCCCAAAAAATGTCCACTGCATTTCAGCCCTGCCACAAAAGGACCAGCTGACATGTCAGTGATTCTCTCATTAACACAGGTGTGAGTGTTGACGAGGACAAGGCTGGTTGAGTTCAAATAACAAACTGGAAGCTTCAAAAGGAGGGTGGTGCTTGGAATCATTGTTCTTCCTCTGTCAACCATGGTTACCTGCAAGGAAACACATGCCGTCATCATTGCTTTGCACAAAAAGGGCTTCACAGGCAGGGATATTGCTGCCAGTAAGATTGCACCTAAATCAACCATTTATCGGCTCATCAAGAACTTCAAGGAGAGCGGTTCAATTGTTGTGAAGAAGACTTCAGGGCGCCCAAGAAAGTCTAGCAAGCGCCAGGACCGTCTCCTAAAGTTGATTCAGCTGCGGGATCGGGGCACCACCAGTACAGAGCTTGCTCAGGAATGGCAGCAGGCAGGTGTGAGTGCATCTGCACGCACAGTGAGGCAAAGACTTTTGGAGGATGGCCTGGTGTCAAGAAGGGCAGCAAAGAAGCCACTTCTCCAGGAAAAACATCAGGGACAGACTGATATTCTGCAAAAGGTACAAGGATTGGACTGCTGAGGACTGGGGTAAAGTCATTTTCTCTGATGAATCCCCTTTCCGATTGTTTGGGGGATCCGGAAAAAAGCGTGTCCGGAGAAGACAAGGTGAGTGCTACCATCAGTCCTGTGTCATGCCAACAGTAAAGCATCCTGAGACCATTCATGTGTGGGGTTGCTTCTCAGCCAAGGGAGTGGGCTCACTCACAATTTTGCCTAAGAACACAGCCATGAATAAAGAATGGTACCAACACATCCTCTGAGAGCAAGTTCTCCCAACCATCCAGGAACAGTTTGGTGACGAACAATGCCTTTTCCAGCATGATGGAGCACCTTGCCATAAGGCAAATTGATAACTAAATGGCTTGGGGAACAAAACATCGATATTTTGGGACCATGGCCAGGAAACTCCCCAGACCATAATCCCATTGAGAACTTGTGGTCAATCCTCAAGAGGCGGGTGGACAAACAAAAACCCACAAATTCTGACAAACTCCAAGCATTGATTATGCAAGAAGGGGCTGCCATCAGTCAGAATGTGGCCCAGAAGTTAATTGACAGCATGCCAGGGCGGATTGCAGAAGTCTTGAAAAAGAAGGGTCAACACAGCAAATATTGACTCTTTGCATCAACTTCATGTAATTGTCAATAAAAGCCTTTGGCACTTATAAAATGCTTGTAATTATACTTCAGTATTCCATAGTAACATCTGACAAAAATATCTAAAGACACTGAAGCAGCAAACTTTGTGGAAATTAATATTTGTGTCATTCTCAAAACTTTTGGCCACGACCGTACAGCCTTATTCTAAAATCGATTACATTTAAATGTTCCCTCAATCAACACACAATACCCTATAATAACAAAGTGAAAATCAGGTTTATACATTTTAGCAAATTCATTACAAATAAAAAACAGAAATACATTATTTACTTATTTACTTTGCTATGAGACTCAAGTTGGTGCATCCTGTTTCCATTTATCATCCTAGAGCTGATCATCCAACAACTTGATTGGACTATACCTATGCAATTGATTTTACATGATTTGGAAAGGCTACCCTCTGTAGCACCTTATGGTCATATGCCCAGCAGTTGCCATAACAGGCGGTTATACAACCTCTCAGGATGCTCTCGATGGTGCAGTTGTAGAACTTTTTGAGGATCTGGGGACCCATGCTAAATATTGTCAGTCTCCTGAGGGGGAAAGGTTTTGTCGTGCCCTCTTCACAACTGTGATGGTGTGTTTCAACCATGATAGTTCGTTGGTGATGTGGACACCAAGGAAGTTGGAACTCTCGACTCGCTCCACTTCAGCCCCGTCAGTGTTAATGGGGGCCTGTTCGGTCTTCTGTGTCTTGCTCACATTCAGCCCCTTTGTCTTGCTCACATTGAGGTTGTTGTCATCAGGCCAGGAAGTCCTGAGGCATGGTTCCAGGGCTCAGGTTCTCTGGGAGGAGAGGGAGAGAGAGAATTAGAGGGTGCATGAGACAGGAGAAATACTCCAGATATAACAGATTGACCCTAGCCCTCGGACACAAACTATTGCAGCATAAATACTGGAGGCTGAGATACAAGGGGTAGGGAGACACTGTGGCCCCTTCCGACAATCCCCCCAGACAGGGCCAACATACCATCTAGTTGTAATTAGTTTACACCTCTGGACATTATATCGATTCGACACAGTATCAACGCAATAGTAGCCTTGGTGTGCAGGGTGGGCACATCCACTGTAAGGCAGGATTATCTCTGTGCTGATGATAAATGGTGATGGATACCCCAGCACAGGAGGTGTGGTACCAACTGGAGCATGTGGAGCACTCCATCTGTGAAAGTAAATGTCAATGAGGCCATTGATTCCATTATGTGATAGCTCAACAATCCACAATTGAGTTGTTTAACTAGCCATTTCTATTACAGTTTTGGTGAAATCATTGACCAACAATCCACGCAAGAGATGATTTGGCCATGAATGTGGCAAAGAGGGGAGATTGACAGTTTGGTGAAGAAATTATAATTAGCATTTGTTGGCAGTGGCTAGTTAAAAACCCTGAAGATTGAAGTCACCTTGCAAAGAATTCATTCCCCTTGGCGTTTTTCCTATTTTGTTGCATTACAACCTGTAATTTAAATGGATTTTATTTGGATTTCATGTAATGGACATACACAAAATAGTCCAAATTGGTGAAGTGAAATGAAAAAAATTACATTTCCAAAAATTCCAAATGGGAAAGTGGTGCGTGCATATGTATTCACCCCCTTTGCGATGAAGCCCCTAAATAAGATCTGGTGGAACCAATTACCTTCAGAAGTCACATAATTAGTTAAATAAAGTCCACCTGTGTGCAATCTAAGTGTCACGTGATCTGTCACATGATCTCAGTATATATACACCTGTTCTGAAAGGCCCCAGAGTCTGCAACACTACTAAGCAAGGGGCACCATGAAGACCAAAGAGCTTTCCAAACAGGTCAGGGACAAAGATGTGGAGAAGTAAAGATCAGGGTTCGGTTATAAAAATATATCCGAGACTTTGAACATCCCACGGAGCACCATTAAATCCATTATTAAAAAATTGAAAGAATATGGCACCACAACAAATCTGCCAAGAGAGGGCCGCCCACCAAAATTCACAGACCAAGCAAGGAGGGCATTAATCAGAGAGGCAACAAAGAGACCAAAGATAACCTTGAAGGAGCTGCAAAGCTCCACAGCAGAGATTGGAGTATCTGTCCATAGGACCACTTTAAGCCGTACACTCCACAGAGCTGAGCATTACGGACGAGTGGCCAGAAAAAAAGCCATTGCTTAAAGAAAAAAATAAGCAAACACATTTAGTGTTTGCCAAAAGGCATGTGGGAGACTCCCCAAACATATGTCCCGTGTGGCTCAGTTGGTAGAGCATGGTGTTTGCAACGCCAGGGTTGTGGGTTAGTACGGGGGGAAAAAAATGTTTTATGAAATGTATGCATTCACTACTGTAAGTTGCTCTGGATAAGAGCTTCTGCTAAATGACTAAAAATGTGGATGTAAAAATATGGAAGAAGGTACTCTGGTCAGATGAGACTAAAATTGAGCATTTTGGCCATCAAGGAAAACGCTATGTCTGTCGCAAAACCCAACACCTCTCATCACCCCCACAGTGAAGCATGGTGGTGGCAGCATCTGTGGCTCAGTTGGTACAAACTGTGGCTCAGTTGGTAGAGCATGGTGTTTGCAACGCCAGCATGGTGTGTGCAACGCCAGGGTTGTGGGTTCGATTCCCACGGGGGGCCAGTACATCAAAAAAAAAAATTAAATGCATGAAATGTATACTGTAAGTCGCTCTGGATAAGAGCGTCTGCTAAATGACTAAAATGTAAATGTAATGCTGTGGGGATGTTTTTCATTGGCAGGGACTGGGAAACTGGTCAGAATTGAAAGAATGATGGATGGTGCTAAATACAGGGAAATTCTTGAGGGAAACCGGTTTCAGTCTTCCAGAGATTTGAGACTGGGACGGAGGTTCACCTTCCAGCTGGACAATGACCCTAAGCATACTGCTAAAGCAACATTTGGGTGGTTTAAGAGGAAGCATTTAAATGTCTTGGAATGGCCTAGTCAAAGCCCAGACCTCAATCCAATTGAGAATCTGTGGTATGACTTAAAGATTGCTGTACACAAGCAGAACCCATCCAACTTGAAGGCGCTGGAGCAGTTTTGCCTTGAAGAACGGGCAAAAATCCCAGTGGCTAGATGTGCCAAGCTTATAGAGACATACCCCAAGAGACTTGCAACTGTAATTGCTGCAAAAGGTGACTCAAAGTATTGACTTTGGGGGGTGAATAGTTATGCACGCTCAAGTTTTCAGTTTTTTTGTCTTATTTCTTGTTTGTTACACAATAAAAAATATTTTGCATCTTCAGTGGTAGGCATGTTGTGTAAATCAAATGATACAAACCCCCAAAAATCCATTTTAATTCCAGGTTGTAAGGCAACAAAATAGGAAAAATGACAAGGGTGGTGAATACTTTCGCAAGCAACTGTACCTGCTTTAAATGTCAGAAAATGTTTTAATGAGTGAAATTACTGAGCCATCCCTTTAAGGTTATAAACATATAATTACTACAATACTCAACACCCCTCAGACCACAGTAATAGACAGATCATAGTAATTGCCTGCACTCCGGCCATTGTTCAGAGAGCATGGACATGTTTGGGCCCTGTTCAAACATTGAAAGGTCAAATTTTTTATGGAATTGTCATGTCAACTGTGTGACAAGAAGTTGGCATGCTAAATGACGGGCACTCAGGCTTTCCTGTCAAGTTCTGAAAGAAAAAAGGAAACGTCAGCTATATTACCTAATGCCTTAGGATGATATACTATATACAGTTCTTGCCAAATATGGTCACCCTTACAATTATCTTAAATAATTGCCCATTTATTCTAAAAGAAGATGAAAAATAATGTTTAGGTGGGTTTAAGAAGTTCAGTCGGGCTTTGCGTCTCTTTCAGCAGTGGGGTCTTTCTATGTTTGCCAACAACCAAATTAATAATTCTAACAAAATAACAACCTCCCTACATCAAACATGGGGGAAGTTATGTTAGGTTATAGGCTACTCAGGATTTATAATGTGGTCTGTCAGCTACTTTCACCTCCATGTAGGCTAAAACTACAAAATGTTGCCAACCTCAAACATGGCAGGTAAAACAATAGTGCTATCAAACACTATTAATAGTCTATTAAAGTGGGGCCAGGACAATGTAGCAACAGTAAATGAGATAAGCCAGCAGTGACTTGGCTTGGCTGCTGGGCTGTAGCTGTCACGGGTGTCGTAGGGTTTAGACCAAAACGCAGCGGGAAAATGTATACTCATCTTCAATGAAGGAAAAACAAAACGTATACAAAAAACACGACGACAAAGAACAGGCCAGTAAGGCACAAAGCTATACACAGCAACAATCTCCCACAAAAATCCCATGACAAACACACACCTAAATATAGGACCTTCAATCAGAGGCAACGATAGACAGCTGCCTCCAATTGAAGGCCCCAATCCCCATTACCAAAACATAGAAATACAAACACCTAGACAGAACATAGAACAAACTAACATAGAACGCTAACCAAAACCCTGGACTAATAAATCAAATACCCCTCTACATGAACACAAACACACCCTGAACCACATAAAACAAATACCCCCTGCCACGTCCTGACCAAACTATAATAACAAATAACCCTATTACTGGTCAGGATGTGACAGTAGCACCTTATTTCCCATCACATGGTAATGACACAAGGAGCAGTTTATGATGTAGACTAGGCTACAATCCTTCAACTTTACAACGTCAGATTTTTTAAAAGTGATAGAAAATATCACCTTTGTCCAGGATCTCTTTTGCCACCTCCATTCTGGCCACACCTGCATTGGGACAGTTGGGTCACTTAGTGCCTTCTCCCTCTGCATGAACTCTCTGGCAGGTAGTACATAAACAGATGATGGGATAAACCATGTCTACCATCTATAGAGCCATTGGGAAATATAAAATAATGTGAAAGCAGGCCTCCAACTGCCTTGTCATCTTAACAATAGTAATCAGCTGATTCATTGTGATAGTCTTACACGTTGGAAAACCTTTTTTGCTTGACTGTAAACAAGCCATCATGAAAACAAGCCAGCACACTGGTGATATTGAAGCTCCACTGATTTGACGATATTACACCAATATTTCATATAGAGTTTGTCACATAGCAACCAGGTTCTCCATTGACCTGGGTCATATTCATTAGTGCACACCATAGCACATCGGTTACCAACAGATTTTTTTGTTCTCCTTGAACACGTGCACATGGGTCCCTTCCGGTTTCAGGCCATTTTCTTAGGTGTGCAGATGACAGGTGTGAAATTTAGACTAATTTGTTATGCTAATCTAATCCTTTCAATTGAATGACTTCGGCTAAACCCTCAGAAAAATCTATGCATTGAACATTGCGAGCATTTGCTTTTGATCCACTTTTGAGTGACCTACCCTTAAAGGTTACCCACAGATTTCTAACATAACACATTTGCCTTGGCCTACTGAATTATCCTTGGAACTAATAAGCATATGAACTCACCAGCAGCACATAAACGCCACAATTGTAGCTGTCTCTTTGCTTGGTGTGTGGTATTGTTGTAGCCAGCCAGGGAACATTGCTGAACACAGATTGTGTGCCGGTTCTGTGGGTTCGTTCCTCAAACCAGTATCTGTTTGGGGAGGAAAACAGGAATGGTTTATACATAGGCTATGACATTCTCTCCTCACTTTTATAGCTCCAACAACATTCATACATCTGCATAGTGTCGCATAACACATGAATGGCTGCTCAGGATTGAGACGGCATGCTTGAACGGAAATCAATAATGCTTCACAATTATCTCTTCATAGCCTACAACATTTATAACCTGAATACATAGGCTAACTAAGTCATGAATATGCAACTGGACTATAAATGTAACAATTGTCTCAACATTGACAGGTCAACTTAACTTGCCATTATGAATAGTATGCCAGATATTGGAGAAATGGTTGAAGAAACTTTTTGCCAGACCATACAATAGATGTACCCAGTGGTGGAAAAAGAACCCAATTGTCATACTTGAGTACAAGTAAAGATACGTTAATAGAAAATGACTGAAGTAAAAGTGAAAGTCACCCAGTAAAATACTACTTGAGTAAAAGTCTAAAAGTGTTTGGTTTTAAGTATATTTAAGTAGCAAAAGCAAATGTAATAGGAACAAATATACTTAAGTAACAAATGTAAAAGTTTAAGGATAAATCAATTCAAATTCCTTAGATTAAGCAAACCAGAAGGAAATTCTATTCTTGTTTTTTGAATTTACAGATAGCCAGAAGCACATTCAAATACTCAAATTTACAAACAAAGCATTTATGTGTAGTGAGTCCCCCAGATCAGAGGCAGTAGGGATGACCAGGGATGTTCTCTTGATAAGTGCATGAACGCTAACATTTTCCTGTCCTGCTAAGCATTCAAAATGTAACCACTACTTTAGAGTGTCAAGGAAAATGTATGGAGTAAAAACTATATTATTTTCCTCAGGAATGTTGTAAAGTAAAACTAAAAGTTGTCAAAAAATATAAATAGTAAAGTCAAGTACAAATACCCCAAAAAACGACTTTCAAATATTTTTACACAACTGGATTTACCATACCTGTAACAGCTCTCGTTGGTGGTAGAAGTGGACCAAGGCGCAGCGTGGTAAGTGTTCATGATACTTTTATTCATAAAAACACTTCAACAAAATATCAAAGTAACAAAACAAAAGCGCACAGTTCTGTCAGGCACAGATACTAAACAGAAAACAAGATCCCACAAACTCAGGTGGAAAACAGGCTGCCTAAGTATGATTCCCAGTCAGAGACAACGATAGACAGCTGCCTCTGATTGGGAACCACACTCGGCCCAAAACCAAAGAAACAGAAAACATAGAATGTCCCAACCGTGTCACACCCTGATCTAACCAAACATAGAGAATAACAAGGATCTCTAAGGTCAGGGCGTGACCATACCTGATGTGCTTGACCAGGTTCTCACGTTCTCCGCATTAGGGGAACCAGTAGGGTCCAGGACAATAGCAGAGTGGGTCCTGTGATTAACATGCAAACGTAAGCGGTAATACCAAGTCAGTATATCAAAATGGCCTCAATCATAACATATTCAAGTATAGTACTGTCCAATCTCTCACTAAATGGTCCATCTTGTGCAGCTTTCCAAGAGTATCCAGTGGTAGTTTGCCACGTTGCAAGCTCCAATCAAGCAACTGTGCTGCTCCAGACTGGTCTACAGGAAGAGGAATGAAGATACATTTATATGGTGTTGCAGGCCATCTTTTGTCAGGAAGGTGGCAGCTCTCCACACATTGACCCCTCTAGCCATGACACAAAAACAACTCTGCAGACTTGCATTTACCTTTGACAAGGTGCTCTTGCGCATCACCACCTTATCCCCATGCAGGATATTCTCTGCCAGAAGGTGATCCACAATAAAAACATCCCTCTCCAGTTGAAGGTCAATCCTCTTCAGTTGGAGGTAGAAGTCAATTACCTTAAGCAGAATGGCATATGGCTGGTCAAAGTTGACATGATTCCCAGGCAATACAGTCTAAATGTACTTTTTACCAACTGCACCCATGGAAATGTCATACAATTCAACCATAACATGTAGACGACCTGAACATACCTCCCGACTAAGCCACTCGTGGCTTCAACGTAAGGAAGTCATGGAGGTGCAGGATGGCAACGGATCCCTCCAACAAAATCCTTGCGGTTGCCTTGTCCACGCTATCCAACGACATTTCCCACAGTTTCTTTACCTATACAAACCGATTATGGTCATAAAAATGGTGTCCAAACTGCCTGACTGTACAGATGCGATCAACATGCAGTAGGAAAACATGCAGAATGTAACCAAAACATTCCCATTCCACTTACTCTATTCTCCAATGCGACATCCCTGCTGGGGTGTTTCTCAGACAGAGACTGTTGGAACGGAAATGGCGCCACACCAAACTGGAAGTCTTCCGACTAGCTTGGAAAGACAGTACCGTGCAGTATCGAAGAGCCCTCACTGCTGCTCGATCATCCTATTTGTCCAGCCTAATTGAGGAAAATAAGAACAATCCGAAATGTATTTTTGATACTGTCGCAAAGTTAACTAAAAAGCAGCATTCCCCAAGAGAGGATGGCTTTCACTTCAGCAGTAATAAATTAATGAACTTCTTTGAGGGAAAGATCATGATCATTAGAAAGCAAATTATGGACTCCTCTTTAAATCTGCGTATTCCCCCAAAGCTCAGTTGTCCTGAGTCTAACATCAAGGGACCTAGACTCAGGACCTAGGATCAAGGGAGACACTCAAGTGAATTAGTACTATATCTCTTGACACAATGATGAAAATAATCATGGCCTCTGTCAGATGTTGCTAGGAGTGGTGGTAGGAGTCAGGCGCAGAGAGCAGAGCTAAGGAACTTTGTGTTTATTTAAATAAAAACACAACACGATCGACGCCAACACAAACGGCGTGGGAAAAATGCAACGTGCCCAGAACAGGTGCACAGCATGCATACAATATTACAGCAGTAAATCGCCAGCACATCCAACTACAAAAACACAACCTGACGCTAAATAATCCTGCACAAAACTGGGCGGGCTAACCAGGCTTAAATAACCAAAATCAAAAGACCCAAATGAGGAACAGGTGCAAACAATAAGACATACCAAACAAAAAGGAAAAAGGGATCAGCGGCGGCTAGTAGGTCGGTGACGACGACCGCCGAGCGCCGCCCGAGCAGGCAGGGGAGCCACCTTCGGTGGGATTCGTGACAGCCTCTAAACCTTCAAGCTGCATACTGGACACTATTCCAACTAAACTACTGAAAGAGCTGCTTCCTGTGCTTGGCCCTCCTATGTTGAACATAATAAACGGCTCTCTATCCACCGGATGTGTACCGAACTTACTAAAAGTGGCAGTAATAAAGCCTCTCTTGAAAAAGCCAAACCTTGACCCAGAAAATATAAAGAACTATCGGCCTATATCGAATCTCCCATTCCTCTCAAAAAATTTGAAAAAGCTGTTGTGCAGCAACTCACTGCCTTCCTGAAGACAAACAATGTATACGAAATGCTTCAGTCTGGTTTTAGACCCCATCATAGCACTGAGACTGCACTTGTGAAGGTGGTAAATTACCTTTTAATGGCATCAGACCGAGGCTCTGCCTCTGTCCTCGTGCTCCTAGACCTTAGTGCTGCTTTTGATACCATCGATCACCACATTCTTTTGGAGAGATTGGAAACCCAGATTGATCTACACGGACAAGTTCTGGCCTGGTTTAGATCTTATCTGTCAGAAAGATATCTGTTTGTCTCTCTAAATGTCGGTGTTCTTTAAGGTTCCGTTTTAGGACCACTATTGTTTTCACTATATATTTTACCTCTTGGGGATGTCATTCGAAAACATAATGTTAACTTTCACTGCTATGTGGATGACACACAGCTGTACATTTCAATGAAACATGGTGAAGCCCCAAAATTGCCCTCGCTGGAAGCCTGTTTCAGACATAAGGAAGTGGATGGCTGCAAACTTTCTACTTTTAAATTCGGACAAAACAGAGGTGCTTGTTCTAGGTCCCAAGAAACAAAGAGATCTTCTGTTGAATCTGACAAATAATCTTGATGGTTGTACAGTCGCCTCAAATAAAACTGTGAAGGACCTCGGCGTTACTCTGGACCCTGATCTCTCTTTTGACGAACATATCAAGATTGTTTCAAAGACAGCTTTTTTCCATCTGTGTAACATTGCAAAGATCAGAAATGTTCTGTCCAAAATTGATGCAGAAAAATTAATCCATGCTTTTGTTACTTCTAGGTTACACTACTGCAATGCTCTACTTTCCGGCTACCCGGATAAAGCACTAAATAAACTTCAGTTAGTGCTAAATACGGCTGCTAGAATCCTGACTAGAACCCCAAAATTTGATCATATTACTCCAGTGCTAGCCTCCCTACGCTGGCTTCCTGTTAAGGCAAGGCTGATTTCAAGGTTTTACTGCTAACCTACAAAGCATTACATGGGCTTGCTCCTACCTATCTTTCTGATTTGGTCCTGGCGTACATACCTACACGTACGCTACGGTCACAAGACGCAGGCCTCCTAATTGTCCCTAGAATTTCTAAGCAAACAGCTGGAGGCAGGGCTTCCTCCTATAGAGCTCCATTTTTATGGAAGGGTCTGCCTACCCATGTGAGACACGCAGACTCGGTCTCAACCTTTAAGTCTTTATTGAAGACTCATCTCTTCAGTAGGTCCAATGATTGAGTGTAGTCTGGCCCAGGAGTGTGAAGGTGAACGGAAAGGCACTGGAGCAACGAACCGCCCTTGCTGTCTCTGCCTAGCCGGTTCCCCTCTCTCCACTGGGATTCTCTGCCTCTAACCCTATTACAGGGGCCGAGTCACTGGCTTACTGATGCTCTTCCATACTGTCCCTAGGAGGGGTGCGTCACTTGAGTGGGTTGAGTCACTGACGTGGTCTTCCTGTCTGGGTTGTGCCCCCCCTTGGGTTGTGCCGTGGCGGAGATCTTTGTGGGCTATACTCGGCCTTGTCTCAGGATGGTAAGTTGGTGTTTGAAGATATCCCTCTAGGGGTGTGGGGGCTGTGCTTTGGCAAAGTGGGTGGGGTTATATCCTGCCTGTTTGGCCCTGTCTGGGGGTATCATCGAATGGGGCCACAGTGTCTCCTGACTCCTCCTGTCTCAGCCTCCAGTATTTATGCTGCAGTAGTTTATGTGTCGGGGGCTAGGGTCAGTCTGTTATATCTGGAGTCTTTCTCCTGTCTTATCCGGTGTCCTGTGTGAATTTAACCTCTCTAGGGTAGGGGGCAGTATTTGCACGGCCGGATAAAAAACGTACCCGATTTAATCTGGTTATTACTACTGCCCAGAAACTAGAATATGCATATAATTATTGGCTTTGGATAGAAAACACCCTAAAGTTTCTAAAACTGTTTGAATGGTGTCTGTGAGTATAACAGAACTCATATGGCAGGCAAAAACCTGAGAAGATTCCTTACAGGAAGTGGCCTGTCTGACCATTTCTTGGGCTTCTACACTCTCTTTATTGAAAACTGAGGATCTCTGCTGTAACGTGACACTTCCTACGGCTCCCATAGGCTCTCAGAATTTGGCAAACCGGTGAATGATGTCTTTGCAGGCCCTGGCTGAAAAACAGTAGCGCATTTGGATAATGGTCGATCAGAGAACAATGAGACTGAGGCGCGTGCACGAGGCGACACCATGTTTTTATTTTTTCGTCTTTGAACTAAAACAGGGTTTCCCGGTCGGAATATTATCGCTTTTTTTATGAGTAAAATCGCATAAAAAATGATTTTAAACAGCGGTTGACATGCTTCGAAGTACGGTAATGGAATATTTAGAATTTCTTTGTCACGAAACGCGTCGGGCGCGTCACCCTTTGTCACCCTTCGGATAGTGTCTTGAACGCACGAACAAAACAGAGGATATTTGAACATAACTATGGATTATTTTGAACCAAACCAACATTTGTTATTGAAGTAGAAGTCCTGGGAGTGCATTCTGACGAAGAACAGCAAAGGTAATCAAATTTTTCTAATAGTAAATCGGAGTTTGGTGAGGGCCAGACTTGGTGGGTGTCTAAATAGCTAGCCCGTGATGGCTGGCTATCTACTCAGAATATTGCAAAATGTGCTTTTGCCAAAAAGCTATTTTAAAATCGGACATAGCGATTGCATAAAGGAGTTTTGTATCTATAATTCTTAAAATAATTGTTATGTTTTTTGTGAACGTTTATCGTGAGTAATTTAGTAAATTCACCGAAGTTTGCGGTGGGTATGCTAGTTCTGAACGTCACATGCTAATGTGAAAAGCTGGTTTTTGATATAAATATGAACTTGATTGAACAAAACATGCATGTATTGTATAACATAATGTTGTAGGATTGTCATCTGATGAAGATCATCAAAGGTTAGTGCTGCATTTAGCTGTGGTTTAGGTGTATGTGACATTATATGCTAGCTTGAAAAATGGGTGTCTGATTATTTCTGGCTGGGTACTCTGCTGACATAATCTAATGTTTTGCTTTCGTTGTAAAGCCTTTTTGAAATCGGACAGTGTGATTAGATTAACGAGAGTCTTGTCTTTAAAATGGCGTAAAATAGTCATATGTTTGAGAAATTGAAGTAATAGCATTTCTAAGGTATTTGAATAACGCGCCACGGGATTCCACTGGCTGTTGAGTAGGTGGGACGATTTCGTCCCACATACCCTAGAGAGGTTAAGTATGCTCTCTCTAATTCTCTCTTTCTTTCTAGCTTTCTTTCTTTCTCGGAGGACCTGAGCCCTAGGACCATGCCTCAGGACTACCTGGCATGACTACTTGTTGTCCCCAGTCCATCTGGCCGTGCTGCTGCTCCAGTTTCAACTGTTCTGCCTGCGGCTATGGAACCCTGACCTGCTCACTGTGATTACTATTATTTGACCATGCTGGTCATTTATGAACATTTGAACATCTTGGCCATGTTCTGTTATAATCTCCACCCGGCACAGCCAGAAGAGGACTGGCCACCCCTCATAGCCTGGTTCCTCTCTAGGTTTCTTCCTAGGTTTTTGGCCTTTCTAGGGAGTTTTTCCAAGCCACCGTGCTTCTACACCTGCATTGCTTGATGTTTGGGGTTTTAGGCTGGGTTTCTGTACAGCACTTTGATATATCAGCTGATGTAAGAAGGGCTATATAAATACATTTAATTTGATTTGAGTTGGTCACCCTATTGAATAATGGTGACAGTTCAGTTTGGGACAGACCTGCATTTTGTGTTCATGGATATACATAAAACCCATGAGGACCACATGGCTTAGTGAAATTGTCAACATTTTGTGACATTCCCAAAGAAGATAAAAATCTGTTGCTCAACGGTTGATTGTTCTTCCTGGCGTTTGGCGGTCGTCTGGACATGCTCCTTGGTGGCACACTTATGGCCATAGCGTTTTGCACCCAGATGCCTTCTCCTTAGCTTTATTGGCATAGGACTGTCCACACTTGCGCCAATGGAATGATTGGGTGCTTGGCACTGAAGGGGTTTTAAACCAAGGCCTCATACCTTTTAAAGGGTTAATAAATTGTGTTATGATAAACTGTAAGGTCTCCTCTTCTAGGAGACCTCTGCGTGTGTGTTAACACCTGTTTTGAGTGTTGTGCCCTTCAGACACTATCAGAAGGCGGAAACCGCCTAAGCTCATACTCCTCCTGTCTGGGTCCCACCGTGGCTATCTGAGGTTCTGAGAATACGACTGGTTTTCCGAGAACACAAGGCTGCCTCAGGCCTGATGAAAACAGCCACCTGTCAGAAGATGCTTAGATTCGTTCACCTTGTTATGACCCTACACTTGTGATGAAAGGTCAAGTTTCGGTCAAACCCACTTCTGAGCGTTTAATTGCTCGTAAGATGGTTGCTGCTGTCAGGGGGAGGTTAGATTTATTAAAATGTTGTTGCCAGGGAAAGTTACGTAAGGGGGACTGGGGAGGCTATATAAGTTACAGGATGTCTTAGACACTTTGCGGAACCTGGGGAGAGCTATCATATACTGTACTCTGTACCAACTTCTGCCTACAATTGTATTACTTAAGGAGAATTTTAATACTTAAACAAAGAGTCTGTGTTTCCTTTCCATTACTAATATATGTCTGATAATTATATAGACCTGATCATCTGTTGAAGAAATTGACCAACAGCACCAGGAGGATTCGTCCTTTTGCCACAGTCATCCTGGCCAAGGCCTCCGCTCCAGTTTCAACCTCTTCCTGTGCCACACAGGCCTGCATGCCTTCAGCAAAGGACACCATGTGATCCTACGACATGTGCTAAGCAAAACTGTCGCTGGGCATTCGCCTGGAAAATTGCTCATGGCACTCAGAGGTCAGGTGGAAATTCCCTAGGTTACAGTAGCCCCGCAGCAGTTCCCTCAAGGCATTGGTTTGGAGTTGGTAGAGTAGTTAAACCAATTTATCTACTCTGACATTTTTCCATCCAACCTTTGACTTGAGGACAGCATTTAAGCTCTCTGAGCAGTGTCAGGGAAAAATTACATACTTACCTAATTTGTTTGATATTAATAGTAAACAGTTATATACAGTGAGCACCATAATTCATTGGACAGTGACCATTTTTTGTTATTTTGGTTCTGCACTCTAGCACTTTGAGTTTGAAAGAATACAATGACGATGAGGGTGAAGTGCAGACTCAGCTTTAATTTTAGGGTATTTTCATACATATCGGATGAACCGTTTAGAAATGACAGCACCTTTTGTACATGGTCCCGCCATTTTAAGGTACTACAAGTATTTGTTGAATTGGCTTCACAGATGTGTGTCGTTAGGCAGGTGTATTACTTTGTGTCGTTAGTGAATGCAGGAGAGCTGTTGATGAATAGTATTGATTCTAGACTTTGCTATTGCCTTTGGAGGTTGATGTTGGGGTGTGACAACATGAGGAAGACAGCAGTGTTGATGCAAATGAAGCTGGCCGTCATAAGGCTCAGAAAGGAAAATCAATCAATCAGGAACATTGCAAAAATCATGGGCATGCCCAAGTCAACAGTTTGGTTCATCATTAACAAGAAAAAAACAACAGGTGAACTCAATTATGTCAAAAGACCTGGTAGACTGAAGAAGACCACTGTAGTGGATGACCGGAGAATACTCTCTATGGTGAAGAAAATCCCCCTGACAACAGACCAACAGATCAAAAACACTCTCCTGGATGCAGGTGTAAATGTGTCAAAGTCTACCATACGTAGAAGACTACACCAGCAGGACTACAGAGTGTACACTACAAGATGCAAACAACTGATAAGCCTGAAGAACAGAAAGGCGAGATTACAGTTTACTAAAAAAGCACCTAAAAGAGCCCCAAGAGTTCTGGTAAAAAGTATTGTGGACAGATGAGACAAAGATTAACATGTACCAGAGTGATGGAAAGAGGAAAGTGTGGAGAAAAAAAAGACATGCCCATGATCCAAAGCATACCACCTCATCCGTAAAACATGGTGGAGGGGGTGTTATGGCTTGGGACTGTATGGCTGCCAGTGGAACAGGCTCACTTGTCTTCATCGATGATGTGACTGCAGACAGAAGTAGAACAATGAACTCTGAAGTCTACAGAAATATTTTATCTGCTCAGATAAAACCAAATGCCTCCAAACTCATTGGACGGCACTTCATCATGCAACAAGACAATGACCCTAAACATACTGCTAGAGCAACAAAGGGGTTTTTGATGGCCAAAAAGTGGAAAATCCTTGACTGGCCGAGTCAATCACCGGATCTGAATCCAATTGAACATGCATTTTACATGCTGAAGAGGAGACTGAAGGCAATAAAACCCCAAAACAAGCAGGAACTGAAGATGGCTGCAGTACAGGCCTGGCAGAGCATCACCAGGGAAGATACCCAGTGTCTGGTGATGTCGATGCATTGCAGACTTCAAGCAGTCATTGCATGCAAAGGATATGCGACCAACTATTAACAATGATTACTTTATTCTACATTATTTTAAACTGTCCAATGTTTTTTGATGTCCGAAAATGGCAGGGACTATGTACAAAAGCTTCTATAATTTCTTAACGGTTCATCCAATATGTATGAAAATACCCTAAAATTAAAGCTGACAGTCTGCACTTCACCCTCATTGTCATTGTATCATTTCAAAGTCAAAGTGCTAGAGTGCAGAACCAAAATAACAAAAAAATGATCACTGTCCAATGAATAATGGTGCTCACTGTATTTAACTAAGAGTGTTTTATTTCACTGTAGAGCCCTCAGTCCCGCTCAACATGCCTTAGATAGCTCTTTTGTCCCACCCCCCCACACATGCGGAGACCTCACCTGGCTTAACTGGGGCCTCCAGAGACAAAGCCTCTCTCATCGTCACTCAATGCCTAGGTTTACCTTCACTGTACTCACATCCTACCATACCCTTGTCTGTACATTATGCCCTGAATCTATTCTACCACGCCCAGAAATCTGCTCCTTTTATTCTCTGTTCCCAACGCACTAGACGACCATTTCTTATAGCCTTTAGCCGTACCCTTATCCTACTCTGTTCCTCTGGTGATGTAGAGGTTAACCCAGCCCCTGTAGCCCCCAGTACCACACCTATTTCCCAGGCGCTCTCATTTGTTGACTTCTGTAACCGTAAAAGCCTTGGTTTCATGAACATCAGAAGCCTCCTCCCTAAGTTTGTTTTATTCACTGCTTTAGCACACTCCGCCAACCCTGATGATGTCCTAGCCATGTCTGAATCCTGGCTTAGGAAGGCCACCAAAAATTCAGACATTTCCATCCCCAACTACAACATTTTCCGCCAAGATAGAACTGCCAAAGGGGGCAGAGTTGCAATCTACTGCAGAGATAGTCTGCAGAGCTCTGTCACGCTATCCAGGTCTGTACCCAAACAGTTCGAGCTTCTACTTTTAAAAATCCACCTTTCTAGAAATAAGTCTCTCACTGTTGCCGCTTGATTTAGAATCCCCCATATGTGAATTGATTGCCCCCCCATTTATCTTCAGAGTTCGTTCTGTTAGGTGACCTAAACTGGGATATGCTTAACACCCCTCAAACGACCACCCCTCATCACTGCAGGCCTTTCTAATTGACCTGGCCCGGGTATCCTGGAAGGATATTGCCGTCAGTAGAGGATTCCTGGTTATTCTTTAAGAGTGCTTTCCTCACCCTCTTAAATAAGCATGCCCGATTCAAGAAATGTAGAACTAAGAACAGATATAGCCCTTGGTTCACTCCAGACTTGACTGCCCTGGACCAGCACAAAAACATCCTGTGGCGTACTGCATTAGCATCGAATAGCCCCCGTGATATGCAACTTTTCAAGGAAGTTAGGAACCAATATACACAGTCAGTTAGGAAAGCAAAGGCTAGCTTTTGCTAACAGAAATTTGCATCCTGTGGCACAAATTCCAAAAGGTTTTGGGACACTGTAAAGTCCATGGAGAATAAGAGCACTTCCTCCCAGCTGCCCACTGCACTGAGGCTAGAAAACACTGTCACCACTGATAAATCTACGATAATCGAGAATTTCAATAAGCATTTTTCTACGGCTGGCCATGCTTTCCACTTGGCTAACCCCTACCCCGGCCAAAAGCTCTGCACCCCCCGCAGCAACTTACCCAAACTACCCACAGTACTGTACAGCCGTCTTCATCGACCTGGCCAAGGCTTTCGACTCTGTCAATCACCGCATTCTTATCAGCAGACTCAACAGCCTTGGTTTCTCAAATGACTGCCTCGCCTGGTTCACCAACTACTTCTCAGATAGAGTTCAGTGTGTCAAATCGGAGGACCTGTTGTCCGGATCTCTGGCAGTCTCTATGGGTGTGCCACAGGGTTCAATTCTAGGGCCGACTCTCTTCTCTGTATACATCAATGATGTCGCTCTTGCTGCTGGTGATTCTCCGATCCACCTCTACGCAGATGACACCATTCTGTATACTTCTGGACCTTCTTTGGACACTGTGTTAACTAACCTCCATACGAGCTTCAATGCCATATAACACTCCTTCCGTGGCCTCCAACTGCTCTTAAATGCTAGTAAAACTAAATGCATGCTCTTCAACCGATCGCTGCCCGCACCGGCCCGCCCGTCCGACTAGCATCACTACTCTGGACGGTTCTGACTTAGAATATGTGGCCAACTACAAATACCTAGGTGTCTGGTTAGACTGTAAACTCTCCTTCCAGACTCACATTAAGCATCTCCAATCCAAAATTAAATCTAGAATTGGCTTCCTATTTCACAACAAAGCCTCCTTCACTCATGCTGCTAAACATTCCCTCGTAAAACTGACTATCCTACCTACCGATCCTTGACTTCGGCGATGTCATTTACAAAATAGCCTCCAACACTCTACTCAACAAATTGGATGCAGTCTATCACAGTGGCATCCATTTTGTCACCAAAGCTCCATATACTACCCACCACTGTGACCTGTATGCTCTTGTTGGCTGGCCCTTGCTTCATATTCATTGTCAAACCCACTGTCTCCAGGTCATCTATAAGTCTTTGCTAGGTAAATCCCCGCCTTATCTCAGCTCACTGGTTGCCATAGCAACACCCACCCGTAGCACGTGCTCCAGCAGGTATATTTCACTGGTCATTCCCAAAGCCGTCTCCTCCTTTGGCCACCTGTCCTTCAAAAATCACTGAAGCTGGAGACTTATATCTCCCTCACTAACTTTAAGCATCAGTAGTAAGAGCAGCTTACCGATCACTGCACCTGTACACAGCCCATCTGTAAGTAGCCCACCCAACTACCTCATCCCCGTATTGTTATTTATTTTTGCTCTTTTGCACCCCAGTATCTATGGGGGTGCAAAAGTAATTATTTCCCCACTATGGCCTATTTATTGCCTTACCTCCTAATCTTACTACATTTGCACACACTGTATAGAGATTTTTCTATTTTGTTATTGACTGTAAGTTTGTTTATCCCATGTGTAACTCTGTGTTGTTGTTTTTGTCACACTGCTTTGCTTTATCTTGGCCAGGTCGCAGTTGTAAATGAGAACTTGTTCTCAACTGGCCTACCTGGTTAAATAAAGGTGAAATAAAAAATAAAAAAAGACTGTCCTGCTAATGCTGAGTTTTTATGGTGTCCACTCTAGCTTCCTGCAGTTAGTCTGGGCATCTGGTTAAGGAAATGGGTTTTGCTAGGGATAGCTTGAGCTGACAATAACTTGGTGATAAAAATCAAAAATCTGGCATTCTATAGACAAGATGTGGTGTGTGTGACCCGAGATAGAGAGAGCCTGAAAAAGTTTAGAAAATGTCTCATTGTCTCATCTTTCTGGCATCTGGGAAACTAAGCCAGGTTGGAAGTAAAACAACAACCCGTGCAGATAACCAGGAGATGGACAAAGGTGGCTTTTGGGAAGGGTAGAAATGACTGACAGCATTTATGGCCTATAGAAGATCTATTTTTTTCATTATCAGTTAAGCTCTCAGCAATACAACTTAGAGTGTGCGGTCAACGGTTTCATTATTGCAATAATTAATTGATGTTGAATAAAGATGATTGTTTGAATAATTGTCCAAGTCTTTCTCTCAGTACTGAAATGTCCACTACAGCAGTTGTAGGTAATTCCGTCTGACTGGATGCCAAAGCTGTTTAGCACATATTGGGCGCTCTTGTCCATGGCGTCGGAGAGCGACTGATGGAAATAAGCCTCGAGATCAGGGCTCCAGTGGACACACACACTCTCCAGTGTGCATTCGTAGTCACTCCTTGATTTCGAGGCCAAGAGCTTTTGATGGCATGCTGGTAATCGGCTACAGCTTGGGCACCCTCTGACCCCATCTTGTGCTTCACATTGTTCGAGATGTGGTTCCAGCAATTGACAATCCTGGCTTGCAGCAGCACAGACTGGATTGCTCCCTCAATAGCCGCCTCACGGTCTGTACAGAAGATTGCTGTTGATAGATGGGGAAGGAGTGAAAGGATGGTGCGAAAGAACTGTTTGTGGTTTTCCATGTGCCGGGTGGTGTGAATGAAGGCCAGGGTAAGGACAGGTGCCTCTTCAAACGATACATGACGGAAAACAAGGGGTGAAACATAAAAATTGCCCAGGTCAAACGTGGTGTCATAGTGAAAAATGTGTGCTCCTTGGTGTTTGCTTTTAATGACTGCCTTGGCCTCTTCAACCATTTCTGGTGCTGCCACGACCAGAAGGGTTGTGGGTCGAGTCTCCATATGGGTGACAAATCCGGTCCAAAACAGTGACGTCCCTTGCTCGGCGAATTGTGTTCTTCACTTGTGTCAAGTTGCGAGGTTGGTACTCTGGCATGAATGATGCATTTGGGGGTGGTGGTGGGTTATTGGCATATCTGAGTGTACTTTGCCAGGTGTTTCAGTCTTTCGCCTGTATATTTCATCTATAATTGAGGGGCCAATCAGATGAAATCGCTTGCTGCTGTTGGCTGTTCCCGTGGGGGTGGGGGACAGCGGAGTGTGCCTCCTCACCAAAGTAGTGAACTAGCACAGTATAAGGCTGATGCAGCAACTCATACTCCCTTTTTTGGAGCCCTGGTGCTTCCTTCCCTGCATACTACCGCACCCTTAGTTTAGTGAACGGCACGAAAGGCTGTGGGATCCCTTCTGAATCCATCGCTTTTGGTCCGCCTTCCAGTCGACACGACGAGGAACTACCCACAAACATAAAAATGTCTCCAGGATGGGGTGGAGTGGTGGAAGGTGGGATACGTTAGCGGGATCAACCGTTTCAAACATTTCAGCTGCTTGTGCTTATAACGGTTGTCGTCGGATAAAGCGGACCAAGACGCAGCGGGGAAATGTGCACTCATCTTCTTTTTTATTTAGTTGGCAAAGAAGGTGAACCAAAAATAAACACGTACACAAAAAGAAACAATGACAAATAACAGTCCTGTAAGGCTTGAAGCTATACACAGAAACAATCTCCCACAAAACACAAACAAAACACATACCTATATATAGGACTCTCAATCAGAGGCAACAAAAACACCTGCCTCCAATTGAGAGTCCAACACCCAATTACCTAGACATAGAAATACTAAACTAGAGAGAATATAGAAATACAAAAAACATAGAACATAACCCAAAACCCGGAAATAATAAATCAAACACCCTTCTAAACAAACCACCACCCCGAACCACAAAACAAATACCCTCTGCCATGTCCTGACCAAACTACAATACAAATAACCCCTATTACTGGTCAGGACGTGACAGTGCTGGTGTTAAAGGCAGCAGGCGTGTGGTGTACACTTGCTGGGGTATTTATTCGGGGACCTGGGGTAGAGACGGGGCAATCTGGGAGACGGAGGGGGGTTGCGCATTGGCTATCCTTCCCTTACTACACACGTCGTAAAGTTGACGGCGATAGCTGAGGGTGTTCGACCTTTCCAGTTCAATGACCAGCACAGAAAATAATCAATTTTTCTGATGGTAGCACGCTGCTCATCTGGTGAGAGGCCTTTTAACAACTGAGGCAATGTCATCAAAAGTTGGGGCCCTCTTTCTTTTTGGCATTCTGATAAGTATGGAGATGACACATAGGACAAGTTTTCCAGACAGTTACAGGCTAACTATATGGAATGTTATATGGAAAAATGTCCCCTAGTGCTTCAAATAGTTTACCAAGCCAGATTGGGGTCCATTCAGAATTAAATTGAGACCTGTTACATTTTGGGCCCTTTCAGAGATCAGCACTCCTGCTCAACACCAGTTGCTGTAACCTAACATTTTATAATCCAATTTCCCTTGATGTCTAATGTCCTGTTCAGTTCTCAAGTTCTGTGATGTAGCAGAAGTTCCTTTGTTCTACTGTGAAACTCTCTCTCTCTATACTGCGTGGCCAGGTGGAGAGAGTCTCCTCCAGGAATTTACGACCTGAGATAACAGAACCTGGGTGTAGGAGAGGCGAGAGAGGGGGATGCCACGCTCTATACCCAGAAAGGGCCACGTCATGACACTACACTATAGGACGGATGTGTTTAGGAATGGGGGACGAAATTCGATTGGTACGTGTTTCCAATTACCAGCAAATAGATGCTAGAAATGTTATACCATCATCATATTATTGTACCTTTTTCCCTTCATTTGCCTACTACTGTTTCTAAGCTATCATAACGTGCATTTTTTCAGGGGGACCAGGTATAGAAACGCCTTTGAATAGTCTACAAAGCATGCCCCCAGGTAAAAGTAGGCTTTTGCAGAGAAGGGTTGTATGGTTACTCCACAACATAATATGTTATCAAAACTCTATTATAAGGACATTCAATACAAGGTGTCACTTCATTCGTGCTATTTGATGGGATCTAGCCCCTGTCCCCCTCAAGTTTGCTCTTTCAGGCCCACAAAGGCAACAAGAAAAATGTTGCTCTATTAATTGCTCCTCTGGGATTAGAACTCTCAAAGCCTCCTTTGGAGATCAACCACCATAACCACTACTCTACCAGTCAGACAGAGTTAACACTGAGTATTTGGATGTATTGAGACTCCTTCCCCTTTTTCACATGCTATTACCTTACAGCCTTATTCTAAAATCGATTACATTTAGGACATTAGACATCAAGGGAAATTGGATTATAAAATGTTAGGTTACAGCAACTGGTGTTGAGCAGGAGTGCTGATCTCTGATCAAACCCACCCCTGTCCATATAATCTTATTCCAGAGACAACTGATTCAGTATGATCTAGGCAAAGCTGATCGTAGAACAATACTCCTCTGTATGCATTTATGAAATGTCTCAGGCTAAGAATGCTGAACTGGGTGCCAGGGAAACTGTATGGAGTAAAAAATACATTATTTTCTTTAGAAATGTAGTGAAGAAAAATTAAAAGTTGTAAAGAAACAGAAAGAGTAAAAGAACAGGTACAAAAAAACGTATATATAAACGGAATGTAGTGGAGTACTTTAAATACATTTTTGTTAAGTAATTTACACCACTGGACATGAAAGGAACACCTCAATTACCTTGACTAACAGCTGCCCCCGCACATTGACTCTGTATCGGTACCCCATGTATATAGCCTCGCTATTGTTATTTTACTGCTGCTCTTTAATTATTTGATATTTTAATTTCTTATTTTTTACTTAACACATATTTTTCTTAAAACTAAATTGTTGGTTAAGGGCTTGTAAGTCAGCATTTCACTGTAATGTCTACACATAGTATTCGGCGCATGTGACAAATACAATTTGATTTGTTACACAAAAAAACATGTTGAGCCTGGTGTGACATTATTGAACCTGTGCTGACTCCTGGTGGACATCAAGAGAAACTCCCCACACCACACACACACACACACACACACACACACACACACTATAACCTTAAAACAGATGGGATGCTTTACATACGTTGTTCTCTTTTATTAGACACTAATATATGTCAAAAGCAGCTGTAGTGAATCAAGCATCTTGAGGTTACCTGAAATAGGTCAAAGCATATACTTTACATTTTCTAATTTATTGAATCTTTATTTAACTAGACAAGTTGAACTCAACAACATCGACACAGACACAGACACAAGTTACCTGCTATATTTGGGAAACAGGATTAACACAGAGAGAACTTGGCAAAATACCATGTATGTTTCTGTAGTACGAGTAGGCTGGTATATACAGTATCATCGGTAACAATTGTGTACAAGCCACCTAGCTAATAAAATACTGGGGCTAGCGGTCATTAGTTACATTTCAACAAAGCGATTCCCTAATTGAGGCGCAACAGTTCACCGGTGAATGCCGGAACACCGGAAATAATAACTAAACCAAAGAACGAGAAATGGTGAAAAGAGGCATTTTTCCGAATAAACGTGTTGAGAGAAAAACGTAATTACATAGCTCACTCCCTACCCGGTATCTCATTCTACCGCTATACGACTTTGTATGCGTTGTTTGTGGGCAACCTTGATATTTACGAAGTTTTTGGAACAGATTCCTGTTGGAACGTTCCACAAATTATAGCCACCAGATACAACTGCACTATTGGAGCTAGGAACACAAGCATTTCGCTACACCCACAATAACATCTGCTAAATATGTGTATGTGACCAATAACATTTGATTTGATCCATTGACCGGCAGCCTATATAGTAAGTACCATGGAAACAAGCATTGGAGTGGCCAATGCCAGTGATGAGGAGATAACCTGTGAGGTCATCACTGTCACTATTGGAGCAAAACACTGCTGCAGAGGACGTTCAGAAGATTGGGACTGATGCCACAATAAGCAAGGACCGCTGTCGAATATACTTCCAAATAACCACAGATTGCTCTCTCAGGTAAGATGCCGACAGCTATTTTACAATGGAGTGTGTGAAACCTATGTCATGACTCATGTAATTTGGATGGCATTCCCAGTAAATCTGTCAGATTTCATATGAAAACTGCACCTTGTGGTAACTGAGATTTACTATCGCTTTGAATAACATATGCCATTTTATTAGATGCTTTTATCCAAAGCAACTTTGTCATACGTGCATACATTTTGAGGTATGGTTGGTCCTGGGAATAGAACCCACTACCCTGGCGGTACAAGCACCATTCTCTACCAACTGCGCTACTAAGGACCATTTGGCAAACTACTCTGTTCTCATGAGAAGATAATAGGTGTAGATGTAACAAAACCATTTCCTACTTGCGTTCCCAAGAAAAGGGGTTTGCCACCCAAACCTGAAGTTCAGGAAATCTCATTGTGATTTTATTTAGTCATGGCAGGTAGCATGAGTAGTTCCACGAATAGAGTGCCTTTTGCGTCCCTTTAATATTTTAAACAGAAACTGTACGCCAATATTGCTTTTAAAAATCTTATGGGTCGTTCCATGTCATGACACCCATTATCTCAGATTATTCCGAAATTGTTTCTGTAGTTAGAAGCAGAGAAGATAAGCCTTCCGGAAACATTTTGTTGAAATATAATTTGATCTCTGAGAAATTAAGCTAATTGATTGCACCCAAATTGGCCATTTTAATTGATAGGATTTTTATAATATTCAATAAATATAGTATCTGACATCCGATTTGGACCTAACTTTATTAGCAATGAGTTATCCAAATGAATGGCCAAAAGCCACCACAGAAGCCCCACTGTGTCAGTGCAGTATATATTGAGTGCTCTTTTCTGTAAACATGCTGAAAGTCTGTCAATTTGTTTTTCAGAGAAATAGCATTGTTTGCTAAAAGCTGGCAGCAAGCTGATAGGTCTGCTGTTACAACCAGTAAAGGCCGCTTTACCACTCTTGGGTAGCAAAATGACTTTGGCTTCCCTCCAGGCCTGAGGATAAACATCTTGCTCTAAACTCAGATTAAAGATATGACAGATAGGAGTGGCTGTATAGTCAGCTACCATGCTCAGTAGCTTTCCATCCAAGTTGTCAATGCCAGGAGGTTGGTCATTATTGGTCGATAACAATTTTTCCACCTCTCCCACACTAACTGTACAAAATTCTAAATTACAATGCTTTTCTTTTAATTATTTGTATTTTTTTATGCATGAATACGATGGCTCACTGTTCGTTGTTGGTATGTCCTGCCTAAGTACATACATATGGGATGAGTAATGCAAGATATGTAAACTTAATTAAGTGACGAGTGATCCATTTGTTGGAGTGGCCAATGATTTCAAGTCTGTATGTAGGCAGAAGCCTCTCTTTGTTAGTGATGGATGTTTAACAGTCTGATGGACTTGAGAGAGAAAAATAGTTTCTGTCTCTCGGTCCCAGCTTTGATGCACCTGTACAGACCTCACCTTCTGGAAAGTAGCGGGGTGAACAGGCAGTGGCTCGGATGGTTGTTGTCCTTGATGATATTTTTGGCCTTCCTGTGACATCAGGTGCTGTAGGTGTCCTGGAGAGCAGGTAGTTTGCCCCCGGTGATGCGTTGTGCAGACCGCACCACCCTCTGGAGAGCCCTGCGGTTGTGGGCGGTGCAGTTGCCGTACCAGGCTGTGATACAGCACGACAGGATGCTCTGAATTGTGCATCTGGAAAAGTTTGTCAGGGTTTTAGGTGACAAGCCAAATTTCTTCAGCCTCCTGAGGTTGAAGAGGCACTGTTGCGCCTTCTTCACCACACTGTCTGTGTGGGTGGACCATTTCAGTTTGTCTGTGATGTGTACGCCGAGGAACTTAAAACGTTCCACCTTCTCCACAACTGTCCCGTCGATGGGGATAGCGGGGTGCTCCCTCTGCTGTTTCCTGAAGTCCACGATCATCTCCTTTGTTTTGTTGACGTTGAGTGAGAGGTTGTTTTCCTGACGCCACACTCGGAGTGCCCTCACCTCCTCCCTCTAGGCTGTCTCGTTGTTGTTGGTGATCAAGCCTACTACTGTTGTATCATCTGAAAACTTAAAAGCGGGCAAAGAAGGCGTTTTAGTTTGTCTGGAAGTGTGACGTCGGGGTCCGTGACGTGGCTGGTTTTATTTTTGTACTCTGTAATTTCCTGTAGACCCTGCCACATACGTCTCGTGTCTGAGCCATTGAATTGCGACTCCACTTTGCCCTGTACTGGCATTTCGCTTGTTTGAATTCCTTGCGGAGGGAATAACTACACTGTTTATATTCAGCCATATTCCCAGACCTCTTTCCATGGTTAAATGCGGTGGTTCGCTCTTTATTTTGCGCTAATGCCGCCATCCATTCACGGTTTCTGGTTAGGGTAGGTTTTAAGTCGCAATGGATACAACATCTCCAATGCACTTCCTTATAAATTCAGTCACAGACTCAGCGTATAGGTCGATGTTATTCTCTGAGGCTGACCGGAACACATCCCAGTCCGCGTCATCAAAACAATATTGAAGCGTGGATTCCGATTGGTCAGACCAGCGTTGAATAGTTCTAGTCACTGGTACATCTTGTTTGAGTTTCTGCCTATAAGACGGTAGGAGCTAGATGGTGTCGTGGCTCGTTTTGCTGAAGGGAGGGCGAGGGAGGGCTTTGTATGCATCGCGGAAGTTAGAGTAGCAGTGATCGAGTGTATTACCCCCGCACGTAGTGCAATAAATATGCTGATAGAATTTAGGTAGCCTTGTTCTCATTTGCTTTGTTAAAATCCCCAGCTACGATAAATGCAGCCTTAGGATATATGGTTTCCAGTTTGCGTAGAGTCCAGTGAAGTTCCTTTAGGGCCATATACATTTTTTCATATAAATGGAGAAGCCTGGTCTGCTTGAGGGGGAATGTACACAGCTGTGACAGTAACTGACGAGAATTCTCTTGGAAGGTAATATAGCCGGCATTTGATTGTGAAGAATTCTAGGTCGGGTGAGCAGAAGGACTTGAGTTCCTGTATTTGGTTATGATTACACCATGAGTCGTTAATCATGAAGCATACACCCCCGCCCTTCCTCTTCCCAGAGAGGTGTTTATCTCTGTCGGCGCAAAGCATGGAGAAGCCCGGTGGCTGAACCGATTCCGACAACATATCCCAAGAGAGCCATGTTTCCGTGAAACAGAGAATGTTACAATCCCTGATGTCTCTCTGGAAGGCAACCATTGCTCGAATTTCATCTACCTTGATGTCAAGAGACTGGACATTGGTGAGAAGTATACTCAGGAGCAGTGGGCGACGTGCACGTCTACGGAGCCTGACCAGGAGGATGCTCCGTCTGCCCCTTGTATGGCGCCGTTCCAATCAGCGCTAGCAAAGCAGTCCTGCAGCATAATCTCTGATTCTTCAGACCATTTCTAAACGGAGCGAGTCATGGGTAATTCCTGTTTGAGCTTTCTACTTGTGAACAGAAAGCTGGAGTACAGAGTCATGATTTGATTTGTCAAATGGCGGATAAAAGAGGGCCTTGTATGCTTGGGTAGAATAACAGTGGTCTAGGACTTTATTGCCCCCTAGTGGCGAGGGAGACGTGTTGATGGAAGTTGGGCATCACATGTCTTAATGACTCAGAATTAAAATCGCCGGCAACCAGAAAAGCAGCCTCCTGGATGTAAGTTTTCCTGCTTGGTTATAGTCTCATACAGTTCGTTAAGCTCCAGATTGTTCTTGTCCTGAGGTGGAATGTATCCAACAGTCACGATAACAGCTGAAAACCCCCTCCGGAGGCAAAAGGATTAGCATTTGACCATCAGGTATTCCAAGACTGGTGAACAATGGGTTGACACTTCAGCCGTGCTCGAGGCAGCAAATAAGTTGTTGTTGAGGAAGAGGCAAACTCACCCCCCCCCCCCCCCCCCCCTTGGTTTACCCGACTCCACTGTCCTGTCAGATCGGTGAATGGAGTATCCATTGAGTTGGATAGCAATGGGGGTATTTTGTTTCAGAAAAGAAGAGAAAATTGCAGTTTCGAGAGTCCCGTTGGTAGCAAATCCGCAATCAGAGGTAATCCATCTTATTATCAAGTGATTGGCCAGTAGAACGGTGGGAAGAGGTGGCCAGTTCTCCCTGCACCTCGCCAGGATCCCCCCTTTCTTGCCGCTGTAACATCGGCATTTCCTCATGGGTAGCCCGAAAATTGGGTCAGAATTACAGAAAGAGCTCAGGGAAGATGAGTCAAAGTTGAAGTCGGAATTGAGGAAACTGCCAGTCTGATGTTCAAAAGTTTGTTCGGTTGTAAGAAATGATACATTTCAAGAAAAGAAAGTACAAATAAATGACAAAAGAATCACAAAATAGCAAAGTTGGATTGGAGCTTGCAAAACGGCGGCCATCCAGTACGGCGCTCTCTCTCTCAGTAGAGATGTAAGACTTCTTCAGACATAGCGTTTTGCATTCAGGCGAAAGAGTTACATTTTTATCTCATCACACCCCAGAATCTTTTGCCTAATGAGTCTTTTCCGTGCCTTTCTACCTCCTTTTTCTCAGGAGTGGCTTCCATCTGGCCACTCTTTTATGGAGCCTAGATTGGTGAATTGCTGTAGAGACTGTTGTCCTTCAAGCAGGTTCTCCCATATCAGCCAAAGAACTCTATAGTTCTGTCTGAATAGTCATTGGGTTCTTGGTCATCTCCCTGACCAAGGTCCTTGTTGCCTGGTTGCTTAGTTTGGTCGGAGAGCCAGCTCTAGGCAGAGTCTGGGTAGTTCCATATTTTTTTGATTTCCCAATGATGGAGACCACTGTGCTCTTGGAATCTTTCTACACCCTTCCCCAGATATACACTAAGGGTACAAAACATTAAGAACACCTTCCCATATTGAGTTGCATCTAAATTCGTCGGGGCATGGACTCTAAATGCTTCCCACGGTTGTGTCAAGTTGGCTGGATGTCCTTTAGGTGGTGGACCACACTGGAAACTGTTGAGCGTTAACCCAGCAGTGTTGCAGTTCTTGGCACAAACCGGTGTGCCTGGCACCTACTACCATACCCTGTTCAAAGGCAAAAATCTTTTCAAATCAAAATTTTATTAGTCTCATACACATTTAGCATATGTTATTGCGGGTGTTGCAAAATGCTTGTGTTCCTAGCTTCAACAGTGCAGTAGTATCTAACAATTCACAACAATACACACATCTAAAAGTAAAATAATGGAATTAAGAAAAATATAAATATTAGATTGAGCAATGTTGAAGTGGCATTGACTAAAATACAGTAGAATTGAATACTGTATAAACATATGAGTAAAGCTGTATGTAAACATTTATTGAAGTGACTAGACTTCCATTATTAAAGTGGCCAATGATTCCAAGTCTACGTATATAGGGCAGCAGCCTCTAAGGTGCAGGGTTGCGTAACCGGGTGGAAGCTGGCTAGTGATGACTATTTAACAGTCTGATGGTGTTGAGATAGAAGCTGTTTTTCAGTCTCTTGGTCCCAGCTTATATGCACCTGTACTGACCTCGCCTTCTGGATGATAGCAAGGTGAACAGGCCGTGGCTCGTGTGGTTGATGTCCTTGATGATATTTTTGGCCTTCATGTGACATCGGGTGCTGTAGGTGTCCTGGAAGGTAGGTAGTCACCCTCTGAATGGCACACACAATCCATGTCTCAATTGTCTCAAGGCTTAAAAAGCCGCATTTAAACTTTATTCTCCATTTCATCTACACTGATTGAAGTGGATTTAACAAGTGACGTCAATAAGATCATAGCTTTCACCTGGATTCATCATGTCAGTCTATGTCATGGAAAATGCAGGTGTTCTTAATGTTTTGTATACTCAGTATGTATAGGGAAATTTAGCAATTCAAATTTGTTACGTGTAATGGTTATGATAAATTAGGCGTTGTCGCTCACTGTTGGCATAGGCCTATAAATAAATGTGCACTTTTTTTTCCAGTGCGGGCGACAATGCGAATATTCGAACAGTCAAAAATGCCCATCCCTAGTATCAGTTCTCATTTGTGCCACAAAAAAAGTTAGCATTTGAAACATTGGTCAGGTAAACAAAACCAAAGCATGGGTTGCTGTCACACCTGGGCCTATAGACTGCTTCAGGGAAAGAACTAAATGGGTAATTTGGGTGAACTATTCCTTTAACAATGGGGGAGGGGGTGGGGGAAAAATAATCACCTAAAACCAGGAATGTTTTTTGACCATTTCTTTGTATTCATGTCTAACTCATTGTTAGGGGGAGAAAAAAAAAAGAAACGATTAGTCCAAATCAGATTTTAGGTACTATGTTTATTGAATATTATATGAATGCTATAAATGAAAATGGCCAATTTGGGTGCAGTCAATTAGCTTAGCAAAATAATGTTGCATGAAAAGTTGGGGTAGGTGCAATTTTAAGACAAAACGATGACCAGGGTTTTAATGAGAGGTCTAACTGGTGTCTCCAAGTGGCCACACGCCTCTCCAAAGTGTGCACAGTTCCTCAAGATGACTCACAAAAAGAGCCTTAAGCTATTGTTGTTGAAAGAGACTCTAGTCTCGAGAGCTACTTTAAACTTTGGAGGGAGCTTCCTTTTTTATCTTCCCTTCTGAATTAGCCGATATATTTAACATGTAATGCGCCAAATTTATCAATCTCAAAATAATAGACATTCAAGTGTGAAGCAGAAAGTGAATATCCAACAGAAATTGGTAAGAAATATTGAGAGTAACTTTGTTAGGGAAGACTAAAATGAAAACAATGCATTCCAATATGGATCAAGTTCTCATGTTTTGTTTTAAACCTTACAATAGGGGTGAAAGCAGAACATTGTTTGAGAGTGATCCTTGTGTATTAGCAGTAGTGATTGAGAAGGCCTTTCTATTGGGAAGAAGGGAGTCCTAGTTGAAGGAAATAGATATGGAGACTAGTGAAAGTAACAAAGTGAATGGTAATATGTGACTCGTTGGTTTAGCCACGGAAAAAGTAAGCAACCTTCCCACTAGCCATGATTGGCAGCGATGATAAGTGGGCTGGACATGCCAAGAGAGGAGTTCAGATTGGTCTGCCATGTAGCACGCTTCTGTCTATAACATGAGCTGGTCAGTATGTATAGGTAATCCTTTCTAACGTGGCATTTTTTAAAGATATCACGTAGTATAACTGCATAAGTGTTGATTTACAATTTCTGGAGGACCGAGTTTTGAAATCAGTGGAATTAGACTATGATAGCTAAGGAGATGGAGAAAATTCTCCATTCTCCATCTCCTTAGAAAATAGAGAACACAGAAGGCTGTTGTATAAAACACCTGTCTCCAGATAACATCTTCAAACTAAAGCCAACCCTGGCATCCGTGACAGAGGGAGAAGTGTCCATCCATGTATATGGGTAAGATTTTCAGATATTATACATTTCTAATTTTGTCAGAAAGTTGTTTTCATTTCAAGTTAGTGTACTGTTAGCTAGCTAGCTAATGTTACGTGTATGATCTGTGTAGTAATATTATTCGTATCTCAAAGCCATTTGCAATGCTAGTTCTAGCCTAATGTTAGCTAGCTAGCATTGAACCTGGTTGGTTAGTTACCTGTAGATTCATGCAGGGTAGTAACGTTATGAGTTGGGATTATAATTCATTGTTTAACTAGCTGGCTAGCTACATGTCTAAACAAAAGACTCCACTATGCAAGTAACCATTTCAATAGAATGTTCAAGATGTCAATGCGACAACTGTCGATAGACGTAGCTGGTAAATTCGCTCTGTCTATCTACTCCAATTTCAGACCACTCTCGTCTGTTTGCCAGAGCGCAGAATAACTGCTGAATTTACGAACGCTCAACACCCGTTGAATATGGCCGGTGTCAGTAAACGTTGGCAAAAAAGTGTAATTAAATTGTTGCCAGCAGCACAGTTGCAGTCACCAATGTGCGCTCTGAGTGCTCCGAGAGCAAAACGCTCTGAATTTATGAACGGACAATCTGACAATGCTCTGAGTTTACGAACATCCAGAGCACACTCTGGCACTCCAGATTAAATTTACGAACACACCTGTAGTATAAACCAGACTTTAGTCTTGAAATTGTTGGTTGTTTCGTACATGGCCTGACATGTGAATCCTTAGAGATGAGTGGGGCGAAAGCTTAAGACAGTGTGAACGATACTGAATGGGTGTAGACAAAGAATAGCTCTCCAGTAGGTGTACCAAAATATTCAAGGGCAATTTTCTCAAAAGTGAGGTTACAAGTTTATCAACTTTCAAAGCAGAATTACTTTCCCATTGTCCCTCAACTGGACTGTATGATATACCATTTTATAGCTCTGAGTCTCAAATTTTATCCAATGTAAAAAACACTATTTCAAATTTTGCTACATAATATCAAGCCGGTCGGTTACATATTAGTGGCTTTCAGATAGCACTCTAATAATGCAATGTCTTAGTAATTGTGTTTGAATACAAGGTCACATGACGAACAGAGGGATTGAGCCTTGGGACATTATATTAGAGGTTGCCATCTGTTGATAAGCGTCCTGTGGAGAATAAGTATATAGACTTTTTCTACTGTATTATTGACTATGTTTGTTTATTTCATGTTTAAATCTGTGTTGTTGTATGTGTCGAACTGCTTTGCTTTATTCTTGGCCAGGTCGCAGTTGTAAATGAGAACTTGTTCTCAACTAGCCTACCTGGTTAAATAAAGGTGAAATAATAAATAAATAAAAATAAAAAGTAGTACTCACTGAACTCAAACAGGCTGTAAGGGACACAGTGGGAAATTTGGGACAGAGGTATGAATAATTGAATAAGAGACATTTTTGACAATTTCCTATTATTATTATTATTATTATTATTACTCAATTCTATAGTTTGGTTAGAACCAGTGATTTGAGCAAGAAGGTAATGTCATCTAAAACAATATGTTTTCATTACTTGGAACTGTGTCCAGATTGAAGTAGTAAATGTTTTTAGTACCGAATATAGAGCTGATAAGCCAGCACCGACTTTTTGAAGGTCCTATCAGATTTGTTAAACAACAGGTTTCATATTTTGACTAGTTGATGTCACAGGGACGTGTCAATGCAACAAGTCGAAATGATAAGATTACAAGAGAAGGGCTCTGGGATTGTTTACTTTAGAAGGTGGCTATTCCGCTTGACAGGACACTCTATCATCTGATGTCTCAAGTATAATTTTCTATACACATGGTTTTATCAAGACTTCCTGTCCAAGAATCAGTAGACTCAATTAAGAATAAGATTTTTTAGGACTGATTTAAGATGTGCAAACTAAGTACATGTTTATTTTCTTTCTTCCAGGACTGATGGAATGTCCACTACCAAGTGTGTTTTTGTTTTTGTACATGTTTTTTTACATGTTTATCAATGATTCTGTATCTCTCCCTTTTGAAAGACTTCTTGAGAAAAGTGTGCACCTTAAAGGGCACACAAATGACATTTTCTGAAGTATCTATTGTCAGAGTTTTGGTTGCACACATCTAAATTCTCCTGATAAGAAATGTGCCAACAAAAAAAACAGTGTAAACCTGGTACACAACATTTTTGAAATTTCTTTAAATAATGAGAATGAGGTACAGGGAAAGAAACACTCACTTAATAGGGTTGAATGACTTGTGACCTCTGTTCTGACTTTCAGTTGAGGCCTGATCACCCTCACTAGAAAGGCTAGAGACTTGGTGAGAGTTAAATGTAATATGTAAACACTGAAAGTTAGGTAGAAGTAGGGTTGCAAAGGGTCAAACTTTACGATACATTTCCGGAAATTTTCCATGGGAAGTTAAGCTCAGGAATTTTGGAAATTTTGCTTAAATTCATTAAAAAAAAATTGCTTATAACAGTGAACCTTTTTTGTCGGATACACAAGGTAATTATAGGTCTTGTGGCATATTTTGGTTAAACTATCGCCAATTCAATGGAATTGCAAACCTCTGCATGCACAGTGCACTCTACCATCACATGTTCAGTGCACTCTTCACATGTACAGCTGATTCTCAAGATATTGCACACTAATGAGGTGCTATTGAGCACACACTACTACACTGTCTGAACCAAGGACTACATGCTTTCTGTTAAGTTTTGATTAAAATACTGGTTGGGGTGAATATATCTTATGACATACATGATTTTTTTGTTAACTAGTAAATAGTAGCTTACAGCAAAGTGTATTTTAAATTGAAAAAAATGGCACCGACAGAGATGGTCGCCTCACTTCGCGTTCTTAGGAAACTATGCAATATGTAAAAAAAAAAGTAAACTCAGCAAAAAAAGAAACATCCCTTTTTCAGGACCCTGTCTTTCAAAGATAATACGTAAAAAATAAAAATTACTTCACAGATCTTCATTGTAAAGGGTTTAAACACTGTTTCCCATGCTTGTTCAATGAACCATAAACAATTAATGAACATGCACCTGTGGAACGGTTGTTAAGACACTGACAGCTTAAGGTCACAGTTATGAAAACTTAGGACACTAAAGAGGCCTTTCTACTGACTCTGGAAAAACACCGAAAGAAAGACGCCCAGGGTCCCTGCGCATCCCAATGGCACAAGGAGGCATGAGGACTGCAGATGTGGCCAGGGCAATAAATTGCAATGTCCGTACTGTGAGACGCCTAAGACATCGCTACAGGGCGGACAGCTGATCGTACTCGAAGTGGCAGACCACGTGTAACAACACCTGCACAGGATCGGTACATCCGAACATCACACCTGTGGGACAGGTACAGGATGGCAACAACTGCCCGAGTTACACCAGGAGCGCACAATCCCTCCATCAGTGCTCAGACTGTCCGCAATAGGCTGAGAGAGGCTGGACTGAGGATTTGTTGGCCTGTTGTAAGGCAGGTCCTCACCAGACATCACCGGCAACAATGTCACCAATGGGCACAAACCCACCATCGCTGGACTGACAGGACTGGCAAAAAGTGCTCTTCACTGACAAGTCACGGTTTCGTCTCACCAGGGGTGATGATCGGATTCGCGTTTATCGTCGAAGGAATGAGCGTTATGCAGAGGCTTGTACTCTGGAGGGGATCGACGTGGAGGGTCCATCATGGTCTGGGGCGGTGTGTCACAGCATCATCGGACTGAGCTTGTTGTCATTGTAGGCAATCTCAATGCTGTGCGTTACAGGGAAGACATCCCCCTCCCTCATGTGGTACCCTTCCTGCAGGCTCATCCTGACATGATCCTCCAGCATGACAATGCCACCAGCCCTACTGCTTGTTCTGTGCGTGATTTCTTGCAAGACAGGAATGTCAGTGTTCTGCCATGGCCATCGGAGGGTGAGGACCAGGGCCATTCCCTCCAGAAATGTCTGGGAACTTGCAGGTGCCTTAGTGGAAGAGTGGGGTAACATCTCACAGCAATAACTGGCAAATCTGGTGCAGTCCATGAGGAGATGCACTGCAGTACTTAATGCAGCTGGTGGCCACACCAGATACTGTTAATTTTGATGTTAATCTCCCCCTTTGTTCAGAGACACATTATTCAATTTCTGTTAGTCACATGTCTGTGGAACTTGTTCAATTTGTCTCAGTTATTGAATCTTGTTATGTTCATACAAATATTTACACATGTTAAGTTTGCTGAAAATAAACACAGTTGCCAGTGAAAGGACGTGTCTTTTTTTGCTGAGTTTATATTGGTAATGGGTGACAGTTATTCTAAATGGATTGAAGGTTTTGTTAGGGTTCATTCCTTTCGTCCTCGTCAATCATCATTGGCTCATTGGTGAAATTAGCATTATGACAATATATTTAATTAAACCATTCAAAAACCTTTATTAATGCAATTGCAGAGAGAAGTTGACAATCAGGAACATAGCACACATGTTTCCGAGTAAGTTCTGCATCAAACAAAAAGTCTCAAGTAGTTTTGTTACACCCTCAGTCTAGCCTCGTTATGTCACTACCTACGTCATTACCTTTTTACTCCTGAGACCAAAACCCTGCCTACCAATCTATATAAACAATGACTTTTAGTGTTATCTAAAACCTAGCAGTAAACGTCCACTCCCCAAAGTTGATTTATTGTGAAATGTTTGACTAGTCTTATCTCCTCCACTCCCCTGCAGAGCTCCTTCTTCACAGTCACACATTACTCAGAGGGGCCTCTTTTTAATGAGGCAGAGAGAGAGAATTAGAAAACAACTGTGGAACAATATTAAAACCTCACAATGTGTGTGTGTGTATGTGTGTATATATATATATATATATATATATATATATATTGCTCAAAAAAATGAAGGGAACACTTAACCTGTTTGGGCTAGGGGGCAGTATTGAGAATTTTGGAAAAAATATGTGCCCATTTTTAACTGCCTCCTACACCAACTCAGATGCTAGAATATGCATATTATTGTTCAGGTTTGGATAGAAAACACCCTAAAGTTTCTAAAACTGTTTGAATGGTGTCTGTGAGTATAACAGAACTCCTATGGCAGGCAAAAACCTGACAAGGTTTCATGCAGGAAGTGGCCTGTCTGACAAGGAGTCATGCGTCTTGCATCTGTTTATTGAAGAGTAAGGATCTTAGCTGTAACGTGACAATTCCCAGGGCTCCAATAGGCTCTCAGAACCCGGGAAAAACCTGAACGATGACGAGGCAGCCTCTGGCTGAAACAGATTATCGCCTTATCCAAGTGGCCGATCAGAGGACCATTGAATGAGGCGCGTGCACGATTCGCCCCCGTGGAGAAATTTCATTCGGCTGTTTAGCTTATTGCAGATTCCCGCTCGGAATATTATCGCTTTTCTACGAGATAAATGGCATAAAAATTGGTTTTAAACAGCGGTTGACATGCTTCGAAGTACGGTAATGGAATATTTAGACATTTTTTGTCACGCCATGCGCCATGCGCGCGACCGTTATTTACCATTCGTATAGTGTCTAGAACGCACGAACAAAACAGAGGATATTTGGATATAACGATGGATTATTTGGGACCAAACCTACATTTGTTATTAAAGTAGAAGTCCTGGGAGTGCATTCTGACGAAGAACAGGAAAGGTAAGAACATTTTTCTTATAGGAAATAGGATTTTGGTGAAGGCTAATCTTGCCGGGTGTCTAAATAGCTAGCCGTGAAATAGCTAGCCGTGAAAGCTATTTTAAAATCAATGCATAAAACCACAGACACTTTCAAACCCGTCATTCTCGGTTGTACAATCCAACTTGCAACACCATGGCTTCAGACCTTGACTTCATACAGTTACACATATGCTTCATTACACAATTTTATTTATGGATTGGCATGTTAATGTTGAGGACTAGCGGAATGTGTTGCCAATATCCAATGGAACAGCGTGGCGCGAAATACAAAAACCTCAAATGCAATAATTTCAATTTTTCAAACATACGACTATTTCACACCATTTTAAAGATAAGACTCTTGTTAATCTAACCACATTGTCCGATTTCAAAAAGGCTTTACAGCGAAAACAAAACATTATGTTAGGAGAGTACATAGACTAAAATAATCACACAGCCATTTTCCAAGCAAGCATATATGTCACAAAAACCCAAAACACAGCTAAATGAATCACTAACCTTTGATCTTCATCAGATGACAGTCATAGGACATCATGTTATACAATACATGTACGTTTTGTTCAATCAAGTTCATATTTATATCCAAAAACAGCTTTTTACATTGGCGTGTGATGTTCAGAACATGCATTCCCACCAAAACTTCCAGTGAATTTACAAAATTACTCATCATAAACGTTGACAAAATACATAACAATTATTTTAAGAATTATAGATACAGAACTCCTTTATGCAATCGCCATGTCAGATTTTAAAATAGCTTTTCGGCGAAAGCACATTTTTCAATATTCTGAGTACATAGCTCAGCCATCACGGCTAGCTATTTTGACACCCGCCAAGTTCGGGGCACACTAAACTCAGAATTAGTATTAGAAATATTGTATTACCTTTGCTGATCTTCGTCAGAATGCACTCCCAGGACTGCTACTTCCACAAGAAATGTTGTTTTTGTTCCAAATAATCCATAGTTATGTCCAAATACCTCCGCATTTCGAGACAAAAAAATTCAAAATGTTCTATTACCGTACTTAGAAGCATGTCAAACGCTGTTTAAAATCATTTTTTATGGTAAAATAGCGATAATATTCCAACCGGACAATAGTGTATTCATTCAAAGAGGAAAAGAAAAAACAGCCTGCTCGCGTGAATGCGCATATCCAATCTCTTTGTCACCAGGCAGACCACTGAGAAACTGAGCTACTATACTCTGCCCAGAGACAGGAGACAGCTCAATCCGCTTTCTGAAGGCTTTAGAGAGCCAATGGAAGCCTTAGAAAGTGCAACGTAACCCCACAGATACTGTAGTTTCGATAGAGAATCAAAAGAACTACAAATTCTCAGACAGGCCTGCTTGGAATTTTCTCAGGTTTTTGCCTGCCATATGAGTTCTGTTATACTCACAGACACCATTCAAACAGTTTTAGAAACTTCCGAGTGTTTTCTATCCAAATCTACTAATAATTTGCATATTCTCGTTTCTGGGCAAGAGTAGTAACCAGTTTAAATCGGGTACGTTTTTTTCATCCGGCCGTGAAAATACTGCCCCCTATCCTAAACAGGTTAATGACAGATCGGTATTTCAATGCATTTCTAGTCTAAAGTACTATAACTTTCGCAGTGTGTGGACCTCCACAATCAAGCTTATACCCCAAATAAACAATTTTGGATAAGCCTAAATTAATTATGGGCATGGCTGACCACCCCCTTCCCTCCCAGCACTCATTCTTCTGGCGTTTCAGTTCGTCCTCCCAATGGCACATGTTAAAAGTGGATGGCCCTTGATAATGTTCTAATTTCTCTCACCTGAGCCACCACTGTCCTTTACAGTCTATTAAGTCTCGTCCATTTTCCTACCAGTATACCAGCAGCATGAGAGAAGTTTGAACGGGATCTCTCTCCATGCTCATTCCATGTGGACTCATGACGCACTCCAGAGAGAAAAGGCATGAGAGAGAAGGCAGTTTATAGCTTTGACTGGATGCTGTGTACAGGTTGCTGGCTTGGACTCGGCCCCACGGTAGAAGTGTTGAAGGACCATAGTGAATGCCATTGTCGCCATTACTTCAGCCAGTTAGAGGGGTGAGGTTCACACTGTTCTCGGATGGATTATCCCTTCCATGCATCTAGATACCATCTGTGGTCACCTTTGCCATAACCTCGAGAGAAGACAGACCAGAACAACAGTTTAGTTTAGGGCATTTCTGTTTCAGGAAATCCAGACAATTCACTGTATGACAAATTATTCACTGTCTGACATTACTACTGTCAATATTCTTAATACAAATGTCTAAGACAAATGTCAAAGAGAATAACAACACACAGTTGAAACCATTTTTTCCCCAAAGTAGCTTATACTCCATCTTGGCGATCTCACCGCAGAGTTACCGGGTCAGGGAGTCAGAGGGCTAATCCTTAGGGAGAAATCCCGACCCTTCAGAAGACCCAATTAGGTGAGATTTGTATTGAAGCAAGACAAAAACAAACACAACAACAGCAATACACTTCTTCATATAAAAATAGAGGTGGGGAAAACGTCACTGCCTGTTATCATAATAACGAATAAAATTAGGATTACAACCCTTGATGACTCCGTCTTAACTTAATTGTATCCCGTAAGGTAATAGTAAAATAGACTAGAGGCAGGTATTGCTCGCCTGATTTAGAGTACCTCATGATAAGGTGTGGACCACACTATCTACCAAGAGACTTCTCATTTATATTATTCGTAGCCATCTATATACCCCCACAAACCGATGCTGGCACTAAGACCGCACTCAACGAGCTGTATAAGGCCATAAGCAAACAATAAAATGCTCATCCAGAAGCAGCGCTCCTAGTGGCCGGGGAGTTTAATGCAGCCAAACTTAAATCCGTTTGACCTAATTTCGACCAGCATGTCACGTGTAACCAGAGGGGAAAAAATTCTAGACCACCTTTACTCCACACACAGAGACACATACAAAGCTCTCCCTCGCCCTCAATTTGGCAAATCTGACCATAACTCCATCCTCCTGATTCCTGCTTACAAGCAAAAACAAAAGCAGTACCAGTGACTCACTCAATACGGAAGTGGTACAACGCTACAGGACTGTTTTGCTAGCACAGACTGGAATGTGTTCTATGATTCATCCAATGGCATTGACGAGTATACCACCTCAGTCACCAGCTTCATCAATAAGTGCATTGAGGACGTCGTCCCCACAGTGACCGTACGTACATATCCCAACCAGAAGCCATGGATTACAGGCAACATCCACACCAAGCTAAAGGCTAGAGCTGCTGCTTTCAAGGAGTGGGAGACTAATCCGGATGCTTATAAGAAATCCCGCTATGCCCTCAGACGAACCATCAAACAGGCAAATCAATAGATGACTAAGATTGAATCCTATTTCACTGTGGCAAGGCTTGCAAACTATTACGGACTACAAAGGAAAACCCAGCCACGAGCCTATCAAACAAGCTAAATGCCTTTTTATGCTTGCTTCGAGGCAAGCAACACTAAAGCATGCATGAGAGCACCAGCTGTTCCGGATGACTGTGAACACTCTCTCCGTAGCCGATGTGAGCAAGACCTTTAAACAGGTCAATATTCAACATTCACAAGGCAGTAGGGCCAGACGAATTACCAGGGCGTGTTCTCAGAGCATGTGCAGACCAGGTGTCTTCACTTACATTTTCAACCTCTCCCCGACTGAGTCTGTAATACCCACATGGTTCAAGCAGACCACCATAGTCTCTATGCCCAAGAATGTGAAGGTGACCTGCCTAAATGAATACCACCACGTAGCACTCACGTCGGTAGCCATGAAGTGCTTTGAAAGGCTGGTCATGGCTCACATCAATACCATCATCCCGGAAACCCTAGACCCACTCCAATTCGCATACCGCCCAACAGATCCACAGATGACGCAATCTCAATCGCACTCCCTACTGCCCTTTCCCACCTGGACAAAAGGAACACCTATGTGAGAATGCTGTTCAGTTACTACAGCTCAGCGTTCAACACCATAGTGCCCACAAAGCTCATCACTAAGCTAAGGACCCTGGGACTAAACACCTCCCTCTGCAACTGGATACTGACGGGCCGCCCCCAGGTGGTAAGGGTAGGCAACAATACATCTGCCACGCTGATCCTCAACACCGGTTTCCCTCAGGGGTACGTGCTTAGTCCCCTCCTGTACTCCCTGTTCACCCACAACTGCGTGGCCAAGCACAACTCCAACACCATCATTATGTTTGCTGATGACACAACAGTGGTAAGCCAGATTACCGACAACGATAACACGGCCTATAGGGAGAAGGTCTTTGACCTATCAGTGTGGTGCCAAGCCAGCAACCTCTCCCTCAATGTGAGCAAGACAAAAGAGATGATCGTGGACTACAGGAAATTAAGGCCCGAACAGGCCCCCATTGACATCGACGGAGCTGGAGTGGAGCGGGTCGAGAGTTTCATGTTCCTTGGTGTCCACATCCCCAACAAACTGTCATGGTCTAAACACACTAAGACAGTTGTGAAGAGAGCACGACAACACCTTTTCATCCTCATGAGACTGAAACGATTTGGCATGGGTCCCCAGATCCTCAAAGGTTCTACAGCTGCACCATAGAGAGAATCCTGACGGGTTGCATCACTGCCTGGTATGGAAACTGCTTGGTATCTGACCGTATGGTGCTACAGAGGGTAGTGCATAAGGCCCAACTCATCACTGGGCCAAGCTTTCTACCATCCAGGACCTAATATACCAGGCGGTGTCAGAGGAAGGCCCAAAAAATTGTCAGACTCCAGTCATCCAAGTCAAAGACTGTTCTCTCTGCTACCGCACGGCAAGCGGTACCGGAGCGCCAAGTCTAGGTCCGAAAGTCTCCTTAACTGCTTCTATCCCCAAGCTATAAGACTGCCAAACAATTAATCAAATGGCCACCCATACTATTTACATTATCAGTGGTTGTGGCTGCAGACACACTGCAGACACACGTAGACACTTCAGAGGTATTCACCATATGTGTCTTCAACAGTTCCAAAAGGTTCCTTTACAGCTTCTACCCCCAAGCTATAAGACTGCTGAACAATCAAATGGCCATCCGCACTATTTCAATTGACCCCCCCCCCTTTGTTTTTACATTGCTGCTACTCGTTGTTTTATCATCAATGCATAGTCACGTTACAAACACTTTACATGTACAAATTACCTTGCCTAACCTGTGCCCCCGCACATTTACTCGGTACCCTGCCCCTGTATATAGCCTCGTTATTGTTATGTAATTCTACTGTTACTTTTTATTTTTCCTTTATTTATTACTTTTTTTTAACTGCACTGTTGGTTAAGGGCTTGTAAGTAAGCATTTCACGGTAAAGTCTACACCTGTTGTATTCGGCGCATGTGACAAATATAATTGGATTTGAAGTCTTGATAAAACCATGTGTATACAGAATTATACTTCAGAAACAACAGATGATACGGTTTCCCGTAAAGCGGAATAGGAACCTTCTAAAGGACACAATCCCAGGTCCCCTCACTTGTAATTGTAATCTTTTTTGACCTGTTGCATTGACATACAGTTCTGTACTAACTGTCCCTGAGACATAAAGTAGTCAAAATATGAAACCTGTGACATTACCTTACTTAAATAATTTGTGCTACCCAAACTATAACTATAAAAGTATAAAACTATTACATTGAATAATAATTGGATCTTGTCAAAAATGTCTTATTCATACCTCTGTCCTAAATTTCCCCACTGTGTCCCTTACAGCCTGTTTGAGTTCAGTTAGTACTGGCTGCAATCTATTGTTCCACAGGAAACTTATCTCTAACCCAAACACCAAATGGTGGCCTCTAATTTAATATCAGTCCCAATGCTCAATCCCTCTGTTCATCATGTGACCTTATATTGAAACATATTAAATGTATATTATTTTAAGATTAACATGTAATGCGCTGAATTTATAAAATACATCCGCCAATTCAGAAGGAAAGAGAAACTTTGGAGGGAGCTTCCTTAAGGTAGCACTCGAGACTAGAGACTCTTTCTGGGATCAACTTTCACAATTCCCGAGCTGGCGCTGTCGATCAGTCCCCTATCGATGTCCCCTACTAAGTCTCTACCTAACTAGTTAAACTCTAGTAACCCATTATAATTTCATACATTGTTACTTTATCAAATCTAGTTAATCATTATACTATTCATTTATCTTAATGCTTTTTAAACCACTTAGGTACGTCTACGTGTGGGTGTGCAAGTTGTACATAATTATTACTATTTTTCTCCATTGTGACTTTATCAAATCTCTAGTAACCGAGTATACTTCACCAATTTCTCCTTTAGACTTTTTTTCACCTCTATTTAACCAGGTAGGCCAGTTGAGAACATGTTCTATTCATATAGGGTTTAGATATTTACACTAGTTGTTATATTTAACAGCATATTTGGGAATAGTACTTTCTCCTTTCATATCTCTCACATTCACATACACAGATTCCCTACATAACGTTACAGATCATGAATGCCTACAGACATCCACACCACTCATGTGCATCAACAACTCGAAATGCCTACAATAACACCTCTTGCTATTATCAGTGGTTTTCAGACCATGTAGACTATCATTACACATGTGAGTAGTGACTGCAGACACATGTAGACACTTCTGAGGTATTCACCATATGTATCTTCAACAGTTCCAGTGGTTCTCCGACCACGTAGACACTTCTCACTTCTCTTATAAATCTCTACAGACAATTGTCAGTGGGGCCTCCTGCCCTCACTCTAGCCTTCTCCTAAGACTAGCTTACCGCTACTTCCTAAACATATATAATAACCATAGTTAAAACATTATGAATTGAAAAACTCTGCTCATAGAACTGGTTGGGGTATCCATTCAGACACACACTCAGTAATCTCCCATATTACCTCTTTCACACCGGAGCATGTCCCCTGACAGCTCTCATTCACTCAGTACTTAATAGTAACAATATATGTGATTGTTCTACATCTCTATTATCCAAATTTCAATCAGCTTAATATCCATATTTCTATCAGCTTAACACATCCTTTTCACACTCACACAACTCACATCCAAATTCACTATTCGCAAACACACTCAGCAATCTCCCTTATTACCCCATGTGCATCTCTGCACCATATATATCTTTCACAAACATATATAATAACACTGTGCTATTAGTAGTGGCTGCAGGCCACATAGACACATCCCTTATAAATGCCTATAGACAGCTGTCTGCGGGGCTTTCCATGGTACCGTTACTTGCTCTAGTCTTTTCTATAAGACTAGCTCTAGCCTTCTTACGTCATATGTATCACTACCATGGTTCCAATAAAGTCTAAAGTTAACCATAGTCTCTACAGTAGCTATAGTCTGAGCATCCGTAGTCCCTATAGCATCACAGTCCCTATAGCATCCATTGTATCTATGGTCCCTATAGTATCATATTCCCTACAGCATATATAGTCCCTGAGCATCCATAATATCAATAGTTTATATAGTCATAAATGCTATGGTCTCTATAGACTCTATAGTCTTGCCGCATACATATAGAATAATACACATACTTTCATACATTCACTCAGTACCTATTATCCACATTTCAATCAGCTTAATAGCCAAATTGAAATCCTGTTATTATCCCAATTTCAATCAGCTTAACCTCTCTGGGCTAGCTTGCGTCCCACCTTCTCAACAGCCAGTGTAATCCCGTGGCGCGATATTCAAATACCTCAAAAATGCAAAAACTTCAATTTTTCAAACATATGACTATTTTACGCCATTTTAAAGACAAGACTCTCGTTAATCTAACCACACTGTCCGATTTCAAAAAGGCTTTACAACGAAAGCAAAACATTAGATTATGTCAGCAGAGTACCCAGCCAGAAATAATCAGACACCCATTTTTCAAGCTAGCATATAATGTCACATAAACCCAAACCACAGCTAAATGCAGCACTAACCTTTGATCTTCATCAGATGACAACCCTAGGACATTATGTTATACAATACATGCATGTTTTGTTCAATCAAGTTCATATTTATATCAAAAACCAGCTTTTTACATTAGCATGTGACTAGCATGTGACTAGCATTCCCACCGAACACTGCCGGTGAATTTACTAAATTACTCACGATAAACGTTCACAAAAAACATAACAATTATTTTAAGAATTATAGATACAGAACTCCTCTATGCACTCGCTATGTCCGATTTTTAAAATAGCTTTCGGTGAAAGCACATTTTGCAATATTCTCAGTAGATAGCCCGGCATCACAGGGCTAGCTATTTAGACACCCAGCAAGTTTAGCACTCACCAAAGTCAGATTTACTATAAGAAAAATGTTATTACCTTTGCTGTTCTTCGTCAGAATGCACTCCCAGGTCTTCTACTTCAATAACAAATGTTGGTTTGGTCCCAAATAATCCATTGTTATATCCAAATAGCGCCGTTTTGTTCGTGCGTTCAAGACACTATCCGAAAGGGTAAATAAGGGTGACGAGCACGGCGCATTTCGTGACAAAAAATGTCTTAAAAATATTAAAAATATTCCATTACCGTACTTCGAAGCATGTCAACCGCTGTTTAAAATCTATTTTTATGCCATTTTTCTCGTAAAAAAGCGATAATGTTCCGACCGAGAAAGTGTGTATACGTACAAAGAGAGAAAATAAAAACATCTCGTGCCCTCGTGCACGAGCCTGAGTCTGAGTACTCTGACCGGCCACTATCCAAACGCGATAATGTGTTTCAGCCTGGGGCTGCCTCGATATCATTCAGCTTTTTCCCGGGCTCTGAGAGCCTATGGAGCCGTAGGAAGTGTCACGTTACAGCAAAGATCCTCAGTCTTCAATAAACAGAGACAAGAAGAACAAGATCTTCTCAGGTTTTTGCCTGCCATATGAGTTCTGTTATACTCACAGACACCATTCAAACAGTTTTAGAAACTTTAGGGTATTTTCTATCCAAAGCCAATAATTATATGGATATTCTAGTTACTGGGCAGGAGTAGTAACCAGATTAAATCGGGTACGTTTTTTTATCCGGCCGTGTCAATACTGCCCCCTAGCCCTAACAGGTTAATACTTTCCACACTCACACAACTCACATCCACATTCACTTGCTATTACTTGACTTAGGACTAGTGGTAGCCTCCTCCATTTTTATGTTTAGTTTAATTGATTTTTTTTTATTATAATTTTTTTATTCAAATTCATTTAAATTGACTTACTCAAATCAGAAGACGTCCCTCAATTGTTTGCAAATGTTGTCTCCTCATGAGCAGCTCACAGTAAGGGTCTGGTCTTTTGGTCAGATGGGAATTTCCCTCACGTTTCATTTTATGTGCCACCGGTCATAAAATGTGCCACCGGTTTTCCTCGCATCATCCTGTTCGTTGATGCCAAATTGTCGGGGAAATTCTACACATGGGACACTCAAAGTCAATCTTAAATGAATCATTGTTTATTATCAGCGCGCTGGAGAGGTTCCAACCAACTCAATGCTCCAAGTACACATCAAATCGAATTTATTTATATAGCCCTTCTTACATCAGCTGATATTACAAAGTGCTGTACAGAAACACAGCCTAAAACCCCAAACAGCAAGCAATGCAGGTGTAGAAGCACGGTGGCTAGGAAAAACTCCCTAGAAAGGCCAAAACCTAGGAAGAAACCTAGAGAGGAACCAGGCTATGAGGGGTGGCCAGTCCTCTTCTGGCTGTGCCGGGTGGAGATTATAACAGCACATGGCATAGATGTTCAAATGTTCATAAATGACCAGTATTGTCAAATAAAGATAATCATAGTAGTTGTCGAGGGTGCAACAAGTCAGTAACACAAGAGTAAGTGTCAGTTGGCTTTTTATAGCCGATCTTTGAGAGTATCTCTACCGCTCCTGCTGTCTCTAGAGAGTTGAAAACAGCAGGTCTGGGACAGGTAGCACGTCCGGTGAATAGGTCAGGGTTCCAGCAGGTCTGGGACAACAGGTCTGGGACAGGTAGCACGTCCGGTGAACAGGTCAGGGTTCCATAGCTGCAGGCAGAACAGTTGGAACTGGAGCAGCAGCACGGCCAGGTGAACTGGGGACAGCAAGGAGTCATCAACCCAGGTAGTCCGGAGGCATGGTCCTAGGGCTCAGGTCCTCCGAGAGAGAGAAAGAAAAAAAGAGAAAGAGAATTAGAGAGAGCATACTTAAATTCACACAGGACACCGGAAAAGACAAGAGAAATACTCCAGATGTGACAGACTGACCCTAGCCCCCCAACACATAAACTACTGCAGCATAAATACTGGAGGCTGAGACAGGAGGGGTCAGGAGACACTGTGGCCCCATCCGATGAAACCCCCGGACAGGGCCAAACAGGTAGGATATAACCCCACCCACTTTGCCAAAGCACAGCCTCCGCACCACTGGAGGGATATCTCCAACCACCAACATACCATCCCGGGACAAGGCCGAGTATAGCCCACAAAGATCTCCGGCACAGCCCAAGGGGGGGGGGGGGCGACAACCCAGACAGGAAGACCACGTCAGTGACTCAACCCACTCAAGTGACGCACCCCTCCCAGGGACGGCATGGAAGAACACCAGAAAGCCAGTGACTCAGCCCCCGTAATAGGGGTAGAGGCAGAGAATCCCAGTGGAAAGAGGGGAAACCGGCCAGGCAGAGACAGCAAGGGCGGTTCGTTGCTCCAGCCTTTCCGTTCACCTTCACACCCCTGGGCCAGACTACACTTAATCATAGGACCTACTGAATAGATGTCTTCAGTAAAGACTTAAAGGTTGAGACTGTGTCTGCGTCTCTCACATGGGTAGGCAGACTATTCCATAAAAATGGAGCTCTATAGGAGAAAGCCCTGCCTCCAGCTGTTTGCTTAGAAATTCTAGGAACAATTAGGAGGCCCGCGTCTTGTGACCAGGTATGTACGGCAGGACCAAATCGGAAAGATAGGTAGGAGAAAGCCCATGTAATGCTTTGTAGGTTAGCAGTAAAACCTTGAAATCAGCCCTTGCCTTAACAGGAAGCCAGTGTAGGGAGGCTAGCACTGGAGTAATATGATCACATTTTTTGGTTCTAGTCAGGATTCTAGCAGCCGTATTTAGCACTAACTGAAGTTTATTTAGTGCTTTATCTGGGTAGCCAGAAAGTAGAGCATTGCAGTAGTCCAACCTAGAAGTAACAAAGGCATGGATTAATTTTTCTGCGTCATTTTTGGACAGAACATTTCTGATTTTTGCAATGTTACGTAGATGTAAAAAAGCTGTCCTTGAAACAGTCTTGATATGTTCTTCAAAAGAGAGATCAGGGTCCAGAGTAACGCCGAGGTCCTTCACAGTTTTATTTGAGACGACTGTACAACCATCCAGATTAATTGTCAGATTCAACAGAAGATCTTTTTTTTTTTGGGGCCATAGAACATGCATCTCTGTTTTGTCCGAGTTTAAGAGTAGAAAGTTTGCAGCCATCCACTTCCTTATGTCTGAGACACAGGCTTCTAGCGAGGGCAATTTTGGGGCTTCACCATGTTTCATTGAAATGTACAGCTGTGTGTCATCCGCATAGCAGTGACATTTAACATTATGTTTTCAAATGACATCCCCAAGAGGTAAAATATATAGTGAAAACAATAGTGGTCCTAAAACGGAACCTTGGGGAACACCGAAATTTACAGTTGATTTGTCAGAGGACAAACCATTCACAGAGACAAACTGATATCTTTCTGACAGATAAGACCTAAACCAGGCCAGAACTTGTCCACGTAGACCAATTTGGATTTCCAATCTCTCCAAAAGAATGTGGTGATCGATGGTATCAAAAGCAGCACTAAGATCTAGGAGCACGAGGACAGACGCAGAACCTCGGTCTGACGTCATTAAAAGGTCATTTACCACCTTCACAAGTGCAGTCTCAGTGCTATGATGGGGTCTAAAACCAGACTGAAGCGTTTCGTGTACATTGTTTGTCTTCAGGAAGGCAGTGAGTTGCTGCGCAACAGCTTTTTCAATTTTTTTTGAGAGGAATGGAAGATTCGATATAGGCCGATAGTTTTTTATAATTTCTGTGTCAAGATTTGGCTTTTTCAAGAGAGGCTTTATTACTGCCACTTTTAGTGAGTTTGGTACACATCCGGTGGATAGAGAGCCGTTTATTATGTTCAACATAGGAGGGCCAAGCACAGAAAGCAGCTCTTTCAGTAGTTTCGTTGGAATAGGGTCCAGTATGCAGCTTGAAGTATGCAGCATGTCGATCAGTCCCATTACATCTCTTATATACTGGTTACAGACACGTTACATAGGCATAGTTCATTGGGATGGTTCTGTCATGTGTCTGGAACCGTCTCCTATTTTTATAGAACATATTCTTAGATAGTCCTAAGGAGGGGGTCATGTCGCCCCCCCACCCACATATCTTTACCAAGCACAGGTAGAAACCAAGGATTATTTATGACACTAAAACGAGATTACCATCATTTTCAAGGCTGTCTCTTCACAAGATAACATTTCTATCACAGACCTCTCCAGCTTGCTGTTAATAGTGTCCCATGTGTAGAATTTCCACGACACTAGCTAGGTAGGTAGTTACCAAATGTAGCTTCACACAGTAATACCAAAAAGACAATATCCGCATGTAAAGTAGCTAGTTGGCTGTAAAATCTCCTAAACAATCTGCACTATCAATTTTGGAGTCTACAATCTCACCATGTTCAACCTATAGATCGATGGACCTCACAGAGTTGAGTCTGACATTCGCAACGGTAAATATACTTTTGAGGAGATGGTAAACGTTTCCCATGCTACGTGGGCCGCGCGGTGCATTCTGGGCGATTCTGGGACAAGGAACGCTCTCTTTCAAGGACCAAAGAGGCAGACATATAGGAAAGATTGCTAGACCCTCCATTAAATTACACATTTTCTTGAGGTAGGAATATTACAAAATTTTTATCAATGGCTCATTCCAGAGAAGATATCCTCTGAAGTTATGACATCTGCCAGTGTTGAAATTTGACATGTATGATAGACATTTTCGTGATCTAAAAGTCTTATTCCTATTAGCTTCCAGTGTGGTGAGTCTTTATCACGGTGCTACATCATATCCAAGCCAGATTTCCGCCTGCTTGAATTCCAATAACTCAGAAACACGTGAAAACATTTACATTTGAGTCATTTAGTAGATGCTCTTATCCAGAGCGACTTACAGTAGTGAATGCATACATTTCATTTCATGCATTTTTTTGCGACCAAGCTTTAACTTCCTGACTGATGTCTTGAGATGTTGCTTCAATATATACACATAATTTTCCTTCCACTTGATGCCATCTATTTTGTGAAGCACCCCCACAACATGATGCTGCCACCCCCGTGCTTCACAGTTGGGATGGTGTTCTTTGGCCTCCCCCTTTTTCCTCTAAACATAACGATGGTCATTATGGCCAAACAGTTCTATTTTTTTTTCATCAGACCAGAGGACATTTCTCCAAAAAGTATGATCTTTGTACCCATGTGCAGTTGCAAACCATAGTCTGGCTTTTTTATGGCGGTTTTGGAGCAGTGGCTTCTTCCTTGCTGAGCGGCCTTTCAGGTTATGTCGATATAGGACTTGTTTTACTGTGGCTATAGATACTTTTGTACCTGTTTCCTCCAGCATCTTCACAAGGTCCTTTGCTGTGTTCTGGGATTGATTTGCACATTTCGCACCAAAGTATGTTCTCTAGGACTCCTTCCTGAGCGGTATGACGGCTGCATGGTCCCATGGTGTTTATACTTGCGTACTATTGTTTGTACAGATGAACGTGGTACCTTCACGCGTTTTGAAATTGCTCCCAAGGATGAACCAGACTTGTGGAGATCTACTAATTTTTTTCTGATGTCTTGGCTGATTTCTTTTGATTTTCCCATGATGTCAAGCAAAGAGGCACTGAGTTTGAAGGTAGGCCTTGAAATACATCCACAGGTACACCTCCACTTGACTCAAATTATGTAAATCAGCCTATCAGAAGCTTCTAATGCCATGACATAATTTTCTGGAATTTTCCAAGCTGTTTAAAGGCACAGTCAACTTAGTGTATGTAAACTTCTGGCCCACTGGAATTGTGATTAAGTGAATTATATGTGAAATAATCTGTCTGTAAACAGTTGTTGGAAAAGTGACTTGTGTCATGCACAAAGTAGATGGCCTAACCGACTTGCCAAAACTATAGTTTGTTAACAAGAAATGTATTTGTGGAGTGGTTGAAAAACGAGTTTTAATGACTCCAACCTAAGTGTATGTAAACTTCTGACTTCAACTGTAAGTGGGATATTTATGTTTTTCATTTTTTTATTAATTTGCAAAAATGTCTAAACCTGTTTTTGCTATGTCATTATGGGGTATTGTGTGTAGGTTGAAGAAGGAGAAAAAAACTATTAAACCCATTTTAGTATAAGTCTGTAACCAAACAAAATGTGAAAAAAGTCAAGGGGTCTGAATACTTTCCGAATTCACTGTATATACTCCCCACCTCTGCAGTACACCAGGGCTGCCCATAGACACGGTGCAGTGGGAGACCTGTGTCATCTAACCATGAGAACCAGCTCAGTGGACATCATTATCACTGACATGCCCTTTGGGAAGAGGTAGATACCACTGTACTGTTTCAATTAGGTCACTCAACATTGACAGAACCTACCAACAAGTCTTCAATGGAGTAATTTATTAATTGAATGTATTCATATTGTTTACATGGCTGATGTGTATGTTGTGTGGTTTTCTTATAGAATGGGCTCCAGAAAGAAGAACTGGGACCTGTATCCGTCCCGTGTAAGAGAGATGGCCCAGGTGTCCAGACCAGGCTCAGGGAAGGCTGTCATCCTGACCCAGGATAAGAAATGCTTTCAAAAGGTAATGTACCACACATACATACAGTAAGACTGTGTAATTCATGGTGGAGTGGGGTGGACAGACAAGTCCTAACCTGTCTGTTCTGAAAGGCATCTGGAAAATTCCAGGGTTTCCAAAAAATGAGTAGTTGAGGAAGTTGGATCATATTGATTTCATTAATCCACAACAATATTATCTGTGTGAACAAACCTCTATTGTGAGAGTATAGTATGGACTGAGTCTACTCTGTTTCTGGTGTCGATGGGCCCTTGGCCAGATGGCTTTTCTTCAAGCAATACTGTGGTGTTTTAGCGTTAATGATTTGTGCAATGAGTGTTTTGTGACGGGGTGTATCTGTCTTCCTCATGCCATATTGAGGATGGGAGGACACTGGCGGAAGCATCACACTGTCTGGGTCAATGTAGGTGGCCTACACGCAGGGGCGTTCCTCCTCAAACAGACAGCAGGGATCTTTGGCCAAACCCCAGAAAACGTCCGGGTCCCACTAGAAGAAAAAGCAGCAAAGGAAAAGGAGGATAAGTGGCCAAGTTAACCTGTCTGGGCTAGGGGGCAGTATTTTCACGGCCGGATGAAAAACGTACTCAATTTAAACAGGTTACTACTCTGGCCCAGAAACTAGAATATGCATATTATTAGTAGATTTGGATAGAAAACAGTCTGAGGTTTCTAAAACTGTTTGAATGGTGTCTGTGAATATAACAGAACTCATATGGCAGGCAAAAACCAGCTGTCTAAAGGCTTCAGAAAGTGGTTTGAGCATTCTCCTGTCACTGGGCAGATAATAGGAGCTCAGTTTCTGAGTGGACTGCCTGGCAACAAAGGGATTGGATATGCTCAATCCTGCGATATGCTCAATTGACGACTTGTAGGTAGGCAGGTAGGTTCTGTACGATGACTCTTATGGTCACTAAAACTTGTATCCAAACATGCCTAGATCAGTTGATGTTGATGTAATGGACTTTTTTATGACACTTAGACTGTACACTCATTCTCATGCATCACCCAGCTGCATATTCAATGACAACAGTGTCTCATTCAATGACAACAGTGTCTCATCCTTACATCAGTTATGTCTGATGCTGTTGTGAAACAGATACACCATTGATGTGACCTCCATCGACCTCTTTTTACATTTGTGAGTTTGACACATTACCATAATCACCACATCATCAACTGAAATAGAAGTGGCTATGCAAGCTTTGTTTAAATATGACAGACTAGGTACATTTCAGCTTATTTTATTGAAATATCCGTTTTAAAATGTTGACCTGAATAACATGTAAGTAAGTGTGTAATTTATTGAGGTAGGCAACCCATGATGTAGCCAAGTAAATACACACCTTTGTTTTCTGAAATCCATACTTTTTCAATAAAACGTCAATCAAATATAACCACTGACTGTTTCCTCATTGTTGTTGCTTTAAGATGGCAACTCAGCGCAAATGTGAATGTGCCAGTTGAATATCAATGAGGAAACAGTCGGTGTTTGTTTTTGATTAACGTTTTATTAAAAAGTAGGATTTTAGTAAACAAAGAAAAAGGCACGCAACAACGGGACAAACTTAGGTACATGGTAAGAGTTTAAGAATTTACATTTTTGAAGTATCGACTGCATAGTGAGTCAAAGGTACATTTCTTTCAAATAGTCTGCGCTCAACTCTATGGAGGCCACCATGAAGACACGATATCAGTGGAATATCATTATTTGGGATATTATCAAATCTAATCTGATTTAAATTCAGACACATGGGTGGGTTTGTTTTGTTTAGCCTTGGATGTATCTGGAAATGGATCTACGGCTACATTAAATTCCTAGCCCTGAGTATCAGCTTTATAGCACCGTTGACAATTAAAGGCAATGTTCCCGCGGTCGCGGAGACTACATTCACGGTAAACGCTGCATATGTTGGTGAAATTACCTTGACCTTTTAACACGGATCTCCCGCGAGACGGATGAATCCACTCCCTAGTCGTAGGTACTACGTGAACTCGTGCAAATAGGAAGATGGATGAGGTAATATGACGTCAGGGAACACCCTGCAACGCCGTCATCGGATGACAAAATAAATAGCACTACAACTGATCAAGCCTGCAGTCTTAAATTATTCACATATATTCACTGCTGCGCACCAACGTGCAGGTACATCTTTCTACAAATTGCGCTATGATTTGGACGATACTTTTGCTTGTCCAGGGCATGCTTCTCTTATTCGTACTTGTTTCGAAACGCTCCAGGTGAGTGCCCTTTTCTAAAATGAATGTTCTATTGGGCTAATTTCTATGCTTGCACTGCATACATTGAATAAGGCATGCTTGCGTTCTGTATTATATTGTGGACATTTCGAACTTGTTTTTACCTGTGCACATATTTGTTTAGCCTACTTATCTAATAGGTGTATTGCCTACCTAGTATAAACAAACCCAGCATAAAGTTGTATTTACCATAAACCTAAAGTAATCCAAATACATCTTAATAATATCATAGTTGTATTGAGCAGTAGATGAGTTACATGAGTTGTCACCTGTCAATCCTTTTTGAGAGGGAAGGTTGAAATAATCCAGAGATTAACTATAAAACCAAGTGCTATTAAGGACTATTTTCGCTGGCCAGTCTTAAATGTAAACTTGTGTGTCTCAAAGATCATAAAGTCACATCTGTTTTCATCCTTGCTTACTGCTATATCGCTGGATAAATTGATGGGCTCATTCTATTATAAATGTTATTGGGAGAGTTTCTGCTTTAAAACTTGATTAGAGCCAGGCATGTGAATATTGAATAGTCAATTGATTTCGGATACAGTTACTACATCAACAGACAACATCTGTGTAATCAGTAACTTTGGTATGAACAAATATATAGGTTTGAATATTAGCTGTTCAAAATTACATGGGTTTTCTTTCTATACAGGTCAGAGAAAGAGCCCCCTTTAGACAAAGGAGTTATTCCATGGTTAGGCCACGCCCTTGAGTTTGGAAGAGATGCTGCCAAGTTTCTAAACCGTATGAAGGTGAAGCATGGCGATATCTTCACGGTAAGAATGGTGATATGAAACACTCCTCAACATCATCTACCTAATATGTATGTACCTGAACCTGGTCATCTGTTCTTGCCTAAATCCCTGAATACACCTATAGCAGATGTAAATTCCTCACCATTCATGATGAGTGTGAGTGTGTTGGTGTGTTCCACTTTTTGATTTTGTGTGTGTGTGTGTGTAGGTGCGTGTGGCTGGGCGCTATGTGACAGTGCTACTGGACCCCAGCTCTTATGATGCTGTGATAGAGGACTCTGTGTCCCTAGACTTCACACGCTACGCACAGGTTCTCATGGACAGAATATTCAGCCTGCGGATCCCCCATCACAACCCTGCTGTAGAGAAGGCCCTAACAAAACAGTACGTCCCTATCCTTATCACACACTTCTTTCTGTGTGGTCAGCCCAAAAACAGCTGTACATGCCCATTGATACGGTCAGAGAATGACAAATTAAACTTTTGACATATAAACGATTAAGGACAGCATTGTCCAGCCAATAACTGGATCCTTACACAGGTATAATATGCTACTCTGTGTGTGTGTGATTTTGCTTCCTGGCTCCACCGTAGTCTAGCTCAAAAGTTTCACTTCCTGAGACAGAGAGGTGCCTGGGACCAGGGATTACCACATCAACCATCACAGATATCACTACCATCACCATGGCCTGATTAGCCTCATGTTATGGTTTATAAATGCATACTGTGTCAGAGTGCGGAGCAAATGCACTCACCTCCCACCATTCTGTTGATTGGCACTCTTGTGGAACGATCTCAATCTCTCACAGTCATATTGTCTTGCAGAATATCTAGGCCATTGTGTAGGTCACAGTGCTATAGTGCTTTTCTTCTGGCTTTATAGAGCATAGATGTCAACTTCTCTGTAATGGATGTTGAATCTACAGAGCAGCATTTTGTACCCTGCCACACAGGTGTACTGCATTGACATATCCTCCAGCCCCCAGTTTATAGTTCAAACTGATCAGTTACAGTATTTCCACCTATGTTTTATGGTGTTATTCCATAGAGGCTTGATACTACACCTGTCTTCACAGTGCCATTACTTAAGTAAATAAGCATTGTCCGAGCCAAAGCGACCCATAGTAAACCCCTGGACAGAATGCTAGTCTAGGACACAATTAGGTAAAAGTGAATTACAGGTTTGGCCTTGGTGACATCATATATGACGAGCATTCCTTTCTCTTGACCTTAAACCTTTGTACCCTCAGGCACTTCGAGGGCGGGAGCCTATCCTGCCTGAGTAGCACCATGCACCGCCACCTCCAGTCCCTGCTGCTGCAAGCCCAGAGGCCCTGTCACAACCAGACCGACTGGAACACGGACGGGCTCTTCAGCTTCTGTTACAGTCTTCTCTTCAGGTACGAACGGAAGAGTTCCTATACCTCCTTCCCTCACTCATTCACCCACGCTTCCCCAAGGGCCTACATCAAACGCCTGGGATAAACAGCTTACTTACCAGCCCGTTCCACAAGCCACTTGTTTGTAAATACACCAGTAAGTGTCACGTTCTTGAAAATGAGTGGACCAAGGCGCAGTGTGAGTATAGTTCCACATATTTATTTAAGTGAAACAAAACAAAATAACAAAACTTACAAAGACCGTGAGGACGTAGTGCCTAACAAACAATCAATATCCCACAAAACACAGGTGGGGAAATAGCTACCTAAATATGATCCCCAATGAGAGGCAACGATAAACAGCTGCCTTCAATTGGGAACCATTTTAGCACCAACATAGAAATAGACATACTAGATCACCCCCTAGTCACGTCCTGACCTACTACACCATAGAGAACCAAGGGCTCGCTATGGTCAGGGCGTGACAGTACCCCCTCCCCCCCAAAGGGGCGGACTCCGGCCGCAAAACCTGAAACCAAATGGGGAGGGTAGGGGGGGTGATTAGTGTCGGTGGCGGCTCCGGTGCAGGTCGTAGCCCCCGCCCAGACCCCAGATCCGGCCTGAACGCCGTGCCTGGACTGGGCACCAGCGCAAAGGAGGACTCCGGCCCTGGAGCTGGGTTGGACGCCATGGGTACCGGCACAGAGGAAGGCTCCCGCCCTGGAGCTGGACTGGACGCCGTGCCTGGACTGAGCACCGGCGCAGAAGAAGGCTCCGGCCATGGAGCAGGACTGGACACCGTGCATGGACTAGGCATCGGCGCAGAGGAAGGCTCCGGCCTTGGAGCTGGACTGGACACCGTGCCTGGAAGGTTCGGACCCATGGACCGTGGCCGGAGGTTCCGGGGCCCGGGGCCCGTGGCCGGAGGTTCCCAGACCGTCGCCGGAAGCTCTGGACTGGGAATGCGCACTGGAGGCCTAGTGCGTGGAGCCGGTACAGGTGGCACCGGACTGGTGACACGCACTTCAGGGCGAGTGCGGGGAGCAGGCACAGGACGTACCAAACTGGGGAGGCGCACTGGAGGCCTGATGCGTGGAGCCGGCACAGGTTTCACCAGACTGCCGGATCTTCTGGTCGAATGTTGAGCAGAACACACTTGCACAACATCTCTCTCCCAACTTCTCCATTGCCTCCCTGACGGTCTCTGGCTCTCTCCTCGGCTCGACCGGCCACCCCTTGTGCCCCCCCCCCCCCAAAAAAAAAAACCTTGGGGTTGTCCTTGGGCTTACTGTGGCCGCGAACCCTGGCGTTGTCGCTGTCCTCCATTATTACCTTCCGTCTGCCGCCATGGAAGGGTTTCGCATCGACCCATAACTTCTTCCCATGTCCAAAACTCCTTTACCTGGTGAACACGCTGCTTGGTCCTGGTTTGGTGGGATATTCTGTCACGTTCTTGAAAATGAGCGGACCAAGGCGTAGCGTGAGTATAGTTCCACATATTTATTTAAGTGAAACTAACAAAACAAAATAACAAAACTTACAAAGACCGTGAGGATGTAGTGCCGAAACACACTAACAAACAATCAATATCCCACAAAACGCAGGTGGGGAAATAGCTACCTAAATATGATCCCCAATCAGAGGCAACGATAAACAGCTGCCTCTAATTGGGAACCATATTAGCACCAACATAGAAATAGACATACTAGATCACCCCCTAGTCACGCCCTGACCTACTACAGGTCGTGACAGTAAGAATGTTTAGTGACACATAAGAGGCATCTAATGAAAAGAAAGAGCAGTGCCACTCATGAAATTCCTCTTTCATGCTGTCCTTCCTGTAGAACTCCCCTAGCTACACACTTTAAAAGGGTTTTTATTTATAGTGTTGCCAGAGATGTTTGAGATGGTCATTTAAACATTCAGCATCCTAATGGGGACCAGATGATTTAGTCATTACTTCTGTTAGCATTAGTCAACATCATTGCTTAATAGGTCAGACACCGTGAAGCAGGGGTTCTCAAAGTGGGGTCTGCGGCCGTACTGCATGGGGTCCACAGGCAGATCTCAAAGTATAACATGAATTAAGTTGTATTTTTTATTAATATTACTAACAACAACAGATTAATATATCCCTTGGCCAAAATAATTGTAATCTACAAGTTATAGTATGTTCTTATGCCTGGGCAACATGGGCCTGTGAGGCTCACAGGGATATTGGTATTCACAGTACTCCACCAATTATACATTTTTCAACTGGATACTTCTTGTATTTCCCCCCCAAAAATTGTTAACATAAATGCACTGTAATGTAAGCTTTAAAAAAATGGCATTCTGTGTATAATTGCAGAATATTACCTTGAAAACGGCTTCATTTTCTCTCCAATGCCAAGAGGCGTGCCTTTATAATGTTCCTTCCCAGGGACCGAGACTTGGTAGAAGTCCTTGTATGCTATTATTATGTCACTCGAGCTGTGTTCTAATTATGTCGGGGTCCCTGATGAATTTACTAACACAAAAGGGGTCCCTGGCCCCAAAACATTTGAAAACCCCTGCTGTGAAGTAATCTAGGATGAAGAAGATTTATACTAAATAGGAAGTTTATACTAGTAGTACCCCACACAGTTTAGGTGGGTGGGCAGTGGCCGGTGTGACACAGGAAGTGTTCCTGTTGACCTTCAGTGGGAGGATGCCACTGTGGGTAAGGTATTCCTCCATCGATTGGAAACGGTTCTTAACAATCACTTAAAACTGAAATGCTTAATGGTGAAACTGCCATGCCTGTTTTAAATACAAAGAACAAAGAAGTTACTGCAAACAACGAACACAGTTTTTTCCCCTCGGACATAATTGCACGCGAGATAGATGAGCACACTATTATGTACTGCAATTTTTTCTACCATGCTACGCGACATCTCCTCAGATGGGCAACAAAAAACAATAACAACGGTGGTGGCAGAGCCATGGCGCTGTTTCCGCCTACTGCGGATTCCATCTTTAAGGCAACATCTTCAATCAATTTAATGATCACTCAATGACATGTTTTCCTAAGCTTAACTGCTACTAGCAACCAAATGTTTTTTTCAACATGCCACTCTACAACCACATACTCACCATCCCACTCTCTCTCTCTCAGGGCAGGGTACCTCACACTTTTTGGAGGGGAGCTGAACAACAACAGAACAGACCCCACTAACGTCTATGAGGAGTACCGGAAGTTTGACAACCTCCTGACCAAAATGGCCAGGACCACACTGAAACCAGGTGACTACATGAAACATGGTCTCTGAAAGAAACATTATGAGCCGCAAGGATTTACATTTGTGGAAAGGTACAGTGGTAGCTGGGTGTGGGAGTTGATTAACAAAATTGGTGTGTCCGATCTTAGGGCTTAATTCAGTTTGGATGTGGTATTATAGTTTGATTGTTTTACCCTAATGTAAACTCAGCAAAAAAAGAAATGTCCCTTTTTCAGGACCCTGTCTTTCAAAGATAATTCGTAAAAATTCAAATAACTTCACAGATCTTCATTGTAAAGGGTTTAAACACTGTTTCCCATGCTTGTTCAATGAACCATAAACAATGAATGAACATGCACCTGTGGAACGGTCGTTAAGACACTAACAGCTTACAGACGATAGGCAATTAAGGTCACAGTTATGAAAACTTAAGACACTAAAGAGGCCTTTCTACTGACTCTGGAAAAACACCAAAAGAAAGATGCCTAGGGTCCCTGCTCATCTGCGTGAACGTGCCTTAGGCATGCTGCAAGGAGGCATGAGGACTGCAGATGTGGCCAGGGCAATAAATTGCGATGTCCATGCTGTAAGATGCCTAAGACAGCGTTACAGGGAGACAGGATGGACAGCTGATCATCCTCGCAGTGGCAGACCACGTGTAACAACACCTGCACAGGATCGGTACATCCGAACATCACACCTGCGGGACAGGTACAGGATGGCAACAACAACTGCCCGAGTTAAACCAGGAACGCACAATCCCTCCATCAGTGCTCAGACTGTCCGCAATAGGCTGAGAGAGGCTGGACTAAGGGCTTGTTGGCCTGTTGTAAGGCAGGTCCTCACCAGGCATCACCGGCATCAACGTCGCTTATGGGCACAAGCACACCGTCGCTGGACCAGACAGGACTGGCAAAAAGTGCTCTTCACTGACGAGTCGCGGTTTCGTCTCACCAGGGGTGATGGTCGGATTTGCGTATATCGTCGAAGGAATGAGCATTACACCAAGGCCTATACTCTGGAGCGGGATCGATTTTGGAGGTGGAGGGTCCGTCATTAATCTGTCTTAATCCCCCTTTGTTCAGGGACACATTATTACATTTCTGTTAGTCACATGTCAGTGGAACTTGTTCAGTTTATGTCTCAGTTGTTGAATCTTGTTATGCTCATACAAATATTTACACATGTTGAGTTTGCTGAAAATAAACGCAGTTGACAGTGAGAGGACGTTTCATTTTTTGCTGAGTTTATTATAAAGACTGAATAGAGGAATAATTCAATCTGTGTTATCTCCGATCACTTTATGACTCAGATTTTTATTCATATCATTGAGTCGGCTGGCTGTTTGTGATTTGTCATATTTGTCATTGTACTGTGGTGACCTCATCAGTAAAAGGGTTTTAGTTTGTTTCTTGCTTGCCATGGTGCGGTCACTGCAGTGAATGACTTTATCTAAGCGGGTCATATGTTTGAATCTCATTTCCGACTCCAATTGGCTTAATTACTCATGGTCCCTATGTCATTTCTTCTCAGTCATACACCTGCTTCATCTACAGGCTCTATCTGATGTCACCTGACACACCTGTCTGTCCTCTCACCCTCTCACTGTCACCTGTCCTTTTCACCTCCTTATATCTGATCTTACTGTTCTCTAACTATACATACTATATTTGTTTGTACCTCCTGGCTTACTCCCACATATCTCCTGTTTCTGCCCCACCCGTGTCACTGTCACTCACCTCTTTCTATTCAAATGGCATATTTGTTAATCTGTCTTATCTTGCATGTCACACCTATAACTCACTCTTCATGTTTCCCATGTTCATGTTACACACCTCTCCCACCCGTCTCTGTTTTCAGGATTATGTCACCTGTATCTCTCTATCGACACTTGACTCACTAATCAAATTAGCTCAGTCTGATCTCATCTGTTTTACCAATGTGTGTCTGTGTTTACTCTTGACTCACCTGCCTGCGTGTTCTTGTCTGTGTGTGTCAGAGGAGAAGCGGACCGCCCAGAGTGTGAGGGGGCGTCTGTGGGAGTTGTTGGCCCCGGCGGGGCTGGGAGAGGGCTCCGGGTCCAGCCCCTGGCTGAGAGACTACAGGCACCTTCTGCAGGAAGAGGGAGTTGACGAGGAAACTCAGAGGAAAGCCCTGCTGCTGCAGCTGTGGGCCACACAGGTGAGTCATAGACACTCCCCCATCTCACCTCACCTCTCTAAGAGGAGTAGTGGCCTGTCATTGTCACAAAGCAACGGCTGCCCAGCTATTTAAAGCTGTTCTGAATAGGTCTTGTGAACGATTGGTGAAAATCCCTGTTGTTCCATTGCACCCATAGAAAAATTCCTTTCTATTCAATAGCTTTTTGGAGGTGGGCCAACAATGATACCTAGTAATACAGCAGCATGCTAGCAGCCATCTTAAACATGAACATTTTCCAATACAAAGACACTCGCATGCCAATGTCAGATGCTAGACTCGACTGATTAAGGATGTTACCCTTTGTGAAATTCAGCTACCCACGCGGTGTGCCTCTCAAATTCTGATTATACTGTACCTGTTTGTCAACCACACCTTACGCTTTGTCCAACCACTGTAGAATACTTTTGTGATTAGTGATTATTTTTGAAAGACTAGAAATAAATACTAGCACATTCAGTTCTTTAAGATGAATACTAATGCTGTATTCTCAACCACTGGAGTGTATGGAAAAACCCTAGAACTGTTAGACCTTATTTTAGTGTTATTTACATTTACATTTTAGTCATTTAGCAGACGCTCTTATCCAGAGCGACTTACAGTAGTGAATGCATAAATTTCATACATTTTTTTCCATACTGGTCCCCTGTGGGAATCGAACCCACAACCCTGGTGTTGCAAACACCATGCTCTACCAACTGAGCCACACGGGAGGGGACAGACATCCTGTCCCTATGTTAGACTACTGCAAGTCCCAGTGGGCTCCAACTTAACATGGCCTCAGTGGGATGTTCTCAAGCTCTCTTTGCTGCTAGAATTGTTGTTACAGAGCTACTGTTGTCTGCTCCTCCTGCTCTGACAAGGACTTCCCTAATTAAAGATGGTAATGAGTGTAATACGCATCTTTACCACAAGAGTGCACTAGTAGCCTGTTTATGTCCTTTAGATAAAAGGGTCTGATGCCAGCTAAACAGATACTTTTTGGGGGAATCCCAAGATGGCAAAAGTACACACTATGATACCAAAAACATTCTGAGTACACTCTGAGTACTCAGCTCCTGCTTAGCATGGTTTGGGTTAATTCCATTTAAATTTAAATTCCAATCAGTTCAAAAGGTACACTGAAATTCCAATTGTCTTCAATGCTTTTCAATGAAGAACATTCAGAATTGGAATTTGGTTTACTTTCTGAATTGATTGGAATTCAAATGGAATTACCCCAACCCTGCTGCTTAGACGTATTACTTCACCCATTGAGCACTGATAACTGCATCTACAATGTCACACAGCCACATGATCTACCATCATCATGCAACTCTTGATTGTAATTTTTCAGTTCCCCTAAGAATGTAGTGAAGAACATAAGGTGTTACCACAAAAAATAATGTGTGTATTATATTGTATGTAATTCCTGGATAGTGTATAGTGCAGCATATTACATGGCTAATGCTGAGAGATTAACCAACATTTATTTTCTAAATATTGTTTTTTACAAATAATTGACCGACGTCGGTTCAATTATTTGAATTCCATTTCCTTCGTTTTTTTCTGTGAGCTCGATGTACAGTTTCTGTAGGGATAAATCAGATCAAGCTTGGACTGTGCGATGGAGTTGTAGTGGTAAAAAACTACATTGACCATAATCCATTACGCACCTGCTTAAACTTGTCCGGTCTGTGCAGAGCAAGACACAGAGACTGAGAATGTACTATCTAGAGGGATAGCAAGTGGAGTGCTAAGTGATTGATAGTTGGCATTCAGCAGTCCTAAAAGTATGCCTTATTTCCTTTTGAAGAATTACAAAAATAGTGATTTTGTCAGACCGCGTAGGCAGCCGCTCTATATGAGAAGATGACGTGGAATGAAATAATCAAATAAAAAATGATAGTTAATTAGTGATAAGCAATAATGGGCAGTCACCACCATCATGGGACTTTTATTATTTCATTCTGTGTTACAGCTTTCAACCCACATAATGCATAGTGCATGTAATGTCAAAACAAAATAGCGAAAAAAATACGATTTTTTTTTTCATGATCGAACCGACCTCAAAAAGCACTAATCGCTCAACACCATACATGGCAAACATTGTTTAATCTGGAGTCGATGTAAATTCAGTGGTCTTTCCACTCATGTACAAACACAGACAGATGGCCAGGACAGCCCAGTGTGCCCTCGAACACTCCATATTTAGTCTCTTTGGTATCTAATGGCTTTGCTTTTATAGTAACCATTACAGCACTTACTCTCTGACAGTAGCCATAACATGGTTCTCTGTCATAGACACAGGAAAGGAACCAGTCTAATTCATTAGGCCTTGTGATTTAACTATATTAACAAGTGATGGTTTCCCCTATGAGAGAAAATAGTAAGAGCTGACATGTGGTGTGTAATGCTCTCTTCTCCGGTTATATAATTGCTACCTGCACAGTCTCACTGTGAGAACCATCGGAAAGGGAACTCGCTGTGTCATTGCCTTCATGTCAACCTTCATTTGTTGCCAGGGTAACGTTGGACCTGCTGCATTCTGGCTGTTAGGTTTCCTGTTGACAAACCCTGAGGCCATGAGGGCGGTGAGAAGAGAGTTCAGCAGCATCTCCGGGCAGGACTTGGCACAGTGTCCCCTACTGGACAGGCTGCAGCACACACCTGTGTTTGGTGAGTGTTTCTTGTTTACTGGGTATAAGCACAAAGACAAGGAGCTTCATCCCTATGGGCAAATGTACCCAAATGAACAGAGTAGAGAGAAAAGAGGGTGGGGGGGAGAGGTGAGAGGGCAGTTGAAGAGAAAAACACATATATATATATATATATATATATATATATATATACACACACTGTTCCCAGGCGAGTGGCCACACATACAGTAGTCTCTGCCTGAGACCCTAATGAGCTCAATGACTAAAGGACCAGGGCAGATCCACCTGCTCAGGCCCTGAAAGTTGCTCTCAATGATCCAATGGCTCCCATGTCACCATCAACAGGTGCTCTAACCTCTGGTGCAAATAATGAGCACATAAGGAAAGTGCCACCTACCTGAAGATAGAAACCTGCCTTTAGCCCTTTTTAAAGTTTAAAAATGTATTTAACCTTTATTTAACTAGGCAAGTCTATTCATAACTATTCTTAAGGGACTCCTTAAATGAGAATGACCTTAGCGAATCTATTACGAGGACATAACATCTCTATGCTTAATGAGTCTGTGTACATTAGTGTTCATCGTCTTCTTTTCTTTGTCTACTCTATCCCAGACAGTGCCTTAGAGGAGACTCTGAGGCTCAGTGCTGCCCCGTTCATCACCAGAGAGGTAGTGCAGGAAAAGACCCTGCAAATGGCCAATGGGCATAAGTACCAGCTCAGGAGGGGGGACAGAGTGTGTCTGTTCCCCTTCATTAGCCCTCAGATGGATCCTGAGATCCACCAGGAACCACAGGTATGGATGTTAGTTGCCTCTCACACATGAACAAATAATAGCTCCCTAATAATGGACAATAAAGTTTAGTTTCAAATCCATCTGCGCATGTTCTGTCTATCCAACAACCCTAGTTGTATTAATTGTGTAACACAGGTTAAAGATAAGTTACAGTAATAAGCATTGACGTTTGTTTACGTAAGGAGGAAGCACACCTACACAGTTTCTAATGTGCCCCTGGCTTACCCAAGATACAGAGAGAGGGGTTAAACCTAGGACATTGTAAGGCACTTGAACACAAACAGAAATAGGAGTGGGAAGGTTGTTACACAGCTGAATCATTGCTTTGTCCTTCACCCTACAGTACCAGCCAGTTAGTGGAATACACACGGAAATTGTAGTAAATGATTAGGTAGTAACAGGCTATTATTGCCATCTGATATGATATGGTTGTGTGCAGCAGGAAGCGTGGGAGAACAGTCATGTGTGATCATCATTTGTCAGTATGAGCTGGGTTCACTGCTTTACCTCCCTGCGTTTCCTGTCATAGAGATTCAAGTATGAACGCTTCCTCAACCAGGACGGATCTGTGAAGAATGACTTCTTTAAAGGAGGGAGACGGCTCAAATACTACACCATGCCATGGGGTGCAGGCACCAACGGCTGTGTGGGCAAACGCTTTGCCATCAGCTCCATCAGACAGTGAGTATCTCTGAGTGTTCCTTGTGGGTCTTAGGGGGAGGGCAGAGGTCAGAGAGAGTCAGAGGTCCCCATTTCACCAGAATCAAGGACAGACTTCATTCTGGGATTGATTAGCTCACCTCACAGCAAATGCCATTATAGGAAGAGGGAAGGCTTAGCAGCTGTCTTTTACTGCGCAGGCTTCTCCAGGTGTCTATGCAAGATTGGGTTACAGTGACATGAATTTCACTGCTATGCAAATAGAACATGCCAAAATAAAATACAAAAGGATTCTGCAAAAACTGGTGTGTGCAATGGTCAATGTTACAGTTTAGGCACATTTATAATGTATTATGCCAACAACTCACCTGCTGTGTCTTTATCTGTGTGTTCAGGTTTGTGTACCTGGTCCTGTCTCATCTGGAACTGGAGCTGTGTGACTCAGAGGCTCAGATGCCAGAGGTGAACACCAGTCGCTTTGGGTTTGGAATGTTGCAGCCTGAAGGAGACCTGGCCATCAGATATAAACCTAGACATTCACATTGAAGACATGGTGTTGAGATCTCTCAAACCAGACTTCACTTTAGGCTAATTTCAAAAAATGTATGACATATGTCAATATAATGTATTGTATCTATTTTTGTATCAGCACAAATGTACAGTGTAATGTGTTATTTATCTTTAATTATAATGTATATATTTCACTTTAAAATAGTCACTTCATAACAATAAAATAGTTTTTTGTTCTAGACTATTTTGTTTGTAAAATAAGTTGTATCAATGATTAACCTGGCTCCATAAAACCAGCTTCAAGTGTTTAAAGTGCGTTATGTATAAACTATTGCACCACCCTAATTAGAATTATTTGTAAAAACATTTTCACAACAAAACACCAATTTGGAGCTTATCCCAGTGATGAAAGTATCCTAAATCCCCTTTAGTCCCATGATGGTTGTGTCCATTGCATCAGGGAACTCACTGTTCCCGGGGCACCGAAGACGTGGATGTCAATTAAGGCAGCCCCTGCACCTCTCTGATTCAGATGCAGAAGATACATTTCAGTTGAAGGCATTCAGTTGTACAACTGACTAAGTATCCCCCTTTCCCTTTATTTATTTGGTGGAGTAATTGGGCGGCTGGCGCTCTTTAAACAGATCAAACCATACATTTGTCACACTAACCATATTTCCATACGCAGAGAGTAAAATCATACATTTTAAAACAAATCTAATTATCGGTTTTAAAATGCAAACGGATAATTTGTTCGTTTGACATGGTGGGATCTTTTTGTGACAAATTATGCGATAAATGGCGGTGGTAACGCCTTTATGCTTCAAATATTGATAGAACTGTCATATCGAAGTAAACTTGGAGTCGCACGATAGGGTGTGTGGTCCTCCCACTACGACCCGGGAAAACATACAGTTTATTAGGCTACGGATTGAATAACTTGAACTTCACAGGGTGATGGGAGTGCATGGTGATATTGATGCTGCTTTTCAATAAATATCAAGGGTCTTATTCTAGTGACATGATAATAGATGCTTGACTGCCATTTGACAAATACAAATATTCTTGCTTTTAGACTATCCATAATAATCTCATGTAGACTAGCCTACCTGCACTGTATCTGCAAACTGTTGGCTAGAGCGCATGTGCCAAGACCATATTAGGCACACATTTACTATTTAGCACAACAGTTTTTGTGACCAAATGATCCGTAAAGATGAAAATGCGATGGAAACGCATTTAACTTTAGGTTTTTCTTCGCTACGTGAAAACTTAAGCGAAGAAGTACATTTTGTGTGCACTACATCACCACGCAGTGATTTTTATCAAGTCCATTTGGTGGAAGTACACCACTTGTAGGGGAAATGTGCATATTTTCTTTATGCAGTTTTTTTAATATTCCCATGAAAATTGGCCGCCAAAAAATGTAATAAGGGAGTGAACGTTATTTATAATAAGGGTTACATGGAGAAAATCAGACCTCTGAAATGAAAATGGCTGGCCATCCCTTCAGCAAAATACACAGTGTTCAAACATTAAACACCTTCCTACTGTAATATTGAGTTGCAACGAAACTGTCCCTGTTTGCAAATAATTACATCTAAGATGTCATTAGGAATCTAAGCATGGTACTTTCAAAAGCTAGGCCTACCTTTCCACCCCAGGCAGAGTAGGCCTACCGACACAGAATGTAAGCTTTAACTGCTGGTTACATGGCTTAACCCAATGAGAGGTCACACGTGTTTCCCTAAAATCTGTCTGGGTTTAACATCTTTTATTGTACAGAAAGTGAATATCTTAATTAATAGATAGGGACAGAATTAGATTACTTCCCAAGCAAAGTCTATTTTTTGTCTAGCCTTTGATATCCCCATATCGGAGTCACGTCTTTCCTGGGTATTTTACTGTTTGTTTCTAGCGTAAAGCATCTCGGACCAAAGCGCTTTATGTAATCGGATCCGTTTTATCTTATTCAAAATCATAAACTAACAAGGGGTACGCCTGTGCTTTTTGCCATTTTCTTTAATAAAAGGTAGGCCTATAGTACAATTATACTGTAGTAGTAGAAAGCTAGGCCTATAGTACAATTATACTGTAGTAGTAGAAAGCTATCAAAGTTGACCTCTGGTCTTCCTCATCTCCACACTCTCCTTCTAAAACTGAACATAACATAGGCTATTGGCTGGTCTGTGCGCAAGATAGGCTTAGTCCAAAAAACGCGCTAATAAACAAAACATTTTCTGAAAAAGCCTTTGACTCTCCTGAACTGCCACCATAGCCCTACACAGCACAGCCATTGGTTAGACAGGACACACTTTTTTACCATCAGCAAGAGCAGAGCAGGCCGGGTCACAGGGTTGGAATATCCATTGCTGTGTGTAATGCAGCCTGGTTTTATGTAAACTGTTGGGATAGTGATCTTAGAAATATAACTTTGCTCTGTGCTTCGCCTATATGCAGTTCGTAGACTATAAGCTATGGATCATTTGATTGAGACCACACTAAATGGCTTATAGGCCAACTTGATATTGCGCGCACATAGGAGAATCAGAGATGAGGGGCAGCATCAGGCACACATCGATATATAGCCCAGTGGCGACCCGTCATTAAAGGCAGGTGGGTCAGGGCCCCACCGTTTTTGAGCCCCACCTGTTGAGTAAAAAAAAAAAAATGCAGTACCAGTCAAAAGTTTGGACAAACCTACTCATTCAAGGGTTTTTCTTTATTTTTACCATTTTCTACATTGTAGAATAATAGTAAAGACATCAACGCTATGAAATAACACATTCATATATTCATGTAAAAAACAAAAAGTATTAGATTCTTCAATGTAGCTGTCATTGTCGTGTGTGTAGGTGGCAGGGAAGTCGGGCGCAGGAGAAACCAACTTGGTATAACTGGAGTTGTTTAATAAATAATAAACAACACAAACTCCAAAACCAATGTACATAAAAAAATAACATGGGGAAAAAATACCCCGTCGCCCACCAATACAAAAATACACTAAAACAATAACAACCAAACAATCTCGGACAAGGACATGAGGGGAAACAGAGGGTTAAATACACAACTATTAATGAATGGGATTGGAACCAGGTGTGTAGGAAAACAAGACAAAACCAATGGAAAATGAAAAATGGATCAATGATGGCTAAAAGACCGGTGACGTCGACCGCCGAGCACCACCCGAACAAGGAGGGGCATCGACTTCGGCAGAAGTCTTGACAGTAGCCACCCTTTGCCTTGACAGCTTTGGACAATCTTGGCATTCTCTCAACCAGCTTCATTAGGTAGTCACCTTGAATGTATTTCTATTAACAGATGTGCCTTGTTAAAAGTACATTTGTGGAATTTCTTTCCTTTTAAAAATGGGTTTGAGCCTATCAGTTGTGTTGTGACAAGGTAGGGTGGTATACAGAAGATAGCCCTATTTGGTAAAAGACCAAGTCCATATTATGGCAAGAACAGCTCAAATAAGCAAAGAGAAACGACAGTCCATCATTACTTTAAGACATGAAGGTTAGTCAATCCAGAAAATTTCAGGAACTTCAAAAGTTTCTTCAAGTGCAGTCGCAAAAACCATCAAGCACTATGATGAAACTGGCTCTCATGAGGACCGCCACGGGAAAGGAAGTCCCAGAGTTACCTCTGCCACAGAGGATAAGTTCTTTAGAGTTACCAGCCTCAGAAATTGCAGCCCAAATAAATGCTTCACAGAATTCAAGTAAGAGACACATCTCAACATCAACTGTTCAGAGGAGACCTCATGAATCAGGCCTTCATGGTCAAATTGCTGGAAAGAAACCACTACTAAAGGACACCAATAAGATGAAGAGACTTGCTTGGGCCAAGAAACACAAGCAATGGACTAGACCCGTTGAAATCTGTCCTTTGGTCTGATGAGTCCAAATTTGAGATTTTTGGTTCCAACCGCTGTGTCTTTGTGAAACGCGGAGTAGGTGAACGGATGATCTCTGCATGTGTGGTTCCCACCGTGAAGCATGGAGGAGGAGGTGGGATGGTGTCGGCATGCTTTGCTGGTGACACTGTGTGTGATTTTTTTTCGAATTTAACGAAACACTTAACCAGCATGGCAACCACAGCATTCTGCAGCGATACGCCATCCCATCTGGTTTGTGCTTACCTCAGGCAATGTAAGGGCTATTTGACCACGAAGGAGAGTGATGGAATGCTGCATCAGATGACTTGGCCTCCACAATCACTCGACATCAACCCAATCAGTTTGCAAACAATGTAAAAAAAATAATTGTTGAGTTAATAAAGCTGCATACAAACATGGTCTCTTTTTTGCTTTCTTGAGTAAGGCAAGCTCCAAAATGCAGGTGTTTGGACCTAGCTCAGTGTTTTCTATGGTGGTTGGGCAGCCAGCGGAATATACGGAGTGTAGGGGTTGGTAATGTTCTCTAGTTGTGCTGTGATTGGCTCAGTGTTCTGTCACTCATGGCGACACTACGTCACCGCAAAATCTACGGGGAGAGCTCAGAAATTCAAGCCCCTTGGGTGCTGCCATAGAGTTACATTAGAAGTGCCCATCCTGGCCTCCCGAGTGGCGCAGAGGTCTAAGGCACTGCATCGCAGTGCTTGAGGCATCACTACAGACCCGGGTCCCATCCCAAGCTGTGTCACAATTGGCCAGGGGTCCCATAGGGTGGCGCACAATTGGCCCAGTATCGTCTGGGTTAGGGGAAGGTTTGGTCGGGGGGGTCTTTACTTGGCTCATTGCACTCTAGCGACTCCTTGTGGCAGGCTGGGCGCCTGCAGGCTGACTTCAGTCGTCAGTTGAACAGTGTTTCCTCTGACACATTGGTGCAGCTGACTTCCAGGTTAAGCGGGCGGGTGTTAAGAAGCGTGGTTTGGCGGGTCATGTTTTGGAGGACGCATGACTCGACCTTCGCCTCTCCCGAGCCCGTTGTGGAGTTGCAGCGATGAAACAAGATCGAAATTGGGGAGAAAAATAAAGAAGTGCCCATCCAAGAAGGCTCAAGATCATTGGCCACACATAAAATGATCAAATCATGTTATATCTACCGTAGCTTTGATTGGACTGATCATGTCAACATCATACTTTCAAAATCTTAGCTAGCAGTCATCATCATGAATCAAGTCGACAATCTACTGGCAAATCCTTTTCGATCCTTGTCATATGAAGAAAAATTATAGATAAAACATATTGGTGATGATCGGCCATTGGACATAAACATTACACAACAAGTCGGAAATTTCAAATTCCAAAATGAGTGGCTTGGAAGGAATCAGTGGCTAACTGCAAGCATTTCAAAGCAATGCAAACCAATGCTACTCAGTGGAGTGGGTGTGTGGTCCAAGTCTGGGTTTAAGGGTCTCTTTTCCAAGCTTAAAAGGATAAACATTCAACATTGGCCATGCTGTCAATCCAGCATGACTTCTGCCACGTTCAAAACAACTGGAAATTCAGAGCTGGGAAATCTCAGACTTCAGTGAGTTCAAGCAAGCTGGAACTCGTAAAAAAACGAGCTCCGACTGGGAAAATACATTTTGAATGGTCATCCCAACTCGAAATACCAAGTCAGGAACTCAGGCCTCTTTCTAGAGCTCTGACCTGAAGATTACTGACGTCATGATTCAACCTTGTTTTTTTTCAGAGTTCCCAGTTGTCTTGAAAGCACCATAAATCCAGAGAATGCCAGACTTTGATGACAAAATGTGCCCACCACATCACATCAAGGTGAGTCCAAAAATGTATTGTATGCTGCTGCATAAATTATGTAATATGCCAGGGAGATATGTATACTGTAGCTAGGAAAGTAATACTATGTGTATGTTGTGTAGTAAATTGTTAGTAGCCCATGCGCCTCACCCTCATAATTTAGGCTGCTGTTCTGACTTAGTGGTGCACATTTAGCCTATAGCCCTGTTTTAGAGAAATGTCATCATTGAATATTGAGCTTTCATTGTCTGCTTATATGCCCCCTTTATTTATCCTATGGTTCTGTTTTGGTGTACAGGGAGAATACTGTAAGAAGTGTCCATGTTCTGAATTCTATCCTGTACATTTCAAAAGTGCTAAACAAACAGTTATATTGACTAGTCTGTCCTAGCTCGCTCATTAATGTCTTAATCAAAATTAAGGATGGCCTCTTATTCGCTTGTCTTCCCCTTATGCCATAGTTTGTACATCTCAATTGTCAGTAGAAACCACATTTGTTGAAGCAAGTCAGCCATATCAGCTGTGTTTTTTTAAGGCAGTAAATGAGGCTGAATGAACTGTTTCACTGCCAGACAAGGCTCTGCTGATAGCCAGGTGTAGCAGTGGTAAGGTGTTGGGACTCTGATGTTGGGACAGATTTATATAAGCTCTAACAGTTTGTGGGCCTCCGTTATAGTGCAATTAATGTTGTGTTGTGTAGTGGCTTTGCTGGCGTGCATCTAAAACAAATGTTTTATGTTTGCGCCACCAATATTCAAATGCTAAAATCGCCACTGATATAGCCTAATTAAACAACTAATTCTAAAACATTAAGAAATATTGAAATTTCATCAATTACAAGTTATATGACCCTCCCCTGGACTAGATTTTAAAAATACGAAACCAACCCCTTGACTGAAAATCAAAAAGCATGACACTCCCCCATTTTCTTCCATGTGACCATTCTGTAAATTTCGATCCATCCTGAATAATCTCATCATGTAGGTTATATCCGCAATGTATCTGCAAGATGTGGGCTAGAGCGCACTTTCCAATACCAGAGTGGGTACATATAACGCAACCTTTTTTTTGTGGCAAAACCATCAGTAGAGTTGAAAGTGCGATCGAAACAGACTTAACTTGTATTATTTATTCGGTACATGGGACTGTAACCACAAAAAAATTAAAATATTCGGAACAAGTGAATTTGAAGGAAACACACCTTTGGTGAAAAAAGCGCATACTGTTTTTATGCGCATTTTAGAATATTAGCATGAAAATCATTTGTCAATTGGATGGAAACTTACAAACACCTGTCCTCTATTGCGCACAATAGTGCTGAACCCAGTGATTGCTGCTTGATTTGTAGTCTTTATGGTTTTGTGTCATTGTGTATATGTTGGCCATTGATCATGCCCACTGCAGGGGAGACCAAAACAACTGTGCCCTGTCAAGACTGTAAACATCTTTTTTTTTTTATTATACTCTAGTGCACACTGTTGCTCCATGTCGCAAAGAGTCGGGCACAAAGAGAGAGCAACTGCGTAATTTCTCATCACCCTATAGCCCTAGCTGCGCTTTACAAGAAATCATTGCAGCTGAAGCCTGAAGGTTACCTATTTATGTAGTAAATTTATTACCTCATGATTGTTTTGTGTTTACTGGCTTTTGGAAGACTCTGGGTTGTAGATGGTGTGCAAGCGCAGCCCCTTTGATACCGAATGGGTTAAAGCTGTATCCCCCGGCAGTACATCTTCTGGTTGGAGGAGCGCAGCCTCGGCGAAATTAGCCCCTGCAGAACCCCGCTGGACCGTAGCCCGTCACGCACTGTACAGGCACACAACTCAGCAACCAGGTATAGAGGAATCGGTGCATTCACATCATACTTGTTGATCCGTTCCGTAAGGGAAGAGCAGGACATTGGTTCGACCTGAGATTTTACAGCGTGTGTAACCCCATTTTAAACATGTCTGTTGCGGGGGTGATGTCTCTAAAAACAGCCTCCAATAGACAGGCGGTGAGCAGAGCAACAATTCAGCGCAATGTTTTTTTAAGATGTTGAAATGTTTCTTCTTACATTCTCAGGCTAAACGTAACATGTGTAAGTATCATGACAATAATATCTGACATTATTTTCGTCTTCATCTGTTGCACTTTGACTACCATAATGTTGTAGCTAACCCATCTATAGGCCTATCATGGTTATGATCAGACCATCGATTGGAGGAATTCAAATTGTGATTGGAAATTGTGTAATTTCTTTCGCTTTTGTGAACCATTTTACTTTTTAGAATTACATGCACTTTTGGGCACACTATTTGACTGGTCCAAATGTTTTAGCCAAAGCCTAACCGAGCAATGCTTAGAATACTCTTCATTAAAACTCAGATATTTTCTCACAAATCACTGGTTAATTATCACACTAATGTCGAGTCTGTTTTGTGCCAATTATTGTAGGTTATGTAAGCTACATGGAAGTTGCGCTAAATACATTTCAAAACTTTGGTGTGATTTAAATGGTGTGAAATTTACAAAATATAGATCATGTATTATTTGTTTATGATAACCTTCGTTATTTGCTCAAATTAAATAGAAAACTTGGTCAAGATAATAATTTGCATTGTTTGCAAAGAGTAGGCCTAATTTAGTTTTCGCTGAGTCTGAACTCCCCTGCTTATCTGTGTTAGTAGGGCTAATACTGTATCTATTTAGTGAGATGAGTTCAAGAACACCTTCAAATGTCAGGTCGCAGCTTCCTCGCTCTCGTGAAACCCCGCTCTTTTATGTGGTGCTGAAGATAAATGATTTCAGCGCCGAAGTTTAGGGACAGCGCACAGCGGGGAAATTTGATGGTTTTCTGTATTGACAGTTTTAGGTGTTTTCAGCACTAGACAGCGCTCGCGAGTAGAGCCGATTTAATCATTGCCTTCCCTCACTCTGCTCACTCATCAGCGAGGAAATCGGCTGTGCATCTTAAAGCTGATTACATTGTCTGTTTGGTTCTCTAATGAATGGATAAACCACCTGACATTGTGTGAGAAACGTTCTCTATCAGGTCTGTAGGTTATCATATTCGATGGTAATTTGATATAGTGACCACTGATTTTCCTCTTTTCCTCTTTTCGCAGCCACAGGAATGGGGGAGAACAGACCTTAATGTAGGATCGTGTCTTCTGGACCTGTCTGACCCTATAGTTTTGGACATTATTCAATTTCAAGTGGCCGAACGTCTTGAATGAGAATGAATAAAGGGGGCTCTCGGTCGACCACATCGCTTCCACCGGAGCCGGTGGAAATCATCCGTAGCAAGTCGCACTCCCGCCGGGTGACACTCAATGTTGGTGGTCTTCTCCACGAAGTTCTATGGAGAACGCTGGACAGGTTGCCCCGAACAAGGCTGGGCAAACTACGAGACTGTAACACCCACGAGTCTCTCATGGAGATATGCGATGACTACAGCTTGGATGATAATGAGTATTTTTTCGACAGACACCCTGGGGCTTTCACGTCCATTCTGAATTTCTCCCGCACGGGAAAGTTGCACATGATGGAGGAGATGTGTGCTCTGTCGTTCAGTCAGGAGCTGGACTACTGGGGTATAGATGAGATCTACCTGGAGTCCTGCTGCCAGGCCAGGTACCACCAGAAGAAGGAACAGATGAATGAGGAGCTCAAACGAGAGGCTGAGTCTATGAAGACCAGGGAAGGCGAGGATTTTGATACCACATGTTGTTCTGAGAAGCAAAAGAAACTTTGGGATCTCCTGGAGAAGCCTAGCTCATCGTTAGCTGCTAAGGTAAGCACTAAGACAGGTAGGCTACCTCTTCAAGTTTATCTGAACGTTGTCCTGCATGGGCTTATTGCTCTGCTATGCATTGCGTGTCATCTCACTTTAAGTGGATCAGCAATGAATAAGCGAATGTAACTTGACCTAGGTCCTCCTAGGTAAACATTATTGGTGGCTTACTGCCAGTCTACACAATTCAATTTAGTATTTTGTATTACATTCAACATTTTGTTGACAAATAATTTGCTTATTACATTGTTAATCTTTCAACAATGACATGGCCTGTCCTTGAGGGTGAGAGTTGTTCTGAAGAGGAAAGTCATAACTAACAAATGTTGACTTTGATTTATCTATTTAATCAACAAGCAATAAGAACAGTGTTGCATTGAATACTTTAAGTTTCTAGACTTGTAAGTGCTACAGTAGGCATCATACTATGAGTGTGTTTGTGAGGTAGCAGGTCATTGCAGGTTGACTTCATGAGGTTGACATAAAGCCTTTTGTGGTCTCTGATGCATGGGTGGCTCCCATCACCTCGAAGCCACCAATCAATACCAATTAAACGGAGCATTAGGTCCATCATGACAGACTGATCTGATGTTATGCATATAGCTGATGTTGCCCTCATATTTAAAACTTAGAATACTGATTTTTGTCTGGAGACAAGTGGGCAGTAGCCTACTAGGAAGTGGGAAGCACAGGTACAAGGACCAGTTGGTGATCAGTGTGTGATTGAATGCATGCAGTTCTAATGATCTTGTCCCTCTCTGTCGGTTTCAGACTCCAACGGTCTCTTTGATTTCAAACCCAGTGTGATTCTTATAAAGGTCTCTTGAACTGAAGAGGCAACCTGTTTCAGGATGTTAGTTCATATTTTTATTGGCAAATTGAAAGAGGAAGGAGAGAGAAATATATCTTATTACTGCATCTCAGGGGACAGGAGAAAATCGATGCATGATTCAAAACCAATACATAAATGAAACTCTTCAACGGATTATCGTCAGTTTAATCGAGTATACAAACTTATTCTTGTTTTTGGATGTCATAATGAATGTATGTAGTTGGGAAATTATTCCTGGTAAAATTATCCTTGATGAAATTTATCGGCTCATAGCTCACGCTGCAGCCGTAAAGCAAAGCAACACATTTACTGGGCTGGACCAATGGACACAGTCGTGTTAAGATAACTACTGTTTTATTATATCAATATTCAGTTTACATTAATAATAATAATGCAATAACATGTTCTGAACACAACAACTGTAAATAGATTAATAATTTGGAAAGTGGGGATCAATATTGTACAGGTATCATTATATAGCTGGCGTGGCAAATGTGAGTGTTGCTTTGTTTTTCTATACCTTTTTCCGCTTACTTGTTACCAATGCAGCATTAACTTTTTATGAAGACTTTGTAGAGTTTATGGATCATTCCCTTCCTGATTTGTACTGGCAATGGACTTCACCTGCTCTGCCTGTGTATTAGATGTTATTTTAGTTTCTGAGAAGACCCTCCCAAGGGACTTATACACACATACAATAGGGCTGAAAAAAGAAGCTAAGGGCCATGTCCTCTGTCAGGTATTTGCCCATCCTGGTCTCATAGACTAGACATAACATGGTAAATGTACATCTGGAAAGTATGGTGGGGTTGATGGGTAAGCGTATAACGCAAATGTCCAGAAACCCAAAGGTTGCGTGTTTGAATCTCATCACGGACAACTTCAGCATTTTAGCTTATCAGCAACTTTGCAACTACTTACTACTGTTTATCTACTTTGCAACTACTTAGCATGTTTCCCTAACCTCAACACTTTAATCTAACTCTTAACCCTAACCTTAACTCCTAACCCCTAGCCTAGCTAATGTTAGCCACCTAGCTAACGTTAGCCACAACAAATTGGAATTCGTAACGTATCATTCGTTTTGCAAATTTGTAACATATATTGTACAAATTGCAATTTGTAACATACACTACATGACAGACCATTATTACTCCACCATCAAACTTTACAGTTGGCACTATGCATTGGGGCAGGTAGCGTTCTCCTGGCATCCGCCAAATCCAGATTTGTCTGTCGGACTGCCAGATGGTGAAGCGTGATTCATCACTCCAGAGTCCAATGGTGGCGAACTTCACACCACTCCAGTCGATGCTTGGCATTGCGCATGGTGATCTTAGGCTTGTGTGCTACTGCTCGGCCATGGAAACCCATTTCATGAAGCTCCCGATGAACAGTTCTTGTGCTGACGTTACTTCCAGAGCCAGTTTGGGCCCCTGCCCTAGCAGATCTATTCAACTTGTCTTTACTGACTTGTGAAATACTTTTTGTGTGTAAATGTGCCTGAGTGACCCCTCTTCATAAAGCTGGAAACTCCTTAGACTCAAATAACTATAGTCCTATATCAGTAATATGTTGAATTGCAATAATCTTTGAGAAATTAATTCATTCCCAAATGTGTCAGTACCTAGATAGATTTCATTTAATTTCACCCTTTCAGTCTGGATTTAGACCCAACCATTATACCACTACAGCATTAGTGAAACTTACTAATGATATACATTCTTCATCTGACCAAGGCAAACTAACTGGTACCATCTTTATTGATTTATCAAAAGGATCATTCTATCTTACTAGCAAAACTTCAAAACATTGGTTTCACTAACAGATCACTAAACTGGTTTCATGCATATCTTAGCAATCGAAAACAATGTGTTTACATAGAAGGACACAAATCACATCTTCTTGGACTCAGTAGAGAAGTACCTCAAGGTTCAGTATTGGCCCCCCCTCTTTTCTCTATAATCAGAAATGAATTGCCTCTAATTTGTCAGAATACACATAATCCCTTATATGCTGATGATCGTGCGCTATATATCAGGTTCAAATATTTTGTAGATACAAGCAACTCTCCATGATGATTTTAACACTTTGCAAAAATGGTTTCTAGCAAATAATTTGGTTTTAAATCAAACAAAGTCCTATATCATGCAGTAGCGATGCATGGGTAAAATCACTGGGGAAGCCAAGCCAGGGGAAAAAAGCCATATTACAACTAATGTGTTGTGATAATTGTGTTGTTTGCTCTATAACCTCTTAATTCATATGCCTTAACACAGTGATACATAGAACTAAGGCCAAGACAATAAGAAGACACAGTGGCAGAATACCACACCTTTGTTTCATCACAAAACCGTAGAGCAACATCTGTCTGGTGTCAGAGTCCACAAAGCATATTGCATGTCAAAAACATTTACATGACTTACAGCATGGTCAATCAAGTTAATATTACCGACATTTTCGGACAACTAAACAACTATTGATTTAGAACACAGAATAATATGCAAATATTGTAAACTCCAGGTGTGCAAAGCTCTACCCAGAAACTATTGCAGTTTGGACCCAGAATGGGACTTGAGCTATGAAAAAGGATGCTCAGTGTTTTTGCCCAGCCAGTACTGACTCAGTAGGACTAATTACATAACAGCCTCCTCTCCCTTCAGCTGTAGACAGCCTGCATCATGTCACATTCATTTAGCAAATGCTCATATCCAGAGTGTCTAGGGTTAAGGGCCTTGCTCAAGGGCACAACAACGCGTTTTTCACCTGGTCAGTTCATGGATTTGAACCAGCGACCTTTCGGTTACTGGCCCAAAGCTCTTAACCGCTAGGTTAACTGCCGTCCACAGGAAGACCTGGCTGGTGCTGCACTAAAGCATGTCTCAGCATGTTTCTGCCTTATAGACCACAGTTCACGCTCTGGTGCATAAGAACCTTGGCTATGCAATAAGACAGGCTTACGGTGTATCAGATGGTTGTAGCCTGTACATCTTACCTTACATTAGAACCCCTGACCTGCTCACATCTGACCATAAACCTCACTTTGAGACGATATTGCTTCATGGTGAGCAGCCAGCTTGTGAGTGAGGAGTTAACTGAGCATCCGTCTGGGCTGAGGTTGACAGCTCTATGTGCCCTGTCAGGGTGAAGCCATCAACAGTGTTCTTCAGCTCCCGCCAGGTCCCATATATTTTCATCCAGTATGGGCTGACAAACTAATTGTTTTAAGCCGGGGAAGGAAATCAATGACAATTGCATTAAGATAAAAGGTAAGTCGGGTTGGGTGAGGACAGGACACACCCTGGACAGGCAGGCAGGGGAGAGAGAGGCTCAGAGGCAGAGTAGCGTGTGTGGACCGCTGGACCGCTGGCCGAGGAGATATCTTTCTCCGCAGGAGGGCGTGTGGCTTCACATGCTAACTTCCAGGCCAACCTGTCTCTCTCTCACACTGAGCCCAGCATGACTTGAGGATGGATGGTCACACTACAAGAGCAGTACAGTAGCATGGTGGGGTTTATGTTATTTAAGTGATTCATGTCGCAGTAGCTTTATGACTACTAGGACCTAAGATTAGACTAGGGATGGATGGTTTTGGATGTGTGTGTGTGTGCGTGTACGTGTGTGAGAGAGAGAGTAAAAGTGTGTTTGCTGTGTGCTGACAGGATGTGTGAGAGACTGTCCTATGAAGTGTGTTGAAGGGGATGTTTTTGAGGGTTCGATGGTGTCTGGTAGTCTTACTGTGCTTTCTGAATGCCTATAAATCCATGGCACACAACCTTTCTGTTGCCTGACTGATTCAATCACCATATATCTCTTACCAGCCTGACGCAGGGGGCCGGTTGGCACACAGACAGACAGACAGAGAGCACTGAGGGCCAAGCTACATTCCCCAGGCTCTCTCTCTCTATCTCACCTCTCTGCCTCGTCTCTCCATCTCACCCCTTTCTCCTCTTCACTCTCCATCACTCGTTTCTTTCCTCTCTCTTAAAAGCTTACTCTTGTCTCTCGTGCAGTCCCTATTTCTCATTCTCTCCTCTCTGCTCTGATTATTCAGATCAGAATAACTTCATCAGCATTTCAGCACTCTTTAGCAGAGATAGTGATATAACATATCAACTAGCAACTAACAGAGATGAAAGGATACAATAAATACAATACAGTAATTAATACAAACCCTTACACAGATATGAGGTAAACATACAAACATGCCTAATCATGTAAAATCACCATAACACTGGATCTATTAAGAGTCTTCTTCGTCAGTCGTTTTGTTTTGCTCCGATGTCGATGTCACGTTTAATTATTCATGTAATTTCTTATGTCTCACTTTCAGTGCTCTCCCTGAACAGAATTTGGGTACAGATTTATAATTCACCTTCTCATGCAACACCATTCCCCACACTTAAAGCCAAGCCTCCTGCACCTGGGTATGCTTCATAGATGAGGTCTGAGACATGACTTTCATATTGACCCACCATAGCATTTGAGCTTTATTTGTGATGGTTGCCCCTGAGATCATTCCCTTGCAATGTACATGTAAGAACAAGTGTGCATTGATTATTGATGCAGCCTAACCTCGCAAATGTTTTCTCCAGGTAGCAAAGATGGTGTTGGAAGAATTTGAATGAATCTCTTTTCTGACGGCTGAAAGCCAAAGCAAATCAATTTACATATTTTGTCTGCTATTAGACCTGTCCCAAATTCCTAGAGGAATGTGCAGCCTTGGTGAAAATGCTTTGTGGTTCTCGTAGGTTACTCTCATTGTGTCAATAAATCCCTATGTGCCCCTAAAGCATAGCTTAATCTTTGAGATTCTTAACCTTTCGATTCTGCTTGTTACTGACATATCTTTAACCTGTGTCTTTTTATTGTTTACATTTTAAATCCATGACCACAAGGGCACAGCCTTCAGAGATGCTCCTCTTCACCACGACTTGTACACAAACCAACATTTACATTATAGATTTTTGACATGTCTTTGATAGCATTTGATCAATGTGTAGCAGCACATGGATGGAGGAGATAGGCCAAAGAAACTAAAAAGCCCTAGCAGAGGAGAAAATCTCTCCCATCAGTAAGCTGCTGAGAAGGGGATTTAATTGTTTGTGTTGTTGCCAATGTCTGTTTCGTATGTCTCATTTTCAAATCAATTCAAATGTTATCTTTGAAGATCTTCTTCTGTTGGCACTCCAAAAAGTCCCAGCTACATCACAAATGGTCCTTTTGTTCGATAAAGTCCTTATTTATAACCCCAAAAACTCAATTTAGCTGGTGCGCTTCATTCAATAATCCACCGGTTTCCCTCCTTCAAAATGCATACAAAATGAATCCCAAATGTTACCAATAAACTTCTCCAAACAAGTCAAACAACATTTATAATCAAACCTCAGCTACCCTAATATGTAAATAAACGATAAAATTTAAGACGGAGAATCGTTATTGTCTTTACCGGAGATAAACAACAAAGAACGCGTTCTCATCCACGCGCATAAAAACACTACAGCCAAAATGGGAGCCACTTAGAAAAACTACAAATTCTAGCTAATTTTTCCAGAAACAAGCCTGAAACTCTTTCTAAAGACTGTTGACATCTAGTGGAAGCCCTAGGAACTGCAATCTGGGAGGATTTTGCCTCATAATAAACATGACAGCCATTGGAAACAGTGGTAGGCTGAACATTGTTTTGGGGGGATGGTTTGTCCTCGGGGTTTTGCCTGCCATATCAGTTCTGTTATACTCACAGACATTATTTTAACAGTTTTAGAAACTTTACAGTGTTTTCTATCCAACTCTGCCAATTATATGCATATCCTAGCTTCTGGGCCTGAGTAACAGGCAGTTTACTTTGGGCACGCTTTTCATCCGGACGTCAAAATACTGCCCCCTAGCCCAAAGAGGTTAACAAAGAGTTGCAGTCAGTTTTGGAATGGGTGGCCAGTAATAAACTGGTCCTGAACATCTCTAAAACTAAGAGCATTGTATTTGGTACAAATCATTCCTTAAGTGCTAGACCTCAGCTGAATCTGGTAATGAATGGCTGTTGAACAAGTTGAGGAGACTAAATTACTTGGCGTTACCTTAGATTGTAAACTGTCATGGTCAAAACATATAGATTCAATGGTGGTAAAGATGGGGAGAGGTCTGGCCGTAATAAAGAGACGCTCTGCTTTTTGACACCACACTCCAAAAAGCAAGTTATGCAGACTCTAGTTTTGTCTAATCTTGATTATTGTCCAGTCGTGTGGTCCAGTGCTGCAAGGAAAGACCTAGTTAAGCTGCAGCTGGCCCAGAAAACAGCAGAACATTTTGCTCTTCATTGTAATCAGAGGGCTGATATAAATACTATGCATGCCAGTTTCTCTTGGCTAAGAGTTGAGGAGAGACTGACTGCATCACTTCTTCTTTTTATAAGAAACATTAACCTCTCTAGGGTCGGCGGGACGAAATCGTCCCACCTACTCAACAGCCAGATGAATCCCGTGGCGCGTTATTCAAATACCTTAGAAATGCTATTACTTCAATTTCTCAAACATATGACTATTTTACACCATTTTAACCTCTATGGGCTAGGTGGGACGCAAGCGTCCCACCCGTGGTGCACTCCATCAACAGCAGGTGCATTTCAAGAGCGGCAAATTTGAATCCAAATAAATGTCAAAATTCAAATTTTTCAAACATACAACTATTTTACACCCTTTGAAAGATAAACATCTCCTTAATCTAACCACGTTTTACGATTTCAAAAAGGTTTTACGGCGAAACCATAAATTTAGAGTATGTTAGGACAGTACATTTACAAGAGTTGTGTGTAATGTTTTGTCAATTCAAAGACAGGGTCACCAAAACCATAAAACCAGCTAAAATGATGCACTAACCTTTTACAATCTCCATCAGATGACACTCCTAGGACATTATGTTAGACAATGCATGCATTTTTAGTTCTATCAAGTTCATATTTATATCCAAAAACAGCGTTTTACTATGGCATTGATGTTGAGGAAATCGTTTCCCTCCAATAACCGGCAGTCAAGTCAGCACCACAAATTAAATAATTAAAATTAGAAAACATTGGTAAAATATTATATTGTCATTTAAAGAATTATAGATTTACATCTCTTGAACGCAATCAACTTGCCAGATTTAAAAATAACCTTACTGGGAAATCACACTTTGCAATAATCTGAGCACTGCGCCCAGAAAAATACGCGTTGCGATACAGACTAGCCGTAATGTTGGGGAGATCTAAAATCGAAAATACTATGTAAATAATCCATTACCTTTGATTCTCTTCATCAGATGTCACTTCCAGGTATCACAGGTCCATAACGAATGTAGTTTTGTTCAAAAAAGCTCATCATTTATGTCCGAAAATCTCCGTCTTGTTAGCACATGATCTAAGCCCGCCGGACTTCACTTCATGAACGAGGGGAAAAAATATATTTACGTTCGTTCAAACATGTCAAACGTTGTATAGCATAAATCATTAGGGCCTTTTTTAACCAGAACATGAATAATATTCAAGGTGGACGAATGCATTCTCTTTTATAACGTATTGGAACGAGGGTACCCAACATGAACTCGCGCGCCAGGTGTCTAATGGGCCATCATCGTTCCATAGCTCTTGTTCGGTCAGATCTCCCTCCAGAAGACTCAAAACACTTTGTAAAGGCTGGTGACATCTAGTGGAAGCAATAGGAAGTGCCAAAATATTCCTCAGCCCCTGTGTTTTTCAATGGCATGGGTTTAAAGGTAATACAACACATCAGGTATCCACTTCCTGTCAGAAAATGTCTCAGGGTTTTGCCTGCCAAATGAGTTCTGTTATACTCACAGACACCATTCAAACAGTTTTAGAAACTTTAGAGTGTTTTCTATCCATATATAATAAGTATATGCATATTCTAGTTACTGGGTAGGATTAGTAACCAGATTAAATCGGGTACATTTTTTTATCCAGCCATGCAAATACTGCCCCCTAGCCCTAACAGGTTAAAGACAAGACTCTCGTTAATCTAACCACACTGTCCGATTTCAAAAAGGCTTTACAACGAAAGCAAAACATTAGATTATGTCAGCAGAGTACCCAGCCAGAAATAATCAGACACCCATTTTTCAAGCTAGCATATAATGTCACATAAACCCAAACCACAGCTAAATGCAGCACTAACCTTTGATGATCTTCATCAGATGACAACCCTAGGACATTATGTTATACAATACATGCATGTTTTGTTCAATCAAGTTCATATTTATATCAAAAAACAGCTTTTTACATTAGCATGTGACGTTCAGAACTAGCATACCCCCCGCAAACTTCCGGTGAATTTACTAAATTACTCACGATAAACGTTCACAAAAAACATAACAATTATTTTAAGAATTATAGATACAGAACTCCTCTATGCACTCGCTATGTCCGATTTTAAAATAGCTTTTCGGTGAAAGCACATTTTGCAATATTCTAAGTAGATAGCCCGGCATCACATGGCTAGCTATTTAGACACCCACCAAGTTTAGCCCTCACCAAAGTCAGATTTACTATAAGAAAAATGTTATTACCTTTGTTGTTCTTCGTCAGAATGCACTCCCAGGACTTCTACTTCAATAACAAATGTTGGTTTGGTTCAAAATAATCCATAGTTATGTTCAAATATCCTCTGTTTTGTTCGTGCGTTCAAGACACTATCCGAATGGTAAAGAAGGGTGACGCGCACGACACATTTCGTGACAAATAAATTCTAAATATTCCATTACCGTACTTCGAAGCATGTCAACCGCTGTTTAAAATCAATTTTTATGCAATTTTTCTCGTAAAAAAGCGATAATATTCCGACCCAGGAAAGCGTGTTTAGGTTCAAAGAGAGAGAAAATAAAAACATGGGGTCGACTCGTGCACGCGCCTCAGTCCCATTGTCCTCTGATAGAGCACTTACCAAAACCGCTAATGTTTTTCAGCCAGTGGCTGGAATTACATCATTCAGCTTTTTCCCGCCTTCTGAGAGCCTATGGGAGCCGTAGGAAGTGTCATGTTACAGCAAAGATCCTCAGTTTTCATTAAAGAGAGCCAAGAAGAACAAGAACTTGTCAGACAGGTCACTTCCTGTAAGGAATCTTCTCAGGTTTTTGCCTGCCATATGAGTTCTGTTATACTCACAGACACCATTCAAACAGTTTTAGAAACTTTGGGGTGTTTTCTATCCAAAGCCAATCATTATATGCATATTCTAGTTTCTGGGCAGTAGTAATAACCAGATTAAATTGGGTACGTTTTTTATCCGGCCGTGCAAATACTGCCCCCTACCCCCAACAGGTTAAAGTGTTGAAAATCCCAAATTGTTTGCATAGTCAACTTACACACAACTCTGACACACACACTTATCCCACCAGACATGCCACCAGGGGTCTTTTCACAGTCCCCAAATCCAGAACAAATTCAAGAAAGTGTACAGTATTATACAGAGCCCTTACTGCATGGAACTTCCTTCCATCTCATATGGCTCAAATAAACAGCAAACCTGGTTTCAAAAAACAGATGCAGCAACACCTCACGGCACAACGCCTCTCCCCTATTTGACCTAGATAGTTTGTGTGTATGCATTGATATGTAGGCTACGTGTGCCTTTTCAAAAATGTATGTAGTTCTGTCCTTGAGCTGTTCTTGTCTATTGATGTTCTGTATTATGTCATTCTGTATTATGTTTAATGTTTTGTGTGGACCCCAGGAAGAGTAGCTGCTGCTTTTGCAACAGCTAGTGGGGATCCTAATAAAATACCAAATACCAAACTTTGAAGAATCTCAAATATAAAATATATTTAGATTTGTTTAAAACTTTTTTGGTTACTACATGATTCCATATTGTCACGTCCTGACCAGCAGATGGAGCTGTTGTTGTAGTTTTGGGGTCAGGACGTGGCAGTCTTGTGTGTGTGATTGTTCTGTGTTGGTCTTGTGACTCCTGATCAGGAACAGCTGGGGATCGTTGTTCCTGATTGGGAGTCATATATGTAGGAGTATGTTTGTCACTTGGTTTTGTGGGTAGTTGTTTTTGCACTGCGTGTTGTGTGCCTGCAAAACTGTTCCTGTCTTATATATTGTTTGAATTGTTAAGTGGATGCTCTACTCCTTTATTTTAATTAAAGATGAGTATTCACATACCTGCTGCGCCTTGGTCCATTTTTACAGAAGACAGCCGTTACAGAACTACCCACCAAAGGACCAAGCAGCAGAAGAGGAGGAAGCCACAGGAGAAGAAAATGGAAGAATGGACCTGGCAGGACGAAAGAAAATTCTGGGCGGACAAGTTAAGGGAGCTAAGGGAACCCGAGAGGCAGCCCCAAGATTTTTTTGGGGGGGGGCACACGGGTAGTTTGGCCAGGCCAGGGAAGAGCCGTAAGCCAGCTACCCGTGACTACAGGGAGGTGCGTACGAGGTGGAGGGCGCCATGTTACGCTGAGGTGCGCACCATCTCGCCTATACGGACGCACAGCCCACTTCGCCCAGTACCAGCGCCCCGCAGGTGCCAGGGCAAGGGGAGCATCGAGCCGGAAGGGGTGATGCCAACCCTGCACTCAAGACCGCCAGTGCGCCCTTTCGGTCCGGTGTTTCCCGCTAGACACACTAGCATGGAGGTGCGTGTCTCCAGGCTGGTACGTCCAATACCTGCCCCACGCATCAGGAGTCAACAGTCGTCATCAGAGCTGCCCGCCAGTCAACAGTCACCAGAGCTGCCCGCCAGTCAACAGTCACCAGAGCTGCCCGCCAGTCAACAGTCGTCAGAGCTGCCCGCCAGTCAACAGTCGTCGGAGCTGCCCGCCAGTCAACAGTCGTCGGAGCTGCCCGCCAGTCAACAGTCGTCGGAGCTGCCCGCCAGACAACAGTCGTCGGAGCTGCCCGCCAGTCAACAGTCGTCGGAGCTGCCCGCCAGTCAACAGTTGTCGGAGCTGCCCGGACTGCGCTGAACTGCCGGAGTGGCCGGACTGCGCTGAACTGCCGGAGTGGCCGGACTGCGCTGAACTGCCGGAGTGGCCGGACTGCGCTGAACTGCCGGAGTGGCCGGACTGCGCTGAACTGCCGGAGTGGCCGGACTGCGCTGAACTGCCGGAGTGGCCGGACTGCCCTGAACTGCCGGAGTGGCCGGACTGCCCTGAACTGCCGGAGTGGCCGGACTGCCCTGAACTGCCGGAGTGGCCGGACTGCCCTGAACTGCCGGAGTGGCCGGACTGCCCTGAACTGCCGGAGTGGCCGGACTGCCCTGTTCTGCCGGAGTGGCCGGACTGCCCTGTTCTGCCGGAGTGGCCGGACTGCCCTGTTCTGCCAGAGTGGCCGGACTGCCCTGTTCTGCCAGAGTGGCCGGACTGCCCTGTTCTGCCAGAGTGGCCGGACTGCCCTGTTCTGCCAGAGTGGCCGGACTGCCCTGTTCTGCCAGAGTGGCCGGACTGCCCGGTTCTGCCAGAGGTGCCCGCCTGCCCTGATCTGCCAGGGTGCCCGGCCTGTCAGGATCAGCCCGAGTGGTCCTCCTGCCCTCCGGTCCAGCCCGAGTGGTCCTCCTGCCCTCCGGTCCAGCCCGAGTGGTCCTCCTGCCCTCCGGTCCAGCCCGAGTGGCCCGCATGCCTTCCGGCCCAGCCCGAGTGGCCCGCATGCCTTCCGGCCCAGCCCGAGTGGCCCGCATGCCTTCCGGCCCAGCCCGAGTGGCCCGCATGCCTTCCGGCCCAGCCCGAGTGGCCCGCATGCCTTCCGGCCCAGCCCGAGTGGCCCGCATGCCTTCCGGCCCAGCCCGAGGGGCCCGCATGCTCTCCGGCCCAGCCCGAGGGGCCCTCCTGTCCCCCGGCCCAGCCCGAGGGGCCCTCCTGTCCCCCGGCCCAGCCCGAGGGGCCCTCCTGTCCCCCGGCCCAGCCCGAGGGGCCCTCCTGTCCTCCGGCCCGGCTTGAGGGGTCCGTCTGCCTGGCGCAGCTATCGGCTCCACCGAAGTGGGCGACGCCGAGGGTGGAGCAGGGTCCACGTCCTGCACCGGAGCCACCTCCAGGATAGGTGGGTTGGGGAGGGAGGGTGTAGCACAGTGCCGTCGTTGACGGCAGCCACCCTCCCTTCCCTCCCTTATTGTTTAGGGGTTATTGTTTATGGGTTTTGTTGGGGATTTTGTTTGTTGGTGTTTTTTCGTTGTTAGGTGCATTCCGGGGTCTGCACCTTGAGGGGGGGGTACTGTCACGTCCTGACCAGCAGATGGAGCTGTTGTTGTAGTTTTGGGGTCAGGACGTGGCAGTCTTGTGTGTGTGATTGTTCTGTGTTGGTCTTGTGACTCCTGATCAGGAACAGCTGGGGATCGTTGTTCCTGATTGGGAGTCATATATGTAGGAGTATGTTTGTCACTTGGTTTTGTGGGTAGTTGTTTTTGCACTGCGTGTTGTGTGCCTGCAAAACTGTTCCTGTCTTATATATTGTTTGAATTGTTAAGTGGATGCTCTACTCCTTTATTTTAATTAAAGATGAGTATTCACATACCTGCTGCGCCTTGGTCCATTTTTACAGAAGACAGCCGTTACACATATGTGTTATTTCATAGTTTTGATGTCTTCACTATTATTCTACAAAGTAGAAAATAGTAAAAATAAAGAAAAACCCTTGAATGAGTAGGTGTGTCCAAACTTTTGACTAGTACTGTCGCTGGTAAATTCGCTTTGGCTATCTACTCCGATTTCAGACCACTCTCATCTGAGTTTACCTGAGCACAGAATAACTGACAAACCGCTCAACACCTGTTGAATATGGCCGGTGTCAGTAAATGGATTTGCAGAGAAGAATGGGAGAAACTACAGGTGTGCCAAGCTTGTTACAGACTCGAGGCTATAATCGCTGCCAAAGGTGCTTCAACAGAGTACATAGCAAAGGGTCTGAATACTTATGTAAATGTGATATTTCAGTTTTGTATTTTTTTATAAATTAGCAAACAGTTCTAAAAACCTGTTTTTGCTTTGTCATTATGGGGTAGTGTGTGTAGATAGATTGATGAGACATTTAAAAAAATTTTAATACATTTTAGAATAAGGCTATAACATAATTTTTTTGGGCAAAACTCAAGGGGTCTGAATACTTTCCAAATGCACTGTATAGCGTTTTGCTAAGCATCTAAAATATATTAATAAACAATCTGACAACTGTAATAGTTTACACACACATGAAGGTATCCACAGAAATAATTTCTGATGAAAAAACACAAAATGTGAAAAAATTGTGGATATAGCGTTTTGGAAATAATGTCATATTCTGCTGTACATTTGTCAAGCAGACATTCAGATGCATACAATATGAGATACTCCCTTATTTAAAAAAAAGCGTGTGGCTATTTGGCAGAGTGGGGTCCTGGAGAAATGTGTTGTTAATGTGTTGAAATTGAGGTCATACCTTTGGGCTACGGTTTCCTCTCCATCGAGATTATGAGTGGTGAAGAAAGCAGTTCCCTGGGACACGACTCAATGTCTGTAATCTATAAATTACTTCCTCTATTGATGGAGGTGCTCTATTACCAGTATGGACAGCAGCTACTGCATGGCTCACTGTGATCCTTAGGGCAGGCTTTGTGTTGTATGACTAATCACACAAAGATGTTTTATTTGTTTGTCCACCCTTTTGTGATGTATTGATTGGCTGTTGATTGATGTTATTTGAGATGGGGTTTTTTTTATCTCACAGACACTGTTGCCCGAGGACAATGTGGTTCTTGGTGGAAACAGACAAACATTTACATAGAGAACCATACAAACAACACACAGAGGAAAGAGATAACATGTATCTTATCACTATGGAAATGGGAATATAACTGCTCACTAGTATAGTTTATTATTAGTTAATTACATATAATTTATTACTATCCTAAATGCACTTTCTGATAATGACCCAAAAGTTATTCCTGATGTGGACTGAGATCAGAAGAGGAAAGGACTAATTGACAATTAGGCTAGAATGTACCTTGTATCCGCAGGATGTAGGCTGATGTTCTGATGGTAATACCTTTTGAATGGGAAGGCTTTCCTTACAAATGTGGAGGTCCACCTTCTAATTAGGACATCAGGATTGGCCTTCAACAGCTGACTGACTGTAGATACCTGCCATCACGGCTGGATTTAGTAGGCTAATCTTTGAGTTTGAACTGTGTTACTGTATTATACTGTATTATATGGAATGGAATTACGCACATCGTACAAACCATGATAAAGCAGAAGAGACGGTGCAATTCTAGTGCAGCACATGCGGCCTACAAAATTACAAGTATAGGCTAGCGTGTTTGATTTTGAAATATAATATGGCCTATTTATATAATTAGTAGGCTGACGCATATATATCTTTCATAATATTTCCCCTAATGTTATTGGCCGACTTCCTATTTCTCTCTATTGTTGCTTCATTCCTTCCTCGCTTTCAACAGTTAAATTAAATAAGTTCCATTGTCCTTATCTTCCTCATTCTGATGACATCCTTGAATAATATACTGTAGGACTAGAATTAGATGCAGAAGGCCTTAACTTCTCTTTATGAAGATTGAAGGGTTATGGGGCTGAGTTAACTGCTATAGCCTACCGCCATCACGCGTTTGCTCTTCTTTCAAACTACCCATTCCATTGATTGTTGCATTTAACATTCAGCAAAAAAGAGCTCTTTGATATAAAAAATTATGTAAAAAAATATGTCCAGCAAGCTATTCTAGTCTAGCTTTTCCTGCATGGGACTCAAAACGCTAAGGAGGGTTTCCTAAGGAGAGGCCGGCGGTGCACAGGTGCATGCGTATTGCGCAAAAGACAGAGGCTATAAATTAGAAGCTTATTAGGCATAACCCATCATTAATTAGATAAATATATAAGGCTAATACTGTAATTAATTTATTACCTGTAAGAGATCGGCAAGGACATACATATACAGTAACAGTCAAAAGTTTGGTCACACGTACTCATTCAAGGTTAATCTTTATTTTTACTATTTTCTACGTTGTAGAATAATAGTGGACATTAAAACTATGAAATAACACGTATGGAATCATGGGGTAACCAAAAAAGTGTGAAACAAATCAAAATATATTTGAGATTTGAGATTCTTCAGTATCTTCAGTATCCACCCTTTGCCTTGATGAAATCTTTGCACACTCTTGGCATTCTCTCAACCAGCTTCATGAGGTAGTAACCTGGAATACATTTCAATTAACAGGTGTGCCTTGTTAAAAGTACATTTGTGGAATTTCTTTCCTTCTTAATGCGTTTGAGCCAATCAGTTGTGTTGTGACAAGGTAGGGGTGGTATACAGAAGATAGCCCTATTTGGTAAAAGACCAAGTCCATATTATGGCAAGAACAGCTCAAATAAGGAAAGAGAAATGACAGTCCATCATTATTTTAAGACATGAAGGTCAGTCAATCCGGAACATTTCAAGAACTTTGAAAGTATCTTCAGGTGCAGTCGCAAAAAAAACAAAAAAAACGCTGCGATGAAACTGGCTCTCACGTGGACCTCCACAGGAAAAGAAGACCCAGAGTTACCTCTGCTGCAGAGGATAAGTTCATTAGAGTTACCAGCCTCAGAAATTGCAGCTCAAGTAAATGCTTCTTAGAATTCAAGTAAGAGACACATCTGAACATCAACTGTTCAGAGGAGACCTCATGAATCAGGCCTTCATGGTCGAATTGCTGGAAAGAAACCACTACTAAAGGACACCAATAAGATGAAGAGACTTGCTTGGGCCAAGAAACACAAGCAATGAACATTAGATCAGTTGCAATCTGTCCTTTGGTCTAATGAGTTCAAATGTGAGATTTTTGGTTCCAACTGCCATGTCTTTGTGAGACGCAGAGTAGGTGAACTGTCACGGGTGTCGTAGGGATTGGACCAAAACGCAGCGGGAACGTGTAAACTCATCTTCTTATTTTATTAAAGAAGGAAAACAAAAGAAACACGTATACAAAAACAACAAACAACACTAAACAGTCCCGTCAGGTGCACGAACACAAAACAGGAAACAACTACCCACAAATCCCATAGAAAAAACACCCCTACTAAATAGGACCTTCAATTAGAGGCAACGAGGAACAGCTGCCTCCAATTGAAGGTCAAAACAATAAACTAGACATAGAAATAGAAAAAATAGAAAATAGAAAATAGAACATAGAACACAACCCAAAAACCCAGACAACACAAAACAAACACCCCTGCCACGTCATGACCAAACTACAATAACAAATAACCTATTTTACTGGTCAGGACGTGACATGAACGAATGATCTCCACATGTGTGGTTCCCACCGTGAAGCATGGAGGAGGAGGTGTGATGGTGGGGGTGCTTTTCTGGTGACACTGTCTGCGATTTATTTAGAATTCAAGGCACACTTAACCAGCATTGCTACCACAGCATTCTGCAGCAATAGGCCATCCCATCTGGTTTGCATTTAGTGGGACTATCATTTGTTTTTCAACAGGACAATGACCCAACACACCTCCAGGCTGTGTAAGGGCTATTTTACCAAGAAGCAGAGTGATGGAGTGCTGCATCAGATGACCTGGCCTCCACAATCACCCGACATCAATCCAATTGAGATGGTTTGGGATGAGTTGAATCGCAGAGTGAAGGAAAAGCAGCCAACAAGTGCTCAGCATTTGTGGGAAGTCCTTCAAGGCTGTTGGAAAAGCATTCTAGGTGAAGCTGGTTGAGAGAATGTCAAGAATCTGCAAAGCTCTCATCAAGAAAAAGGGTGGCTACTTTGAAGAATCTAAAATATATTTTGATTTGTTTAACACTTTTTTGGTTACTACATGATTCCATATGTGTTATTTCATAGTTTTGATGTCTTCACTATTATTCTACAATGTACAATCATGGCCAAAAATATTGGTATCCTTGCAATTTTTTCAAGTAACTCGCAATTTTCCCTAAGAATAAGTTGAAATTGACCTAAGTATTTGGTCTCCACAATTCATTAATTCACTGTTAATATCACATAACCTTTGTTTTTGATTCACAACTTAATATACTGCTCAAAAAAATAAAGGGAACACTAAAATAACACATCCTAGATCTGAATGAATGAAATAATCTTATTAAATACGTTTTTTCTTTACATAGTTGAATGTGCTGACAACAAAATCACACAAAAATAATCTATGGAAATCCAATTTATCAACCCATGGAGGTCTGGATTTGGAGTCACACTCAAAATTAAAGTGGAAAACCACACTACAGGCTGATCCAACTTTGATGTAATGTCCTTAAAACAAGTCAAAATGAGGCTCAGTAGTGTGTGTGGCCTCCATGTGCCTGTATGACCTCCCTACAACGCCTGGGCATGCTCCTGATGAGGTGGCGGATGGTCTCCTGAGGGATCTCCTCCCAGACCTGGACTAAAGCATCCGCCGACTCCTGGACAGTCTGTGGTGCAACGTGGCGTTGGTGGATGGAGCGAGACATGATGTCCCAGATGTGCTCAATTGGATTCAGGTCTGGGGAACGGGCGGGCCAGTCCATAGCATCAATGCCTTCCTCTTGCAGGAACTGCTGACACACTCCAGCCACATGAGGTCTAGCATTGTCTTGCATTAGGAGGAACCAGGGCCAACCGCACCAGCATATGGTATCACAAGGGGTCTGAGGATCTCATCTCGGTACCTAATAGCAGTCAGGCTACCTCTGGCGAGCACATGGAGGGCTGTGCGGCCCCCCAAAGAAATGCCACCCCACACCATGACTGACCCACCGCCAAAACGGTCATGCTGGAGGATGTTGCAGGCACCAGAACGTTCTCCATGGCGTCTCCAGACTCTGTCACGTCTGTCACATGTGCTCAGTGTGAACCTGCTTCATCTGTGAAGAGCACAGGGCGCCAGTGGCGAATTTGACAATCTTGGATTTCTCTGGCAAATGCCAAACGTCCTGCACGGTGTAGGGCTGTAAGCACAACCCCCACCTGTGGACGTCGGGCCCTCATATCACCCTCATGGAGTCTGTTTCTGACCGTTTGAGCAGACACATGCACATTTTTGGCCTGCAGGAGGTCATTTTGCAGGGCTCTGGCAGTGCTCCTCCTGCTCCTCCTTGCACAAAGGCGGAGGTAGCGGTCCTGCTGCTGGGTTGTTGCCCTCCTACGGCCTCCTCCACGTCTCCTGATGTACTGGCCTGTCTCCTGGTAGCGCCTCCATGCTCTGGACACTATGCTGGCAGACACAGCAAACCTTCTTGCCACAGCTCGCATTGATGTGCCATCCTGGATGAGCTGCACTACCTGATCCACTTGTGTGGGTTGTAGACTCCGTCTCATGCTACCACTAGAGTGAAAGCACCGCCAGCATTCAAAAGTGACTAAAACATCAGCCAGGAAGCATAGGAACTGAGAAGTGGTCTGTCGTCACCACTGCAGAACCACTCCTTTATTGGGGGTGTCTTGCTAATTCCCTATAATTTCCACCTGTTGTCTATTCCATTTGCACAACAGCATGTGAAATTTATTGTTAATCAGTGTTGCTTCCTAAGTGGACAGTTTGATTTCACAGAAGTGTGATTGACTTGGAGTTACATTGTGTTGTTTAAGTGTTCCCTTTATTTTTTGAGCAGTGTATATTAATTTAAATCAGAAAATAAACAGAAACAGCATTGACAAAATTATGGACACCTTAGACTTAATATTTTGTAGCACAGTCTTTGGTCAAAATAACTGCAATCAAGTTCTTCCTATAGCCATTGATGAACATCCTGCACCTCTGTACTGGCAATTTGGCCCACTCCTGTTGTACAAACTGCTCCAGTTCTCCCAGATTTGAAGGGTGCCTTCTCCCAACTGCTGTTTTCAGATCTCTCCATAGTTTTCAATGGGATTTAGATCTGGACTCAGTGCTGGCCACTTCAGAACAGTCCAGCGATTTGTCTTGAACCATTCCTGGATGCTTTTTGAAGTGTGTTTGGGTCATTGTCCTGCTGGAAGACTCATGACCTTCAACGGAGACCCAGCTTTCTGACACTGGGTCCGACATTGCACTCTAAAATGCCTTGGTATTCTCCTGATTTCATGATGCCATGCGACACGTTCAAACCCCGTGTCAGAGGCAGCAAAGCAACCCCAAAACTGAACCACTGAACCACCTCCATGTTTGACTGTAGGGAAGGTTATTTTCTTTGAAGGCTTCATTTTGTTTTTTGTAAACATAGAGATGGTGTGCATTACCAAAAAGCTCTAATTTGGTCTCATCGGTCCACAGGGCATTCTCCCAGAAGGATTTTGGCATGTTCAGCATGTCTGGAAAATTGCAGTTAGGATTTCTTATATCTCTCTATCAGCAGTGGGGTCCTCCTGGGTCTCCTACCATATAACCCCCTTTCATTGATTTGGCGATGGTACAAGTTGAAACTATTGTACCTTGTGTTTGAAGGTCAGCTTGAATCTGTGTGGCAGTTGACTGAGATGCTTTCTCCACCATTCGAACAATCCTTCGCTGCAATCTTCCATCAAGTTTTCTCTTGCGGCCATTGTGGTACACACAGTGACACAAAACAGGATAATTTGTTATTTTCTCTATTCAAACTGATTGAATGAGTGATTTTTATATTGCAAGCACCTGCAACTTACCACAGGTGAGTTAAATTCCAAAGTAAATGAGAATCACCTGCTTGAAATGTAATTCTTTCAAACTATTTCTAGAAGGTGACATTAATATTGTCTGGGCCATTTTAGGATTTAGTAAATTATTGAGATGTTTTCGTTTTGTTCAACTGCAAACCAAAGACATACATATGTGGATACCAAAATAGTTTTTAATTTCAACAGTTTTCTGGAATAAATGGTGCATTATTTGACAAAAGTGCAAGGGTGCCAATACTTTTGGCCACGACTGTAGAAAATAGTAAAAATAAAGAAAAACCCTTGAATGAGTACGTGTGTCCAAACTTTTGGCTGGTACTGTATACAGTGCCTTGCAAAAGTATTTATCCCTGTAAGGGGTGCGTAACCGGTGGCAGGGAAGTCAGACGCAGTAGAGCAGAACTAAGTAATAGCCGAGTTTTACAGCTGGGCTTTACAGAAGTGTGTCCAGAAAAAAGCCATTGCTTAAAGAAAAAAATAAGCAAACATGTTTGGTGTTCACCAAAAGGTATGTGGGAGACTCGCCAAACATATGGAAGAAGGTACTCTGGTTAGATGAGACTAAACTTGAGCTTTTTGGCCATCAAGGAAAACGCTATGTCTGTCGCAAACCCAACACCTCCCATCACCCCGAGAACACCATCCCCACAGTGAAGCATGGTGGTGGCAGCATCATGCTGTGGGATGTTTTTATTGGCAGGGACTGGGAAACTGGTCAGAATTGAAGGAATGATGGATGATGCTAAATACAGGGAAATTCTTGAGGGAAACCTGTTTCAGTCTTCTAGAGATTTGAGACTTGGACAGAGGTTCACCTTCCAGCAGGACAATGACCCTAAGCATACTGCTAAAGCAACACTCGAGTGGTTTAAGGGGAAACCTTTAAATGTCTTGGAATGACCTAGTCAAAGCCCAGACCTCAATCCAATTGAGACTTAAAGATTTCTGTACACCAGCGGAACCCATCCAACTTGAAGGAGCTGGAGCAGTTTTGCATTGAAGAATGGGAAAAATTCCCAGTGGCTAGATGTGCCAAGCTTATAGCGACATACACCAAGAGATTTGCAACTGTAATTACTGCAAAAGTTGGCTCTACAAAGTATTGACTTTGGGGGGGTGAAAATTATGCACGCTCAAGTTTTTTTTTGTAAGTTTTTTTTTTAGGGCTATATATCAATCTAGAACAGGATGATCTATTTTGGATGCAATTTGAAGGGAGTTGATGGAGAGATAGAAAGACTGCGAGAGAGTGGTCGCGCGTGCACTGATTTAAAGCAACGATATTCGAGTGATAGGCTGTGTAAAAAATCTGCAGCTGCAATAAAAGTAAAACATCTGTACAATTAAAAAACAAGGTGACCTGAAAAAGCCAGATGGACATGTGTAAATTAGAAGCTAATTCGGTCTTTATATCACTGTAACATATGCTATTCTGCATCAAATGTTGGCCTACCAGTCACAATAAAAAAAGTTACTATGGTGAGATGATAGGTCTACATGTATTGTATAGTGCGCTCCATACTGAGATGGGCTGTCTGTCCCCACCCTGAGAGTTGATTCATCATGCAGAGGCCGTAGAGATGCCAGATTTAGACATCAAATATATTTTAACAGTTCCATTTCACGCCATGCTGTTCATATGATGTATTATAATTTACCGGTTTCTCACAGTTATTTATCCCGGGAAAATTGAGTGGTTTTGGGCGGTAAATCCCGGTAAATCTCGGAAACTGGGTTCTTGCCATTCAACCGTAATACATACACACACACACTGACCAACCCACCTATTAATGCAGAGAGTGTATTCTAAGACTGCCTAAATACCTTACGGTATGTAGGGGCACCTAGCTGCTACTTACACACTGTGGGTAGAAGCATTATGTACTGCAGGTAAGTTCCAATGGTGACATAAGAAGGTGAGAGGTAAAACATGAGAAGATGTGAACATGGCTGCTGTATTGCAGGCTGCTGCAGCCCCTAATTCATTATTTACAGAGGTCCAGTCAACCTGGCAGTAATGTAGGCCTAATCATCACTCAACCAAAGACAGACACGGAGGTTGAGTAAAACAGAAGAATAGGAGAAAAATAGGAGATGGAACCTGAAGCAGGTTACTGTAACGAGCACAAAGGGTGACTGTAACTAGCACAAACCCATTTAGGAGTATAGCCAGGCGCTTACTGTGAGAGCCAAAGGGTAAGGGTTCCTCAGTATGCTCAGGAGGCCTCACGGTATGAGGTGATGTGGAAAGTCCCACAGAAATATACTGTGGTACTAAATCCATACATTAGCATTTAGTTATGAAATAATATAAACTAAATGGCTTTTTAACTACAGCTGACTGGTGCATTTAAAACACGATCAAGCACCACTCTACAGGAATCTGAATCACAGCTGTAAATAGCATGCACTCTGATTATATTGTTGTCTGACGGCTGATTTTTCCAATCTACAGTAAGCCAAAGAGCAACATGTAATTTAACCTACTTGTCATCAGCCTGTGATAGTGGAACGAAGAGTATTTTGAATTTGCTCACAACAACTACACACCACACAACACCCCCATTCAGGTTGACATGTACTATCAAGCACCAGCTCTAGTGTGAAATAGGAGCTACACCTCCACTAGATCAGTCTAGAAGAGTTTCCTTTGTCCAGCTCCAGAAGTAGGGTGTCATCACACACTGTCTGCTTCACATCTGAAGCCATGACATGCTGTGGTTGTGTGGTGTGGTTGTGTGGTGTGGGGTGGTTGCGTGGTGTGGCCGAGAGAAAGAAGGTTAAAGTAAAAATGTCAAAACCTTCAGAGTGTAGAGAGGTATCTGGGACTGGGTATGAAAGAAGAGCAGAGTTTGATATAAAGGTATTCCGGTCATTGTGAAGATCATGTCGAAGACTGTGCTGTTCTCTTAGAGGAAAAGGCAGCTACAGTTGAAGTCGGAAGTTTACATACACCTTAGCCAAATACATTTAAACTCAGTTTTTCACAATTCCTGACATTTAATCCTAGTAAGAATTCTCTGTCTTAGGTCAGTTAGGATCACAACTTAATTTAAATAATGTAAAATGTCAGAATAATAGCAGAGAGAATTATTTATTTCAGCTTTTATTTCTTTCATCACATGCCCAGTGGGTCAGAAGTTTACATACACTCAATTAGTATTTGGTAGCATTGCCTTTAAATTGTTTAACTTCATTCAAACATTTTGGGTAGCCTTCCACAAGCTTCCCACAATAAGTTGGGTGAATTTTGGCCCATTCCTCCTGACAGAGCTGGTGTAACTGAGTCAGGTTTGTAGGCCTCCTTGCTTGCACAAGCTTTTTCAGTTCTGCCCACAAATTTTCTATAGGATTGAGGTCAGGGTTTTGTGATGGCCACTCAAATACCTTGACTTTGTTGTCCTTAAGCCATTTTGCCACAACTTTGGAAGCATGCTCGGGGTCATTGTCCATTTGGAAGACCCATTTGCGACCAACCTTTAACTTCCTGACTGATGTCTTGAGATGTTGCTTCAATATATCCACATGATTTTCTTGCCTCATGATGCCATCTATTTTGTGAAGTGCACCAGTCCCTCCTACAGCAAAGCACCCCACAACATGATGCTACCACCCCCGTGCTTCACAGTTGGGGTGGTGTTCTTCGGCTTGCAAGCCTCCCCCTTTTTTCTCCAAACATAACGATGGTCATTATGGCCAAACAGCAAAGAGGAATTGAGTTTGAAGGTAGTTTGAAGGTAGGCCTTGAAATACACCCCCAGGTACTCAAATGATGTCAATTAGCCTATCAGAAGCTTCTAAAGCCATGACATCATTTTCTGGAATTTTCCAAGCTGTTTAAAGGCACAGTCAACTTAGTGTATGGAAACTTCTGACCCACTGGAATTGTGATACAGTGAATTATGAGTGAAATAATCTGTCTAAGCAATTGTTGGAAAAATTACTTGTGTCATGCAAATGTCCTAACCGACTTGCCAAAACTATAGTTTGTTAACAAGAAATTTGTGGAGTGGTTGAAAAATTTGTTTTAATGACTCCAAGTGTATGTAAACTTCCGACTTCAACTGTACATAGTGCCATATCCCTGCTGTTTGGCTATTGTGCTTCAGTGGATGAGTACTGAGCTGAATGTTGTTTTAGAATAACGGTACTCTGCTACTCTCTGTTTTGTTTTGTTCTTTACTGTGGATGGGGGAGATCACGTAGTGTGTTGTTTTTAAAATAACACAGTGTTTCTCCCATTCCTTTTCCCTCGGACCATTACCTGCTGTCCCTCCCTGCAGCTATGTTGGGGTTAGTGCTGTAGTGGTTGCCGGCCTGGCAACTGTAATTACCTGAAACTGACACACAACCCAACGCCGTTAAACTCCATGGAGGAACAATCAACAACATGGTTCAATTAACACAAGATCACCTGTAGACTTACAGTAAAGCTGTAGGGAATCATGTTTCTGGTGCAGAGAATTTAGATTAAATAAAGCTTTATTTTGGACTTGCCTGACATAGCAGGTGTAAAATAAATGCCTGAGCTGCGTTTCTTTCTTTCTGGTCCTGACAAGAAAAAAAAATGTTGGGGGAGGTTCTTTTCTGCAGTGTTCAACCAATCCAGTAAATGTGGAGGAGGAGTTAAGATGCAGTGTTATTGTCCAAAAGCGGAAGTTGCATCACAGGCTCTTTCCGTTTCGCTGAGGGTGATGGTGGACTGATCTTATCATTATCCATTATGTTGTTCGTTTTTGGGGATATATAACAACTGAAATGTATGTTCAATCATTTGTCATACTCTCCTATCATCCCTATGTATAAGCTTAATATAAATGTTCAACAGAATTCTCCAGATTTTAGTTACATTCTGTCAAACTCAGTTGGCAGCAATATACAGTAGGATTTTTTTTTGCTTTTCCCCTTTCACTCACTAAGCAATGTTCCTAAAGTGCAAATGGAAAGCCAAACAGAGTTAGTTAGAGCATACAAATATTTCCAGCCACACCTGACTGGAAAATAGCGGAGTGGGTGAGAGAGCAGAACAGAGCAGGCGTAAAGACAGATGGGTGAGAGAGAAACCTGCTGCTATCCAAATGAGGCTCTCTCTATGGCCTCTGCTCTTAGACAAACACACGCATACAGAAGACAGAGCAGTCAGCAAACACACAAGCCCTGTCAACATCATCAAGCACAACTCATAAGCCAAAACACAGCCCAGCCCACACAGTCAAATTTGACAGAATTAATGTAGATTTGGAGGGAAATCTGCACACTGATTCCAGCGATACATTTCAATGCATTTCATGGTACTTGGACATACAAAATATTCCTTTATGAAAAGTGAAAATGGTTAATTAATGACAACATCAATGGAGCTGTTTATGGTTTGTTGCTAAGCACGGCTCCAGAAGGCTTTAGTGGGGTAATGGTGGTCTTCATGTTGGTTGTGTGTGAAGGGGAGTGGGGTCAGGGGACCTCACAGTGAGTCCCAGAACTATAGATCAGCTCTGATCCAGATTTAGGCCAGTATAGGCGATAATGCAGTCCAGGGGTGCCTGTGTAGGCCTCCATTGATCTACTGACTTTCCATTCACCTACACGGACTCGGGAAGAATATTGGTTGCCATAGAGACCGGCCTCTGTTTCGAAGGTGATGCTCGGCCTGCTGGTGAAAGGGAAACAGTCAGAGGGAGTTCAACTGGATTTCTCAATCAATGCCTCCTCCTCCTCCATCCACTCTTAACCTTTTACTGCAGTGGGCTAAATCAGGGACACACAGAGTTTCTTGTTAGTCTTAAACAAATCTCAATCAATGCCTCATCCTCCTCCAATCCCTCTTAACCTAGTTAGATATAGAGTTGAAATGTATTCAACTTTGAGTTTGCATCCCAATATTACATTTTATAAACGGAAGACTGAAATAAGAAAACTGTTTGACATAGAAACACCGGATTTTCGTCCGTTTTTTTTAAATAATCTTTATTAATGATGAAATTATGAAAAATATTAATAACATTCCACCCATGAGGCCAAAGGGGGCGCTTTTGGTCATTGACTGCAGAAAAGAGCTACACTCTTCAGGGGAATTGCCCATTTAAACAAAGAAATACAATAATGATGGATAGAAAACAGGATGAAAAGTCAGTAAGAGAGAGGGAAACAGGAACAATTTGCCTGTGTTTGAATGTCTGATGACTTCTGTATTGACAGATGACACTCCAGATAGGGCACTCGCAAAACTCTGACCTGGAGGACATGGGAAGTGTCCGTGTGGCGATTTTAATTCCTATTCCCTGGTCCAGTAAATTATTCATGTGATGTGTGTTCAAGGAGATTCAGAAGAACCATGTAGGAGAGGAGAGCCCTGGTACACTCGTAGAGGTGACTCGAGGAACCCAGGAGATCCTCAAGGAACCATTGCAGCAGTGGGTTCACATTTGCACCTTTGACAAGTTCTTGGCGGAACCTTTAATGTTTCAATGTAGCCAAGAGGAACCCTGAACTGGAGGTGTGGCTTAGTAAGGGTGTGGCTTTCAGATATATCTTTTTAGGCCACCATTTGGAGTAAAAGTAATTCCTTTTCATCTGTTCTGTTGTATTGCCATCCCATGTTAAGGTTGAACACTGACGTGTTGTAGCTTCAATGAGGCTTACAGAGGTATACGAGTTCCTCAAGAGCCGATGCAAATCCCAATGTTGGAATAGTTACCACCTTATTACTATATGTAATCAGCTATTTTAAAATTATGAATATTATATTAGAATATGCAATGTGCATAAATATTAAAGACACATTTTGATTTGCATTTTACAAACTTAACATGATGAACAGGAATGACATTTACTCTAATGGGTAGCCAAAAATAACTATCTGAGAGCCACACCTCCAATATGCCACGCCTTTAATCTTCTGATAGGCTGCCACCTCTACAATATATTATTAAAAAGGTTCCAAATTTAACCCCTGCCATCACAAAAAGGTTCCGATTTAAACCTTTGGACAGGGGTTCCTAAAATACCCATTTCAGAGGGGTTCCACAAGGAACCTTTTTGAACTGGAAAGGATCCCCCTGTGTGGCAATTTTTAGAACCCCAAGAGTGCACTGTAAATATTCTACTGCTGTAGACTGCAGCCTCCCTGGTGTGACAGCTCTACACAGCAACACGCCTCTACCTGGGAGAGGCTTCAGTGTGTGTGGTTGTGGGTGTGTGTGTGTGTGTGTTTGTGTAACACACTCTCCCTCGGGGCTTCTATAAATACACAGTCGTAGACAGGCACACACACACACACGTGGAGATCTAGCTAATATATTCCCCTTCATTACATACACACACGTATACAGACTCAGGTAAGCACACACACACACACACAAATAGACACATCCAGGTTATGACTTAACTAATTCATTGTGACAGGGATGGAAGCATTTGATCACACTGCATCAAACTGTTTGGCAATCATCTGATTTCCCAAAGGTAGCACATCATATTCAACTAAATACCGTAAAAAGCCTGCTGTATTGGTCCCGAAGATGGGACAGCGTCTGTTTTAACATGACACCTGAACAAGCTCAATGGCAGAGCGAGAGAGATAGAGAGAGGCAGTCTAGTCAAACTGGATAGACAGACTGTACGTAGGTGTTAGTGGCTGAGACAGACTGGTGTCCATGGTGACAGAAGAGAGGCTCTGGCATTTCATAATGTCCTCTGACTCCACAGTAATGTCCATTGGTACTTAGGCTTTAGTCTAGACATGACAGACGATAACAGAATACGAAATCTACAGTCAAAATAGGGCCCTGAGTTTTGCCTAACGACAAGACTTAATCAGGAACTCTTACGAGGTAATTGAGGTAGCGATGTACTCCTGGTCTCAGAGCATTTCGTATTATTCTGTACGTAGAGCCAAGACACTCCATTTAGTATTATATGTTACGTTTCGTATGATATGTATTCATTTGTGGATGTCCATCACCCATTCCGTATGATATGTTACAAATTACATTTCGTATTGTATGTTATGAATTTCACAAAATATACCATATTTTACGAATTTGCTAAATGTATGATATGCTACGAATTCTAGCTAGGTGGCTAACGTTAGCCTGGCTAGGGGTTAGGGGAAGGGTTAGCTAAAAGGGTTAGGGTTTGGTGAAGGGTTAGTTAAAAGGGTTAATGTTAGGGTTCGGTGAAGGGTTAGCTAACATGCTAAGTACAGTGGCAAGAAAAAGTATGTGAATTATCTGGATTTCTGCATAAATTGGTAATGAAATAAAATCTGATCTTCATGTAAGTCACAACAACAAACACAGTCTGCTTAAACTAATAACACACAAATTATTGTATTTTTCTTCTCTATATTGAATACATCATTTAAACATTCACAGTGTAGATTGGAAAAAGTATGTGAACCCCTAGGCTAATGACTTCTCCAAAAGCTAATTGGAGTCAGGAGTCAGCTAACCTGGAGTACAATCATTGAGATGAGATTGGAGATGTTGGTTGGAGCTGCCCTATAAAAAACACTCACAAAATTTGAGTTTGCTATTCACAAGAAGCACTGCCTCGAACAAAAGAGATCTCAGAAGACCCAAGATTAAGAATTGTTGACTTGCATAAAGCTGGAAAGGGTTACAAAAGTATCTCTAAAAGCCTTGATGTTCATCAGTCCACGGTAAGACAAGTTGTCTGTAAATGAAGAATGTTCAGCACTGTTTCTACTCTCCCTAGGAGTGGCTGTCCTTCAAAGATGACTGCAGGAGCACAGCGCAGAATGCTCACTGAGGTTAAGAAGAATCCTAGAGTGTCAGCTAAAGACTTAAAGAAATCTCTGGAACATTCTAACATCTCTGTTGACGTGTCTACGATACGTAATACACTGTAATGCATTGTAGAATAATAGTGAAGGCATCAAAACTACAAAATAACACATATGGAATCATGTAGTAACCAAAAAAGTTTAACAAATTTAAATATATTTTATATTTGAGATTCTTGAAATTAGCAACCCTTTGCCTTGATGACAGCTTTGCATACTCTTTGCATTTTCTCAACCAGCTTCATGAGGTAGTCACCTGGAATGCATTTCAATTAACAGGTGTGCCTTGTTAATTTGTGGAATTTCTTTCCTTCTTAATGCGTTTGAGCCAATCAGTTGTGTTGTGACAAGGTAATGATATCCCCCACCATGAGGGGTGATTATTATTATACATTTTTTTTATTTAACTAGGCAAGTCAGTTAAGAACAAATTCTTATTTACAATGACGGCCTAGGAACAGTGGGTTAACTGCCTTGTTCCACAGATTTTTACCTTGTCAGCTCAGAGATTTGATCTAGCAACCTTTTGGTTACTGGCCCAACGCTCTAACCAATAGGCTACCTGCCGCCCCGTTATAGGTGGTGTCCTGATCCCTGACTGTGGCACCATATTGGACTGGCTGGCTACTGGGTACCTTGAGCCCAGCCTGGAGCCATTAAGCAAGGAGAAACAGACAGGCAGCAGAGACTGTCTGGAAACAGAGCTCAGTCCATACTGCAGGGGCTGGCTCACTGGCCAAAATTCAACACTGGGCTCACAATTAAGGGAAAAACTTCACAGCCTGACAATGCATGGATCATAAGATGAAGAATGGTGTGTGTGTGTGTGTGTGTGTGTGTGTGTGTGTGTGTGTGTGTGTGTGTGTGTGTGTGTGTGTGTGTGTGTGTGTGTGTGTGTGTGTGTGTGTGTGTGTGTGTGTGTGTGTGTGTGTGTGTGTGTGTGCACGCCTATGTGTGAGAGAGACGGGGTGAGAGAATGAGAGAGACTTTTCTAGGTCAGCACAGGGAAGCGTTGTATCTGGTTCCGTTTCTATTTAAAGATAAAATATCCAGAAACACTTTCCTGGTTGCTACAATTCTAATAGTTTGCCTAATTTCAGTTTATGTGACCTAACTAGTGTAGAGAAACATTGTACCATCATCTAAACTGCCTTAAAATATTGTATTTTCAGCTGTTTGAAGTTGTTGTACAAAACCTAAAGTAAAAGATACAAAAACAAAACTTAAGAACGGGAAGCATAGAAATAGTGTACATAGAACAGATCCACAGTCCCACCGAAGACATTCTTTAAAAAAGAATACTCGGTCATAACAGACTTTATATGGGTAAATAAAATTCATAGTATAAAAAGGAAAGTTTTACATCTTCCTAAGCCTGAGGGTGAATTTAACCTCTGCATGCTCATCTCCAGAATATTTTTAAGTGTCTATTTTCAAAGAATAAAGCTAAGAACATGAACAACTTCACAGTTAGGAACACTATAATGACATGGAAGAAAATGTAACATTTTACAAGAACCTAGAAATACAACCTCATGGAACAATCGTTGGATAGCTTTTCAGAATTCCTCGATAAAATAGCCCACATGGAAAACTAAAGGCATAGTAACCATAAATAACTTGGTAATGGGAAATATATTTATTTCCATGACAGCTTTAAAAGCGATTTTGGGTTGACCAATGTAGATATAGTTTTATATCACAACATTATGATTATAAATCTTTCGGACAACAGAGCAGTTCTTGATGGAGTCAAAGAATATAAATCATTGCAACCAAGATTTAAAAATAACTGATATTGGCACAATTTATTATATATATTTTTTTTCACCTTTATTTAACCAGGTAGGCCAGTTGAGAACAAGTTCTCATTTACAACTGCGACCTGGCCAAGATAAAGCAAAGCAGTGGTACTGTCACGGTTGTCGTACGATGAAGGAGCGGACCAAAGCGCAGCGTGATTATCGTTCCACATATTTTATTGAACTGTGAAACTATGCAATACATACAAAATAAACTGAAAAAACAAAAACAACAAACCGTGACAAAGAGTTAACATACACGTACTCAAAATCAATCTCCCACAAACCCAGGTGGGAAAAACACCTACTTAAGTATGATCTCCAATTAGAGACAACGATGACCAGCTGCCTCTAATTGGAGATCATCCCAAACAAAAACCCAACATAGAAATACAAAACTAGAACATCACAACATAGAAAATCGAAACTAGAAGAAAAAAAACTGTCACACCCTGACACTACTCTACCATAGAAAATAACAGCTTTCTATGGTCAGGACGTGACAGTGACACAGCCAACAACACAGAGTTACACAGGGAGTAAACAATAAACAAGCCAATAACACAATAAACAAGTCAATGACACAGTAAAAAAAAGAAAGTCTATATACAGTGTGTGCAAAAGGCATGAGGAGGTAGGCAATAAATAGGCCATAGGAGCGAATAATTACAAATCAGCAGATTAACACTGGAGTGATAAATGAGCATATGATGATGTGCAAGTGGAAATACTGGTGTGCAAAAGAGCAGAAAAGTAAATAAAATAAACACAGTATGGGGATGAGGTAGGTAGATTGGGTGGGCAATTTACAGATGGACTATGTACAGCTGCAGCGATCGGTTAGCAGCAGTAGCTGATGTTTAAAGTTGGTGAGGGAAATAAAAGTCTCCAACTTCAGCGATTTTTGCAATTCGTTCCAGTCACAGGCAGCAGAGAACTGAAAGGAAAGGCGGCCAAATGAGGTGTTGGCTTTGGGGATGATCAGTGAGATATACCTGCTGGAACGTGTGCTACGGTTGGGTGTTGTTATCGTGACCAGTGAGCTGAGATAAGGTGGAGCTTTACCAAGCATAGTCTTATAGATGACCTGGAGCCAGTGGGTCTGGCGACGAATATGTAGCGAGGGCCAGCCAACTAGAGCATACAGGTCGCAGTGGTGGGTGGTATAAGGTGATTTGGTAACAAAACGGATGGCACTGTGATAGACTGCATCCAGTTTGCTGAGTAGAGTAACTTACTAGGGTAAGTTTGGCGGCGTGAGTAAAGGAGGCTTTGTTGCGAAATAGAAAGCCAATTCAAGATTTGATTTTGTATTGGAGATGTTTAATATGAGTCTGGAACGAGAGTTTACAGTCTAACCAGACACCTAGGTATTTATAGTTGTCCACATATTCTAGGTCGGAACCGTCCAGGGTGGTGATGCTAGTCGGGCGGGCAGGTGCGGGCAGCGAACGGTTGAAAAAAAGAAATACAAATAAAATAAAAAATAAAAATAGATATACATGTACTATTGTAAAGTGGTTGTTCCACTGGATATCATAAGGTGAATGCACCAATTTGTAAGTCGCTCTGGATAATAGCGTCTGCTAAATGACGTAAATGTAAATGTAAATGTAAAAGCATGCATTTGGTTTTACTAGCGTTTAAGAGCAGTTGGAGGCCACAGAAGAAGTGTTGTATGGCATTGAAGCTTTGTTAGCACAGTGTCCAAGGAAGGGCCAGAAGTATACAGAATGGTGTCGTCTGCGTAGAGGTGGATCAGGGAATCGCCCGCAGCAAGAGCGACATCATTGATATATACAGAGAAAAGAGTCGGCCCGAGAATTGAACCCTGTGGTACACCCATAGAGACTGCCAGAGGTCCGGACAACATGCCCTCCGATTTGACACACTGAACTCTGTCTGCAAAGTAGTTGGTGAACCAGGCGAGGCAGCCATTAGAAAAACCAAGGCTATTGAGTCTGCCGATTAGAATATGGTGATTGACAGAGTCGAAAGCCTTGGCCAGGTCGATGAAGACGGCTGCACAGTACTGTCTTTTATCGATGGCGGTTATGATATCATTTAGAACCTTGAGCATGGCTGAGGTGCACCCGTGACCGGCTCGGAAACCGGATTGCACAGCGAAGAAGGTACGGTGGGATTCAAAATGGTCAGTGATCTGTTTATTAACTTGGCTTTCAAAGACTTTAGATAGGCAAGGCAGGATGGAAATAGGTCTGTAACAGTTTGGGTCTAGGGTGTCAACCCCTTTGAAGAGGGGGATGACCGCAGCAGCTTTCCAATGTTTAGGGATCTCAGACGATACGAAAGAGAGTTTGAACAGGCTGGTAATAGGGGTTGCAACAATGGAGGTGGATAGTTTTAGAAAGAGAGGGTCCAGATTGTCTAGCCTAGCTGATTTCTACGGGTCCAGGTTTTGCAGCTCTTTCAGAACATCTGCTATCTGGATTTGGGTGAAGGAGAAGCTGGGGAGGCTTGGGCGAGTAGCTGCGGTGGGGGGGGGGGGGGGGGGGGGCAGAGCTGTTGGCCGTGGTTGGAGTAGCCAGGAGGAAGGCATAGCCAGCCGTTGAGAAATGCTTTTTGAAATGTTCTATTATCATGGATTTATCGGTGGTGACCGTGTTACCTAGCCTCAGTGCAGTGGGCAGCTGGGAGGAAGTGCTCTTGTTCTCCATGGACTTTACAGGGTCCAAACCTTTTTGGAGTTAGAGCTACAGGATGCAAATTTCTGCTTGAAAAAGCTAGCCTTTGCTTTCCTGACTGACTGCGTGTATTGGTTCCTGACTTCCCTGAACAGTTGCATATCGCGGGGACTTTTCGATGCTATTGCAGTCCGCCACAGGATGTTTTTGTGCTGGTCGAGGGCAGTCAGGTCTGGAGTGAACCAAGGGCTATATCTGTTCTTAGTTCTACATTTTTTGAACGGGGCATGCTTATCTAAGATGGTGAGGAAATTACTTTTAAAGAATGACCAGGCATCCTCGACTGACAGGATGAGATCAATATCCTTCCAGGATACCCGGGCCAGGTCGATTAGAAAGGCCTGCTCGCAGAAGTGTTTTAGGGAGAGTTTGACAGTGATAACCCAAGATGGAGGGAATGTTAGAACATAACTAACGAGATTACAGTTAACATTTTTTTACTCTTAATCCAATATAAATTAATGTATAGAATCTATTAACAAGAAACAAATTTCACAAATTCAACAGCACATTGGCGGTCATGTCTGAAGTGTAAAACTACTAATGACTCAATAATTCATGCCTTCTGGGAATGTTACAAAATTCAAAAGTTATGGGTAGAGTTGGAAAGATGGATGTCTGAGGTAATGCAATGTAAATTAACTTCTAATACATCTGTCTGTATATTTCAAGACATGACATATGAGGGTGCAGTGAGATTCCCGATGGGCTGGACAATACTCTTCTCATCAATCATCTTAAAAAAACGCATACTCAAAAACTGGAAATCAGCCAATCCTCTGCCATTCACGCAATGGGAAGGTCAAATGCTTTATTATTACAAAATTGAAAGAGCGTGGGCGACAGAGAGAAACAAAATTATGCCGTTTTTAGGCCATGTGGCAGAAAGTGATGTGGGCACAGGAGATAGGGGTGGGGGCTAGTGGGACTGGGCAGGTGGGATGTTGTGATGTTCTTATGATGTTGTTGTTTGTGTGTATGTTTTGTATTGTTTATAAAAATATATATATATAAACAAATCTACAGCTTCTTAGACTTGCTTTCAATTAGAATGACACACAGTGCATTCGGAAAGTATTCAGACCCCTTGACTTTTTCCTAATTTTGTTACGTTAAAGTCTTATTCAAAAATGGATTCAGTTAAAATGTCCTAATCAATCTACACACAATACTCCATAATGACAAAGCAAAAACAGTTTAGAAAGGTTTGCAAATGTATTAAAAATATATATATATACACCTTATTTACATAAGTATTCAGACCCTTTGCTATGAGACTCGAAATTGAGCTCCATGCAATGTTTCTACAACTTGATTGGAGTCCATCTGTGGAAAAATAATTTTGAAAGTCACACACCTGTCTATATAAGGTCCCACAGTTGACAGTGCATGTCAGAGCAAAAACCAAGCCATGAGGTCGAAGGAATTGTCCGTAAAGCTCAGAGACAGGATTGTGTCACGGCACAGATCTGGGGAAGGGTACCAAAACATTTCTGCGGCATTGAAGGTCCCCAAGAATACAGTGACCTCCATCATTTTTAAAAAGAAGACATTTGGAACCACCAAGACTCTTCTATAGCTGGCCGCCAGACCAAACTGAGCAATCGGAGGAGAAGGCCCATGGTCAGGGATCTGACCAAGAACCCGATGGTCACTCTGACAAAGCTTCAGAGTTCCTCTGTGGAAATGGGAGAACCTTCCAGAAGGACAACCATCTCTGCAGCACTCCACCAATCAGGCTTTTATGGTAGAGTGGCCAGACGGAAGCCACTCCTCAGTAAAAGGCACATGACAGCCCGCTTGCAGTTTGCCAAAAGGCACCTAAAGGACTCAGACCATGAGAAACCAAGATTGAACTCTTTGGCCTGAGTGCCAAGCATCACGTCTGGAGGACATCTGGCACCATCTCTACGGTGAAGCATGGTGGTGGCAGCATCATGCTGTGGGGATGTTTTTCAGCGGCAGGGACTGGGAAACTAGTCAGGATTGAGGGAAAGATGAACGGAGCAAAGTACGGAGAGATCCATGATGAAAACCTGCTGCAGAGCGCTCAGGACCTTAGCCTGAGGCTAAGGTTCACCTTCCAACAGGACAATGACCATAAGCACACAGCCAAGACAATGCAGGGGTGGCTTCGGGACAAGTCTCTGAATGTCCTTGAGTGGCCCAGCTAGATCCCGGACTTGAAACCGATCGAACATCTCTGGAGAGACCTGAAAATAACTGTGCAGTGACGCTCCCCATCCAACCTGACAGAGCTTGAGAGGATCTGCAGAGAAGAATGGGAGAAACTCCCCAAATACAGGTGTTCCAAGCGTGTAGCGTCATACCCTAGAAGACTCGAGGCTGTAATCGCTGCCAAAGGTGTTTCAACAAAGTACTGAGTAAAGGGTCTGAATACTTATGTAAATGTTATTTTTCTGTTTTTTATATTTAATACATTTGCAAAAATTTCAAATAACTGTTTTTGCTTTTTCATTATGGGGTATTGTGTGTAGATTGATGAGGGGAAAAAAATTATTTAATCAATTTCAGAATAAGGCTGTAACGTAACAAAGTGTGGAAATGTCAAGGGGTCTGAATACTTTCCGAATGCACTGTATCTATAACTCACATTTCTATGTGAATTGGGTTGCCCAAAAAGTTACACATTGCAGCTTTAAACCTGAGCAGATAAGGAAACAATTTTCCTTTGTTTTAAATTGGTTCTGTGGCAGGATGAGTTTGCAATACAAAAGTCCTTACATTGTCTGACACTTTGGTTGTAATTCAGCCAAAAGCAAGCTGATGTTAATTTGACATATACAGTTAACTGCCAAAATAAAGGAAACACTTGAGTTAATGAGGGATGCAAAGTATATTGAAAGCAGGTGCTTCCACACAGGTGTGGTTCCTGAGTTAATTAAGCAATAACATGCCATCATACTTAGGGTGTAAAAATGCCCAGTTGCCCGTTATTGTGGCTACCATGGCTAGAAGAAGATATCTCAGTGACTGAAAGAGGGGTCTCAAAGGAGCATAGGGTGTTTAAAGGGTGTGTGTGTGTGTGGTCTCAGTCACCTAATTGAACACTTATGGGAGATTCTGGAGCAGTGCCTGAGACAGTGTTCACCCCAACATCAACAAAACACCAAATGATGGAATTTATTGTGTAAACATTGTGTCACATCCCTCTAATAGTGTTCCAGACACTTGTAGAATCCATGCCAAGGCACGTGGAAGCTGTGCTAGCAACTCGTGGTGGCCCAACGCCCTATTAAGACACTTTATGTTGTTTCCTTTATTTTGGCAGTTACCTGTAGTATGTATGTTAAAGAGAGGTGTGTGTGTGGTATATCAGTCGTTGTCACTGCTGTGATAGACCTGCTTTGGAGCAGATAGAGAAATACCTGGAGAAATACACTAGGAATTTAAAGGAAGGGCCTATATGAACGTGAGTGAGGAGCATAGGTCATGTCTCTGGGGTCACTCTATGCTAATATTTTTGGTACTACTGACATCAGTGGCATGTTGTTTAACAAGGATCCTCTGCTTTCTTTACAGTGCTGGCTACATGAGAGTTAATGCTAATGTATGGTGTTAGTGGTGGTGACCTGAAACACTGTCATATCACTGGTGGGTGGCCTGTGTGAGGCTCATCCATCCCAACACAATTAAAGATGATTAAGTCTACTCTATTCCTTTCTAATGACTTTACTAAGGCAATCTCCAGGGAGGAGTATCCTGTAGTTACAGTAAAGTAGGCTACTACCCACCTGGAACCCTATGGCAACTCTGCACAGGGAATGATTGACATCTGAAGGCGTGACTCATTAAATTATATGCTCTCAGAGGTCGCACTCAATTATCTTTCTGATTGAATAGTACTCTTAAAGCCAAGAAAAGTCAATGCCTATTAGAAACATTGGTAAAGGTGTTGTTACTATAGTGTACTATATGTGAGAGTCAGTGTAGTGTGTCTGTATGACTCTATTACAGTGTAGTGTCGGTGGACGGTATAGTGTCGGTATGAGACTCAATCACAATCCCATTACTCTGAAGGCAGGCAGGAGTCCCAGTGACTTCCCTCCCCAGGCAGACAGCTGGAGCCTCCATCCCACTCAGGCTTTGCTCTACCCCCCCCCCCCCCATCTCCAGCCCCCGCCAACCCCTCTCCCCTAGTCACCATGGAGCAGCCAGGACACAGGGATATTTCTGCCTGTTTCTTTGAGCATGTCTAGAGCTAAGTGGGCCATGCCATGCCAGCTCCTGTCACTGTGCTATGTACTGCTGGGCCTGTAGCCAGTGGAAGATTAGGGGCTGGCCGGAGATAGGATGCTTCTCTAGAGAAAGAAAGGAAAGAGAGACAGTGAAGGTGGAGGGAAGGGGAAATGGGGAAGGACAGTGAAGGAGAAAGTAAAGGAGTGTGAAGAACAATGGAAGTAGGATAAAGGGAAGGAGTGGGATGTGTAGGAGGTGAATGAATAAAGGTGAAAAGAAAAATGGAAATGTGATGAATGGTTAGGAAGAGAGAGGGAGGCAAGGTGGTGGAGGTTGGGGATGAGGGAAGGAGAGTGGGTGTAAAGAGAGACAGAGACAGTGAGAGAGAGAGAGAGACAGAGAGAGAAACAGAAACAGAGAGAGAGAGACAGAGAGACAGACAGAAACAGAGACAGAGAGAGAAACAGAGCAGACAGACAGACAGACAGACAGACAGACAGACAGACAGACAGACAGACAGACAGACAGACAGACAGACAGACAGACAGACAGACAGACAGACAGACAGACAGACAGACAGACAGACAGACAGACAGACAGACAGAGAGAAACAGGGGGAGAGAGAGAGAAACAGAGAGACAGGGAGAGAGAGAAACAGAGAGACAGGGAGAGACAGAAACAGAGAGAGAGAGAGAGAACCAGAGAGACAGAGAGACAGAGAGAGAGAGAGAGAGAGAGAGAGAGAGAGAGAGAGAGAGGCAGAAACAGAGAGACAGAGAGAGAGACAGAACCAGAGAAACAGAGAGACAGAGAGAGAGAGAGAGAACCAGAGAGACAGAGAGACAGAGAGAGAGACAGAAACAGAGACAGCGAGAGACAGAAACAGAGAGAGAGAGAGAGACAGAGGAAAGCAGAAGAAAGGGGAAATGCAACGCCGCGGGCAGAGGCACTTGACCAATGAGTGACCCTGAACTGTGGGCACGCTCCTCACTCTGCTGTCTTTCTGTCCTCCTTCACCCCTTTATTTTCTCCATATATTTCTCCCCTCTCTTCTTCATGTACATTCCTCAATCTCTTTGTTCTTCCAACCATCGCCCTGTCTTTATCAAATGTCTTATACCTCTTTTTTCTGTCCCTTTTCCCTCTCATCCCTGCATCTCTCCCTCCCCTTCCACTCTCTACCCCCAGCCTCCCTTATGCCTACGTCTCTTTCCTCTGCTTTTTCTTCCCAGCCTATCCTCCACCTCGACAGTTGTGTAGTGAAGATTACACAGCCACACATTGCTGACTCAAAACATGCATTGAATATCGCTGCTCTGCAGATCTCTCATATGGCATGTGTTTACAGATATTGATTTGGTGTTCTTATTATTTGTCCTCGTAAATGACCAGAAGTCATTGTCTGGCAGTCTATTGTGAGTGGAGCTTGGTTTCCCAGGCTATCGGTAGCTGTGTATTGTAGCCCAGGAGAATGAGACCTCTGAGTGGATGGGCCTTAGGTAAACTGAGCAGTGTGATTTCAATAGAAAGGGTTGGTGATCTGTGGGAACTTGACTCCCTTACCAACCATTACATTAGCACACTTGTGGTTCCTGAGGTAGCCCAAAGAGCAAGCAATCTAGCTAGATGGAGAGCTGAGGGACTGCTCAACTGGGATATAAATGACCAATTCGATTTTTCAGTATTTGTTGATTTATCTGATGATTAGAACGTGTGTGAATAAACAGTCACATACAATACATGCGTAAGCCAGGGATCAATCTCTCTCATTTTGTCTCACTAACAGCCTACCATTTCTATAAAGATCCCAGAGCCATCCCAATAATTACATTGGTGAATGCCTCCTCCTAGTTTGCTGCTACAAAATGTCTCTGCATAGTGGCCTATCAATCAAATGTATTTTTAAAGCTTTTTACATCAGCTGATCCAACCCTGTTCCTGGAGACTCACCCTCCTGTAGGCTTTTGCGCCAACCCCAGTTGTAACTAACCTGATTCATCTTATCAACCAGCTAATTATTAGAATCAGACGCGCTAGATTAGGGTTGGAATGGAAACCTACAGGATTATAGCTCTCCAGGAACAGGGTTGGAGAGCCCTGTCCTATACTATCTATAGCTTTATCAGGACACCATAGAGGTGTACAGACAGAGCCCATAGTAACCAAATGGAGACTAGAGACTGGTGAGCTACCTCTTAATCAAAGCCATGATTGTGAGAGGACACTCCACTGTCATCTTGTCACCCACGAGAGGACAAAAATACCTGCATCAAACATTCACGTCAATCTCCCTCTTCGTATCTATTATCTATCATCCTCAATACTGAATAGCCACCTCAAAGGGAATATTTACTTGAGACTGAAAGGTCAACTTTAACTGAGGACTTTGCATAATAATGCTATTATGTAATGCTGTGTACTGTAGTCTTTGCCCACTGGCGCTGAGTTTCCCTTAGGACAGGACAGGGGTCTGAGGAAATAAGAGGACAAGGCTGGTGATTAGATAGTGTTCATCACCCCTCAGCCCAGATCACACTCAGTATTTACAGGGAAATCCCCCGGGTCTATTCCATGAAAACTTTGGGCGCGTGGATTATGTCTGCCACAGTGTAACAAAATATCCAAGGATTTGCACTCGAATCTTAGTCTGATCTCGTATTCTCTGAGTCTAATGCCAAAAAGTGATTAGAGAAATGCCTGCAATGACTCATGTTTTGGCATAATATCTTACTTGGAAAGAAATGTAATGACGGCTTTGAATAAAAGCCTACACGATATGTAGTTGTTACTAATGAGAACTAGAAAGCAATAGGCAGGAAATTAAGATCACAGAGTGAATAAATAGCATGTTGATTGTGTAAGTAGAGAGAAGCCACGCAGACGGACTGTGAGGAGAAACAGATGTAGCTAGAGGATCAGGGATTACAGTAACAGTATCAACAGCTTCTCAGCATCTCACACTAAGAAGACATGTCAATGTTAATGGTCTCTAGTCAGGAAGTCAAGGCCAAGAAAGAGGGCTCAGAGGAGTGGCTTGATTTCAGAACAGGACAGGGTTCTTGAGCATGACCAATGTAGGGTTCTAGCATGAGGGACGGAATCATTCTGAGGAGCTAACATCACAATTTTGACAAGGCAAGTCACTTCAAGTCAGGTAGTTGGAGTTTTCTGTCAAAATCTAACGTTCTCTGCAAGTAAGACAAATGTCCAATAATGCAGTGAGTTGATGGGTTCATGTAGTGAGAACACTGCTGTGTGCAGTAAGTCAAGGTAAGTTCAGAGCTGGAGGCGTCAAGATACCAGTCGCAGTTGCAGAATGACAAATTCTATCTGATAGATACAGAAACAGACAAACATAAGCAGGCTAACAGGTAGACCAGCTGACAGACAGACCCAAATACCAAACAGACACAGTAACATACATATTATCAGACAGACTATCAGACAAGCAGGCAGGCAGGCTGGCAGGCAGGCAGTGGTCTGTGCCACAGCAGCTCAGCAGGGAGAAGGCAGATGAGTAGGAGTTTGTGGGGAAGGGGTGGGAGAGGAGGATGACAGCCGCAAATTAAAAGTCTCAGCGCGGCTCCGATTGATTCACTTTATAAAGTGAAGCGTTGCGGTCTCGACTGCTTGGGGCTGTGATTGCTTCCTCATTAGGAAGAGGCAGTAAAGTATTGTTGACTGGATTGGGGGGGGGGGGGGGGGGGGGGGGGCTTGTCGGGGTCTCCATCTATGGCAGGGGCTGTCTGGGCAAGCATGCCGGAGTGACAAGCTGTTTACTTGCTGCTGGATGGATGTGACCAGTGTGCTGTGTGTCACCCTCAGTCTAACGTCTGTTCAACCTTCCCTCTGACGGAGTGTGGCGACCCCACTTAGCGAACCATGTCTGGGAGACTGGAGAGCTACAGTTAGGACTAGAGAACAGAACTCTCTCCTTGCCTTTCTATACCCCTGTGTCTTGTATCCCTATTTTTAGGGACGCGTATCTTTCTCTCTCTTAAACAGATACGTTCTCCCTCTCCCTTTTCTCCTCCATCCCATCCTCTGTCTCAGCAGCTCCAGGATCCTTGGGATGACAACTGCATTACACACATCCTGTTGTAATTTAGTGTTCCGTTCCGCTTGCAAATCACCCTGCCTGTTTCTCACTCTTTATACAAGCGGGATGTGCTGGCCGTTCAGACTGGAGACGGGATGCCTGCCATGGTCTCCGCTGGCCCCTTGCTAGTCTGGGGGCCACTACGACCACTTCTCACTCTCACAACCATATGACACAGCCGGATTTAGATTGGCAACGGGGAGTAGAAAACTTTAACCTCTAAAAGTCTAAGCCATTGGTGGAGGGGGTATGTTACACAGATTGACACACGAGTGCGTCAATAGACTCTTAAGGATTAAATGACTCCGTTTAAACATCCATTTATCCGTTTGTGTGTGTGTGTGTGTGTGGTGTGTGTGTGTGTGTGTGTGTGTGTGTGTGTGTGTGTGTGTGTGTGTGTGTGTGTGTGGTCACATTCTCAACGAGGCAACAGAAGCTTTAGGTTTAATCATTCAATCGAGGGCACTAATTGAGTGGCGGAATCAAAACCCTCCCTCGTTTCCTTTTTCTAGGATTGAGATTGAGGTTTGGGAGAGGTGATCAGAAAGTCACTCTGACACACAGTCTCTGCAGGGTGTATGGGCCACTTAGGTACTACTGATCTTACTTACCAGCTCCCATTCATCAGAGCGCTATACTAGCTCCCCGGAGCCAGAGTTATCACAGTAATCACTCCTCCACTAAAAAGAAAGAGAGTTTCTTTCCACTCCTTTTCGCCATCGTTTTTCTGTAGAGATTGAGAGGTGTTCTCCTGCTGCTATATCCCACCACCCTCTCTCAATTTCAATTCAATACAATTACATTTTTAAGGGCTTTATTGGCATGGGAAACATATGTTAACATTGCCAAAGCAAGTGAAGTAGATAAACAAAAGTGAAATAAACAATAAAAATTAACAGTAAACATTACACTCACAGAAGATCCAAAAGAATAAAGACATTTCAAATTATACCTATATACAGTGTTGTAACGATGTGCAAATAGTTAAAGTACAAAAGCGAAAATAAATAAAGATAAATATGGGCTGTATTTACAATGGTGTTTGTTCTTCACTGGTTGCTCTTTTCTTGTGGCAGCAGGTCACAAATCTTTCTGCTGTGATGGCACACTGTGGTATTTCACCCAGTAGATCAAATCAAATTTATTTATATAGCCCTTCTTACATCAGTTGATATCTCAAAGTGCTGTACAGAAACCCAGCCTAAAACCCCAAACAGCAAGCAATGCAGGTGTAGAAGCACGGTGGCTAGGAAAAACTCCCTAGAAATGCCAGAACCTAGGAAGAAACCTAGAGAGGAACCAGGCTATGACGGGTGGCCAGTCCTCTTCTGGCTGTGCCGGGTGGAGATTATAACAGCACATGGCCTAGATGTTCAAATGTTCATAAATGACCAGCATTGTCAAATAATAATAATCATAGTAGTTGTCAAGGGTGCAACAAGTCAGTAACACAAGAGTAAGTGTCAGTTGGCTTTTTCATAGCCAATCTTTGAGAGTATCTCTACCGCTCCTGCTGTCTCTAGAGAGTTGAAAACAGCAGGTCTGGGACAGGTAGCACGTCCGGTGAATAGGTCAGGGTTCCAGCAGGTCTGGGACAACAGGTCTGTTTGCAGATATAGGAGTTTATCAAAATTGAGTTTGTTTTCAAATTCTATGTGGAGTTCTCTCTCTCTCTCTGCCTCTCTCTGCCTCTCTCTGCCAAGTTTTGATGTCATCCCTCTAGGCCAGGGATGGGCAACTTTGATCGGGGTGGGGGCCACAAAAAAACGAGGAGCCGCAGTGGTTTGTGGGTCTGAGTATCCATATCCCCCCCCCCCCCCTTTCAAGCAAAACATTTTAGCACCCTCCTTGTGACAGCGAAGAGAAAAAAATTCACATTTTAAAGTTAATTCCCTGCAATTCTACATATTTTGCCATGGGACAGAGAGAAGATTTTGCAATGTTATAACTCATTTCCTGCAATTCTACACATGTTTGCAGTTTTTAATGTGATAACTGATGATCAATAACTGATTAACGACCCTGGTCGTTAATTCGACCATGATTACTACAGGTTTAGATAGCTGGCAGCTGACTAACTTACCCATCTAAAAACAATTGCTGACATGAGCTAATTAAGTGACTGCTGATGCACAACCAAATTTTGAAAATGCACCTTGTGTATTCTATTATTCTAACTCTCAACAGTAAGTTGAGAACCCGACTGAGTTCCCCCCCAGTTGCCCATCCCTGCTCGAGGCCGTCCTCTTCCCTCTGTGTTTTGTTTTGTTCTGTCCTGTTTTTGTGAATGCCTTTCCTATGCAAAAAAAAGCCTCACATCACCATGGCAACTATTACTTAAATTCTAGCCAAGATACGGCAGTCTCACTGAAGGCCTCGCTCCAAATTGGAGCACGTGGGGTGTGCATGTGGTTGTTTTGTTTTCCCTACTCTAAACAATAGCCACCCAAAAAGCCTCTTTATTCCATTGTAATTCATTAGATTAGACCCTACCCTTTTATTCAGAGGGCAAACACAGCTTGATTTCACAGTAAAAGACAACAAACCCACCCCATGTTGACCCCATGCCCATCACATGCTCATCCCATCGAGTGGCTGGGCATTACTTAAGAGATGAAATAAAGACTGTGACAGCCAGCTGGCCACACTCCCCAGTCCTATTACAGCCCTGTCCAGGCTGATCACAGTATGACCAAGGCCCACTGGACTGGCTGTCTGTCCTGATCTGCTACAACTGGAGAGTTCCCCTCGACAGACAGACAGACAGACAGACAGACAGACAGACAGACAGACATCCAACTCAGCCTCTATATTTCAAGAAGTTTGGACTTGCAAAGAATGCAGACTCCCTGTCATGGATTTAAAAGCATAGGATTGGTGTAAGCCTTGGCTGGAGGGAGCCTTAAATCCATGCAAAAAAAGTGTGCACATTTCATGAGAAAAGTGGATAATCTGGATGCATCCCTATAACCTATGGGTTGTAGGGATGACCCCTCATAGGAGGGGTCAAGTGCAAAGGTCAGGGGAAGTTATGAGCAGCAGGTGTACTGATAGCAGTATCTGTATAAGGGTGTGGTGGTTACTCTCAGACGTGCTTGACACTAAAAAGCACAGTATACCCCAGATTTACTCCTGGTAATATAATGCAACGCTGTAATGACAGACAGTCTTATCTCAAGTAGGGCCTCTAGAAGAGGTGATGTACTGTAGAGATTGGACCCAGTCTATTTACCTGGACACAGGCCATATTAGCTGTGTTCCTCCCAGCAGCATCTGGCCTAGTGTCTGTTAACACACCTCCAGCTGCTGATTCAGCCTCCTGCCAAACATTCCGGATCACCTTGAAAACATAGACAGTCATCCATTAAACCAGTGGAGGCTGCTGAGGGGAGGACGGCTCATAATAATGGCTGGAACGGAGCAAATGTAATGGCATCAAACACATGGAAACCATGTATTTGATACCATTCCACAACAGCCATTACCACAAGCCTGTCCTCCCCAATTAAGGTACCACTAAACTCCTGTGTTAAACTGGAGCAACAGTGGAAACATGGTGTATAAGAGGTGTATGTGTATGTTCTGTATGGCATCCCATATATATATATATATATATATATATATATATATGGGATGCCATACAGAACATACACAGCATATATAACATGCTAACTAGCTAACTAGCTACCAGCGATCAGCTAACCACTGCTAGCGGTCATCAGCTAACCTTTAGCTCGGAAAGCTCTCGCCAGTTCGTACAACGCGTTTCAAACCAGAGCATACTGGACCTATTTTTCTCTCCATATCCCCGGATTCCTACCACAAACTCTGAACCTTTTCATCTGGATCATCACAGCTAGCTAACCGCAACCCGGGTTGACTACTCCTGGCTAACGTTTCCGTCCCAGAGCAAGCACCAACTAGCCTGGAGCTAGCCCATGCTAGACCCATCTCCCGGCAAGGGCTCCTGGGCTACTCCTGAAGCCCACTCCTCGGTTACAATATCCGGACCTCTTCTACTGCCGGTACGGGGCACGGAACCGCGCCGATCCTTCACGACTAGAATACCGACATAATCTGCCCGAGGAGCCCAACAGGCCCCTCAGGCGCGACGTCCCCTGAAGGCCCATTCTGCTAACCGCGGCCTGCTAGCTATTTAGAGCATTTTGGACTGTTCGCTGATCCATCGGCCAGTTTCTTAGACCACTATACCCATTTTACCAATTGGACTTGGACCCCTCTGCTACTTGAAACCCTACTAATTCCACGACTGGTCTATCGACGTCACCACACGAGGAGGCAAAAACAGACTTTCCCCCATCGCGACGTCCCTCTAAGGCCCTTATGCTAGCTTGCTAGCCCCGGCTTGCTAACTGCTAGCTTGCTAGCCCCGGCCTGCTAACTGTCTGAATCGCCGTGTCCCCAGGCAGCCCAACCACTCACTGGACCCATACAATCACATGCCTCTCCCTAATATCAATATGCCTTGTCCATTACTGTCCTGGTTAGGGATTACTGTCATATTTCACTGTAGAGCCTCTAGCCCTGCTCAATATGCCTTAACCAACCATGTTGTTCCACCTCCCACATATGCGACGACATCACCTGGTTTAAACATCTCTAGAGAATATATCTCTCCCATCATTACTCATTGCCTAGGTTTACCTCATTTTACCTCCAATGTACTCTCTTCCTTACCTTTGTCTGTACATTATGCCTTGAATCTATGATATCATGCCCAGAAACCTGCTCCCTTTACTCTCTGTTCCGAACGTGCTAGACGGCCAGTTCTTATAGCCTTTAGCCGTACCCTTAACCTACTTCTCCTCTGTTCCTGTGGTGATGTAGAGCTTAATCCAGGACCTGCAGTGCCTAGCTCCACTCCTACTCTACAGGTTCTCTCATTTGTTGACTTCTGTAACCGTAAAAGTCTTGGTTTCATGCATGTTAACATTAGAAGCCTCCTCCCTAAGTTTGCTTTATTTACTGCTTTAGCACATTCTACCAACCCGGATGTCTTAGCCGTGTCTGAATCCTGGCTTAGGAAAACCACCAAGATAGAACTTCCAAAGGGGGTAGTGTTGCAATCTACTGCAGAGAGAGTAAGATAGAACTCTGCAGGCTATCCAGGTCTGTACCAAAACAATTCGAGCTTCTACTTCTAAAAATTCACCTTTCCAGAAACAAGTCTCTCACCGTTGCTGCTTGCTATAGACCACCCTCTGCCCCCAGCTGTGCCCTGGACACCATATGTGAATTGATTGCCCCCTATCTATCTTCTGAGCTCGTGCTGCTAGGTGACCTAAACTGGGACATGCTTAACACCCCGGCCATCCTACAATCTAAGCTTGATGCCCTCAATCTCACACAAATGATCAATGAACCTACCAGATACAACCCCAAATCCATAAACATGGGCACCCTCATAAATATCATCCTAACTAACTCGCCCTCCAAATACACCTATGCTGTTTTCAACCAAGATCTCAGCGATCACTGCCTTATTGCCTGCATCCGTCATGGGTCTGCGACCAAACGATCACCCCTCATCACAGTCAAACGCTCCCTAAAACACTTCAGCAAACAGGCCTTTCTAATCGACCTGGCCTGGGTATCCTGGAATGACATTGACCTCCTCCCGTCAGTAGATGATGCCTGGTTATTCTTTAAAAGTGCCTTCTTCACCATCTTAAATAAGCATGCTCCATTCAAAAATTTTTTTTAACCAGGAATAGATATAGCCTTTGGTTCACTCCAGACCTGTCTGCCCTTGACCAGCACAAAAGCATCCTGTGGCGTTCTGCATTAGCATCGAATAGCCCCCGTGATATGGAACTTTTCAGGGAAGTTAGGAACCAATATACACAGGCAGTTAGGAAGGCTAGCTTTTTCAAACAGAAATTTGCATCCTGTAGTACAAACTCAAAAAAGTTCTGGGACACTAAAGTCCATGGAGAATAAGAGCACCTCCTCCCAGCTGCCCACTGCACTGAGGCTAGGTAACACTGTCACTACCAATAAATCCACAATAATCAAGAATTTAAATAAGCATTTTTCTACGGCTGGCCATGCTTTCCACCTGGCTACCTCTACCCTAGTCAACAGCCCTGCGCTCCCCACAGCAACTCGCCCAAACCTCCCCCACTTCTCCTTCATCCAAATCCAGATAGCTGATGTTCTGAAAGAGCTGCAAAATCTGGACCCCTACAAATCAGCCGGGCTAGACAATCTGGACCCTCTCTTTCTAAAATGATCTGCCAAAATTGTTGGAACCCCCATTACTAGCCTGTTCAACCTCTCTTTCGAATCGTCTGAGATTCCCATAGATTGGAAAGCTGCTGCGGTCATCCCCCTCTCCAAAGGGGGAGATACTCTAGACCCTAACTGCTACAGACCGATATCAATTCTACCCTGCCTTTCTAAGGTCTTTGAAAGCCAAGTTAACAAACAGATTACCGACCATTTCGAATCTCACCGTACCTTCTCCGCTGTGCAATCTGGTTTCAGAGCTGGTCATGGATTCACCTCAGCCACGCTCAAGGTCCTAAACAACATCATAAACGCCATTGATAAGAGACATTACTGTGCAGCCGTATTCATCGACCTGGTTAAGGCTTTCGACTCTGTCAATCACAACATTCTTATTGCCAGACTTAACAGCCTTAGTCTCTCAAATTATTGCCTCACTTGGTTCACCAACTACTTCTCCGATAGAGTTCAGTATGTCAAATCGGAGGGCCTGTTGTCCGGACCTCTGGCAGTCTCTATGGGGGTACCACAGGGTTCAATTCTTGGGCAGACTCTCTTCTCTGTATACATCAATGATGTCGCTCTCGCTGCTGGTGATTCTTTGATCCACCTCTACGCAGACGACACCATTCTGTATACCTCTGGCCCTTCTTTGGACACTGTGATAACTAACCTCCAGACGAGCTTCAATGCCATACAACTCTCCTTCTGTGGCCTCCAACTGCTCTTAAATGCAACTAAAACTAAATGCATACTCTTCAACCGATCGCTGCCCGCACCTGCCCGCCCATCCAGTATCACTACTCTGGACGGTTCTGACTTAGAATATGTGGACAACTACAAATACCTAGTTGTCTGGTTAGACTGTAAACTCTCCTTCCAGACTCACATTTAACATCTCCAATCCAAAATTAAATCTAGAATCGGCTTCCTATTTTGCAACAAAGCATCCTTCACGCATGCTGCCAAACATACCCTTGTAAAACTGACCATCCTACCAATCCTCGACTTCAGCGATGTCATTTAGAAAATAGCTTCCAACACTCTACTCAACAAATTGGATGCAGTCTATCACAGTGCCATCCGTTTTGTCACCAAAGTCCCATATACTACCCACCACTGCGACCTGTATGCTCTCTTTGGCTGGCCCTCGCTTCATACTCGTCGCCAGACCCACTGCCTCCAGGTCATCTACAAGTCTCTGCTAGGTAAAGCCCCGCCTTATCTCAACTCACTGGTCACCATAGCAGCACCCACCTGTAGCACGCGCTCCAGCAAGTATATCTCACTGGTCACCCCCAAAGCCAATTCTTCCTTTGGCCGCCTCTCCTTTCAGTTCTCTACTGCCAATGACTGGAACGAACTGCAAAAATCTCTGAACCTCACTAGCTTTAAGCACCAGCTGTCAGAGCAGCTCACAGATCACTGCTCCTGTACAAAGCTCATCTGTAAACAGCCCATCCAATCTACCTCATCCCATACTGTATTTATTTATCTTGCTCTTTTGCACCCCAGTATCTCTACTTGCACATTCATCTTCTGCACATCCTACCATTCCAGTGTTTAATTGCTATATTGTAATTACGTCGCCACCATGGCCTATTTATTGCCTTACCTCTCTTATCCTACCTCATTTGCACATGCTGTATATAGATTTTTCTACTGTATTATTGATTGTATGTTTATTAATTCCATGTGTAACTCTGTGTTGTATGTGTCGAACTGCTTTGCTTTATCTTGGCCAGGTTGCAGTTGCAAATGATAACTTGTTCTCAACTAGCCTACCTGGTAAAATAAAGGTGAAAAAAAAAATTGGCCTTGTTTCCACGTCGGAGGTATGGCTTTGGGCCGTAAGTCTTCCATGAAGGCCCCTTCTGACCAGACTTCTCCGGACAGTAGATGGGTGTACCAGGGTCCCACTGTTCTCTGCCAATTCTGAGCTGATGGCACTGCTGGACATCTTCCGATTGTGAAGGGAAGTAAGCATGATGTGTCTTTCATCTGCTGCAGTAAGTTTCTTTGGCCGACCACTGCGTCTACGGTCCTCAACGTTGCCCGTTTCTTTGTGCTTCTTCAAAAGAGCTTGGACCGCACATCTGGAAACCCCTGTCTGCCTTGACATTTCTGCCTTGGAGAGACCTTGCTGATGCAGTATAACTACCTTGTGTCTTGTTGCTGTGCTCAGTCTTGCTATGGTGTATGACTTTGACAGTAAACGGTCTTCAACAACCTCACCTTGTAAGCTACATTTTGCTGATCCTCGCCCAGTTTTGTTCCTCCTACACAGCTGTTTCTGTTTCAGTTAATGATTGTGTTTCAACCTACATATTTAATTGATGATCATCAGCACCTGTGTGGTATAATTGTTTAATCATACACCTGACTATAGGCCTACAAAATCCCTGACTCTGTGCAAGTGTACCTAGAAGAGTTGATGCTGTTTTGAAGGCAAAGGGTGGTCACACCAAATATGGATTTGATTTTTCTACTGTTCACACACTTTGAATTTAGTTAATTGATAAATATAATCTATTAACATGTCTATTTTTGAAAGCATTCTTACTTTACAGCATTTTTCACACCTGCCTAAAACCTTTGCACAGTACATATACAGTTGAAGTTAGAAGGTTACATACACCTTATCCAAATACATTTAAACTCAGTTTTTCACAATTCCTGACATTTAATCCTAGTAAACATTCCCAGTCTTAGGTCAGTTAGGATCACCACTTTATTTGAAGAATGTGAAATGTCAGAATAATAGTAGAGAGAATGATTTAGTTCAGCTTTTATTTCTTTCATCACATTCCCAGTGGGTCAATACCTTGACTTTGTTGTCCTTAAGCCATTTTGCCACAACTTTGGAAGTATGCTTGGGGTCATTGTCCATTTGGAAGACCCATTTGTGACCAACCTTTAACTTCCTGACTGATGTCTTGAGATGTTGCTTCAATATATCCACATAATCTTCACAAGGTCCTTTGCTGTTGTTCTGGGATTGATTTGCAGTTTTCGCACCAAAGTACGTTCATCTCTAGTGGTATGACGGCTGCATGGTCCCATGGTGTTTATACTTGTGGACAATTGTTTGTACAGATGAACGTGGTACCTTCAGGTGTTTGGAAATTGCTCCCAAGGATGAAGCAGACTTGTGGAGGTCTACAATTATTTTTGAGGTCTTGGCTGATTTCTTTAGATTTTCCCATGATGTCAAGCAAAGAGGCACTGAGTTTGAAGGTAGGCCTTGAAATACATCCACAGGTACACCTCCAATTGACTCAAATGATGTCAATTAGCCTATCAGAAGCTTCTAAAGCTATGACATCATTTTCTGGAATTTTCTAAGCTGTTTAAAGGCACAGTCAACTTAGTGTATGTAAACTTCTGACCCACTGGAATTGTGAATTATATGTGAAATAATCTGTCTGTAAACAATTGTTGGAACAATGACTTGTGTCATGCACAAAGTAGATGTGCTAACTGACTTGCCAAAATGATAGTTTGTTATCAACAGGAAATTTGTGGAGTGGTTGAAAAATGAGTTTTAATGACTCTAACCTAAGTGTATGTAAACTTCTGACTTCAACTGTGTGTGTGTGTGTGTGTGTGTGTGTGTGTGTGTGTGTGTGTGTGTGTGTGTGTATATGTGTATATGTATGTGTATATGTGTATATGTATGTATATATGTATGTATATATGTGTATATGTATGTATATATATATATATATATATACACACACACACACACACACACACACACACGTCAATAGTTTGGAAACACCTACTCATACTCAAGGGTTTTTCTTTATGTGTGCTATTTTTTACATTGTAGAAAAGTAGTGAAGACATCAACACTATGAAATAACACATATGGAATCAGGTAGTAACCAAAAAAGTGTTTATCAAATCAAAATCTATTTTACATTTGAGGTTCTTCAAAGTAGCCACCCTTTGCCTTGATGACAGCTTTGCACAGTCTTGGCATTCTCTCAACCAGCTTCATGAGGTACTCATCTGGAATGCATTTCAATTAACAGGTATGCCTTGTTAAAAGTTAATTTGTGGAATTTCTTTCCTTCTTAATGCGTTTGAGCCAATCAGTTGTGTTGTGACAAGGTGGGGGTGGTATACAGAAGATAGCCCTATTTGGTAAAAGACTAAGTCCATATTATGGCAAGAACAGCTCAAATAAGCAAAGAGAAACTACAGTCCATTCTGACTTTAAGACATGAAGGTCAGTCAATGCGGAACATTTCAAGAACTTTGAAAATGTATTCACATGCAGTCGCAAATACCAGCACTATGAAGAAACTGGCTCTCAGGAGGACCCGCCACTGGAAAGGAAGACCCAGAGTTACCTCTGCTGCAGAGGATAAGTTCATTAGAGTTAACTGCACCTCAGAATGCAGCCCAAATAAATGCTTTACAGTCTTCAAGTAACAGACACATCTCAACATCAACTGTTCAGAGGAGACTGCGTGAATCAGGCCTTGGTTGAATTTCTGCAAAGAAACCATTACTAAAGGACACCACTTAGAAGAAGAGACTTGCTTGGCCCAAGAAACACAAGCAATGGACATTAGACCGGTGGAAATCTGTCTATTGGTCTGATGATTCCAAATTTGAGATTTTTGGTTCCAACCGTAGATGAACGGATGATCTCTGCATGTGTGGTTCCCACTGTGAAGCATGAAGGAGGTGGTGTGATGAGTGGGGTGCTTTGCTTGTGACACTGTCATTGATTTATTTAGAATTCAAGCCACACTTAACCAGCATGGCTACCACAGCATTCTGTAGTGATATGCCATCCTATCTGGTTTGCACAAAGCGGGACTATCATTTGTTTTTCAACAGGACAAGGATCCAAAACACACCCAAAACACACCTCCAGGTTGTGTAAGGGCTATTTGACCAAGAAGAGAGTGATGGAGTGGTGCATCAGACGACTTGGCCTCCACAATCACCTGACCTCAACCCAATTGAGATGGTTTGGGATGAGTTGGACCGCAGAGTGAAGGAAAAGCAGCCAACAAGTGCTCAGCATACTGTATGTGGGAACTCCTTCAAGACTGTTGGAAAAGCATTCCAGGTGAAGCTGGTTGAGAGAATGCCAAGAGTGTGCAAAGCTGTCATCAAGGCAAAGGTTGGCTACTTTGAAGAATCTCAAATATAAAATATATTTTGATTTGTTTAACACTTTTTTGGTTACTACATGATTCCATACATGATTCCAATGTAGAAAATAGTGAAACTAAAGAAAAACCCTGAGTTGTAGGTGTGTCCAAACTTTTGACTGGTATATAATACCATTTAGCAGACGCTTTTATCCAATGCGACTGTACTCAAATTCTTTGAATTACTGTATTTGACAGAGCGGGGACTGACTTCACAGTCACTGCCTATGTGGAATAAATCCATTTTAATGTCTAATTTGTAATGAATGACTACATTTCTCTCAGCTGCTCTCCAAGCCAAGAAGGAGTGTTCATGTTTAAAGGTTTTATCCCTCTAAACTGCTCCCATTGTAAATGTCAGACTAACACTCTTTCCTTCCTTTTTAGGCCATACACTTCCCTGATTGCACAGGCCATAAGCTCAGAAAATACTTGAAAAAGCATGTTTTGTTTTCGTTATAAAACTCTCTGGGTCTGTAATTGGGGAAAAGCACTGCATTGACACTCTTGCTTCTCTACATCAGCTGGTGGGATAGTAATTATTTAAAAAGTTGCTTTTCAAATTTTCATTGTCACTTCCAAAAGTTTTCTCACCTGCCTGAAGAGAGCTTCTAGGAAGTACAACTGGGATGATGGCTAACATTATCACACATGTACACACACACACACACACACACACACACACACACACACACACACACACACACACACACACACACACACACACACACACACACACACACACACACACACACACACACACACACACACATTAACGCGCACACACATATACACACCAAGGTTGTCACTGCAGTCCTTGTTATTCTTACAGTACTTACAGTACTGTAAAGGTGATAGTCTGACTGTATAACAGAGGCTGTAGCCCAGTGTAAGTTTGTGTGTGCACTTGTAACTGCAGGATTCTTTCTAGAGACGAACTAGAGAGCATCTGAGCTCAATCTCTTGTCTAGCTGGTGGAGCTGAATGAGGCAGTGGTCTCAGACTGACCCATGAGAGAGAGAGAGACATCCCCTTTCTATTTATGACCATTTACTAGGACAGGAGGGTTCAAATATAGACCCAGTTATCCTCTCTATAGTTCTCTCCCACTGAATTATTCAACCACAGACTGACTGCTACACGAATGAGGTGTGTCTCTTCTAGACAATGTAATATTCACTTTGTGTGGAGAGAGAGAGGCGTCGATGTAAAGGGCTGTTGTAGCTCACATGTCATGACTCGTGGTACATTAATGTCATGGATATGCGGGGTGGGTGGGGACAGATAGCATTGTATATCAATATTCAATGTGTGAATAATATTCAATAAGTGAATAATAACAGGATGTGAATAATAACAGGATGTGAATAATAACAGGATGTGAATAATAACAGGATGTGAATAATAACAGGATGTGAATAATAACAGGATGTGAATAATAACAGGATGTGAATAATAACAGGATGTGAATAATAACAGGATGTGAATAATAACAGGATGTGAATAATAACAGGATGTGAATAATAACAGGATGTGAATAATAACCGGATGTGAATAATAACAGGATGTGAATAATAACAGGATGTGAATAATAACAGGATGTGAATAATATACATGTGTGAATAATAGGGATAGAGTAATGTAAGAGTGAGACTTGGTAAGAGACAAATGGAACAATTGATCTGCAGGTAACAGGAGATTGCATGGTAAAATGTGTCTTTAGTTCAGAAGTATTACCGGTAGAAAAGTTTTCTGCTGTGTCGGATTAATAGACAATACTCCAACGGAGAAGGTATTCAGTGCACTTACATGTCAGAACGAGACTGAAGGTTATTTGTATGTCTGCTCATGTTTACTTCCCATTACAGATGTTATAAAGGGCTGACAAACTGACACTTAGAGTAAAGTGCCATCATGGCTTCAATACCAACCATTACAGACAATGGCTTTGAAAAGGAAAATGTATCTGAGACAGAATGGATACACTGGAAAAGATGGTCATCAGGATAGGAAAGCAATAAAAGTGGTGAGAAAAAGATAGAAAGAGCAGAGTGATGTTGTCAGACTAGTAACAATCCAGTAACTCCACTTGGTGAGCCATGAGTAGGTTGTCAAGACTACAATGAGAGACCGGCCCGGTGCGGCACCGAGAACAGTTTGATCATTTTCTGCTGATGTGCCCATAGTTACAGACCACTGTGGGAGCTCTACACCAGTGTTAACGAAAGAGTGGGTCTCAGTTGGACCCTAAGGCTGCTATAGAGACACTGCCTTTAGTGAATTGGAGGATCTGAAATAAACTCTAAAAGGCTTTAAGTGGGTAAACTGACACTGTCCTGAATGGGCCTTCCACAGGCTACAGCTCACTGGACAGGAGAACACTTCTCCACCTCTCATCAGGGCCGTTGATTGTCAGAGATCTAAAGGAAAAAATCCAACCATGACCCTCTCCCTGTCTCACATACTGTATAGCTAGTCACCCTGGGGCACAAAGCTCTCTCCATTTTCAGGAAAAACTCTGAGTCCATCCATCCTACGTTTTGCTGCAACAACCTGCTGTGGTATCGAGTGACAACTCCCTTTATGAAAAACATCAAACAGGACAGAACAGGTTGCTAGGGTCACCGAAGAGGAACATATTGGTGACTGTTAATTAGCTGTCAACGGGCACATGATCAGCGGAGGCATCTTATCACTTGATGTTGTTTCCAGCTTGGCACAGTGGCCGATATCGAGCTTCAGGATGCAGATGCTGCCAAGCGATAGCCTGCAGGCTGTGATCGGTAACCTTGGAGGTGACCAATCAAACAACAGGATTTAGTCACAGGAACTCTAAGATTTACATTTGATACAGAATGGCAAGCATCTAGTGGTCACCAAGTTTCTGTGTTGTATCTCAAGTGATGTTGGCCCAATGTTTCCGGCTCATCTCAGTCTGAACCTTCGGCACTGACATCCACGTCATTCCAAGAAATGTGCCTTATCTTAAGCTATCGCAAAACAAATTCGAACATGGGTCATGACCCTTTCCCTTAGCCCTGTGTAGTTTAATCTCTAACTTGTATGTGAATCAACGTTGTTTCCACGTAATTTGTACTGAATTATGTTAAACCAACTTGGAATAGACGTTGAATTGACGTCTGTGCCCAGTGGGTGTTTTGATAGCCCTTCTGTCACTCCAGATATTTCCACATGCCTTAGTCACTCTAATCATGATCAAATCCTTACATTGTCAGTTATCTAAACCCCATGTTATACACGGCCTCCAAGAACTGATGGCCCACACTGGGTGTTGTTTAAGTATGTTTACTGGGTGGCAATCTCAAATCTCATAGTCCCACTTAATTCACTACTTCTGGCTAGAGAAACACTGGCAATAAACACTACTGCCAGCCCTGGTGTACCGTATGTGTGTCAAAACCATAACAAGACAGCTGCACTTTCTGCATGAAATTAGAAAAAAAGAACAGTCTGAGCACAGTCTCAGCGGTGTGAGATATCTTTTTCAGCAGGAAGAGTGTGAGTGCTGTCAGCCTCCTGGTGTTGTGTGTTCCTGGCCTACTCAGACACACGCCCATCACACGTAGATCAGGATCACAGCCACATTACTTCTTCCATTAGAGGGAGACTGGGCCTCAAAATCTATCGGTTTTTCCACCGCCCTGAGGAAAGCCTCACTCACAGTCTACTGAGGGTTCCCACTGCAAAGGCAGCCAAACAGGCACTTACTGAGAAAAGAGGCACCTCCTCCACACCTGATACAGCACAAAGAGAGGGAGGGGGGACGGGACGGGACGGGGACAGGAGGGTCATAAATCCTTTACCAGTCATACAGCTGATCTAGTGCAGGCCAGTGACATGCAGTGAGGCCTACTGTACAAACCACCCACAGGGGTGCATGCTCATTAATTCACAAACACATACTTTCTCTCTCTTACCTGCCTACACCCGCTAATGAGCTTTAGCACAGCTGAGAGGCAGAGGCATGCACTCAGAGTTACACCCACCCACCCACCCACCAAACCTACACACACACAAATACACACACCTTTTTCCCGGCGACAGCACCACCATGTCACAGCTTCAGAGGACACTGCCTGGGAGCCAAACCATCCATCTCTCTGTCTCCCCCTGTGTATGGGGCTGCTCAGCTGCAACCCATTGGTCAGGACAGAGATGGGAAGGAAAGGTTGGGGTGGTTCATACGTGCTCGTTGGGGGTCACATCTGTGCATGAGGTCGGGGTTCTTGTTGATTTAGGCGATGTTCGTTGTCATTGCCCAGTGATTGCATAATCACAGTTAGCCCTTCAATGTGACAAGGGAGGCGATGAGGGAGGAAGAGAGAAAGAGGGGAGAATAGTTTGGGGGAGTTTGAGGGTAGACTTGCAAACACCTGGGTCACTCCCAAAATGGAACTTTCCTAACAGACTGTGTCCCCCATGGGTGTAAATGTTTTTGTCTACACTGTACTCTAACCCATGGTATTCTCACATCGGCCGTAGAAAAATTCAGTGTTTACTGGCAGTAGCTGGGTAATTCCATCCTTTCCATTACGTTGTCATTCATAAAAAAAAAGGGTTTTACTATGTGCACCCATTCTGCCCAGACTCAATTGCGTGAGATGATGTGAGTGTGTGAGAGAGAGAGAGAGAGAGACAGACAGAGAGAGGGGGGGGGAGAAAGTACGAGAGAGAGAGAGAGTTTGTTTAAAAAAATATATATATATTAGGTCTGGGAACCTGCCAACATCCCCTCCAGCATTCCCACCACATCCACAGACCCCTGTCCCCTGTCCCCGAATACTGTTATTTAGTGTCTTCCAAATTGCTAATGTAGCTGCCCAATGACACAAAGTTAAGTAAGAGAACTACACCTCTTCGACTAGACCTATACTTAATATAAACAGTTGGGAAGAGAAAACTGAGAACCAACTAGTGACCAGGTAAATCATCACGACCTGCCTGGGACAATGTAAGACAGATGTGCCAGAGTTTCAGACTCAGTACAGAATTGAAACCCTTCCACAACAGTAGGATCCATGTGTGCCAGATGCATATTGGTGGCTATAGCTCCATGTATTATCCTCCACTGGAGGTCAGCTGTCCTCTTATCAATAAGCAGTTTATATAAAGACCGCCAACAGCCTTTTGGGGAGACACCTGGACCGAACACACCCGCCCACCTCATAGATTTGACCCCTGCCAAGAAGCACGGGACACTTTTACATATATTATGTACATGGCCTTCTTTCCCACCGCCTTGAATTCCCCTCCGGGGTATCGAAGGAAAGCAGCATCCCCACGTCCTCCTCTAATGCCCCCGCAGCAGCACAAAAATTCAGCGCAGGGAACACATAATCCAAACACTCGTCAACCGATCAGAATTGGAAGTATCAGTCACATATTGCCGTTGAAGTACTGGCAAGGACTCGCAGACTTCAGCTACGAGCTTCCTCAGTAGGCAAGATGATTGGATCCCCGCTCTTTCTCCCAGCTCCTCCAACGATCTGCTCCTGCTCCGCATCAGATGACCCAGCTTGGTGCTTGGACCATGTTAGTTTGTTGGTGATGTGAACACCAAGGAACTTGAAGCTCTCAACCTGCTCCACTGCAGCCCCGTCGATGAGAATTGGAGCGTGCTCGGTCCTCTTTTTCCTGTAGTCCACAATCCTCTCCTTTGTCTTGATCATGTTGAGGGAGAGGTTGTTGTCCTGGCACCAAACGGCCAGGTCTCTGACCTCCCTATAGGCTGTCTCGTCGTTGTCGGTGATCAGGCCTACCACTGTTGTGTCATCGGCAAACTTAATGATGGTGTTGGGGTCATGCCTGGCCGTGCAGTCATGAGTGAACAGGGAGTACAGGAGGGGGCTGAACATGCACCCCTGAGGGGCCCCTGTGTTGAGGATTAGCGTGGCAGATGTGTTGTTAAATACCCTCACCACCTGGGGGCGGCCCGTCAGGAAGTCCAGGATCCAGTTGCAGAGGGAGGTGTTTAGTCCCAGGGTCCTTAGCTTATCAAGAGCTTTGAGGCCACTATGGTGTTGAACGCTGAGCTGTAGTCAATGAATAGCATTCTCACATAGGTGTTCCTTTTGGCCAGGTGGGAAAGGGTAGTGTGGAGTGCAATAGAGATTGCATCATCTGTGGATCTGTTGGGGCGGTATGCAAATTGGAGTGGGTCTACGGTTTCTGGGATAATGGTGTTGAAGTGAGCCATGACCAGCCTTTCAAAGCACTTCATGGCTACAGACGTGAGTGCTACGGGTCGGTAGTCATTTAGGCAGGATACCTTAGTGTTCTTGGGCACAGGCACTATGATCTTAGATCTTAGTCCTATATTGATGCTTTGCATGTTTGATGGTTCATCGGAGGGCATAGCGGGATTTCTTATAAGCTTCCGGGTTAGAGTCCCGCTCATTGAAAGCAGCAGCTCTAGCCTTTAGCTCAGTGAGTATGTTGCCTGTAATCCATGGCTTCTGGTTGGGGTATGTACGTACGGTCACTGTGGGGACTACATCATCGATGCACTTATTGATGAAGCCAATGACTGATGTAGTGTACTCCTTAATGCTATCGGAGGAATCCCGGAACATATAGCAAAACAGTCCTGTAGCTTAGCATCTGCTTCATCTGACCACTTTTTTATTGATCTAGTCACTGGGGCTTCCTGCTTTAATTTTTGCTTGTAAGCAGGAATCAGGAGGATACAATAATGGTCATATTTGCCAAATAGAGGGAGAGCTTTGTATGCGTCTCTGTGTGTTGAGTAAAGGTGGTCCAGAGTTTTTTCCCCCTCTGGTTTCACATTTACATGCTGATAGAAATTTGGTAAAACGGATTTAAATTTTCCTGCATTAAAGTCCCCGGCTACTAGGAGCGCCACCTCTGGGTGAGCGTTTTCTTGTTTGCCTATGGAGGAATACAGCTCATTCAATGCGGTCTTAGTGCCAGCCTCTGACTGTGGTGGTATGTAAACAGCTACGAAAAATACAGATGAAAACTCTCTAGGTAGATAGTGTGGTCTACAGCTTATCATGAGATACTCTACCTCAGGCGAGCAATAGTTGGAGACTTCCTTAGATGTCGTACGCCAGCTGTTATTTACAAAAATACATAGCCCGCTGCCCCTTGTCTTACCAGACGCCGCTGTTCTATCCTGCCAGTACAGCGTATAATCAGCCAGCTGTATGTTGATAGTGTCGTCGTTCAGACACGACTCCGGGAAGCATAAGATATTACAGTTTTGAATGTCCCGTTGGTAGTTGCGCGTAGGTCATCTATTTTATTCTCCAAAGATTGCACATTTTCTGACAGAATGGAAGGAAGTGGGGGTTTATTCGATCGCCTACGAATTCTCAGAAGTCAGCCCACCCTTTTGCCCATTTTTTCTTGATGCAAATCACGGGGATCTGGGCCTGTTCCCGAGAAAGCAGTATATCATTCGTGTCTGGCTCGTCAGACTCGTTAAAGGAAAAAAAGGATTCTAGTCCGTGGTGAGTAATCACAGTCCTGATGTCCAGAAGTTATTTTCGGTCATAAGAGACGGTAGCAGCAACATTACGTACAAAATAAGTAAAAAAACAAGTTACAAAAAGCGCAAATAAATGAACAAAAAAAAACAATCGGTTGGGGACACGTAAAACGTCTGCCTTCTTCTCCGGCGCCATTTTGAGGGAAACTTGGACATCAGAAATGTCCATATCCTTCTCCTGATCCTCAGACCCCTGACTCCCCTCTGTAACATCCCTCTCAACACTCCCCACTTGCACGCCATCACTCGTACCGGGCATCTCCTCCACTGCCTGGGTGACTAGCCCCACCTGAACCCCCTCCTGTACCCCAATACTCATAATGGACATCTCCTCAACTACCTGGGAGACTAGCTCTACCTGAACCCCCTCCTGTACCACCAATACTCATAATGGACATCTCAACTACCTGGGAGACTAGCTCTACCTGAACCCCCTCCTGTAGCCCATTACTCATACAGGGCATCTCCTCACCAGTCTGGGGAAATTGCTCCCCAGATCCATCCTTATCTCCTACAACAATATTTTTCTTCTGCACATCAGACGCTATGTTCCCTTCTGGTACAAGCTGTAACTCAGTACCCTCAACACAAACAACTTGTTCCTCAGCAACAGGTGCTTGTGGCTGCTCTGCCTCTGTCGGCCTACCTCTCCCTACATTAGTGGGCCCAGGCGTTACGAGGACCACCTGTGTCCCTCCCTCCGCCTTCTCCCTTTTCGGGCAAGCATGTCACTTTTGGCCAACATCCCCACACTCAAAACACCATTGACTACCGTACTAGCATAAGCCATATATAGTCTGTTGTCATACTTGACTTTAAACGATCAAAGTCTGCTCTGGTGAGTCCACAAACACCTGTCGCCAAAACGACATAACCTGTTTCAGAGCCGGGTGTTTGCAACCCAACTGGACAATTTTAATTAAACTTGCAAACTTCCCAAACCACAATAACTCGCACTCCAATAGCTCATTAGGAAAAAACGGCCATACATTCGAAATCGTTACCCTTGTTGACGGAGATAAAAGCATCTTTACTTGAATAAACATACCTTAAAGTACACCATGCTCAACCATCCGATCGATAAGACGCTCTACTTTAAGATAAACCACCACTGCTTTATTCATCCACTACGCATAAGCAACATTTTCATATCCTACCTTCTCTCCTACGGTGACCAGAATCTCCTCCACAGTGACAGTAGCTTCAGTAACACACCTGAAGCCGTGCCGAAGTGACAGGGACGGCGTCCCCATGTGGGTCGCCATCCCCGCCAAAACCAGGACAATTCCAACAAGAAATACGGGGGGGGGGAGAGAGAGAGAGAGAGAGAGAGAGAGAGAGAGAGAGAGAGAGAGAGAGAGAGAGAGAGAGAGAGAGAGAGAGAGAGAGAGAGAGAGAGAAAAAAAAAATCAGGTGGTGAAATGGACGAGCCATGATAATACGCAGTGCAACTGAATTCTTACTCTCTGTGGCCCAGAGACAGGCCCGTAAAAAAGAGAAATAGAAAACATCCCATCCTATAGCAGGAGGATGGTTCTGCTCACACTTCAGGGCGTTAAATATTCACTCTGCCTCCAAGGAGACGGGGAAGGGGCCGCTGGCGCTTTGGTCTCATAAAGTGGGGAGGAGGAGGAGTCTACCGTGTCCAGAAGTGACTCCACCATTAATTTTCTGGATTCAGGTTACACTCAAACGTCATTTTAAACTTTGTTTTAATATTGACAGTCACAGCTGATATCTGGGTTTGTATATCTATTCGCTCTCAGATATGTCATTTGATGTATTCGTTTCAGTCTCTGAATTTTTTTAACAAACTTTTTGTAGCCAGCTCCTAATATCAGGACATAAAAAACGTATATCATTCTCCTGAATTACCTTAGTGTGCATGTGCACTCAGTTATATCCTGTCCTGAGCTCCATTTCCCTGGTTTTCCCTGGCTATACCAGAATCTATCCACGCAAAGAAGATCATAAATTATTAAGCAAGTGAAGAGTTTTTGTATGGAGGGCAATGCGAGAGTGTCGAATTTAGTCAAGATAAAAAATGTGTAGAAGTTTCGTAATGCTTAGGTTGTTACGGGTGTACTGATATAAGTGTGATGCAACTTTGAGAGAAAAAAAACGATATCAGAGTTGTCGCTGTTGAAATTCGAAACGGCTATGCATATTCATGAGGCTAGCATAGCATCTTACTCTCCATTGAATACATGCAGTTGACGTTTCCCATTGTTAGGGTGGAGACACAAGAATCTCGTCATTGTATCCAGTATCTCTGGCTAAACTAGCTGGCTAGCTGAACTATGCTAGTTGTCGTCCTCATTGTCAAACTTCATAAATACTGCACCTTCAACATCAAAACTCCTTTGATAGTTATACAGTCATGTAACTAAGAAATTCAATGAAAGAAACTTGACAATTATTAATTGTCTGGCGTAAGACAACGGTGGTGAAGGTTATCATTGCTACTTAGTGCGGATCCAAGTTAAGTTTTGAGATACACCGGCGTCAACTGCTTAGGGTCAGCTGGACATTTCTAACTGGTCTTGGAACTGTGACAATGGGCAGCCTCTACCCGCTTGGCTCGATGGGATATACAATGCATTCGGAAAGTATTCAGACCCCTTCCCTTTTTTCCACATTTTGTTATGTTACATCCTTATTCCAAAATTGATTAAATAAATACAAATCCTCATCAATCTACACACAATACCATAATGACAAAGCAAAAACAGGTTTTTAGAAATGTTTGCAAATGTATTAAAAATAAAAAACATAAATAATTTATAAGTATTCAGACCATTTACTATGAGACTTGAAATTGAGCTCAGGGGCGTCCTGTTTCCATTGATAATCTTTGAGATGTTTTTACAACTTGATTAGAGTGCACCTGTGGTAAATTCAATTGATTAGACATGATTTGGAAAGGCACACACACCTGTCTATATAAGGTCCCACAGTTGACAGTGCATGTCAGAGCACAGATATGGGGAAGGGTACCAAAAATGTCTGCAGCATTGAAGGTCCCCAAGAACACAGTGGCCTCCATCATTCTTAAATGGAAGACGTTTGTAACCACCAATACTCTTCCTAGAGCTGTCCACCTGGCCAAACTGAACAATCGGGGAAGAAGGGCCTTGGTCAGGGACGTGACCAAGAATTACACATTTTGTTATGTTACAGCCTTAATCTAAAATCGATTAAATGGTTGTTTTCCCCTCATCAATCTACACACAATACCCAGGAGAACATTCCAGAGTGACAACCATCTCTGCAGCACTCCACCAATCAGGCCTTTATGGTAGAGTGGCCAGACAGAAGTCACTCCTCAGTAAAAGGCACATGACAGCCTGCTTGGAGTTTACCGAAAGGCACCTTAAGACTCTCAGACCATGAGAAACAAGATTCTCTGGTCTAATGAAACCAAGATTGAACTCTTTGGCCTGAATGCCAAGTGTCAAGTCTGGAAGAAACCTGGCACCATCCCTATGGTGAAGCATGGTGGTGGTAGCCTCATGCTATGGGAATGTTTTTCAGCGACAGGGGCTGGGCTGACAAGTCAGGATCGAGGGAAAAATTAATGGAGCAAAGTACAGAAAGATCCTTGATGAAAACCTGCTCCAGAGCACTCAGGACCTCAGACTGGGGAGAAGATTCACCTTCCAACAGGACAACAACTCTAAGCACACAGCCAAGACAATGCAGGAGTGGTTTTGGGACAAGTCTTTGAATGTCCTTGAGTGGCCTAGCCAGAGCCTGGACTTGAACCCGATCAAACATCTCTGGAGAGACCTGAAAATAGCTGTGCAGCGAGGCTCCCCATCCAACCTGACAGAGCATGAGAGGATCTGCAGAGAAGAATGGGAGAAACTCCCCAAATACAGGTGTTCCAAGCTTGTAGCGGCATACCCAATAAGACTTGAGTCTGTAATCGCTGCCAAAGGGGATTAAACAAAATGCTGAGTAAAGGGTCTGAAAACCTATGTAAATGTGATGATTCTGGTTTAAAAAAAAATATTTGCAAAAAATAATCTAAAATCCTGTTTTGCTTTGTCATTATGGGTATTGTGTGTAGATTGATGAGGGGAAAACAACCATTTAATCAATTTTAGAATAAGGCTGTAACATAACAAAATGTGTAAAAAGTCAAACAAAGGGTCTGAATACTTTCCGAATGCACTGACGGGCCGACCCAGGCATAGGATGAGGACGAGCCGGCCGAGATGTGGAAGCCCGAAGAGCCGGCTGAGGCGTGGGAGCCTGACGAGCCGGCTGAGGCATGATGTGGAATGGGAGCCTGCCAAGCCAACCGATGAAGAAAACCTCTGGCCAGTTAAGGCATGGAAGCCTGATGAGCCAGCAAAGGCATCCCCAATTCCTTCGGCAGCGGACCCGATGTCACCAACCAAAACAAAAAACTCCCTGATGCTTCCAATATTAGTGTCAGCATTCTGTGAGGACAGATGCTGGGAGACGAGAAGCAAGTAGAGGGAGTGAATATTTAATAAATAACAGACATGAAACAAGACACGGACAGCGTCTGGACAAGGGAAACATAACAGCATTAATGCTGACACGGGGATCAAACTGAGGAATAGACAGATAAAGAGGAGGCAATCAATAAAGTGATGGAGTCCAGGTGAGTCCAATGAAGCACTGATGTGCATAACAATAGTGAAAGGTGTGCGTAATGATGGGCAGCCTGGCACCCTCAAGCGCCAGAGAGGGGGAGAGGGAGCAGGTGTGATAATTTGGGCTGAAAAATTATATTTAGGGGAATTTTATAAGGGGAAATATTTGCTTTTGGAATCTTCTAAATATTTTCTATATTATTAATTTCCATGTTTGCTCTATGCCCAGGAAATGCCCTTGCCTGGAGCAAAGGATCGCAATTTCAAACCTTCCAAAACAAACATAAATAAATAAATAAAGTATTTAAAAATTTGACAAATTGCAATAATGAATATTAACTGAAAAATGATCTTGTGTAGTTTCTTGAAATAGCCCTTTCTGACTTCAAATAATATTTAGCTCCAAACTGTGATTCCCAAAAAGATTATGTCCAGAGATTTTGTGAACTCCGTCAGATTTGTCTAAAATCCAAAATGACTCAAGAGTGAGTAGGGACTGCTACACCTTAAGCACCCTTATTTCATATAGTCATAACATGTAGTGCAACAAGACCACTCATGGTCTGTAAAGTTTTCTACTTTTGATAGAATAAAAAAATTAAATATTGAAATCCCCATTGTCACAACCATAAACTGTCAACTCCATCTCCCTGATAGGATATACATTTTGTGTTTTAGAGTCATGGAGCAATTACGGAAAAAGAAATGTATATTTTTTTATACCACTTGAATGAAGAAGAAAAATGCAATTTATGTCAACTCTGTAAAACATCAACTCAAATCAAATTTTATTCGTCACATACTTCGTAAACTAACAGTGAAATGCTTGTCAACTCTGTCAGAGTGCTGAAAAATCTAATAGAATGGTTTTGTTTTTATTGGGGATTTTCAATCTAATAATTTTCTATATTTTACAAATGTTTGTAATTAACTTTTATTTTTAAAGGCAAAAATATGTCTGTTTTGAGTATTTGTTGTCAACTCCATCAGTGGCTTGTCAACTCCATCACTGATGGCTAACCCTGTTAAAACCCCTTAAGATATATTTTTCAATATTCTGAGATTTTTTTTATCACTGTTCTGAAACATGCTTAAACTATTGACGTATTTGCTGTGCTAGATCTAAGGGATAATGTTTGCTTTATAAATGTTGTTTTATTTCTAAATCTAGAAAATAAATGTCAAAATGCTAACGAAATTAGCCCTGGAGCATTATATCGTGCTATAAAATAAAACAAGAAGAAGTTTGGAGATTTGTATTACATATTTGAATAATGTTAGAATTCAACAATCAAGGTCTTTAAACACTTTTTGGACAATACATGTAAAAATGAAATGTCTTTTATGGTGTCTGACAGAGTTGACATAAATCCAGTTAGTTGCATGGTGTAATAGCTGATACTTTGGTCTGTCATATATTTCAAATGTTATTAATATTAAGAAAAAGTTGAGATTGTCCCATTTTTCAAGAATCACTGATTTGTTGATTATGTTAGACTTTATTAATATAATAAATAATCCACGAATGTCACAAGTTAATTGACATGAGAAAACTCAAGAAAGTAGCAACTCTACAGAGCGCCAAGGACTACATTGAACGGCTAAATTACTTCCAGACACGGAAACTCCTTACCACTCTATTACTGAAACAGGAGTATGTGTAGTCAAAGTGGGGGAGATTGCATGTGTGTGTATGTATTGTACTGAATTTATAGACATGTGTGTGGTATGCACACAAGTGTACAGGAATGAATGTGTCTATACCTCACTTGAATGAATGTGTGTCGTGTATTGTATGTGAATATAGGCCAGATGTGTTAGCACAGTGGTTCCCAAACTTTTTATAGTCCCGTATCCCTTCAAACATTCAACCTCCAGCTGCGTATCCCCTCTAGCACCACGGTCAGCATACTCTCAAATTTTGTTTTTTTGCCATCATTGTGAGCCTGCCACACACATACTATACAATACATTTATTAAACATAAGTGTGAGTTTTTGTCACAACCTGGCTCATGGGAAGTGACAAAGAGCTCTTATAGGACCAGTGCACAAATAATAATATAATAATCAATAATTTTGCTCTTTATTTAGCCAGCTTACATATAAAACCTTATTTGTTCAGTCTTAAATAAATGTTCAGTCTCAGTCTTAAATAATTTCCCACACACAGTCTGTGCCTGTATTTAGTGTTCATACTAGTTAGGGCCAAGAATCCACTCTCACATATGTACATGGTTGCAAAGGGCATCAGTGTCTTAACAGCCGATTTGCCAAGACAGGATACTCTGAGCGCAGCCCTATCCAGAAATCTGGCAGTGGCTTCTGATTAAATTAAATTTTCACAGAACCGCTTGTTGCAACTTCAATGAGTCTCTCTTGTTCAGATATCGGTAAGTGGACTGGAGGCAGGGCGTGAAATGGATAACGAATCCAGTTGTTTGTGTCGTCCATTTCGGGAAAGTACCTGCGTAATTACGCCAGGATCTGATGAGCGTGAGTTCCCCTCAAAGGCAGTAGGGTCTGTAACACTGAGGAAGACGGACACTAGAGCACATGGACGTCCTCCACTAGAGCACGGGGGATTGCTGAAGTGGATGTTGAGATGGGATGCGGAAGTAAAACAAGCCATAAGGCATAGTGACCTGGACGTCTTGTGGAGAGCATCCAGTATCCAGCTCAGAGTTGTGTTACATCCAGCATCCAGCTCAGAGTAGAGTTACATCCAGCATCCAGCTCAGAGTAGTGTTACATCCAGCTCAGAGTAGTGTTACATCCAGCATCCAGCTCAGAGTAGTGTTACATCCAGCTCAGAGTAGAGTTACATCCAGCATCCAGCTCAGAGTAGTGTTACATCCAGCTCAGAGTAGTGTTACATCCAGCATCCAGCTCAGAGTTATATCTAGCATCAAGCTCAGAGTAGAGTTACATCCAGCATCCAGCTCAGAGTAGTGTTACATCCAGCATCCAGCTCAGAGTAGTGTTACATCCAGCATCCAGCTCAGAGTTATATCTAGCATTCAGCTCAGTTGTGTTACATCCAGCTCAGAGTTACATATAGCATCCAGCTCAGAGTAGTGTTACATCCAGCATCCAGCTCAGAGTAGTGTTACATCCAGCATCCAGCTCAGAGTTATATCTAGCATCAAGCTCAGAGTAGTGTTACATCAAGCATCCAGCTCAGAGTAGTGTTACATCCAGCTCAGAGTAGTGTTACATCCAGCATCCAGCTCAGAGTAGTGTTATATCTAGCATCAAGCGCAGAGTAGAGTTACATCCAGCATCAAGCGCAGAGTAGAGTTACATCTAGCATCCAGCTCAGTTGTGTTACATCCAGCATCCAGCTCAGAGTTATATCTAGCATCCAGCTCAGAATAGTGTTACATCAAGCATCCAGCTCAGAGTTACATCCAGCATCCAGCTCAGAATAGTGTTACATCCAGCATCCAGCTCAGAGTAGTGTTACATCAAGCATCCAGCTCAGAGTAGTGTTACATCAAGCATCCAGCTCAGAGTTACATCCAGCATCCAGCTCAGAGTTGTATCTAGCATCCAGCTCAGAGTTGTATCTAGCATCCAGCTCAGAGTTGTATCTAGCATCCAGCATCCAGCTCAGAGTAGTGTTACATCCAGCATCCAGCTCAGAGTAGTGTTACATCCAGCATCCAGCTCAGAGTTATATCTAGCATCCAGCTCAGAATAGTGTTACATCCAGCATCCAGCTCAGAGTTATATCTAGCATCAAGCGCAGAGTAGTGTTACATCCAGTATCCAGCTCAGAGTAGTGTTACATCCAGCATCCAGCTCAGAGTAGTGTTACATCCAGTATCTAGCTCAGGGTAGTGTTACATCCAGCATCCAGCTCAGAATAGTGTTACATCCAGCATCCAGCTCAGAGTAGTGTTACATCCAGCTCAGAGTAGTGTTACATCCAGCATCCAGCTCAGAGTTATATCTAGCATCAAGCTCAGAGTAGAGTTACATCCAGTATCCAGCTCAGAGTAGTGTTACATCCAGTATCCAGCTCAGAGTAGTGTTACATCCAGCATCAAGCTCAGAGTAGTGTTACATCCAGTATCCAGCTCAGGGTAGTGTTACATCCAGCATCCAGCTCAGAGTAGTGTTACATCCAGTATCCAGCTCAGAGTAGTGTTACATCCAGCATCCAGCTCAGAGTAGTGTTACATCCAGTATCCAGCTCAGGGTAGTGTTACATCCAGCATCCAGCTCAGAGTAGTGTTACATCCAGCATCCAGCTCAGAGTTATATCTAGCATCCAGCTCAGAGTTACACTGTGGCGTGTATTCATGGCTGCCAAGGGAAGCCAGGCTTCCCCCCAAAAATTACCAAGACATTTTTTTTTTAAAACAAAATAATTTTTCCTTTGTCTCTCTGTATTTCATAAATGTCCTTCAATTCGAAAAAGGCTAAATGTATCTCACCAGAGAAAGCATGCGAAATAAACGCTCCCCTGTCTCTGTATGTGTAGCCCATCTATCTGATGCTATCTGGTCAAAAAGAGTATGATATTGATGTGAATCGTTGCATTGAATGTAAGGGAAGCCAGTGAGCATGTGGCCTCCCTTGATAAAATAATATGCAACAATAGCCAATCAGCGTTGAGCTAAAAAAAATTACAAAAATAAAAGTGTCAAGTGATGTGATTTGGCTTCACACCAATCGCATCCCATCAAAAGCTAAACATCATTGACAAATGTAATGGAATCGTTGCATCTCGTTGTGTTGTTGTCCACCGGCGGCTAGCTAGCTAAAATTTTTCCTTTCCTAAATTAGCCATGGATGGAGATAGGGTTATGAACTTGTGGTTTTACTTAATTCTCTGTACTGGCCAATGATTATAACAATGATTCTGATCGAACCATAAATTCATACATTGTGCCCCTGGCCTGAGAGGATGGAAGTTCAATATGTAGCTAGATGTAGTAGGCTAATGTTAACTAGCTGGCCTGGTATTTTAGCCAGGTAGCGTAGGACAACAAAAGGACAACTGTCTGTACCATTCTTGATACACACAGGAAACTGTTGAGCATACCTCGTTCAAAGGCACTTAAATCTTTTGTCTTGCCCATTTTCCCTCTGAATGGCACACATACACAATCATGTCTCAAGGCTTAAAAATCCTTCTTTAACCTGTCTCCTCCCCTTCATCTACACTGATTGAAGTGGATTTAACAAGTGACATCAATAAGGGATCATACCTTTCACCTGGATTCACCTGGTCAGTCTATGTCATGGAAAGAGTAGGTGTTCTTAATGTTTTGTATACTCAGTGTAGACCGTTTCGGCATAATGAAAGAGAGAGAGGAGAAGAGGCTGGCATTGGTGTTTCTCTACAACTAGGGTGAGTCAACATGTTTTCTACTTATGCACGCAGACACACACACACATACACACACACAAATCAGTACCATGGACAGCCACATGATATTTAGTTTACGTTGATTGGACTAAATAATTTACAAATATTGTTTTTGGAATATTTTAGTTGTCACTGAATTAAACTAAGCATAAGTGATTTGATGATATATTTATGAATCATATGAATTGAAATAATAAAAAAATGTATGTAAAAAAAAATGATGTTGAAATGGTGCTGGAATAGTGAAGGTAGGTCCTGTTTTCTTTGCAACTTGCAGTAACTCTCCTGTGTTCTAAATCAATAGTTGTTTAGTGGTCTGAAAATGTCTGAAACAGTAACTTCATTGACCATGCTGTAGGTCATGGCTCTCCAACCCTGTTCCTGGAGAGTAGGTTTTCATTCCAACCCTAATCTAGCATACCTGATTCTAATAATTAGCCGGTTGATTACCTGAACCAGGTTAGTTACAACTGGGGTTGGAGCGAAAACCTGCAGGCGGGTAGCTCTCCAGGAACAGGGTTGGCTCTGAGATTTAACGATGCTCCTACGAAGGTTTTAATGATCAACTTAACAAGAATAAGACAAAGCCTTTCAGATGCTTTTGGGTAACTGGGCCCTGTTGTCTTTGGTACTTGTTGTGTTAATGGATGCATTTTAATAATTGTTGCACTACTATTCTTAGATTTTTTTAAATCTTTAATTTAAAATCTGTAGAAACTATGAGACTAGAAAGGTTCAGAACAGAATCATCACAGCACAGTTGAAAAATATATGGCAAATAGCGTTCAGAGATAGATGGGAGTGGTTGAGTAGAGCTAAAGGGTGGGACTAAAAATAACAAGATAGCTAATGTAAAAAATACTGTGTCCGTAAAATGTATATAGGTTCAGAACTTTTGTGAAACAGCACAGTTGGAAAATATATGGCAAATAGAAATGATAACAGGATGGTGTTCAGAGATAGATGGGAGGGATTGAGGGTAGCTGAACGATGGGACTAAAAACAAACAAAAGAGAACTATTGTAAAATATACCGTGTCTGTAAAATGTATTTAGTATGTATAAGCTGGAAGTAGAAGCCTAAGTGTTGTTGTCCATTATTTTACTCTAATAGGGGAGGGGTGGTAGGGTTAGGGGAAAATAATAAAATATATACATGTTTTTTGCACTTTTTGTGCAATGCCTTTGTTATGTTACTAGGCCTGCTATTTTTGTTAGCATGGCAAGCAAACAAACAATATAAGCTATGCTATGAAGCCATTGATAAATAAAATATCTGGCTTCTGCCTACCATGCTGCATGCTTCTGCACACCCTTTCAGGCCATTCATTGTTAACTGCTGCTATGTTTATGCATAGCTTTACCCATGTTATATGCTTATTGCATTGATATAGTGTCATTTATTATTGCCATTAACAACCCATTAATGATGTATGTTCACTGATGTTATTGCCCTTTATTATTTGCACCTTTCTGTGCCTCCTTTTAGATAAGCCATACTCCATACAAAGCCAATCAAGTCTCAATTCAAGACGAATCACGTCAACAACTGTCAATCATTCCTTGCCATGTATCATCTCCATTACCTGAATCTATAAAGACTCTTAAACTGAACAGCATCTCTGCCTCTGCCTGCTCTTTAACTGAAGTCCTACAGTAGAGGGGCATCACCATAACCCTCCCCTAAACGTCAATCAGTTAGTCTTGTAACTGAAGAATATTGTGTGACAAGCTAGGAAGCAAAGTTTTGGTCAGTGTTTCCCTGGGCACCCTTATTAGGGGAGGACATGCAGGAAATGTATAAAAGCACCCATTGTACATGTTCAGGTGAGAGCTTTGTACTGGGAAGGTCCTTTGTGTGTATAGGCTGCATGGGGTTGTTGCTGTTGGTTTATTTCTGTGAGCCATTTTGTGACCATGCTGTCTTGAATAAATATTGTGGGTGTGGTCGATGTTCATTATGTTAAGCCACTGCTATAATGTACTTTTGTTTTCAGTGGGTTTGTTTGGAGAGACTTTGCTGGTTTGATGTCCAGGCAGTTTATGGCAGCGCCCTCCAATAAGGTGACTGTCTTTAAGTAAAGTCAGTTGTATTTCAAAAATATGTATTGTTTATGTAAATGCAGTGGTTAACTGTTTATTTTGTACATTCAGAAGTGCAGTATTGTTTGTCACTGTTTTTGGTCATCTTATGAACTTGGTCAGCTGAATCTCTTTGAAACCTTATACACTGCTCAAAAAAATTAAGGGAACACTTAAACAACACAATGTAACTCCAAGTCAATCACACTTCTGTGAAATCAAACTGTCCACTTAGGAAGCAACACTGATTGACAATACATTTCACATGCTGTTGTGCAAATGGAATAGAGAACAGGTGGAAATTACAGGCAATTAGCAAGACACCTCCAATAAAGGAGTGGTTCTGCAGGTGGGGACCACAGACCACTTCTCAGTTCCTATGCTTCCTGGCTGATGTTTTGGTCAGTTTTGAATGCTGGCGGTGCTTTCACTCTAGTGGTAGCATGAGACGGAGTCTACAACCCACACAAGTGGCTCAGGTAGTGCAGCTCATCCAGGATGGCACATCAATGCGAGCTGTGGCAAGAAGGTTTGCTGTGTCTGTCAGCGTAGTGTCCAGAGCATGGAGGTGCTACCAGGAGACAGGCCAGTACATTTACATTTACATTTAAGTCATTTAGCAGACGCTCTTATCCAGAGCGACTTACAAATTGGTGCATACACCTTATGATATCCAGTGGAACAACCACTTTACAATAGTGCATCTAAATCTTTTAGGGGGGGGGGGGAATAGAAGGATTACTTTATCCTATCCTAGGTATTCCTTAAAGAGGTGGGGTTTCAGGTATTTCCGGAAGGTGGTGATTGACTCCGCTGTCCTGACGTCGTGAGGGAGCTTGTTCCACCATAGGGGTGCCAGAGCAGCGAACATCAGGAGACGTGGAGGAGGCCGTAGGAGGGCAACAACCCAGCAGCAGGACCACTACCTCCGCCTTTGTGCAAGGAGGAGCAGGAGAAGCACTGCCAGAGCCCTGCAAAATGACCTCCAGCAGGCCACAAATGTGCATGTGTCTGCTCAAACGGTCAGAAACAAACTCCATGAGGGTGGTATGAGGGCCCGACATCCACAGGTGGGGGTTGTGCTTACAGCCCAACACCGTGCAGGACGTTTGGCATTTGCCAGAGAACACCAAGATTGGCAAATTCGCCACTGGCGCCCTGTGCTCTTCACAGATGAAAGCAGGTTCACACTGAGCACGTGACAGACGTGACAGAGTCTGGAGACGCCGTGAAGAACGTTCTGCTGCCTGCAACATCCTCCAGCATGACCGGTTTGGCGGTGGGTCAGTCATGGTGTGGGGTGGCATTTCTTTGGGGGGCCGCACAGCCCTCCATGTGCTCGCCAGAGGTAGCCTGACTGCCATTAGGTACCGAGATGAGCTCCTCAGACCCCTTGTGAGACCATATGCTGGTGCGGTTGGCCCTGGGTTCCTCCTAATGCAAGACAATGCTAGACCTCATGTGGCTGGAGTGTGTCAGCAGTTCCTGCAAGAGGAAGGCATTGATGCTATGGACTGGCCCGCCCGTTCCCCAGACCTGAATCCAATTGAGCACATCTGGGACATCATGTCTCGCTCCATCCACCAACGCCACGTTGCACCACAGACTGTCCAGGAGTTGGAGGATGCTTTAGTCCAGGTCTGGGAGGAGATCCCTCAGGAGACCATCCACCACCTCATCAGGAGCATGCCCAGGCGTTGTAGGGAGGTCATACAGGCACATGGAGGCCACACACACTACTGAGCCTCATTTTGACTTGTTTTAAGGACATTACATCAAAGTTGGATCAGTCTGTAGTGTGGTTTTCCACTTTAATTTTGAGTGTGACTCCAAATCCAGACCTCCATGGGTTGATAAATTGGATTTCCATTGATTATTTTTGTGTGATTTTGTTGTCAGCACATTCAACTATGTAAAGAAAAAAGTATTTAATAAGATTATTTCTTTCATTCAGATCTAGGATGTGTTGTTTAAGTGTTCCCTTTATTTTTTTGAGCAGTATATTTCAAAAAGCTATCTAGTGGAAGTAATATCTAAGAAGGCATTATGGTCTACTCTTGTTAATGTGTGTTATTTATCTATCTGTGTCAAACAAGCAAACCTAATCCTCTAAGATTTAATAAACGTTGCTTGTTCTTTCTCTGCCTCTGTACTGTTTCCCTGTAATGGGCCTAGAACCTCTAATGTTTAGATGTTGCAATTGTAATACAAATGTTATATTTTTGCTAAGGTGTTTTATGGTCCGTTGCATTGCTCAGAACTGTTAACCGAACTCAATAGGTGGCCTGTTACTAACCTGTGTCTTATGTTCTGGTTGAGGTGTTCACCTCAATAAACACTAACTGCCGTAGTCTAGTAGTTGTACCCTTTTAGCTAACCCTAGTAGACAGGTGTTACTACAACATACTATAGTCATGTCTGCAAAAACACTACAGTACATATTACAGAATAGTACAGTCATGTCCCCAAATAAACTACAGTAAACCCTTTAGTGCACTACAGTCATGTCTGTAAAACACTATAGTGAATACTATAGAATTCTACAGGCATTTCTGCTAAAACACTACAGTATACTAGTCATGTCTGCAAAAACACTACAGTGAATACTATAATATACTACAATCATGTCTGCAAAAACACTACTGTGAATACTGTAGTGTACTACAGTCATGTCTGCAAAAAACTATAGTGAATACTACAGTAAAGTCTGCAAAAACACCACAGTGAATACTATAGTATACTACAGTCATGTCTGCTAAAACAGTACAGTCCGCAAAAACAGTATAGTATACTACAGCCATGTCCGCAAAAACACTACAGTAAATATTACAGTATACTACAGTCATGTCCGCAAATAAACTACAGTAAACACTGCAGTACACTACAGTCATGTCTGCAGAACACTACAGTCATGTCCACAAAAACACTACAGTATACTAGTCATGTCTGCAAAAACACTACAGTGAATACTATAGTGTACTACAGTCATGTCTGCAAAAACATTACAGTGAATACTATAGTGTACTACAGTCATGTCTGCAAAAACATTACAGTGAATACTATAGTGTACTACAGTCATGTCTGCAAAAACATTACAGTGAATACTACAGTAAAGACTGCAGAAACACTACAGTGAATACCATAGTACACTACAGCCATGTCCGCATAAACACTACAGTGAAAACTACAGTAAAGTCTGCAAAAACACTACAGTGAATACTATAGCATATAAATATTTAGACCATAGTATTTCTTCATGTGGGTGGTCCTCTGTGTGAGCGAGAGAGAGTGTGAGGATCATTGATCATCAGCCCCCCAGACGGGGGTTTGTATACATTCGTAGAGTATGCCAATTGTCGTAACAATAGTTGTGTTCACAATTGAAGAGTATAGCCTACGTCTGCCTTTCAATGAGCAGGAAAAGATGCTGGTGAAGCATATCCATACCTATAAAAGGCTAATTTTAACTTACTGTATTGGTCATGTAATTACATGAAGTTCATGATGATCAGCACAGATACCTTACTGTGCCCTTCTCCTTTCATCTCTTCCATTATTAGGTAGAGGGAAGGACCAGCTATAGGTCAGGAGCCTGCTGGTTTTATGTTCTACCTGATAACTAATTGCACCCACCTGGTGTCCGAGGTCTAAATCAGTCCCCGATTAGAGGGGAACAATGAAAAAAAGCAGTGGAACTGGCTTCGAGGTCCAGAGTTGCATTTGAGGGCGCTATAGCTACCTACACCATATAGAACAGGGATGGACAACTCCAGTCCTTGGGGGCCTGATTAGTGACACACCCGACTCCAATAATCAACTAATCATGGTTTTCTGTTTAGAATGCAATTAGTTTAATCAGGTGTGTTAGCTATATGGCTGCGGGAAAAGTATGACACCAATCAGGCCCCCGAGGAATGGAGTTGCCCCTCCCTGATATAGACAATTGCTGATAATTACTTCATACTCACCTGATGGCAGAGAGAGGGTGAAGGTCAAAACTTGGTATGTCAAGCCGTGTTAGCTGGGTCTGGCTAGTTTTTATCGATTTTTGCACAGTGTGTACACACACACACACAGACAGAAACACGCAGGTGTGCACGTGTACACACATCTTTGATATGATAGCTAGCTATCTGTAGCCTTAAGCTCAATACTTGGTGACTTATAATATAAGCGCCCTGTCTTGTCTGTCAGTAAAGCCACCAAAGCATTGAAGGAAGGCAGCTAGCTAGCTAACTTACTAACTTGACTTATTGGTGGCCCTTGTTACTAACCTGTCAAATCAAATCAAATTTATTTATATAGCCCTTCGTACATCAGCTGATATCTCAAAGTGCTGTACAGAAACCCAGCCTAAAACCCCAAACAGCAAGCAATGCATGTGAAAGAAGCACGGTGGCTAGGAAAAACTCCCTAGGAAAAACTCCCTAGAAAGGCCAAAAACCTAGGAAGAAACCTAGAGAGGAACCAGGCTATGAGGGGTGGCCAGTCCTCTTCTGGCTGTGCCGGGTGGATATTATAACAGAACATGGTCAAGATGTTAAAATGTTCATAAATGACCAGCATGGTCAAATAATAATAATCATAGTAGTTGTCGAGGGTGCAACAAGCACGTCCGGTGAACAGGTCAGGGTTCCATAGGCGCAGGCAGAACAGTTGAAACTGGAGCAGCAGCACGGCCAGGTGGACTGGGGACAGCAAGGAGTCATCATACCAGGTAGTCCTGAGGCATGGTCCTAGGGCTCAGGTCCTCCGAGAGAAAGAAAGAAAGAGAGAAAGAGAGAATTAGAGAGAGCATATTTAAATTCACACAGGACACCGGATAAGACAAGAGAAATACTCCAGATGTAACAGACTGACCCTAGCCCCCCGACACATAAACTACTGCAGCATAAATACTGGAGGCTGAGACAGGAGGGATCAGAAGACACTGTGGCCCCATCCGATGATACCCCCGGACAGGGCCAAACAGGCAGGATGTAACCCCACCCACTTTGCCAAAACACAGCCCCCACACCACTAGAGGGATGTCTCCAACCACCAACTTACCATCCTAAAGCTAGTTAGCTGTCGAAAGCTAGTTAGCTGGAGCGATGGTCAGGTAACATTAGTTAGAGTCTCACAGCTTTTACTAGCACATGTATTCTGTTGCAGACCCTCATATCCATGCCCACACTGTCTTTGTTCATTACAATAATATCTATCTGCAGACTACATTAACTACCCGCCGCGCCTACTACAGGCCACGCCAACTGCCATTGAGGGTACTTATAACAGTATGATGTCCATTAGCATTACGTCACCACAAGCATTGTGTCACTACAAGCATTACGTCACAACACACTAGCTAGCTAGCTACTACACACTAGCTAGCTAGTACAATACTAGCTAGCTAGCACACACTGGATGTAACTCTGAGCTGGATGCTGGATGTAACTCTGAGCTGGATTCTGAATGCAACTCTGAGCTGGATGCTGGCAGGTAGCCTAGCGGTTAAGAGTGTTGGAATCCCCAAGCCAGAAAGTTGGAAAAATCTGCCGTTCTGCCCTTGAGCAAGGCAGTCAAGCCCCAACAACAACTGCTCCCTGGACGCTGATAACGTCCGCACCTCTCTGATTCAGAGTGGTTGGTTTAAATGTGGAAGATAGATTTCGGTTGAATGCATTCAGTTGTGCAACTGACTATGTATCCCCTTTCCCTGGATGCAACTCTGAGCTGGATGCAACTCTGTGCTGGATGGTGGATGAAACTCTGAGCTGGATGCTGAATGTATCTCTGAGCTGGATGCTGGATGCAACTCTGAGCTGGATGATGGATGTAACTCAGCTGGTTGCTGAGCTGGATGATGGATGTAACTCTGAGATGGATGCTCTCCCCAAGACGTCCAGGTTGCACTGATGTCCTTCCTGCTAATTTTACATCCGCATCTAGTTCAACATCCAGTCGCAGACTCCCGTCCAGGTGAGACTCCACCATCCGTGCACATATTCCTGAGTGTTACAGCTGCCTCTCCTCAAAGGCCCATTTTGGAACCTCCTCAAAGGCCCATTTTGGAACTCGGGAGCCCAGAGCTCTGTGTTTCCTAGTCCGCTACTCTACCCACACACACTAGCCAGAGAGATGAGCATGTGAGTGCATGCAGTTCCCATTCACATCACACTGTTCTGCTCGGATTGTAGTTGATATAATTTATCTGGATTCTCAGTGTGTGGGGAGCAGCGCTGGAGCTGGCTCTGTGCCTTTACATGGTCCATGGTCTGTTTTAACCCATCGTTGAGCTCTCCCCATCCCTGCTTTGTAACCCAACACTGAGTATGTTTGTGTGAGAGATAAACATCTAGACTAGACACAGCGAGCAGGTTAGATTAATATTTCAGTAGGACAAGCAGATATCCCTGTTTTATTTCATGGTAGTAGTGTAACACCTTTAAAGGTGTTACCGTTCACGTGATATTGTGTGTAGTGTGTGAAATTGTGTGGAAAGTTTTGGAAAGTCATTGTGAAAAGTCGTTTATGTTTGTCCCACTGGCAGAGTTACAGTATTGCATGTCTGGATGTCAGGCGTAATGTGCACTTAGTCATGTATGAGGTATAGTATGCCTAACAACCAATGTGTGTACGTTTAGGTGTGTCAGTTCAATACACAAGAACCACAAACACTACACAGTATCCTTATAAACACAATGGAAATATAAGGATACGGTGACATACCGCATATTCAAAAGTTATTTGTCCTTGCAAATATGTAATGTGCAGTTTACACTTGAAACTTGAGTCATTAATGGTGATTGGTTGAGTGAATCTTTCATGGGAGCAAATCCACTTTGGATCTAATGTGTTTGTAGATTTTCATCCATCACTCTGGTCCCTCAGGATCCTGACTAGACGAAGGACATGTTAGGGGGGGCCCTGATTGAGTTTAAACTCTTGTCTGGCCTTTAATTCACTCTCTTTTAACTTGGGCATCAAAATGATGCTGAAACGCTTTAGTCTAGTTTGTCTCTACCTCTGTCTTTCTTTGCCTCTTTGTCTCTCATTGTCTCTCTTTGTCTCTCTCTCGCTCTCTCTCTCAGACTCTCCCTATCTCTCTCTCTCTCTTTCTCAGCCTCTCCCTCAAGGCCAGGGTGGGTTTGCAGGCACCTCACCTGCCAGGATTAATTAAAGTTAATGAATGCTGAGCACTGCCAGGGAGTAATCCTGCACTGCACTGACCTGGGACATGGATAGGGACACAGCCTCCACTGTGACCTTGTGTTGGATTGACACACACTGGCTGGTAGAGGAATAATAGTTGTGCCACAAGCAGGGTGCACACGGCCCTGAATGCACTCTGTTAATCCACAATACATTATCCAGATCCTGATGTACTCAGCATGTAGTACTCATCATCCCGTTCCCTGTGACCTTCTTACAGGTCCAAATGCTCTCATCATGCAGTGGAGTCGCAGACTGCTGTGAATCTATGTCTCTAGTAGTCTGCTAGTAGTATACTCACTTTGCAAGGTGCTTTGTAGAAGAACTAGGACAATAAGTCTGAGGGAGTCAGTCTGAAGGAGAGAGGCAGATGAGGAGGGACTGAGAGGAGGCATAAAGCAGGATAGGAACAAGGGCACACATTTTGGCAGGGATATAACACACCACAACTCATAGCTGAAGAGATAGCAGCTGACAGCCAGCTGACAGCCATCACACCCTCCTACTGTGATAGGGAATGCTGGTAATACACACACACTATCTGAGGATCAATGTGCACCTTCATCTCATGGTGTGTGTTCTGTCAATCACAATCCACAGAAAATACAACATTTGGTGGCAAAGAAAGTGGGTTACCAGGGAAACTAGTATTTTGGTTCACGTTTTTAAAAGGAATGGCACTGACATTCTAAACATTATTTTGGTCCGACTTGAATGACCAGGCCATCTAGATGATATTTATCTTTGAAATTTTTTTCTCTTTAAAAATCCGCTAGTCCTGATAGGACAGTAGCCTTTTCATAATGTTCAGGAGAAATTAGTCAGAGAGCTAAGTGGGTCATGAATTAATCATATTTTTCAGGCGTCAGCTTTACATAATGACTGTTATTATTTGCTGCAGCCGTACTTAGGATATTTAAAGCATCTTTGAAAGTTGTTTTATCGCGTAGTTGGATCCAGACTAAAAAGCCTTGAAATGCTCTGGCATTAATGTTCAATATGTCACTGCACTGAAGTTTGACTGATGCGTGTTGTCTTGGTTGTGTTTCAACAGGTCCTGGCCATCATCTCCATCCTCTTTATCGTGCTGTCAACTATTGCCTTGTCTCTGAACACCCTCCCGGAGCTGCAGGACATAGACGAGTTTGGCCAGGTGACAGACAACCCTCAGCTGGCTCACGTGGAGGCGGTGTGCATCGCCTGGTTCACAATGGAGTATTTGCTCCGCTTCATCTCCTCGCCAAGCAAGTGGAAGTTCTTCAAGGGTCCGCTGAACATCATTGACCTGCTGGCCATCCTGCCCTACTACGTCACCATCTTCCTGACTGAGTCCAATAAGAGTGTTCTACAGTTCCAGAACGTCCGGAGGGTGGTGCAGATCTTCCGAATAATGCGTATTCTGCGTATTCTGAAGCTAGCCAGACATTCCACAGGGCTCCAGTCTCTGGGCTTCACCCTGAGGAGGAGTTACAACGAGCTGGGCCTGCTCATCCTCTTCTTGGCCATGGGCATCATGATCTTCTCCAGTCTTGTCTTCTTCGCTGAGAAGGACGAAGAGGACACTAAGTTTAAAAGCATCCCGGCCTCCTTCTGGTGGGCCACCATTACTATGACTACGGTGGGGTATGGCGACATATACCCAAAGACTTTATTGGGCAAGATTATTGGGGGTCTGTGCTGCATAGCTGGAGTGTTGGTGATAGCCTTGCCCATCCCTATCATCGTCAACAACTTCTCAGAGTTCTACAAGGAGCAGAAGAGGCAGGAAAAGGCCATCAAGAGGCGGGAGGCCCTGGAGAAAGCCAAGAGAAACGGTAGCATCGTTTCCATGAACATGAAGGAGGCGTTCGCACGCAGCGTCGAGCTCATGGACGTAGTGGTAGAAAATAATGGAGAGAACATTGGGAAGTTGCAGGGCAACCACCTGTCTCCCAGCTACAGAAAAGGGACTCCCAAGCGGACTACTTCAGAGATGGGTTCCGCCAAGTCCCTGGAGCCCGGCTCACCAGACAAAGCCCGTCCTGGAAGCCCTCAGCACCTCAACGCTCAGAAACTGGAGGAGATGTACAACAAGATGGCCAAGACCCAATCTCAACCTAACCTTAACAACAAGGACAAGGGACCTTTATCTAAAGCAGCCAAGAAGAGAGATGAGATAGAGATGGGAAGCATCCCCACGGAGCCTGCCCCAACCACAGACATGAGGAGCATGTCCAGTATTGACAGCTTCATGAGCTGCGCTGCCGACTTCACCGAAAGCGCCCGCTTCTCCCACAGCCCCAGCACCAGTGTACCAGGGAGGGTTAGCGCCAACCCCGTACTTGAGACCACCCTGGAGGATGAGGCCATGGACGGCCCTCACACTGCTACCAAGCTCCCTGAAAGACGAGGCTCCAAGTGCGGCCTCCCTGACAGCCCCCGTGGCCTGCGCTTCAGTAACCCTCTCAAGAACCGCTCACTCAAGGTCAACTTCAAAGGTGGCGGCGTGGGCCCCTCCTCCTCCTTCTCAGGACAGGGTCCAGGGGGTGGGGCCCTCTCAGATAGCTCTGCCCTGTCTGACCACTCCTTCATGAGTCCTGAGGTGTCTGTCTACACCACCACCAGCAGCAGGACCCCACCCCATGAGACCCTGATCCCCACAGTCTTCACATTCCACGACGCTTCCATTAGTAAGTTCATCGACGCTGACACAGACGAGGAGGAGCACCTCCATGACGGCTCAGGCACCAACCCCTCCCAGAGGCTCCTGGGAAAAGCCAGCCCCAAGCTCAGCTCCCATAGCAGCCACCACATTGCAGCCAACCACCTGGAGGGCTCCCAGAAGATGCTGGCTAATAGTGTGTTCCCCTTGGAGGGCAGGCCAGGGGGGGGACAGGAGAACCATGTGTTCTCCCGGGGAGAGAGGAGTTGTTCAAACACCAGTAATGAGAGAAAGTGAGGCACAAAGGAAGGGAAAAGGTAGTATAGAGAGCACCCAAACAGAAGGACATGGTGCAAATACTACAGAGAAATAAAAGAAAACATGAACTCTAACCCATACCAGGAGCTGCACCTCTACTCACTTGAGTAAAAGGCACTGAAAACACATTTGCCATTTTTTTTTTGTAACAAATGCCCAATAAGTAGAACTTTTGGGACACAGGAAGGAGCTCACTCTTCCTTCCTTTTCCTGCTACTTGAGTGCATAGACCGTCAGGATGGCAGCAAAATTACTGAAGGCATTGGGAGGTGCTACTGTGGGACTGAGAAAGAGAGGGTTCATTGCTGTGTCCAAAGGGGATACACATAACTCTGCAGAATCAGGTCATGCACTGTAGATTTAGCCATTACTGAATCAACATTGTGGTAAGAGAAATTTAGTTTGATTTCTTCCTCAAAATTGGCCTTAGTTATATGCGACTGTGTGTATACATAGCATGTATGCGTGTGCTTGTATGTCTGTGAGTGTATGTTTATGCATGATGATAGGCAGATAAACATACACATACACACACAGGCATACATCATTTTATGTATATTATTTTTCCGTTCTTAAAAAAAAAAGTAAATAGCATAATTTCTTTGGTCTGTTATTTTGTGATGCTGTCTAAGAGGTGAACTTTCATCCCTGTTTCACAACAGTTTGGGTCAGCCATTACAGAGGACACAGCCACTGTCATATCCTGTCTGTTTCCTCATTCCCATCATGCCCCATTCCTGGCATGAGATAGTGAATATTGTGATGAGTGATAAATATTTTCAATTCTGTACAGTGTATTCTTTGTTGTTTTGTTTGTTTACTTATGTGTTTGTTTTTGATTATTTGGTTTTTATGCAGACAGGTGATATTTACACATAGAAAACAGGATAAACCGGGTTCCTTTATGTTTTAATACTCTCTCAGATGTGTGGTTGTGGTTGGTTGTCATGAATCATATCCAATCACAGTTGCTACTGGGGAGGGGATAAACAGCATCAGCCCATTATCAGCCTGAAAACGTCATCCTGGCACATTTTTGCAAAAAGGTAAAATGTCATAGTACCTGATGTTTTTCTCAATACATTGCAGTCAATGAGAAAAGATGAGTGTCACAGGGTTGTCGTCTTTCTCAATACATTTCAGTCAATGGGGAAAAGTTTGTGTCACAGGGTTGACGTTTAATTTAATATTGCAGTCAATGGGAAAAGATGAGTGTCACAGGGTTGACGTTTTTCTCAATACATTGCAGTCAATGGGAAAAGATGAGTGTCATAGGGTTGACGTTTTTCTCAATACATTGCAGTCAATGGGAAAAGATGACTGTCACTCCAGAGTGGCGCAGTGGTCTAAGGGACTGCATCTCAGTGCTAGAGGCGTCACTACAGACCCTGGTTCGATTCCAGGCTGTATCACAACCGGCCGTGATTGGGAGTCCCATAGGGTGGTACACAATTTGCCCAGTGTCGTCATTAGGTAGGCCGTCATTGTAAATAAGAATTTGTTCTTAACTGACTTGCCTAGATCAATAAATAAACAGTGTTGAAGCTTATATAAATACATTGTGGTCAATGGGAAAATATGAGTGTCACAGGGTTGATGCCCAAGTGGATACATTGCATTCAATGGGCAAAGATAAGCATCACAATATGGATGCATAGAGAAAGGTTTCACAGACATGACTCTCTCTTCTATCTATTTTTCCATCATCTCTCTTTATCTCAGACAGAAAGACATCTCCACTCACATGCAGGAAGAGAGGCAGGCAGGAAAGCAGACAGATATATAAAATCACAGACAGGCAGGCAGGCAAACTCTAAACCAAACCCTAACCCTAGCATCATGTCCACATCCCAGCTCAACTCTAACCCTAACTCTAGCTTCCTGTCCACATCCCACCTCAACCCTAAACCGAGCCTTAACCCTAACCCTAGCTTTCATGTCCACTTGCAGCTCAACCCTAACCCTAACCCTTGCTGCATCTCTACATCTTGGCTCAACCCTAACACTAACCCTTGCTTCATCTCTACATCTTGGCTCAACCCTATCCCTAGCCATAACCCTAACACTAACTTCTTGTTCACATGTCCGCTCAACCCTAACTCCAAGAGCTGAGCGAAGATGTGGCGGGTTAGAGTTATGGTTAGGGTTAGGGTTGAGCTGCAAGTGGACATGAACCTAGGGCCTTAATCCTAGACATAACCTTAACCATAATCCAATTAACAATTGAATGAATGAAACAATGCAATGAATGAAATTTTATTTTCGTGTCAAATTGCCAATTACCAACCCATCCCTTATGAGATTAATTGACACATAAACAAACATTACAATGATTCACTATGGTAATTAAATGATAATTATGCTTCCGGTGTTCTCTGCATTGCATAAATAGTAAAAAAATAAAATAATTAAAGATACAAAAAAAGAAAGAAAGAAAGAGAGTAAGGTAAAAATCAATACATAATAGTAAATTACATCCCTACAGCAGTAAATAATACACATATATACATACAGTTGAAGTCTGAAGTTTACATACACCTTAGCCAAATACATTTAAACTCAGTTTTTCACAATTCCTGACATTTAATCACAGTAAAAATTCCCTGTCTTAGGTCAGTTAGGATCACCACTTTATTTTAAGAATGTGAAATGTCAGAATAATAGTAGAGAACATGATTTATTTCAGGTTTAATTTCTTTCATCACATTCCCTGTGGGTCAGAAGTTTACATACACTCAATTAGTATTTGGTAGCTACGATCTTGTCCCCATGTGCAGTTCAAACCGTAGTCTGGCTTTTTTATGGCAGTTTTGGAGCAGTGGCTTCTTCCTTGCTGAGTGGCCTTTCAGGTTATGTCGATATAGGACTTGTTTTTGTGTGGATACAGATACTTTTGTACCTGTTTCCTCCAGCTTCTTCACAAGGTCCTTTGCTTTTGTTCTGGGATTGATTTGCACTTTTCGCACCAAAGTACATTAATCTCTAGGAAACAGAACGTGTCTCCTTCCTGAGCGGTATGATGGCTGCGTGGTCCCATGGTGTTTATACTTGCGTACTATTGTTCGTACATGGTCCCTTCAGGCATTTGGAAATTGCTCCCAAGGATGAACCAGACTTGTGAAGATCACCATTTTTTTTCTGCGGTCTTGGCTGAATTCTTTCGATTTTCCCATCAAGCAAAGAAGTACTGAGTTTGAAGGTAGGCCTTGAAATACATCCACAGGTACACTTCCAATGGACTCAAATTATGTCAGAAGCTTCTAAAGCCCTGACATCATTTTCAGTAATTTTCTAAGCTTTTTAAAGTCACAGTCAACTTAGTGTATGTAAACTTCTGACTCACTGGAATTGTGATACAGTGAATTATAAATGAAATAATCTGTCTGTAAACAATTGTTGGAAAAATGATTTGTGTCATGCACAAAGTAGATGTCGTAACCGACTTGCCAAAACTATAGTTTGTTAACAAGACATTTGTGGAGTGGTTGTTTTTTTAATGACTCCAACCTAAGTGTATGTAAACTTCTGACTTCAACTGTACATACAGTACATACATAATATATAAATAAATACAGAAAAAAAAAGAAACAGAAGTCACTTGAACCCAGTGTGGCAGAAAGAGAAGCTTCATTTGGGAGACAAGCCTACACACAATCTATATACACACACATTAACCACATAGAAGCAATTTTAGAAGCATTTTTTTTTTTTACAATGAATTTAATTTTATTCCAGGCTTTATTTAAATATTCTTCAAACGGAAATACACAATGGACAAAAAAACATTCCAATTTCTCCTCATCACTCAGCCACATAATGCCAGGGTGTATCTGGTGTGCTTTCTGAAATAAGAGCAAGCGTATATCGTGGTAGAAAGGGCAACAGAGGATAAAATGAGTTTCATTCTCTATTTCTTCGCGGTCACAATAGTTACATAGTCTTTCCTCTTCCATTTCACCACAATACCGACCTGTTTCAATACGCAGACGCAATATCCCTGATCTTACCTGCTTCAATACGCAGAGGCAATATCCCTGATCTTACCTGTGCACATCTCTTGCTTTTAGGTAGGTTATACATCATTTATCTCTCACACATGAATTCACCCTTAATCAAACAAAAGGTTCTCAATTTGGGTTTATAGTTCATCTCCTCCACCCAATTTTTTATATATTGCGTCAACAGTTGTTTTTTAATCATATCTATGTCTCCCTTAATTGTGTTTTCGCACAGATGTTCACAGTCAGACTCTTGAAAAACGTCAGACATTTCAGTTGCCCAGGCTCCCCTTATGGATAGATCCCATTGAACAACTTTACTAGCTATTCTGGCAGTTGGCATATCCAACAGTCTATTCTATAGTCTCACCATACACGCCTTCCATCTCACCTCACAGGGTTCCCAGCCCATATCCAACAGTCTATTCTATAGTCTCACCATACACGCCTTCCATCTCACCTCACAGGGTTCCCAGCCCATATCCAACAGTCTATTCTATAGTCTCACCATACACGCCTTCCATCTCACCTCACAGGGTTCCCAGCCCATATCCAACAGTCTATTCTATAGTCTCACCATACACGCCTTCCATCTCACCTCACAGGGTTCCCAGCCCATATCCCCAGTTATTGCAAGTATAGGTGCAAACTTGTGGACACCTAAAAAGTAATGTACTGCTCTGTTATGGACATGTGGCTGGTTTCTCATATGTTTGAAAAATGGAAGTTTTCGGATTTTAGAGGAATTTGTATTTCGCGCCACGCCCATCATTGGATATTGGAGCAGGTGTTCCGCTAGCGGAACGTCTAGATGTAAGAGGTTTTAACCTCTCTAACCAAATTCCTCTAAAATCCGAAAACTTCAATTTTTCAAACATATGATTATTTTACAGCTTTTTAAAGACAAGACTCTCGTTAATCTAACCACACTGTCCGATTTCAAAAAGGCTTTACAGCGAAAGCAAAACATTACATTATGTCAGCAGAGTACCCAGCCAGAAATAATCAGACACCCATTTTTCAAGCTAGCATATAATGTCACAAAAAACAAAACCACAGCTAAATGCAGCACTAACCTTTGATGATCTTCATCAGATGACAACCCTAGGACATTATGTTATACAATACATGCATGTTTTGTTCAATCAAGTTCATATTTATATCAAAAAACAGCTTTTTACATTAGCATGTGACGTTCAGAACTAGCATACCCCCCGCAAACATCCGGTGAATTTACTAAATTACTCACGATAAACGTTCACAAAAAACATAACAATTATTTTAAGAATTATAGATACAGAACTCCTCTATGCACTCGATATGTCCGATTTTAAAATAGCTTTTCGGTGAAAGCACATTTTGCAATATTCTCAGTAGATAGCCCAGCCATCACGGCTAGCTATTTAGACACCGACCAAGTTTAGCCCTGACCAAACTCCGATTTACTATTACAAAAGTTTGATTACCTTTGTTGTCTTCGTCAGAATGCACTCCCAGGACTGCTACTTCAATAACAAATGTTGGTTTGGTCCAAAATAATCCATCGTTATATCCAAATAGCGGCGTTTTGTTCGTGCGTTCTAGACACTATCCGAAGTGTAAATAAGGGTTACGAGCATGGCGCAATTCGTGACAAAGGATTTCTAAATATTCCATTACCGTACTTCGAAGCATGTCAACCGCTGTTTAAAATCAATTTTTATGCAATTTTTCTCGTAAAAAAGCGATAATATTCCGACCGGGAATCTGCATTTACGCGGGCACGCGCCTGAGTCTCACAGTACTGTAACCAGCCACTACCCAAACGCGCTACTTTGTTTCAACCAGAGCCTGCAAAGCCACGATTCAGCTTTTTGCCGCCTTCTGAGAGACCATGTGAGCCGTAGGAAGTGTCACGTAACAGCAGAGATCCTTTGTAATGGATAGAGATGGCAAAGAAGGCCAAGAAATGGTCAGACAGGGTACTTCCTGTACAGAATCTTCTCAGATTTTGGCCTGCCAAATGAGTTCTGTTATACTCACAGACACCATTCAAACAGTTTTAGAAACTTTGGAGTGTTTTCTATCCAAAGCTAATAATTATATGCATATTCTAGTTTCTGGGCAGGAGTAATAATCAGATTAATTCGGGTACGTTTTTTATCCGGCTGTGAAAATACTGCCCCCTATCCATAACAGGTTAAAGAGGCCGTACATTGAATTTCAGCTTCCTTAGATTATAGGAAGTGGGGGTCATAGGGGAGGTTTCGAAGGGTTGAAAAGGTTTAATCTTCCCAAATTTTACATATTTGTGAACACGGGACATTTTAAGTAAATCAACCCAAAAGCATTTTTGACATCCATTGGACACAATGGCCTTACAGTTCTAGAAACTAAGAGCCTTATTATGAATTCTTGAATGAATTCTGAAGAGGATATTAGTAAAAAAAATGGTATTGACTTGAAACTGTCTGTGTTTGTCTGTCTGTCTGTCTGTCTACCTGTCGGCCTAACTTCCAGTCTGCCTGCCTGCCTGTCTGCCTGTCTGTCTCTATGGCTGTCTCTATGGCTGTCTGCCTGCCTGCCTGCCTGCCTGCCTGCCTGCCTGCCTGTCTGTCTGCCTGTCTGTCTGTCTGTCTGTCTGTCTGTCTGTCTGTCTGTCTGTCTGTCGGCCTGTCTGTGGGAGAGAGGAGGGAGAGAGAGGAAGAAGAGGGAGAGATGAGAGGATAGGGAGGCATGGAAGGGAGGGAGGCAGGGAGGGAGGGAAAGAAGGACTGAGAGAATGGAGGGGAAGGGAGAGAGGAGGAAGAAGGAGACATGAGAAGAGGGTGAGGGAGGGACCTGCCATCCAGGACCTCTATACCTGGCGGCGTCAGAGGAAGGCCCTAAAAATTGCCAAAGACTCCAGCCACCCTAGTCATAGATTGTTCTTTCTGCTACCGCACGGCAAGCGGTACCGGAGCGCCAAGTCTAGATCCCCAAGCCATAAGACTCCTGAACAGGTAACCAAATGGCTACACTGACTATTTGCATTGACACCCCCCACATATTTTCTTCTTTTTGTTCTTTTGTTTTAGTAAATATTTTCTTAACACTTATTTTTTCTTAAAACTGCATTGTTTGTTAAGGGCTTGTAAGTAAGTATTTCACTGTAAGGTCATAGACTGTTCTAGTCATAGACTGTTCTCTCTGTTACCGCACGGCACGCGGTATTCGGCACATGTGACAAATTAAATTTGATTTGATTTGAGCCTGCAGCACTTGAACTTAGGTCTAGAACTGCAGGTCTACAATGTAGGGAATGATTTGTACCAAATACAATGCTCTTAGTTTTAGAGATGTTCAGGGCCATTTTATTACTGGCCAGCCATTCCAAAACTGACTGCAACTCTTTGTGAATGTAAGGGAGTGCGTAACTGGCGGCAGGGAAGTCAGGTGCAGGAGAGCAAAACTTGGTAATCAACGAAGCAGTTTTATTCATAAAACCACTGGTAACCAGAACCACAAACAAATGGGTACAAAACCTGTCGTGCACCAGAGAAAACGTGCACATGCACTTACAAAAAACAATTCCGCCAAAAGACATGGGGGAACAGAGGGTTAAATACATAACATGTAATGAGGGAAATTGAGACCAGGTGTGTGAGAAGACAAGACAAAACAAATGGAAAATGAAAAGTGGATCGATGATGGCTAGAAGACTGGCGACGCCGACCGCCGAGCGCCGCCTGAACAAGGAGAGGAACCGACTTCAGCGGAAGTCGTGACAGTACCCCCCCTTAACGAGCGGCTCCAGCAGCGCGCCGACACCGGCCTCGGGGACAACCCGGAGGGCGATCCGGACGGAGACGGTGGAACTCCTGCAGCATTGAAGGGTCCAACACGTCCTCGACCGGAACCCAGCCCCTCTCCTCCGGACCGTACCCTTCCCACTCCACAAGGTACTGAAGGCCCCTCGCCCGACGCCTCGAATCCAGTATGGAGCGAACGGAGTACGCCGGGGCCCCCTCGATGTCCAGAGGGGGCGGAGGAACCTCCCGCACCTCAGGCTCCTGGAGCGGGCCAGACACCACCGGCCTGAGGAAAGACACATGGAATGAGGTGTTAATACGGTAATCGGGGGGAAGCTGTAACCTATAGCAAACCTCGTTCACTCTCCCCAGGACTTTAAATGGCCCCACAAACCACGGGCCCAGCTTCCAGCAGGGCAGGTGGAGGGGCAGATTTCGGGTCGAGAGCCAGACCCGGTTCCCCGGTGCAAACACCGGGGCTTCACTGCAGTGACGGTCTGCGCTGTTTTTCTGGGGCAGCACGGCCCGCTGAAGGGGAACACGGGCAGCTTCTCATGTCTCCTCCACGTGCCTGAACCAGTCGTCCACCGCAGGAGCCTCGGTCTGACTCTGATGCCAAGTCGCCAGAACAGGCTGGGACCTCAGTACGCACTGGAAGGGGGAGAGGTTAGTGGAGGAGTGGTGGAGCGAGTTCTGTGCCATCTCGGCCCAGGGCACGAACGCCGCCCACTCCCTCGAACGGTCCTGGCAATAAGACCACAGAAACCTGCCCACATCCTGGTTTACTCTCTCCACCTGCCCATTACTCTCGGGGTGAAACTGGCTGATCGAGACCCCCAGACGTTCCATGAACGCCTTCCAGACCCTCGACGTGAACTGGGGACCTCGATCAGACACTATAGCCTCAGGCACCCCGTAGTGCCGGAAGACGTGCGTAAACAAGGCCTCCGCAGTCTGTAGGGCCAAAGGGAGACCGGGCAGAGGGAGGAGACGGCAGGACTTAGAGAACCAATCCACAATGACCAGGATCGCGGTGTTACCCTGTGAGGGGAGGGATCGGTAAGGAAATCCACCGACAGGTGCAACCACGGCCGTTGTGGAACGGGTAAGGGGTGTAGCTTCCCTCTGAGCAGGTGCCTAGGAGCCTTACACTGGACGCACACCGAGCAGGAGGAAACATAAACCCTCACATCCTTAGCCAAGATAGGCCACCAGTACCTCCCGCTCAAACAGTGCACTGTCCGACCAATCCCAGGATGACCAGAGGAGGGTGATGTGTGGACCCAATAGATCAACTGGTCACGGACAGCAGAAGGGACGTACAGATGCCCAGTGGGACACTGGATGGGAGCGGGCTCTGCACGCAACGCCAGCTCAATGTCCGCGTCCAACTCCCACACCACCGGCGCTACGAGACAGGAGGCCGGAAGTATGGGAGCATGATCCATGGCCGCTCCTCTGTGTCATACAGCCGGGACAGTGCGTCTGCCTTCACGTTCTGGGAGCCTGGTCTGTAGGACAGGGTGAAAACAAAACGGGTGAAAAACATGGCCCACCTTGCTAGGCGAGGGTTCAGTCTCCTCACTGCCCGGATGTACTCCAGATTGCAGTGGTCAGTCCAGATGAGAAAAAGGTTTTTAGCCCCCTCAAGCCAATATCTCCACACCTTCAAGGCCTTGATGACAGCCAACAGCTCTCGGTCCCCCACGTCATAATTTCGCTCCGCCGGGCTGAGCTTCTTCGAGAAGAAGGCACAGGGGCGGAGCTTCGGTGGCGTACCCGAGCGCTGAGAGAGCACAGCTCCTATCCCAGCCTCGGACGCGTCCACCTCCACCATGAACGCCGAAGAGGGATCCAGATGGGCCAGCATGGGAGCCGAGGTAAACAGAGTCCTCAGGTGACCAAAAGCCCTGTCCGCCTCAGCAAACATAAACGTACCGGGCCCCCCACTGCAAACGTACCGGGCCCCCCTTCAGCAGTGAGGTAATGGGAGCCGCTACCTGACCAAAACCCCGGATAAACCTCCGGTAGTAGTTGGCAAACCCTAAGAACCGCTGCACCTCCTTTACCGTGGTGGGAGTCGGCCAATTACGCACGGCTGAAATGCGGTCACTCTTCATCTCCACCCCTGAGGTGGAAATGCGGTACCCTAGGAAGGAGACTGCTGGAAGAACAGGCATGCTCGGCGCGTGTAGCGGAGTATATCAGAATGTCATCAATATACACCATTACACCCTGCCCGTGCAGGTCCCTGAAAATCTTGTCTACAAAGGCTTGGAAGACTGATGGCGCATTCATCAACCTGTACGGCATGACGAGGTACTCATAGTGCCCTGAGTTGGTACTGAAAGCCGTCTTCCACTCGTGTCCCTCCCGGATAGGCACCAGGTTGTAAGCGCTCCTGAGATCTAGTTTGGTGAAGAAGCGCGCCCCATGCATTGGCGACGCCGACTGCCGAGCGACGCCGACCGCCGAGCGCCGCCCGAACAAGGAGAGTAACTGACTTCGGCGGAAGTTGTGACATTTAAGGGTTTCAGTGACGTCATTAGCTGTGGTTGCTTATGCGGATATGGTTGAATCATCAGCATACATGGACACACATGCCTTCTTTAATGCCAGTGGCAGGTCATTGTTAAAAATAGAAAAGAGTAGAGGGCCTAGAGAACTGCCCTACGGTACACCACACTTTACATGTTTGACATAAGAGAAGCTTCAATTAACCTCTGGACGGGCTCCGTCCCGTATGCGGGACGGAGAAATCCTATCGACGAAAAATCCTATCGCCATTTGCATAACAAAATGTAATATATATTTTTTCAAATATAGGACTATTTTATATCGTTTTATAGATACACCTATCCTGAATCGAACCACGTTGTCCGATTTCAAAAAGGCTTTACAGCAAAAGCAAAACATTAGATTATGTTAGAGGAGTATATCGTAAAAGTAGCCACATAGCAATTTTCCGACCAACCACATGCATCACAAATAACCAAAAAACAGCTAAATGCAGCACTAACCTTTGACAATCTTCATCAGATGACACTCCTAGGACATCATGTTACACAATACATGCATTCTTTTGTTCGATAAAGTTCATATTTATATATAAAAACAGCGTTTTACATCGGCGCGTGACGTTGACTAACTATTTTCCCTCAAATGCGTCCGGTGAAACAGCGCTACAATTTACTAAATTACTATTCGAAAACATTTTTAAAATGTGATATTGTCATTCTAAGATTTATAGATTAGCATCTCTTGAAAGCACCTGCAATGCCAGATTTAAAAATAACTTTACTGGGTAATCACACTTTGTGATAAAAGGGGATGCGATACTCAGAAAAATAGGCTACCGTTACAGGTCAGCGCCATCTTGGAACAATCGCATATCAAATCTAGTCTTGTATACTATTGTCAATAATCCCTTACCTTTGATTATCTTCATCAGAAGGCACTTCCAGGAATCCCAGGTCCACAACAAATGTATTTTCGTTCGAAAAAGTTAATCCTTTATGTCCCAATAGCTTGTTGTTGTTAACGCGTTCTGAAGGCTGCTCCAAAAGTACCGGCGTTCGCGGGACTTCTCTCTCAACAAAATGCATTATTTTTTTATTTAGGTTTGTTCAAACATGTCAAACATTGTACAACATAAATCTTTAGGGCCTTTTTCAACCAGAGCTCCAATAAGATTCAAGGGGGACGGTTGCATTGTCTTTCTAAACGTTTCGAAAGGGGAGGGTAGCCAGGGGCGCCGGCGTCATAATGGTGATGGCCCTCTCCATGTGACCACTTTCCACAGACTCTCATTCTGTCAGTTTTCACAGTAGAAGGCTCAAACCACCTTGTAAAGACTGGGGACATCTAGTGGAAGCAATAGGAAGTGCTCAATAAACCATTGCTCACGGTGTGATTTATAGGCAAAGTGATGAAGTTGAGTCCGCAATTCAGAATTCCACATCCTGTTACGATCTGTCTCGGGGTTGACTGCCATATGAGTTCTGTTATACTCACAGACACCATTCAAACAGTTTTAGAAACTTTAGGGTGTTTTCTATCCACAAGTATTAATTATATGCATATCCTAGCTTCTGAGTTTGAGTAGAAGGCCGTTTAAAATGGGCACGAATTGTTTTCAAAAATTGCTGTAGCGCCCCCTATCCTAGGCGACCGTCAAGAGGTTAAATAAAACCCTCTGAGTTCTTTCAATAGATTGCTCTGAATCCACAATATGGCAGAGGTTGAAAAGCAATAACACATTCGTTTTCTAAACAACAGGTTATGGTCAGTAATATCAAAGGCTGCACTGAAATCTAACAATAAAACTCCCACAATCTTATTTTATCAATTTCTTTCAACCAATCATCAGTGTCAGTGCAGGGAACTGTTCCACATGTTGAGTGCCCTTCTCTATAAGCATGCTGAAAGTCTGTTGTTATTTTGTTTGCAGAGAAATTGCATTGTATTTGCTCAAATTTTTTCCAACAGTTTGCTAAGAGCTGACAGCAAGCTGATAGGTCCTCTTTACCTCTCTTGAGTAGCGGAATTTATTTGGGTTCCTTCCAGGCATGAGGACAAACACTTTCTTCTAGGCTCAGATTAAAGATATGACAGATAGGAGTGGCCATAGTTGGCTACCATCCTTGGTAGCTTTCCATCTGTTGTTAATGCCAGGAGGTTTGTCATTATTGAGCAATAACAATAATGTTTCCACCTCTCCCAAACTAACTTAGCAAAATTCAAACATACAATGCATTTTTTTTCTCTTCTTTAACATTTTTAAGCATGAACACGATGGCTCACTGTTCGTTGTTGGCATTCCCTGCCTAAGTTAGCCCACTTTGTCGATGAAGTAATAATTTCAATAATTGCCAACAAATGGTTTTGTGATGAACAATTCAGCTAATTCGGTGAGTTGAATTTGTCTTTCTGCCCATAATATAATTGAATGTACTCCAAAGTTTTTTTCCATCATTATTTATATAATTGATCATGGCATCATAATACAGCTTCTTCTTATTTTCGTTGAGTTTAGTCACATAATTTCTCAGTTTGCAGTAAGTCAACTAGTCATATGTGAAGCCAGACTTATTAGCCACTCCTTTTGCTCCATCTTTTTCAACTATACAGGTTTTCAATTCCTTGTCAATCCATGGAGCTGTCAGTTTCTTAACAGGTGCATATTTATCAATAATTGGAAGAAGCAATTTCATAAATTCATCAAGTACAGTATCTGGATGCTCCTTATTAATCACATCAGACCAACAAATATTTTGAACATCATCCACATAAGAGTCACAGCTAAATCTGAGGGAGGGGGAGAGAGAGAGGGAGAAAGTGAAAGAGGTAGGGAGGAGGGAGAGGAGAAGAGGAGGACGAGAGAGGGAGAGAGAGTCAACAGACAGAGGTGGGAGAGAGAAGAGAGAATGGAGGGGGAGGAGGAAGGGAGAGAGAGAAGGGGGAGTGTGAGGGAAGGGGAGGGACGGAGAGGGGGAAGAAGGGACAGGGGGAGAGAGAGGAGGGAGAGGGAGAGAAATGAGAGGGGGAGGAGGGAGAGAGAGAGAAGGGGGAGAGTGAGGAAGAAAGTGGAGAGAGGGGAGATGGTGGAGGGGGTGAAAGAAGGGGGAGGGAGAGAGAACAGAATGGGGGGATAAAGAGGAAGAAAGTGAGAGAGAGACAGACATGAGATTAACAAGAAAAATGTTAGCCCTGTGACACTCATCTTTTCCCATTGACTGCAATGTATTGAGAAAAACGTCAACCTTGTGACTCTCATATTTTCCCATTGACTGCAATGTATTGTAAAAAACTTCAACCCTGTGACACTCATCTTATCCCATTGACAGCAATGTATTGACAAAAACGTCAACCCTGTTCTCATTGACTACAATCTAGCTACTGTGATATTGTACCTTTTCGCAAAAACGTGCCAGGATGACATTTTCCCATGATATGCTGTTGGCAGCATCCACTTAGATTTTTTATGATGGTGAATAATGCAAGAGCATATAATTCAAGTAGAACATGAACAAATAACAGTTATTGTACAAGGTAAATGAAAATGAATATGTACATTTATATTTTTAAGATATTTTCTAAATAATGGAATATTAGAAAAATGAATTATGCTATTCTCATAGTTTTGCATTTCTATGCATAGTTTGATTTTAGAGGGGTTGTATTTACCAGAGAATATTGCAAGATAAATAATTTGTGTTGTTGCTACTGTCTGTCTCCAAGTTGGTGTAAATGTTTATCCTTCAAACCTTTGTACAGGAGACAGAGTTTTTCTTTCTGATGGCAGGAGAAAGACAAGGGAGACTGAGCTATAAACAGACCACTAATATGTAATGCCCTGTTAAAGCCAGGGCATCATTAATCATATAATGGACCCAGACAATGTTATGAATTCATTTAAACAACAAAGGTTTAAAAACAACAGAATATCAGTGATTTTTCAGCCAGGACAAACTGAAACACAGCAGATATGAAGGGAGGAGTTGAATGCTGAAGGTGTGAGAAAACAGTGAGATAGCACACAAGAAGAAAGGACAGGGAGAAGGAAGAGGGAAGTTTTATATTACAGATTTATAATAATCTCAATGAAGGAATCACGATCTCATTGGATGACTTCACAACAAGCATCATTTGGCTACATTTGTATTTATTTAACCCTAATTTTACCAGGTAAGTTGACTGAGAACACATTCTCATTTACAGCAACGACCTGGGGAATAGTTACAGGGGAGAGAAGACGAATGAGCCAATTGTAAACTGGGGATGATTAGGTGACCGTGATGATATGAGGGACAGAATGGGAATTTAGCCAGGACACCGGGGTTAGCACCCCTATGGTAAGTGCCATGGGATCTTTAGTGACCACAGAGAGACAGGACACCCGTTTACCGTCCCATCCGAAAGACGGCACCCTACACAGGGCAGTGTCCCCTGGGGCATTGGGATATATATATATATATATATATATTTATTATTTTAGACCAGAGGAAAGGGATGCATCCTACTGGACCTCCAACACCATTTCCAGCAGCATCTGGTCTCCCATCCAGGGACATACCAGGATCAATCCTGCTTAGCTTCAGATGCAAGCCAGCAGTACACAGACAGGACAAACACTGAGCCACTCACATGCTCATACCCATGCAGTCCACACCACATACTCATAGGCACATGTATCATGTGTTATGTGGGTTCAACCTAAACTTAATCTATCCCAGTACATCTCAGAGGTAGCATCTGATACAGACAACATATCAAATCAAACTTTATTTGCCACATGCGCTGAATACAAGTGTAGACTTTATCGTGAAATGCTTACTTACAAGCCCTTAACCAACAGTGCAGTTCAAGAAGAATAAAATATTCACCAAGTAGGCTAAAATAAAAAGTAATAATAAAAAGCAACACAATAAGAATCTAGCTTGCCATTCTACATGAAAAGATAGGCCTATATATTTCTGTGCTTTAGCTGGTAGCTAAGAAACTTGTTTCCCTCCCCATATCCACTCTGGAAAGCCTGTCACTGTAGCCTTAGTTTAATAGAGCTCACATGACAATTTAATAAAGTGGACAGCAAATAAACACATAGAACTGGGTCGTGCACACGTGCACACATGCGTACTCCAACTCACTGCAATCGACAACACAGTTTCCATGGTGATAAGCAGTCCAGTACAAAATGGCTTACACGGACATGGCAAACGGCCCTTTATGAGGGGAGAGGAATCTTAAATACTAAAAGTGTCACATAAAGGCATGTAGGCCAACGTATCCCCAATAAACACTCACAGCTAGTCGGGCTCAACTAAACACACACACAGCCGTAGTATGTTGACCCAGTAACTAAAATACAAACACACTACTGCTTTTGAATAACCAGAGCCAAACACGATCACATGAGGGCAAAAGAAATACACTGTAAAATAAACTCTGTATGGCACAGTAAAGAATGCCATGCATGGGCGTGACACCCCACACTAAAGTGATGTTGCAGTGTGTATTGTCACCTTGGTGGGGTTAGTGGGGTGGATCTGTGGTGTCAATGGAATAGAAATGAGTGGTAGGCTATCCCTGTGGACCTGAGGCCATAGTCCAGCCCCCCTCTATATCCATGACCAGTCTACTATCATAATCACCTTTATTCACCATGTACATTTTCATTTACGCAGAACTTGTCTCAGATGATTTGATCCCTAACAATGGAACATTGGGCCATTTTGTCTGTAGGTGAACTAATTGAATAAGCAGTACAGAGCATTGTAGGACACCTGACTCCTGAACCCACACCCGGTAGAGACACCATAACCCCCTGACTCTCCGGAGCAGCATTACTTCCATAAGGACTTATATTAAATATAGTTTATCAACTATGATGCTCATTCTTTCATTTTCAAGGAAATATGGTGCCTATTTAGTTAATAGGATTACTGTGCTGAGTCAGAGGCTAATGCCTGTCTGGGATATTTTGAGTGTATTCCTTTCTTCGGTTCTACAATAAACACAACAGTGTTTGTGTATACCTTTTAAGTATTTCTACTGAAAGGGTTGACCTCTTTAGCTTTTCTGTGTAGAATGACAATGTGCAAATGATGGTTGGTTTGAGGAGGGTTTTTGGATGTGTCCATTTCTCTGGTTCTTATGAACACCATTCTGGGCAGGGCAGAGGAAAGATCAGGCCACCAATAGCGAGGCTCAGTTACACCTGTGGTTTTGGCAGCTTGAGTCAGAGTTTTTTTTAACTAAACTTTTTAAAGATGAATGTGTCAAGGAAAGGTGGGGAAGGAATTGGCATTAACAAGAAAACAACAGGCCAGGTTTACGTATGAGAGTGTTCCATTTTAGGAACCACACCTCCGTGGAACAGTAGCATTTTAGAGGCAGGGGAAAGAGGGTAGGCCTACATTTTTCTCTTATCGCATTTTTTGTCATTATATCTTGTCCATTGAACATTGGAAACTTTGTAATTTCATGAACCTTATTCTTCAAACATCTATTAGGATGAATTATTCGTTTTCCTGTCTCAGTAGTCTTCTAGGTCTAGGATATGGATATTGATGTATAACAATGCATAAACACGTTGTAACAAAGTTGGAGATGGGAAAATGGGAGGATAGCCAGTGCATTCGGAAAGTATTCAGAACCCTTGACTTTTTCCACATTTTGTTACATTACAGCCTTATTCTAAAATGGATTAAAAATTAAAAATAAATCCTCATCAATCTACACACAACAACCCATAATGACAAAGCGAAATCAGTTTGATTTTTTATGCAAAAGTATTAAAAATTTAAAACAGAAATACCTTATTTACGTAAGTATTCAGACCCTTTGCTATAAGACTCGAAATTGAGCTCAGGTGCATCCTGTTTCCATTGATCATTCTTGAGATGTTTGTACTTGATTGGAGACCACCTGGGCTAAATTCAATTGATTGGACATGATTTGGAAAGTCACACACCTGTCTATATAAGGTCCCACAGTTGGCATTGCATGTCAGAGCAAAAACCAAGCCATGAGGTCAAAGGAATTGTCCGTAGAGCTTTGAGACAGGATTCGAGACAGGATTCTGAGGCACAGACCTGGGGAAGGGTACCAAAGCATTTATGCAGCATTGAAGGTCCCCAAGAACACAGTGGCCTCTATCATTCTTAAATGAAAGAAGTTTGGAACTACCAAGACTCTTCCTATAGCTGGCCGCCTGGCCAAACTGGGCCATTGGGTGAGAAGGACCTTTGTCAGGGAGGTGACCAAGAACCCGATGGTTACTCTGACAGAACTCCAGAGTTCCTCTGTGGAGATGGAATAACCTTCCAGAAGGACAACCATCTCTGCAGCACTCCACCAATCAGGACTTTATGGTATAGTGGCCAGATGGAAGCCACTCCTCAGTAAAAGGCACATGACAGCCCACTTGGACTTTGCCAAAAGTCACCTAAAGGACTCTCAGACTATGAGAAACAAGTTTCTCTTGTCTGATGAAACCAAGATTGAACTCTTTGGCCTGAATGACAAGCGCCAGGTCTGGAGGAAACCTGGCACCATCCCTATGGTGAAGCATTGTGGTGGCAGCATCATGCTGTGGGTATGCTTTCAGTGGCAGGGCCTGGGAGACTATTCAGGATCGAGGGAAAGATGAACGGAGCAAAGTACAGATCCTTGATGAAAACCTGCTGCAGAGCGCTCAGGACCTCAGACTGGGGCAAAGGTCCACCTTCCAACAGAACAACAACCCTAAGCACACAGCCAAGACAATGCAGGAGTGGCTTTGGAACAAGCCTCTGAATGTCCTTCAAAGTAAGGATTTCCATATACAATACTACAGCAGAGCTCATTCACACGTGGTACAGTCAAATTGAACACAGATTCCAAACCACACATAACAGTGATCATGATTCCTGGGTCTCTTTCACTTTTATCACAAATACGTGGCTCTTATTTGTTTTTGTTTCCAAGCTTATTTTTTTCTTACAGTGCCTTCAGAAAGTATTCACACCCCTTGACTTTTTCCACATTTTGTTGTGTTACAGCCTGAATTTAAAATTGATTAAATTGAGAAGTTTTTGTTACTGGCCTACACACAATACCCCATAATTTCAAAGTGGAATTATGTTGTTCAATTATCTTTTCAACAAATGAATTAAAAATTAAAAGTTGAAATGTCTTGAGTCAATAGGTATTCAACCCCTTTGCTATGGCAAGCCTAAATAAGTTCAGGATTAAACATGTGCTTAATAAGTCGCATAAGTTGCATGGACTTACTCTGTTTGCAATAATTCATGTTTAAAATAATTAATGTTTAACATAATTTTTGAATGACTACCTCATCTCTGTAACCCACACATACAATTATCAGACATTTAATATCCCTTTGAGGATGGTGATGTTATTAATAACACTTTGGATGTTGTATCAATACACCCAGTCACTACAAAGATACAGGCGTCCTTCCTAACTCAGTTGCCAGATAGGAAGGAAACTGCTCAGGAATTTCACCATGAGGCCAATGGTAACTAAAACATTTACTGAGTTTAATGGCTGTGATAGGAGAAAACATTGTGGATTGTCACAGTTTTCGTCGGTTATGGAGGACCAAAACGCAGCAGGTATGTGTAAGCTCATCTTGACGTTTATTAACTTCCAAAATGAACGTACAAAAATAACAAAACAAGAGAACAAACGATTAATAGACAGTCTGGCAAGGCACACAGCTAAACACAGAACAATCTCCCACAAACACACAGACAAACACACCCAACTAATATAGGACTTCCAATCAAAGGCAACACCACACAGCTGCCTTCAATTGGAAGTCCACCCCAATTAACTCTACATAGAAACAGACTACCTAGACTAAACATAGAATTACATAAACATAGATCATAACCCAAAAACCCGGAAATACTAAATCAAACACCCTTTTACCAAAACACCACCCCGAACCACATAAAACAAATACCCTCTGCCACGTCCTGACCAAACTACAATAACAATTAACCCTTATACTGGCCAGGACGTGACATGGATGGATCAAAAACATTGTTGTTACCCTACAATACTAACCTAAATGACAGTGAAAAGAAGGAAACCTGTACATATTAAAAATGTTCAAGAAAACATGCATCCTGTTTGCAACAAGGCACTAAAGTAATACTGGAATTAACTTTTTGTCCTGAATACAAAGATTTATGTTTTGGAAAATCCAATACAACACATTACTGAGTACCACTCTTCATATTTTCAAGCATAGTGGTGGCTGCATCATGTCATGGGTATGCGTGTAATTGTTAAGGACTGGGGAGTTTATAACGATAAAAAATCTACGGAATGGAGCTAAGCATAGAAAAAGTCCTAGGGGAAAACCTGGTTCAGTCTGCTTTTCACAAGACACTGGGAGATGAATTCACATTCCAGCAGGATAATAACCTAAAACACAAGGCCAAATCTACACTGGAGTTGCTTACCAAGAAGACAGTGAATGTTTCTGAGTTGCTGACGAGTTACACTTGTTTTCATTTAAATTTCCTTGAAAATCTATGGCACAACCTGAAAATTGTTGTTTAGCAATGATCAACAACCAATTTGACAGAGCTTGAAGAATTTTTTTAAAGAATAATAGGCAAATGTTGCACAATCCAGGTGTGGAAAGCTCTTAGAGACTAACCCAGAAAGACTCACAGCTGTAATCACTGCCGAAGGTAGCTCTACAAAGTATTGACTCAGGGGTGTGCATACTTATGTATATGAGATATTTCTGTATTTCATTTTCAATACATTTGCAAACATTTCTGAAAACATGTTTTCACTTTGTCAACATGAGGTATTGTGTGTAGATGGGTGAAATGAAATATTTTTAATCAATTTTGAAATCAGGCTGTAACACAACAAAAAGTGGAATAAGTCAAGGGGTATGAAAACTTTCTGAAGGCACTCTATAAATGCACTATATTGTACTATGAGACATATCTATTTGAAATGAGGCCTCTTCTATGAGGCCAAAGCAAAACACACTGTCTCCAGACAGACTCTTTAATTACATTTTTACTCAAGGTTGCAGATATGTAACAACACAATTTAACATTCATCATTGTCTTTTATCATAAACTGCCATACAAACAGATGCAGCCAACTGCTAATGCTCCACAAGCTCAACAGAATTATTCCCCTTTTTCAGGGAATTCATCCTCTCCTCCGCTCTCTCACACAGCCCTCTATGCTGTCCTTCGTCTCTGGGGTTGTTTGTTTTGTAAAGTTTCATACTTTGTTTGTCCCGGCAGACTTTCTCAGCTCTTGTCCCTGTGGTGTTCTGTTCATTGGTGCATCTAGCACTACCAAGCTGTGACACACAGAGCCTGTACATTTCTTGTAAATAGCAAAAACAAAATGTACATGTTCTTTCTGAAGCAATGTTCTCCCTTTAGTGACTGAAAACTAAATAAAAGACAATAATTAAATAGCAACCTCTGTCTGTTCTTGTGTGTGTGCATAAATCTATCAAAGCATTTCAAACAGTGCCCAGTTATGCTACAAATGTGAGGAACATCTAAAAGCTGAAGGATATTTGCATTAGATAGCAAATCTCTCTCTCGCTCTCATAAAACAATGAGGGAATTCTACAGACTTCACTCTTTTTTTTCATAATTTTATGAAGCAAAGCCCCTGTCCGGGGAATCTCTGAGTTTCAGTCATGCCTGTGAATCGAGTATTCTAACCTAACTATTCATACGTATTACTACTCTAAACATCTTCACAGAAGTTCTCTAGTGAACTGAATGACATCTCAAAGACAAAAAATGTACTTCCTTATCTCAACACAGTTTTGCCAATGGAGTTGGACATGGCTCAGGTCATTAGCTAATTGACATGAATGAACAAATAGCTCTTTCTAACAACACAACTCCTGGGACTGGGAGTGAAAAAAACAACTTGTTAACGATTTGTTAACAGGATATTAACATGTTACCGGCCAGCTTGTTGGCAGTATGCATCAGAGCTCTAGGACCCCTCTTGCTCTTGTTTTGTAAACACAACACTTACTTTTTCCACATTTTGTTGCGTTACAGCCTGAATTAAACATTTATTAAAATTACATTTTGTGTCACTGATCTTTCACACAATACTCCATAATGTCAATGAAACATTTTGTTTGCAGAACATTTTTTTAATTTATAAAAAATTGAAAGCTAAAATGTCTTGAGTGAATAAGTATTCAACCCCTTTGTTACGGCAAGCCTAAGTAAGTTCAGTAGCAAAAATGTGCTTAACAAATCACATTAAAAAGTTGCATGAACTCATTCCGTGAGTTCATACTACAAATTACATGACCATCCCCTGGACTAGACTTCTTTTTTTAAATGGCAAAAGCGGGGAGCCCAGCCAACAGTGAGCTGCAGTAACCCAGACAGGAGCTTTCTGATGCTCTGCCTGATGCTCTATAACACTCAGCCTCCCCGGTGCGCGGGCTTCTGAATCAGGTGCGCCTACCTGGAACAGCGCAACACAAATATAAAAAAAGGAGCGCAGGCCTTTATCACAGCCTTTATCTTTGGCTTTTCTACAGAAATGTTTGGTGATCAACGAGGAAAGCCTTGATGATCGACCAGTTATCACGATAGCACGGTTGGTGATCACTGTTCTATGGTGTGGAGCAGCCGAGGGAGTTTCTTTCTTCAAAAACATAGACTACATGACAAATTGTGTGATCATTGGGGTGGGGGGACGACAATGCAAATAGCCTGGATAGCCATTTGATTAGTTGTTCAAGAGTCTTATTGCTTGGGGGTAGAAGCTGTTAAGAAGCCTTTTGGACCTAGATTTGGCGCTCCGGGTACCGCTTGCCATGCGGTAACAGAGAGAACAGTCTATGACCAGGGTGACTGGAGTCTCTGAAAATTTTTAGGGCCTTCCTCTGACACGGCCTGGTATTGAGGTCCTGGATGGCAAGAAGCTTGGCCACAGTGATGTACTGGGCTGTACACACTACCCTCTGTAGTGCCTTGTGGTCGGAGGCCGAGCAGTTGCCATACCAGGCAGGGATGCAACCGGTCAAGATGCTCTCGATGGTGCAGCTGTAGAAGTTTTTGAGGATCTGAGAATCCATGCCAAATCTTTTCAGTCTCCTGAGGGGGAATAGGCATTGTCGTGCCCTCTTCACGGCTGTCTTGGTGTGTTTGGACCATGATCATGTGTTGGTGATGTGGACACCAAGGAACTTGAAGCTCTCAACCAGCTCCACTACAGCCCCATCGATAAGAATGGGGTGTGCTCGGTCCTCCTTTTCCTGTAGTTCACAATCATCTCCTTTGTCTTGATCACGTTGAGGGAGAGGTTGTTATCCTTGCACCACACGGTCAGGTCTCTGACCTCCTCCCTATAGGCTGTCTCGTCATTGTCGGTGATCAGGCCTACCACTGTTGTGTCATCAGCAAACCTAATGATGGTGTTGGAGTTGTGCAGTCATGAGTGAACAGGGAGTACAGGAGGGGACTGAGCACGCACCCCTGAGGGGCCCTCGTGTTGAGGATCAGAGTGGCCGATGTGTTGTTACCTACCCTTACCACCTGGGGGGGAAAGTACTGACATGTTTTTTTGAATGGAGAGACAAGCTTAAAGTTTTCTTTACTGACCATCATTTTCACTTGTCTGACCGCTTGCATGATGACGAGTTTCTCACACGACTGGCCTATCTGGGTGATATTTTTTCTTGCCTGAATGATCTGAATCTAGGATTACAGGGACTCTCCTCAAATTGTCCATAAGCTTGAGTTCATTTGCACACAAAAAATATACAATGATGGAAAGACCTGTGTGTTGTCCTTGTTAATGCAGACAGAGAAGAACTCCAACTTCTTAATCATAGCCTCAATTTTGTCCCGCACATTGAATATAGTTAAGGAGAGTCCCTGCAATCCTGGATTCAGATCAGAAAAATATCCTCTCCTGTTGTCCTGGTTTCCAGAAGAGCATGTCTTTCTTAATTGACCACCCATAAATGTAACGGACAAATACCAAGAGCTGTGCCAGGCCCTGCCATGTCACTTATGCGTCGTGAAACACTGTTGTTTAATGAAGGCATTGTCTGTCTAGTTTCTTTGGGCTTTCCCCCCCAGTATTGTCCCAGCCATATCCACGGCAGCAGGAAGAATTAAGTCCTCTACAATAGTATGAGGCTTGCCTGTCCTAGCCACTCGGTAGCTCACCATATAAGATGCTTCTAGCCCCTTCTTGTTAATGGTATCTGTTTATTTTATACATGTCTTACTACTGGAAAGTAGTCTTAATTCCGTGGCTTATTTTTCAAATTGGAATGTTTAATTTCAAAATGTTTGCGCAAGAGTGAAGGTTTCCGGCGAGAAAGTAACTGTTAATGTGATAGGATGCTAATTGTTTGACTAGGCTACCTGTATTTGACATTGTGTTATTTCGCTGAACGCTAGATGGTTTCATTTTATTTTTGGCAGTGAAACGAGGCTACTCAGGCAAGAAAAACACATCACCCAAATGTATAGCCCCGTTGGAAAATCTAAATGACTGTTTGAAAATGTGAATCACATTTTTATTTGGCGTACCTCATTTTGAGAATAGCCGTATTAGTGGATGGCAGTGGATCAGCAGGCTCTGTTACCTCATCATTCACTCCTAATGACTGACAGTGAGGACAAGGAGATCTCCCATCTAATTTCCATAAGACAGACACCAGAGACGCAATCAACCCTGTGATTCTTTCACCACTGCCCCACATGTCCACCTTACAAAACACACACAGACATAAAATGATTCAGTCCCCACGGGAATACCTCCCACATCACTGCTCTGGCATCTGCCTGGCTATCAGACCCACACGAGTCACCATCCACATCACACACTTCCTCCTCCAGGAAACTCACGTTTCTGCCACACTGCCTGCCTCAGTCAGTCAAAAGTTTTAGAACTACTCATTCAAGCGTTTTTCTTTGTTTACTATTTTCTACATTGTAGAACAATAGTGAAGATTATGAAATAATGTAGAAAACTAAAAAAATGTAAATGACAAAATCCCAAAAGATTATATTTGTGATTCTTCAAAGTAGCCACCCTTTACCTTGACAGCTTTGAACACTCTTGGCATTCTCTCAACCAGCTTCTTGAGGTAGTCACCTGAAGCGCATTTCAATTAACAGGTGTGCCTTTTTCAAAGTTAATTTGTGGAATTTCTTTCCTTCTTAATGAGTTTGAGCCAATCAGTTGTGTTGTAACAAGGTAGGGGTGGTATATAGAAGATAGCCCTATTTGGTAAAAGACCGTCCATATTAAGGCAGGAACAGCTCAAATAAGCAAAGAGAAACGATAGTCCATCATAACTTCAAGACATGAAGTTCAATCAATTAGAAAAATGTCAAGAACTTTGAACATTTCAAGTGCAGTTGCAAAAATCATCATGCGCTATGATGAAACTGGCTCTCATGAGGACCTCCACTGGAAAGGAAGACAGAGTTACCTCTGCTGCAGAGGATAAGTTCAATAGTTACCAGCCTTAGAAAGTGCAGCCCCCCAAAAAATGCTTCTCAGAATTCAAGTAACAGACATCTCAAAAGCAACTGTTCAGAGGAGACTGCGTGAATCAGGCCTTCATGGATGAATTGCTGCAAAGAATCCACTACTAAAGGACACCAATAATAAGAAGAGACTTGCTTGGGCCAAGAAACATGAGCAATGGACATTAGACCAGTGGAAATCTGTCCTTTGGTCTGATGAGTCCAAATTGGTTCCAACTGCCGTGTCTTTGTGAGACAGTAGGTGAACAGATGATCTCCGCATGGGTGGTTCCCACCGTGAAGCATGGAGGTGGTGGTGTTATGGTGCTTTGCTGGTGATACTGTCAGTGACTTATTTAGAATTCAAAGCACACTTAACCAGCATGGTTACCACAGCATTCTGCCGCGACACACCATCCCATCTGATTTGCGCTTACTGGGATTATTTGTTTTTCAACAGGACAATGGCCCAAAACACACCACCAGGCTGTGTAAGGGCTATTTGACCAAGGAGCATCAGATGACCTGGCCCCCACAATCACCCGACCTCAACCCAATCGAGATGGTCTGGGATGAGTTGGTCAACAGAGTGAAGGAAAAGCAGCCAACAATTGCTTAGCATATGTGGGAACTCCTTCAAGACTTTTGGAAAAGCATTCCAGGTGAAGCTGGTTGAGAGTGTACAAAGCTGTCAAGGCAAATGGTGGCTACTTAAATAAATCAAAATATATTTTAGATTCTTCGAACACTTTTTTGTTTACTTCACGATTCCATGTGTAATTTCATAGTTTGTCTTCACTATTACTCTACAATGTAGAAAATTGTAAAAATAAATGAAAAACCCCTGCATGAGTAGGTGTCCAAACTTTTGACTGGTACTGAATTTCAAATGCGTCAGGAGATGCTAGAAAGTGCATGAAGGACATTGGAAGCTGAGAAACATAAGAGAAGGGCCAGAGTCCCTTCATTGGCCAAATATAAATTCTGACATTGAGCAAATGGTGGGAAATTGTGACACGTCTCAAATTTCATTATACAGTCCAAGGAGCCCATGCCTATGAGTGGTACCCACCACAGCCTGGGAGAAGGTTGGAGTTGACTTGTTTCACTGCAATGGTAAGGACTATTTGTTGACTTGACTACTTGTCAAATTACCCTGATATTGCACTCTTGTCCAGCACTACAGCAAAGACCGATTTTGCATTAGATTTTTTGTTGTTGCTAGTTCAGTCAACTTCAAGTCTGCTATATCCTAAAAGTAACAAAGGCTTAAAAATGTGTGCAAATCGTGAAGATAAAAAACAAAAAAAAAAGGTAGCACATAGTGGGACTGATCCATACTTGGCTTTGTCTTACAGAGCAGCGCCCTTGGAATGTGGCCGGTCACCTACAGAAATCCTAATGGGATGCAAGTTGCCTTCCAGGTTGCCTATTCTCTGCCTGAATGACTGCCCATTAGCTATGTGGGATAGGGCCCTGCAATTGAAGTTAAGACAAAAACTCTACGACAAAAGTGCTAGAGTGTTGTCACCATTGGAAACTCAGGATGTGGTTTGAATTCGGATTCATGGGATAGAAAGGCTATTGTATTGGAGGTGGTTGCGCCTCATTCATATACAGTCAGGACAGAAGATGGGGCTGTGTATTGGCGCAATAGACAAAGCCTTTTGAGGACGCTCAGGACAGGCATACTGCCACTGGACACAGGAAAAAAGAAAGAACAACTGGGGATGTTTCTGTGACACCAGGTACTGGGAGTGTGACAGTAGTGGGGATGTTTCTGTGACACCAGGTACTGGGAGTGTGACAGTAGTGGGGATGTTTCTGTGACACCATGTACTGGGAGTATGATAGATTCGGACAGTGCCTCAGAACCAGCGCAGGTCTAGTAGGTGAGCAGCATCTAATAAAGATTAAGTTAAGCATATTGCTTGCTTAAATCATTTAACCGGTTTGACTGGGAATCATTCAGGCTTTTCAGTCATCCCTCTAAAGCAGACAGTTCATAACTCAGTTTTGACTTAGTCACATCGACAGGAGTCGTCACTGAAAGTGCTAATCAGCACCGGTTTTATACAAGTGCCTCTTTATTCACATCAAAAGACAATGCCGTGACTAGCTACATGCAGAAAAATATTAAAGGGATACCTCAGGATTTTGTAAATGAGGCCCTTGCTCTACTTCCCCAGAGTAAGTCTACGGGTATCTAAGGCTAGTTAGCATTGGTTCGCAAAACTACCTCTAAATTCCTTCATACAGACCAGAGACCTAAAAATGGTATCAACTAGTTAAATCAAACTCTGGGGAAATAGATCAAATCATTGCCAAAATCTAAGTATCCCTTTAAGCATAATGTTTTGGGGCCAATACTTGTTCTAGAATACTGTCAATTCGCAATGACCAGTCGTTGTTATAAATGACAAATCGACATCAAGCAGAAACATATCAAAGCATTATATTCACAAAGCTGAGTGTTGGTGACGCCAGCCTTGCTCAACTTGCCAACCACACAGCAAGCCAATTAGGGACTGAGACAATATATATATTCTGGTGCGCTCTTTAAAGGTAACATATTACATTTATTTTCTTTTAACACTTAAAAAAACATAAAAATCCCAATTCATAGATGAAAATGTTGACCCATTGTCCAAGTATCCACCATGAGTAAAGTCAATCAGTCAATCTTCTGTCCACTCAGTCCTGGCGAGTCTGTCCCAGTCCTGGTGTTGCCCATGGGCGACAGACAGTGCAGTGTCATGGTCTCCATTACGCGTCAGTGCGGAAGCTGCAGTGTCTTCACACCAGCTGTACAGATGCAGCCTGGAGGTAACCCTGCAGGTACCGGAGGGCCTCAGCATTCAGGCTGGTGCTCAACATAGAGAGGACCTGCCATTGGGGAGAACAGGAGAGAGTCACGCATCTGTCAACTACTAAAATGTAAGCATCTACATACACTATACAAAATAAACAACTATTTGCAGTCTAAGCATGTACAATGTACCGCTACCAGCATGGATTCGAATCCGACCCACTGCTCTTTCAGCACTCTCGCGTCTACCCTTCACCTCTAAACATACTAAATAGTTACAAAAATATAAAAATAGAACATTCAGTCATTGGCAATCTAGGAGCCAAAATGTTGTACATGCACTGCTTTTCCTGGGGCCGCACACCGTCTATGCTGCGCTAGAGCACCTTAGTCTCTCTGAGAGGCTGGCTCAGTCGGCTGGGGCTTTACTTTTAGAAGTAAGCATTGTCCGAGACATAATGGAACATAGGACAGGAGCCCATCTCCTGTACCTATAGCGTGAGGCAGCTTGTTGTATAAGTACACACCTTTGACAGAACACTAATGTGTCACAGGTCCTCAACCCCAAAACATATCCTTAATTTTTTTTTGTATTTGGTATGACTTGACTGGGTATCGAACCTCACACCTTCCAATCCCAGAGCAGACACTAACCACAAGGCCACGGAGTTGGTGTTTAACTTTTATACCATTTTGTTTCGAACTCTGCTTAAAACTGACCGACTGACTCATATGAAGAGAGTAGAAGATTGGAACGCAAGGTGGATGTGCCATCTCTTGTAGCCTTGCTGTATAATGTTCCTGCTATAAGGAGTGATTTAGCCAAGAGCCCCAATGCCTCTAAACATAGCCTAGTATTCATGCATTTCAATATATGAACTTACCCGTCCAGGACAAGCAGTGGAGAGCTTGTGGAGGGACTGAGCTAGCAGGATCTTGGGGTTGCTGACAGCGTCACCGATGGGGTCGTGCTCCTTCTTCCCAGCAAAGGCCAGCTGGGAGAAAGCCGTCTGGTAACTGGCCGTGTCCTCAATGTCAATGAAGTGCTCGTCGTCAGGGATGCTGTCATCCTCTGGCAGCTCAAACAGACCAATCAGGGCCTGGAGCAGGGGGGTCCTAAAGAATAAATAATTTAGCAGACCATTAATTTACTAGAACCACTAAAAAGTGTGATAATACTTCAGGACCGTTTCGCACCAGAGTTTGGTGTACTCTGTGTCCATCATTGCCGGGCACTCGGTGAGGATCTTGGTGATGCCCACGGCACAGATCTTCTTCTCCACTGGGCCAGACACCTTCTGCACCTCTGGAATGACTATCTTCTCCAGCACCATGCCAAACATCCTATAAGAAAGAAGACCCAGCACTGACAATATCTTTGCGCATGGCTATCAGAATAATTAAGGACTATGATTAAACTTCTAGGCTTATCCTTTCACATATGACATGGTTGGCCTTTAAAACCAAAAGGGACAACTGACTGGCTTGTGTTCAGCGAGCAGATCTGCACACTCAGCTTTAAGGCTACACTAATGAACATATCCATGATGATGGAAAACAAACATGTCAGTCTAATTTCATCTGACAAGAGACACTTACTTTGGCTGTATGCTGTCAAAAATCTCCTGCAGAGCAATGGCGCCATACTTGACACCATACAGATTGATAAAAACCATGAAACCTATGGAAAAGAGGACACTTTGAAAATGTGCAGCATTGAGAGATCAGAGCCACACCAAGTACGTTTTAAAACTAGACAATGTCAACATTAGTTTTAAGCTGTACTCACTCTTGATGAACTTGGTTGTTTTGGAGCTCTGCAGTCTCTGGAAGAGTAGAATGAAGATCTGTTTCCTGTACTGAACAATGGACTCCCTGAGAGAGAGCGAGCAAGACAACTCATGATACAGCCTCCATGTCAATTACATACAAAGTCCTTTATTTAGTTATCAGATAGACAGGTGGTCGACTCACGTGGGCATGTGCTCTATGATGCTGTTCATCAGGTAGAAACCTTGGTGGTCATTGGCCTTGGAGGCTATGAGCTTCTGGAAGACTCCTAGCAGACCAGGCTGTACAGGGAGAGCAGTTTAACGGCAGATGACGACAACTAACCAATTGCACACCTCAGTTAAACTAAGACTGGTAGGTTACAGAATATTATGTACAGTAAGAGTCCTTTTACCACCAACATGCCCCCAGATGTTACTCACTATTTTATCAGCAGCAGAGCTGGCTATGGTGGCAGCCCCCTTCTCCAGGTAGGCCTGAAGCAGGCGCACCAGAGGAGGGATGTTGCCAGCGCGTTCCCAAAGCACGGGCTGCAGCAGGTGGGGGAACAGGGCCATGTAGGAGTTGGGGATGGAGCTGGTGTGGATCTCCAGAAGCAGAGACATCACCTGGAACACGTAGGGCACAAACTCTGCAACAACAGAAGGGGGGAAAGTTGATGTAAGAAGGGCAATGTGTAGTTTGTCAAGCTTGCATACATGGAGTTCAGAGGATGGCTCCACAACCCCTTCAGAAGGGGTGATAAATGTCAACGCTCGTTTTAACCTGGAAGCACCCCACTTCCTGTTGAACAAGAGAGAGCTTGGTTTGTTGTTTTGGAAAGTCTATTGAAAAAGTTGTTACAAGCTAGCTACCTTTTTAGTTTGGATCCTGCAAAACAGTTGGCATCAGTAGCTGGGACCACTATGTGTCCAGTGATCCTGCCGACCAAGGACGGGTCAGAGGAGCGGTTTGGTGTAGCAGCTAGCCTAGCTGCCTATCAAGCTAGAAGGGTTTTCTTGAGGGCTTGAACGCGGCCCGCGACGTGGTTAGCCATTGTGGCTGGGACTGCGAACTGTCCCGGAATGGCTGTTTGTTGCTGTTTTCAAGCTTCCCTGCAAACTGCCCTCCCTGGAACTGTGAGGAGTAACAGCATAACCTACATCGCTACTATGACAAAGACCAAAGCCGGTGGGACTATTGTTGGACAGTGGTGTCTATCACAGATAATCTCTTAAAACAAACAAAAATAGTTCTACAAGAAGTTATTACAACAAGAAAAAAAGCTTCAAGTGTTTTGTCCAAATACTGATGGAGTCAACTAATAAAAGAATGGCCAACCTGACCAGAGAGGTCCATGTCCTGAAGAACAGTTAGCAGTTCGATGAATTTAAACAGGAGAATAGAAGGGACGAGAGCGCCAAGCCTTTGGGTTCGTAGCTTCACCATAGCAACTGATTAATGGACTGAATGTATATTTTCTATTGCACACAGACAGACACACATTACCGGTCAAAAGTTGACATCTACTCATTCCAGGGTTCTTTATTTTTTTTAAACATTTTCCCACATTGTAGAATAGTGAATAACACCACATGGAATCATGGAATCAAAAGAAGAAGAAAAAAAAAAAAAAAGTGTTAAACTAGTCAAAATATATTTAAGATTCTTCAAAAAGTAACCACCCTTTCTCTTGAGAGCTTTGCACTCTCTCAACCAGCATCACCTGGAATGCTTTTCCAGTCTTGATAGTTCACATATATGCTGAGCACTTGTTGGCTGCTTTCCTTCACTCTGCGGTCCAGCTCATCCCAAACCACCTCAATTGGGTTGAGGTCGGGTGATTGTGGAGGCCAAGTCATCTGATGCACCACTCCATCTTGGTCAAATAGCCCTTATACAACCTGGAGGTCTGTTGGGTCATTGTTCTGTTGGAAACCAAATGATAGTTCCACTAAGCGCAAACCACATGGGATGGCATATCGCTGCAGAATGCTGTGGTAACCATGCAGGTTAAGTGTGCCTTGAATTCTAAATAAATCAGACAGTTTTACCAGCAAAGCACCCCCACACTTCACGGTGGGAAACACATGTGGAGATCTGTTCACCTACTTTGCTTCTCATAAAGACACAGCGGTAGGAACCAAAAATCACAAATTCGGATGCCTGTGTTTCTTGGCCCAAGCAAGTCTCTTAATATTGGTGTCCTTTAGTAGTGGTTTCTTTGCAACAATTCGACCATGAAGGCCCGATTCACACAGTCTTCTCTGAACAGTTGATGTTGAGATGCGCATGTTAATTGAACTCTGAAGCATTTATCTGGGCTGCAATTTCTGAGGCTGGTAACTAATGAACTCATCCTCTGCATCAGAGGTCCTCATGAGAGACAGTTTCATCATAGCGCGGTCTGCCGCCTTGGCACAAGTTTGACATTTTTGGATTGACTGACCTTCAGGTCTTAAAGTAATGGACCGTCGCTTCTCTTTGCTCATTTGAGCTGTTCTTGCCATAATATGGACTTGGTCTTTTACCAAATAGAGCTATCTTCTATATACCACCCCTACCTTGTCACGACACAACTGACTGGCTCAAACGCATTAAGGAAAGAAATTCCACAAATGAACTTAAGGCACACCTGTTAATTGAAATGCATTCCATGTGACTACCTCATGAAGCTGGTTGAGAGAATCCCAAGAGTGTGCAAAGCTGTCGAGGCAAAGGGTGGCTACTTTGAAGAATCTCAAATAAATTGATTTGTTTAACACTTCTGGATTCTACATGATTTCATGTCTGTTATTTCCTAGTTGAGGTCTAAACTATTATTCTACAATGTATAAAATTGTAAAAATAAAGAAAAACCCTGGAATGAGTAGGTATGCGTCTAAACTTTTGACTATGTAAATCAAGTAATTCTGTTTAATTTTATAACCCGTTTTCGCTTTGTCATTATGGGGTAGGGCTCCCGAGTGGCACAAGTCTCTGGTTCGATTCCAGGCTGTATCACATCCGGCCATGATTGGGAGTCCCATAGGGCGGCGCACAGTTGGCCCAGCGTCGTCCAGGTTTGGCTGGGGTAGGCCGTTACAGTAAATAAGAAATTGTTCTTCACGGACTTGCATTTAAAAAAGTATTGTGTAGATAGATTAAATGCATTTTCCCCCCTCAATTTTAGATTAAGGCTGCAACGTAAAAAAATGTGGGAAATGGGAAGGGGTCTAAATACTTTCCAATGCACTGTATATGCACACACACACACAGAGCCATATCCCTGTAACACTTAGAGAATATCTTATGTCAAGTGTTATTGCAGTGTTGTGGTTGCAGGTTCACCTGGCACATCTAAAGTATTTTCCTTTTGTGGTGTTGCTATAGGCCACCAAGTGAAATGCTTGATAGTGTATGAGATGTAAACAGAGTTCCATTTCTTGGGGACCTGAATATTTAATCAAGCTGTCCACTCAAGAGGAAGCTTCTCACTAACCAGTGCCAGTAATCTGGTTCATGTTATTAAATCAACCTACCGGGGTGTTTACAAACACTGCAGGAACAAGATCATCCACATGTATTGATCATGTGATTACTAATAATGTAGAAATTTGTTCGAAAAGCTGTATCCATACCCTTTGGATGCAGTGATCACAATATAGTGGCTATATCAAGGAAAACAACATTTCCAAAAGGTGGGCCTATAATAGTCTATATGAGAACATATAAAAAGATTTTGCTGTGACTCTTGAATGTTAAACATTTCCGTTGGTCTAATAAGGATTATCCGGACGCTGCACTTGATGAATTTATGAAATTGCTTCTTCCAATTATTGATAAAGATGCACTTGTTCAGAAACTGACTGCTCCATGGATTGATGAGGAATTGAAAAACTGAATGGTTGAAAGAGATGTGGCAAAAGTGGCTAATAATTCTGGCTACACATCTGACTCACAAATTATGTGACTAAAAGCAACAAAAATAAACGTTTTTATAGCCAAGATCAATGATAAAGAATGGGGGGAAAAAACACTAAATTATGAGCAGAAAGACAAATTCAACTCCATCTTTCATCGAATCAGATGGCTTATTCATCACAAAACCATTTGATGTTGCCAATTATTTTAAGGATTATTTCATTGGCAAAGTAGACAAACTTAGGCAGGAAATGCCAACAACGAACAGTGAGCCATCATACTCATGCATAAAAAAAAAGAAAATAAAGAAAAGCATTGTAAGTACGAATTTTGTTAATGTAGTGTGGGAGAGGTGGGTAAATTATTGTTATCGATCAATAATGACAAACCCCCCAGGCATTAACAACAGATGGAAAGCTACCCGAGGATGGTAGCTGACTATGGCCACTCCTATCTGTCATATCTTTAATCTGAGCCTAGAGGAAAGTATTTGTCCTCTGGCCTGGAGGGAAGCCAAAGTAATTTTGCTACCCAAGAGCGGCAAAGCAGCCTTACCTGGTTCTAACAGCAGACCTGCCAGCTCTTAGCAAACTGTAGGAAAAAATGTAGTTTGACCAAATACAATGCCATTTCTCTGCAAACAAAACAACTGACTGAGCATGCTTATAAAGAAGGGCACTCAACAGGTACTGCACCGACACAAATGACTGATGATTGGTTGAAAGAAATTGATAGCTGTACTGTTAGATTTCAGTGCAGCCTTCGAAATTACTGACCATAACCGGTAGAGAAAAAGTATGCGTTTTGGTTTTCAACCTCTGCCATATTGTGGATTCAGAGCAATCTATTGAAAGAACTGAGGGTTTTATTTAATTGAAGCTTCTCATGTCAAACATGTAAAGTGTGGTGTACCGTAGGGCAGTTCTCTAGGCCCTCTACTCTTTCCCATTTTTACCAATGACCTGCCGCTGGCATTAAAAAGGCATGTGTGTCCATGTATTCTGATGAGTCAACCATAGCTAATGAAGTCACTTAACCTGTTATGGCTAGGGGGCAGTATTGACACAGCCGGATAAAAAACGTACCCGATTTAATCTGGTTACTACTCCTGCCCAGTAACTAGAATATGCATATAATTATTGGCTTTGGATAGAAAACACCCTAAAGTTTCTAAAACTGTTTGAATGGTGTCTGAGTATAACAGAACTCATTTGGCAGGCCAAAACCTGAGAAGATTCCATGCAGGAAGTGGCCTGTCTGACAAGTTGTGTTTCATCTTGGCTCTTTTTATTGAAGACTGAGGATCTTTGCTCTAACGTGACACTTCCTACGGCTCTCAGAGCCCGGGAAAAAGCTGAACGATATCGAGGCAGCCTCTGGCTGAAACACATTATCGCTTTTGGCAAGTGGCCGATCAGAGTACTATGGGCTTAGGCGCGTGCCCGAGTCTACCCCATGCTTTATTTTCTTTCGTCTGTTTACCTAAACGCAGACTCCCGGTCGGAATATTATCGCTTTTTTATGAGAAAAATGGCATAAAAATTGATTTTAAACAGCGGTTGACATGCTTCGAAGTACGGTAATGGAATATTTAGAATTTTTTGTCACGAATTGCGCCGTGCTCGTCACCCTTATTTACCCTTTCGGATAGTGTCTTGAACGCACGAACAAAACGCCGCTGTTTGGATATAACTATGGATTATTTTGAACCAAACCAACATTTGTTATTGAAGTAGAAGTCCTGGGAGTGCATTCTGACGAAGACAGCAAAGGTAATATCATTTTTCTTATAGTAAATCTGACTTTGGTGAGTGCTAAACTTGCTGGGTGTCTAAATAGCTAGCCCTGTGATGCCGGGCTATCTACTGAGAATATTGCAAAATGTGCTTTCACCGAAAAGCTATTTTAAAATCGGACATATCGAGTGCATAGAGGAGTTCTGTATCTATAATTCTTAAAATAATTGTTATGCTTTTTGTGAACGTTTATCGTGAGTAATTTAGTAAATTCACCGGCAGTGTTCGGTGGGAATGCTAGTCACATGCTAGTCACATGCTAATGTAAAAAGCTGGTTTTTGATATAAATATGAACTTGATTGAACAAAACATGCATGTATTGTATAACATAATGTCCTAGGGTTGTCATCTGATGAAGATCATCAAAGGTTAGTGCTGCATTTAGCTGTGGTTTGGGTTTATGTGACATTATATGCTAGCTTGAAAAATGGGTGTCTGATTATTTCTGGCTGGGTACTCTGCTGACATAATCTAATGTTTTGCTTTCGTTGTAAAGCCTTTTTGAAATCGGACAGTGTGGTTAGATTAACGAGAGTCTTGTCTTTAAAATGGTGTAAAATAGTCATATGTTTGGAAAAATTGAAGTTTTTGCATTTTTGAGGTTTTTGAATAACGTGCCACGGGATTACACTGGCTGTTACGTAGGTGGGACGATTTGGTGCCACCTACCCTAGAGAGGTTAAAGAGTTGCAGTGTGTTATCGAATGGGTGGCCAGTAATAAACTGGTCCTGAACATCTAAAACTAAGAGCAGTGGATTTGGTACAAATCATTCCCTAAGTTCTAGACCTCAGCTGTATCTGGTAATGAACGGTGTGGCTGTTGAACAAAATGTTGAGAAAAAATGACATGGTGTTACCTTAGATTGTAAACTGTCATGGTCAAAACATATAGACTCAATGGTTGTAAAGTTGGGGAGAGGTCTGTCTGTAATAAAGAGATGCTCTGCTGTTTTGACAACACTCCACAAAGCAAGTCCTGCAGGCTCTAGTTTTAGCTTATCTTGATTATTGTCCAATCATATGGTCAAGTGCTGCAAAGAAAGACCTAACTACCAAACATGGATTGAAAAACAAATAAAGCAACACCTCAAGGCACAACGCCTCCCCCAAATGTGACCTACTTGTGTGTATGTACTGAGATGTGTAACTGATCGATGCACACACGTTAATGTTCTTAAAATGTTAAAAAAAAAAAAAAAGTATTTTTTTTCGTTGTGTTGAACCCCAATAAGACTAGCTATCCCATTGTTGTCGGCTAATGGGGATCCCAATAAATACAAATCATTCACCTTCCACTCGCTTTCCTAGGCCTGTCCTACTAAGATGAGCAATCTTATGCTTAACATGGACTGCTGGAACCTGCTTCTTTCTAGGGTAAAGCCACATACCCTGTACGTCATTCTGTAGAATCTCAGTGAAGACTGGGAAGAGGGCCTCCTCGAAGCTGCCCACAGTGGTAGGGTTGGCCTTGCAGGTGATCCGGATAGACAGGCACAGGGACTCAAACAGGTAGTGGTTAAAGTGAGGCTTGCTGGGGTTCTGAAAGAAACACATGATACCGGTATATACAGCTGCTACTTACACACATGAGCTGACTTACATTGTGTCTATGTATCTACCACAGCACAGACAAGGGTGTGACCTACCTTGCTAACGAGGAGGAGCTTGTGAGTGAGCTGGCCAATCAGTGTGGGGATGTAAGGAACAATGGTCTCCTGCAGGAGGGAAAAGCTGCGCATGATGGCTGGAAGAGAATGAAGGAGATGTCAGCGTAGAAAACAAGGATCGTACACACCCCCCAAAAAATAAAAAAATAACATTGCCCACAAAAACTTAAGTAACATGTCGTCCGCAACCTCATGTCACCACAAAAGGATAGTTATCCTAGGATAGATAATTATCCTAGCCGCAAAAGGATAGTTAGACATATCATTAAATCTATTTAAGTTATTAGCAGAGCAGTTAACCCTCAAACCCCCGTACCTTTCATGATATATTCGTTCTCTGATGAGCCAGGCAGAGCCAGGGCTTTGAACAGGTTGTTGAGCAGCTGTTCTGTGAAGGGGGCCATCTCTGTAGGAGTGATACTGAAACACATTGTGTAGTGTTGGATAAGATTAAGATAATCAACTATAGACACAAAGTAGCTGGGTAACTACTCACAGTGTGGAGTTGTTGGGGCCCCTCATGGTAAAAAGTCTCTCCAGGGCGTGGGCAGCGTAGGTGTGCTCCACTGTGCTCTCCGCCTGCAGGTGGGCCACCAGCAGAGGGACAGCCTGCAGCAGCTGCTCTTTAGGCAACTGGAAAACAAGAGGGGACAAAGGAGGACTGGATATTCACAGGCCCCTCAAAGTGTTGATTTCAACCTTTAAGTAGGCTGAACTCATGACAGTGAATTTTCAGAGGAGAAAAACCATAAAAACAAAATCAAACCTGACTCCTGAAGATCATGACGTATTTGATGGCGTCAGCCTTCAACACTGGAAACTCATTGACTAGAATAGAACAGAGTAAGCATGTTTGATAAAAGTGCAGATAAAGCAATCCATAGCTGTGATAATGAATTCATAAATCATTTGTTTATCCGGTCAACTTTATATGTACCGTTTTGGGAATTGAGGTCTGTGAGAATGTGGTTCACAAAGAATTCTGTGAGGTTCACCAACTCGTTAGCCTGCGTGATACCATGCTTAAAAAGATACACATTTTACATTACTCAATGTCTACTGCAATCATGTTCATAACCGAGCAATGTTCCACAAACACACCCAAATACAAAAGGAATTATAACCATACCTTCGCTGTCTGGGCTTTAGAGGCCAGAGATGTGACCAGGTAGATGGCAGCATCTTTGTGCTTCCAGTTCACCACTGGGTTCTTGGCATACTCCCCCAGCATGGAGTTCACATAGCCAGAGAAGATGGCTGTGACCGGGCCCTCAAAGAATTTACACAGGCCTCTCACTAAGTCACAGGCAGCCCTGCGCCGAGTGTCTATGTCTGCAGGGAGGAGACAGAACAGAGGGGTCAACAACTGTATGCTTAAACAATAATCCAGCTCAATTTGTCTCATTGATAAGTTTACATGTTTGTGTTATTACCTGATCCTTCAAGATCTCTTCGGATGTATTCTTCAGAGTTATCCTCAAAGGCCTCCTCATCAGCACCTGGAACCAAAGAAATCTATGCATCAGTACCAGAGAGCATTATGCAGATATCTGCCATTAAAGTACAATGGCATGTATTAAATACCCATGTACCCATTCATGCCCAAGACACTATTTCAGTCTGAACTCACTTCTGAACTCCATGTTGGGCACAATGACCTTCTCACAGATGCTGGTGAGTGTGTTCTGGTCCTCAAACAGATGCTTGTAGTGGGGCCTTTCACACACAGATGCTAGGAACTGAATAGCATTGCTCACAAGCTATGTCACAAAACAAAAAGGAGCAAATGTATTAGCAGGCGGTCCACATATTGATAAGGTACATGAATGCATCATCAGCAGCCTCACCAGATCATACTTGACCTCCTGGCCAGTGGACACCAGCAGGTTCCAGATAGCAGTGACAAAGCGAGGCAGGTAAGGCTGGAACTCTTCATCGTACTTCTGGGCGTAAAGAGCAGCGTTGTCACAGATCTGAGATTTGAGCAGCTCCAGAAGACCTGCCTCCTCTTCATCCTGTTGGGTGGAAAATACAAGGTTATCAAAGGTTGAATCAACTGATGCAGTAACTTGAACATTTTACAAGTGAAAGTCCACTCACATCTGTTTGTAGTAGCTTATTATCCAAGGTCAACAAGTTATGGAAATTAGACATCCAGGTCTCCATGTTGTCCTCAAAAAACTCAGGAAGGTCCTGTGAAGGCAGTGAAAGTTGGGAGAATGAGATTACTTTTACTCCAGTGATAAGCAGCACATGAAAATTCAGCAACATGCAGCATGCCCTTGTGGTCATAAAGCAGATAAGATGCAGGTGGGGGACGCACCTGGAAGTTGAGACTGTAGAAGAGCTTTGAAATCAGAGTAAGGGACGAGAAGAGGATCTTCAAAGCGTTGATGTCCGTCGCATGGGTCTGACACAGCTCAATGGTGGCCTGAGAAACAATATACATGAATAGTAGACAATGACTTTCCATGTCTGAATAATTTAGGTCCTACAAACTAAAAGCAAGTGATGGGCAGTACCAATTTCAAGAACTGTTGTTTTTACTTGAAATATATTTCAATTGTTAGGGTTGATTAACTCTAAACAATAACCTTGAAGAGTTCAGTCAGCGGACTCGCAAACGTGTCCAACACCAGTTTAATCTCCAGCCACAGCTCATTCGACTTAAACTCGTGTCGATACCTGGGAAAACAGAAGATCAGTGTGAACATCTTTAAAAACTAACCACAAAGACATAATTCACTATGACACCTATCATTAGAGGACCACGTGTCATGCCCATGGTGATTAACCTCTTGAAAAGTGAGTGTGCGGTCCGGAGCACTCCGTTAATGATGTGGAAGTCTCCGCTCTGGAAGCGAGTCACCATCTCTGTCAAGAGGTCCGGCCACTTCATAGGGAAGTCCTCTCTGCCGATGATGCTGATGGCATCACTCAACTGTAGAAGAACAGTAAACACTGGAGTAAAACTAACATCTATGGAAATTGCCCTTTTTATCGTGTAAAAGGATTATCCTGAAGGATTGTGAACTCATGCAGATGGATTCCAAGAACCTCCGATTAAAGTAATTCAAACCAGCACCAGCTCACTGACTTTATGTACAATAGATAGGCAGGTAACAGGTCTTGCCTCTTGTGCAGACATACCTGTTTCTGAATCTGTTCAGGGCTGCTCAACATCAAATTTACAATGTTGGCCTTGATAGTGGTTCGGTCGGGATCTGAGATTTTGTTTGGTTCATCTTCAATCTGAAAGCGATATTAGGATACAAAGTAAGACTTGTCATGCCAACGTTGGGCCAACAATACTTGCACAACTCATAACACTGATTTGTTCCAATATTCAGGTAACCATTAACTTACTATGCGCCAGTTTCTCTTGATGTAGTTTTTGAAGGTGACAGCTGCACACACCCGGATCACGTTGTCTTGAGATTTCTCCAATAATGTAAGCAGCAATATTGGATAGTTCTGGTTCCCTTCAACTGACTCAAGAAACTTTTCAGCTGGAAGAAATTAGGGAAATAAGAACATTCCAGTCAAGCAATGGGAAATTGTACATAATGCCCAAAGTATGCATGTTCATACCATGACTGATCAGTGCATGGGTGTTTTAAATTAACATGCATTCTACTCTGAGCTCCCATACCTGGACGTCTGACGGATGGATCCGGGTCCAGAGTTTTACGCATAAATTCTGTGAGTGTCTGAAGGTTTCCATCATTCAGCTCCATGGTACCCTAGAAAGAAAGTCAATCATTACATTAGACATAGTGATGGTCTCAACTAGCTGACTATTAGCTGATTAAATAAAAAGTTGTATCTAGTCACATTCACAGGGTCGCAGATGTAGTTGCAGTGTACAGGGAAATACTTAACTGCCGAGTTCCAACAGTGCAGGTGTGAATGATTGTCTTAGCTACAAGTCGATGAGGAAACGTTACATTTTTAAAACGATAGAGTTGCTTGTCATTCAGTGGCGTCTCCAGCTACCCACTTTCTAATCATGCGCAGTAACTTCACGCCTACCCACTAATATTTCACGGCATGATGACGACACCTGAAGATAGTTATATTCAGCCAATCAATGTGACTAAGTCAAGCAAGCTAGCCTTGCATCATCTTTGTGCTCCAATGGAATTCGTTATTTTCCAGAGGTCAGAAACTTTATCCAATCACAGTAAACTTGGGGCGGGACTTGGAGGCTGCAGTTAGCCACTAGCTAGCAATGTTAGCAATGTACTCTGGCATGGTGCTCATTCAAAATACTTACGTTTCACTAGTTTAGAACTGGCGGATAAAAAATATCCAACACTAGTTTCGAGGATATAAACGAAGCTACTGAATGACTGAGTATGTTAGCTAGTTTGGTAGCTAGCTAAGTTACTTAGCTAACTAGTAGTAGGCTAAACTAGCCATGGCAGTCTGGTAGGCCAGCAGTACTAGCAAAAATAGCCTGAATGACAGCCATGCCATGGCTAACTTCGAACGTCTTCTTGTGCGTTAGTATCTGATGTGCGTGTTACATTTGGGCGAATTAGCTAACGTTAGCTAGTTCAGAAATAATTATCTGTAAAAAATAAAAAAGCCTATTCTGTTGTGTCCTCGCAACGCAGTAGCACTAAGCCCTAATGCATGGTATAGTACCATCTGTGAATTAATATTCTGCAAGTAACTAGCTAGCCATTTACCTAGCTTGCTAATGCTAGTTACTTAACTTTTTACCTAACTAAATTATCCACGATGGGCAAATTAGAAATGGCTACGGCAGTTTTATATTTTTCTACAAACTAGCCAACAATATATATGCATCATTTGATAGAGCGATGAGATTACAAAGAGCTCTCATACCTTATCTTGCTTTTTGTTGTCTCAGCCGGTGTCTGTGCTGTTATTCGCTGCTGCCGAACGAAATGGCTTTCAAAAATCTGAAGCCACTGGGCGGTCTGTGCACTGGGCGTGCGCAAACAAGTTTGGAAAACCACGCTGGACAAGCCCCTGGCATGGGCGAGTGTTCGGAAGAGATTGTATACAAAATATTGACTAATGAATTGATCACAATTTTTGATTTATCAAGTATGTTCACCTAGTCATTGGGATTGTTCGATCGCCTGTTCTACAAATCACCTTCCATCATAAATAACTAGCCTACTCATTTGTAGATCAGTCGGTCAGTGACAATTTACCCAATATACATTACGGTTTTGATTCTCATAGTCAGGTCATGGAAGACCAAGGCTGCATTTAGACAGGCAGATGAATTCGGATCTTCTCACTAATTGGTATTTTGGCCAGTCACATCAGATCTTTTCAGCGTTGATCTGATTGGTTCAAAGACCAATTAGTGAAAAAATATCAGAATTGGTTAAACCAGCCTAATAGAACAACTTAAAGAAAAAACAATGTATGTTGGTTCCCCTTCTCTTTTCTTGTCTGGTGCCGAGTCACCAGACTCAGTGGGTTCCCACTGCCCACTAGAATGTTCTATATTGCAGCACACAGACACTAAATTAGCAGTCAAGAACAAGTCCCTTCTCTGCCTTTTTTTCTGAAAACATTTATCCAGCACAGAGAAACATTCAATACAATAATGCACTTGTTAGAACAATTAAAATGCAAGCACAAAACAGCTTGAACAGAGTAAGCAAGCTAATTTAACCATTATACAAACAAATGCCCACATTAACGTAACAAAACAACATTTACACATTTTCTAATGAGCCTAAAACCCCTTCCCTGTCCGACAGTGTAGGGATCAGTGGCTCAGATATCCTACAGGTTGTACGTCTGGCGGATGTACAGTGTGTCACGCAGCATCAGGTCTCGCAGACGCCACAGTGCGTCTGCCATTGTGGAATGGGCTCCCTTGCTCTTCAGCCAATGGGACTGCAGCCGGCTCTCCTGCTCCTTGGTCAGTCGCACATCTTTCTTTCGAGCTGCTGAAACATGCCCACATACACAACACATACATACACAAGGTTATTAGGAAATAGTATATTTTATTTTAATTTAACTAGGCAAGTCAGTTAAGAACAAATTGTTATTTACAATGACGGCCTACCAAAAGGCAAAAGGCCTCCTGCGGGGACGGGGGCCTGGGTTAAAAAAATAAATACAATATAGGACAAAACACAAATCACAACAAGAGAGACACAACACTACATAAAGAGAGACCTAAGACAACAACATAAGGCAGCATCACATGACAAAACAGCATGGTGTCAACACAACATGACAACAACATGGTAGTAACACAACATGTTATAAACATTATTGGGCAAAGTCAACAGCACAAAGGTCAAGAAGGTAGAGACAACAGTACATCATACAAAGCAGCCACAACTGTTAGTAAGAGTGTCCATGATTGAGTCTTTGAATGAAGAGATTGAGATAAAATTGTCCAGTTTGAGGGTTTGTTGCAGCTCGTTCGTTGCAGAGGGTTTTATAAATAAGCATCAACCAGTGGGCCTTGCGACGGGTATACATAGATGACCAGTTTACAGAGGAGTATAGAGTGCAGTGATGTGTCCTATAAGGAGCATTGGTGGCAAATCTGATGGCCGAATGGTAAAGCACATCTAGCCGCTCGACTGCACCCTTACCTGCCGACCTATAAATTACGTCTCCATAATCTAGCATGGGTAGGATGGTCATCTGAATCAGGGTTAGTTTGGCAGCTGGGGTGAAAGAGGAGCGATTACGATAGAGGAAACCAAGTCTAGATTTAACTTTAGCCTGCAGCTTTGATATGTGCTGCGAGAAGGACAGTGCACCGTCTAGCCATACTCCCAAGTACTTGTATGAGGTGACTACCTCAAGCTCTAAACCATCAGAGGTAGTAATAACACCTGTGGGAAGAGGGGCATTCTTCTTACCAAACCACATGACCTTTGTTTTGGAGGTGTTCAGAACAAGGTTAATGGTAGAGAAAGCACATACTGTACATTCATGATATACTATGCAGGTGAAGACAAATTATACTACTGTCTGTCTATATTTTTTCTGTTATTCAAGAAGGTAAGTTACTGATACATCAATCACTGAAATATTTTTAAAGTGATTTGTAGATTTGTTGGGGTGTAAATCACTCTTTCAGTGATGAGAGTTCACCTGAGAGAGTTTGGTCCCACTTGCTGATGGTGGAGGACTCTGCATTAAGTCCCTCAATGTACTTCAGGTATGCCTCTGAGTGGAGCAGGTGCCTAGGCTTGGGTGGAGGGTCTACAAATAAGGGTGTTGAGGGCTGCTGGAAGGCAGGCTGGCCCTGTCTTGGGTAGGGTGGTGGGGCCTGCTGTCCGGGACCAATCATAAAAATAAAAAACAGCATCAAGGGCCTCTTTGCTCATTCTCAAATACAGATGTGAGTAATAAAATAACAAGCATTTACAGTCTGTGCTTTTCTAATATACAATTGTATAGAAGTGTATATTACCTGGATTCCGTAGGCTCCAGGAGCACCTGTGTTGACACCTGCAGTGAAGGTATTAACATAAACAGTCAGAGTGTACCAGGACACAGCTGTCCAATAGGGTCTGGCTGCAACAGACACCTTAAGCCACAGATGCTGTGAGACATACGAGCTAAGACAGGATGTTGAATGGTGCCAGAGAGGATTGTGGGTAACTGCAACCAACAGCACGGGTGGTGAAATTACATTAAGAATTATAAAATAGATACTAGTTAGCTAGTGTGCACTAGCTAGCTATCCTAGCTAGTGTGTACTAGCTAGCTGCACGAGCAGGTGGTTAACATAACACTGTGGACCAGAGCTAGTGCGCCGAATGGTACACTACATGACCAAAAGTAATTGGACACCTCATTCCAAAATCATGGGCATTAATATGGAGTTGGTTTCCCCTTTGCTGCTATAACAGCCCCCACTCTTCTGGGAAGGCTATCCACTAAATGTTGAAACATTGCTGCAGGGACTTGCTTCCATTCAGCCACAAGAGCATTAGTGAGGTCGGGCACTGATGTTGGACGATTAGGTCTGGCTCGCAGTCGGCGTTCCAAGTCATTCCAAAGGTGTTGGATGGGGTTGAGGTCAGGGCACTGTGCAGGCCAGTCAAGTTCTTCCACACAGATCTCGACAAACCATTTCTGTATGGACCTCACTTTGTACACGGTCATGCTGATACAGGAAAGAGCCTTCCCCAAACTGTTCCCATAAAGTTGGAAACACAGTATCGTCTAGAATGTCATTGTATGCTGTCGTGTTAAGATTTCCCTTCACTGGAACTAAGGGGCCTAGCCAGAACCATGAAAAAAACATTATTCCACCTCCACCAAACATTACAGTTGACACAATACATTCAGGCAGTTAGCGTTCTCCTGGCATCCGTTTGCCAGATGGTGAGGCGTGATTCATCACTCCAGAGAATGCGTTTCCGCTGCTCCAGAGTCCAAAGGCGGCGAGCTTTACACCACTCCTGCGAACGCTTGGCATTGAGCATGGTGATCTGAGGCTGCAGTCCCGTTCTGTGAGCTTATGTGGCCTACCACTTCGCGGCTGAGCCAATGTTGCTCCTACATGTTTCCACTTCACAATCACAGCACTTACAGTTGACCGGGGCAGTTCTAGCAGGGCAGAAATGAGACAAACTGACTTTTTGGAAAGGTGGCATCCTATGACGGTGCCACATTGAAAGTCACTGAGCTCTTCAGTAAGGCCAATCTACTGCCAATGTTTGTCTATGACATTTGCATGACTGTGTGCTCGATTTATACACCTGTCAGCAACAGGTGTGGCCGAAATAGCTGAATCCACTAATTTGAAGGGGTGTCCACATACACTCGTGGCCAAAAGTTTTGAGAATGACACAAATATTAATTTTCACAAAGTCTGCTGCCTCAGTGTCTTTAGATATTTTTGTCATGGAATACTGAAGTATAAGTATATATGGAATACTGAAGTATAATTACAAGCATTTCATAAGTGTCAAAGGCTTTTATTGACAATTACATGAAGTTGATGCAAAGAGTCAATATTTGCAGTGTTGACCATTCTTTATCAAGACCTCTGCAATCCGCCCTGGCATGCTGTCAATTAACTTCTGGGCCACATCCTGACTGATGGCAGCCCATTCTTGCATAATCAATGCTTGGAGTTTGTCAGAATTGGTGGGTTTTTGTTGTCCACCCGCCTCTTGAGGATTAACCACAAGTTCTCAATGGGATTAAGGTCTGGGGAGTTTCCTGGCCATGGACCCAAAATATCAATGTTTTGTTCCCCGAGCAACTTAGTTATCACTTTTGCCTTATGGCAAGGTGCTCCATCATGCTGGAAAAGGCATTGTTCGTCACCAAACTGTTCCTGGATGGTTGGGAGAAGTTGCTCTCGGAAGATGTGTTGGTACCATTCTTTATTCATGGCTGTGTTCTTAGGCAAAATTGTGAGTGAGCCCACTCCCTTGGCTGAGAAGCAACCCCACACATGAATGGTCTCAGGATGCTTTACTGTTGGCATGACACAGGACTGATGGTAGCGCTCACCTTGTATTCTCAAGGACAAGCTTTTTTCTGGATGCCCCAAACAATCGGAAAGGGGATTCATCAGAGAAAATGACTTTACCCCAGTCCTCAGCAGTCCAATCCTTGTACCTTTTGCAGAATTTCAGTCTGTCCCTGATGTTTTTCCTGGAGAGAAGTGGCTTCTTTGCTGCCCTTCTTGACACCAGACCATCCTCCAAAAAGTCTTCACCTCACTGTGCATGCAGATGCAGTCACACCTGCCTGCTGCCATTCCTGAGCAAGCTCTGTACTGGTGGTGTCCCGATCCCGCAGCTGAATCAACTTCAGGAGACGGTCCTGGCGCTTGCTGGACTTTCTTGGGCGCCCTGAAGCCTTCTTCACAACAATTGAACCGCTCTCCTTGAAGTTCTTGATGATCCTATAAATGGTTGATTTAGGTGCAATCGTACTGGCAGCAATATCCTTGCCTGTGAAGCCCTTTTTGTGCAAAGCAATGACGGCACGTGTTTCCTTGCAGGTAACCATGGTAGACAGAGGAAGAACAATGATTCCAAGCACCACCCTCCTTTTGAAGCTTCCAGTCTGTTATTCGAACTCAATCAGCATGACAAAATGATCTCCAGCCTTGTCCTCGTCAACACTCACAGCTGTGTTAACGAGAGAATCACTGACATGATGTCAACTGGTCCTTTTGTGGCAGGGCTGAAATGCAGTGGAAATGTTTTTGGGGGATTCAGTTCATTTGCATGGCAAAGAGGGACTTTGCAATTCATCTGATCACTCTTCATAACATTCTGAAGTTTATGCAAATTGCCATCATACAAACTGAGGCAGCATACTTTGTGAAAATTAATATTTGTGTCAGTCTCAAAACCTTTGGCCACAACTGTATATACAAAAGTATGTGTGTAGCACAATGACACCCTGGAACAAAGCTACTGGCTCACGCTATACACAAGACCAAAAAACGTCTACATGTTGTGAGCGCACATACCATTTGAGAAGCAAAAATACCATCTGAGACGCATGAGCTTTGAGGTTCACAGACCACGCAGCGTCAGCACACACAATCTGCAGCTGGATGCTTCTCCAGCTGGCCATCTTGGATTGTGTTGTCAAATACTGACTTTACTACTGCCCATTTAATTTAGAGAATTACCAATTTGGGCCATTACAGCCTCTCAGCAACAATCTACATTGAATGTTCAGGTACTTCAGAGAACTGTGTTTCCATAAACATTGTATTTCCAGTGTTGCATTGCTAAATTATATTGTATGACCCTGTTGATGAAACCCTCAGCGACTGAGTATCGACTGTTGACTGGTTAGTCACTACAGGACCTCAGCTTATGTTACAGGTAGCCCCTCCAGTGAGTTAGAATGGCAGGCAGAAAGCAACTGCAGGGGCATGGCAGGGAGGGTGGCTGTGAAAGTGCTCTTACCCGGGTATGGCATGCCAAGGAACCTGGAGATACCTGGCATCAGGCGATGATGGGGCAAGAAAGGCAACCTCATGTAATGTGGTGGCATGCCAGTCATTCTAAACATGCCGTAAACTGGGCCTTGCAGCATCATGTACCCATCATGCCTTTGGGGAGGAGGAGGAGGGTAGAGCAACACAACAGATACGTGCATCAGTGGTAGGGTTGCAACGGGTCAGAAACTTTCCGGTAAAGTTAAGCCCTGGAATTTGGGGAATTTTGCTTAAAGTCATCTTTTTTTTAGCTTATAACAGTGAACCTTTTTTGTGGGATACACATATGGCAATTCTCGGTCTTGTGGCATATTTTGGTTAAACTATCCCCAAGTCAATGGAATTGGAACCCTCTGCATGCACAGTGCACTCTTCCATCACATGTACAGCTGATTCTCAAGATCTTGCACACTAATGAGATTCTATTGAGCCCACACTACTACACTGTCTGAACCAAGGACTACATGCTTTCTGGTAAGTTTTGATTACAATACTGGGTCGGGTGAATATATTTTATATGACATACTATTTACTAGTTAACAAAAAAGCATGTAACCTACAGCATAGTGTGTTTAAATAATTTCTGCAAGTTAGTTTTTGCTACCATGTGGGTTTTAGCTTGCTTGAGCCTGCTAACTGAGTGTTAATTCACCTGTGTCCATACATATTTCATTTTAAAACAATTATCTTTCAAAGGAGTTGTTTAATCAAACTGCTTAACTACTTATTTGTACATGGGTTTTTTTTTTACAATTATTTTCCTAATCTTTACAGGAAAATGCCACGGGCACTATCTGATGTGTGGAGACATTTCACTGTAGCTAATGTAGAAGGAAAAGCTGTGTACATTTGCAAATACCGTGCCAAATCACATGTGAAGAATGCAACAAAGATGCAGAATCATCTGGCCAAGTGCATAAAGTTCCCTCAGCGCTCACAACAAGCAACCTCTGAGAAAAGTCCCTCTACTTCTACTCGAGGTAAAAAATTATGAATCAAACACCTTAACGATAGCAACAGCTTATGGTCCTCTTGGAATCAGAAGTTTGTTTGACTCAATGGAGGCACGTAGTCAGAGAGATGCTGATGAATGTCTTGCTTGAGCTGTGTATGCAACTGGTTCACCTCTGATGCTCACAGCCAATGTGTATTGGAAGAGATTTCTGAATGTTCTTCGCCCAGCATACACCCCTCCAACCAGACATCCTTTATCTACTCATTTGCTGGATGCAGAGTTCAACAGAGTTCAAGTGAAGGTCAAGCAAATCATAGAGAAAGCAGACTATATTGCAATCATCTCTGAAGGGTGGTCGAATGTTCATGGGCAAGGAATAATTAACTACATCATCTCCACCACTCAACCAGTATTCTACAAGAGCCCAGACACAAGGGACAACAGACATACCAGTCTCTACATTGCAGATGAGCTGAAGGCAGTCATCAATGACCTTGGACCACAGAAGGTACTTGCACTGGTGACAGACAATGCTGCGAACATGAAGGTTGCTTGGTCTCAAGTGGAGGAGTCCTACCCTCACATCACACCCATTGGCTGTGCTGCTCATGCATTGAATCTGCTCCTCAAGGACATCATGGCACTGAAAACAATGGATACACTCTACAAGCGAGCCAAGGAAATAGTTAGGTATGTGAAGGGTCATCAAGTTATAGCAGCAATCTACCTCACAAAGCAAAGTGAGAAGAATAAGGGCACCACATTGAAGCTGCCCAGCAACCACCGATGGAGTTGTGTTGTCATCATGTTTCACAGTCTCCTGGAGGGAAAGGAGTCTCTCCAAGAAATGGCCATATCACAGTCTGCCGATATGGACAGCCCCATCAAGAGGATCCTCCTAGATGAAGTATTTTGGGAGAGAGTGGTAAGCAGCCTGAAACTCCTGAAAGCTATAGCAGTAGCCATTGCACGGATTGAGGGAGACAATGCCATCCTGTCTGATGTTCAGACTCTGCTTGCAGATGCAAGAGAAGGAATCCGTACTGCCCTGCCCACTTCACTGTTACTCCAAGCAGAGGAAACTGCAGTTCTGAAATACATCAAAAAGCGTGAAGACTTCTGCCTGAAGCCCATACACGCTGAAGCGTACATGTTGGACCCCAAGTATGCTGGCAAGAGCATCCTGTCTGGTGCAGAGATCAACAAGGCCTATGGTGTCATCACTACCGTGTCTCGCCATCTTGGCCTGGATGAGGGCAAGGTTCTTGGCAATCTGGTGAAATACACTTCCAAGCAAGGGTTTTGGGATGGAGATGCAATATGGCAGTTGTGCCAACATATCTCATCAGCCACTTGGTGGAAGGGACTTTGTGGATCTGAGGCTCTTTCCCCTGTTGCCTCCATCATCCTCTAAATCCCACCAACATCAGCTGCCTCACAGCGCAACTGGTCCTTGTTTGGGAACACACACACACCAAAGCACGCAACAGGCTGACCAATACAAGGGTTGAAAGATTGGTTGCCATCCGGGCAAATTTGAGGCTTTTTGAGCCTGACAACAAGCCATCCTCAACAAGGTTGGAAAGTGACAGTGAAGATGAGGCCTCAGAGTCTGATGTTCAAGAGGTGGACATTGAAGAGGTCCAGGAAGAAGACATGGAAGCCTGAGAAGAAGACAACCAAATCTTTAGTTTCTAGACCATCATTTTACAGATGTATGTCAAACGTTTTTGGGAGATGTGTTGGATCATTGGGGATCATTCAATATTCCCTTTCTTTTGTTGTTCAGTGAAATCATCCCATGTGAAGAGTCAACTCATTTAATTAAAGTTCAATTCATAATTAAATTGTTTATTTATTTCTATTGGAAGGATTTAATAATTTGCAATTATGTCTACTTATGATAAGGTAAAAGGTTTATGTTTCTGTCTCCATAGGATAAGGTAAATATATCCAATGCAAAAAACATCTACATTTAAATGGTATTAATATTCATTTGCATACATTTCTGTTAATTCCCATATATTTCCGTTAATTCCCACAGAAAGTTTCCACCTCTGAATATTTCCCAAAATGTTCAACCCTAATCAGTGGTACATGCAACTACAACTATCTGGCAGAGGTCATGCTCTAGCTGACTAAACATCAATCTAGAGTTAGGATAGCTGATATTCCATAATCAGACATTCATACACATGCAATTAACTCACAAATTACAAGCACTACTTGAATCAGACTGATTGCAGAAAGATCCAGTGAAATTGTAAGCTTCTTAATAAATGTTGAAGTAGTGTATAATTGAAAAGAGGGGATAGCACAGTACTGCAATAAAAGAGTAGCCAAGGGTGGAGTGATGAGGAAATTAAAAAGGGCTCATCATTCTAGCAGTTCAGCTTCTCATTGCAGCTCCTTCTAATCCCTTCTAAGTGCATTTGTAAGATCTCTTACCCTCATACTCAGCCTTCTTGGGAGACTCCAGGTTCCTCCACTTGGTGCCCACCAGATGGCTGAGTTCCCCGAAGGAGAAGTCTGGGTGCTGGGCCTTGATGACCGCTCGCATCTCACTGCTGAACAGGATGTAGCCACTCATGTTGATCTTCCTCTTGGAGCCCTCCTTCTTGGACATCCCCTTTATGGACTTGGGAGTGGACTGCAGTCAAGTAAGGGAGACTGTGTCATGTCATCTCTAGACAACTGTCATTGCTATACACACACCTCCAACTGGATGGCTAAGAGGGCTTTTTCTTGAATCTCACCCTGAACATGCAAATCATTTGAGACTCGTTTTGTTTCAATCAGGATGCATGCGATTCAGTTGACATGTCTAAATCAGGGTCGACAATCTTTTTATTTATATATATAAAAAATTATTTACCCCGATTTCTCCCCAATTTCGTGGTATCCAATTGGTAGTTACAGTCTTGTCTCATCGCTGCAACTCCCGTACGGACTCGGGAGAGGTGAAGGTCGAGAGCTGTGCGTCCTCCGAAACACAACCCAACCAAGCTGCACTGCTTCTTGACACAATGCCCACTTAACCCGGAAGCCAGCCACACCATTGTGTCGGAGGAAACACCGTACACCTGGTGACCGTGTCAATGACCACGGCCACAGGAGTCGCTAGTGCGCGATGGGACAAGGACATCCCTGCCGGCCAAACCCTCCTCTAACCCGGATGAAGCTGGGCCAATTGTGCGCCACCCCATGGGTCTCCCGGTCGCAGCCGGCTGCAACAGAGCCTGGACTCGAACCCAGAATCTCTAGTGGCACAGCTAACACTGATGCGGTGCCTTAGACCACTGCGCCACTCGGGATGCCATTGCGGTCGACGATCTTACCAAGAACTTTTGAAGTGTAAAAGAGCGTTTACCTTCACTACATAACCACACATTTGCCCAGTGTATGTTGGTGCTCTGACCTGTGGAGGGGTGTAAGGCATGTCCATGTCGCTGCCTGCCACAGGGCTCTGGAGCTGGGGTATGGAGGTGTCTCCCAGCTCCCCATCATCCTCCCCCAGGTCCTCCAACTCTTCGTCAGTCATGTCAGCAAACTTGGTATCCAGCAGAGGGGATGGCTCCTTCTGGGGCACGATCAGCTTCCTGTACGAGACACGTGGAATAGACTGGGTGCACTTACACCTGGGTGTTGTGTTCTACCTTAACTAAAAGGAGTGTTTGTGATTGACTCATAATTCACCCATCCAGGGCCACTCAATACTGCTTTATTGCGTTGTGGAATGTTTTTCTTACTTTTGCTGATTATGCACAGTATCTTGAGGCATGTGAAGGTCAAACCACTCACCTGAAGTAATAGATTTCGGCCTCCACCTTGAACTTCTTCATCTATTTGTCTCTCTCGATGTAGCAACTCTCACACAGCAGAACGTCCTCCTCAGGCACCTCAGTGGGTCGGCACAAAAGGTACTCCTTAAAGAAGGACACTGCACACTTCCCTATGGAACAAGTGAACAGAGAGAGGGATATAAGCATGGCATATGTTCGGTGAAATACAATCAACCCATGCACTTAAACTTCGATGTTTCTCTTATCAACATTTGAAAATAACATAGCATAGCATCAACATTATATAGTGTCTGTCAAAAGGGGACACAATGTAAGGGCAGAGAAAATACCTATGATACAGGTCATGGGGCAAGTCTCCTCCAGGTTGCTAAGGAACACTTCCTTCTTGTAGAACATCCTGGTGGGCTCATGTTCCGTCTCCTCTGCGTGGATGAAGATGGGCCCAAAGAAGTAGGCCGCTCTGTCCCGCATCCACATCTTCTCAATCCTGTTAAACAAAAATAAAACCTACTTTATTTTAAATACACTAAATAAATAATAATTATATTTCAAGAAATATCCCATTCTGGGAAATGTGTCTGTAGAGTTGTATTTACCCTACCTGCCCACTCGGTGGCGGACTTGTCCATGTGAGCGAATATAGACGCAGTCTCCCACTTTTAGCCAGGTGTTGTTGTAGTAGAGCTGCTCATAGTACTGGCAGCCTGGCTCCCCATTGGTCATGTCCAGGGTTACATCCTCCCTCTCCTACACATACACACGCAGTCAGGTTGTCTTTGTTTGCACTCTGTTGGATCACATTTAATCAAATTCCTATTGGCCATGATTTCCAACCACTCACCTTATCCACAATAGTGCCCACGGCTTTGCCCTCTTCTTGTATCTCTGCAGGCTTCTCTTCATCTTGCTTAGGGGCGAACATGGATGCAACACGGATTACAGGCAACAGTATGTCCCGAGGTCTTAGGACTTGGTCTTAGCTGAGTAGCGAGACTCACAGATATACACATCATCTGCCCTGAAGCCCTCTGGGTGAAGCTTAAAGTAGTCCTGGAATCAGTCACAAAACAAAAGCCAAGGTCAATAACATCATGCAATGATTCACTCGAAACGTGTCATGCTTCAACCATATTACAAAGAGCTGAAACATGGAAATAGAAAATAGCTTAGTACCTTGACAAACATGACAACCCCTTTTCCCAGTATCATGCTGACAGGAATCTTGTTGAAGTAGTCACTCTTGAAGACCTCCTTCTCCAGGAACTTGCGTGTAGCAAGATGGAATGTTTCATTTGGCCTGTAGAACCAGCATTGAAGAAGCCACTTCTCACCTGGAATGCGAAGGGAAGAACACAGAGCAATACTATTAAAAAAGGACAGACCAATTGATTCTTCATGTGTGCGTGATTTTGAAGCAGTCAAAGTGAACACATATACAGCAAAATAAATGATTGAATGTCAGACCATTTCCACAACAAAATGCTAAAATAATGCAGCATCACTACTTCAGGGTTTGTACAAACAGTGGTAAGTGAAATTTAAGGACTTTCTAGTACTTTCTCAAGCACTAATATATATTTTCAAGGACCATCAATTTGTACTATTTCCTATTATGCAATTGTTTCTAGTCACCAACAGATGGCAGTTTATCGCCACAACCTCATAAAAATAAACGTACTATTCATCACTACCTTAACAGTTCTACTCAATAATATGTGTTTCACTACTTATTTACTACATAAGAGTGGTAAGTCAGTACTGATGATGTTGACTTATTTCCTTATATGAACTGTAACGCAGTAAAATCTTTGAAATTGTTGCATTTATACTTTTGTTCAGTGTACATAATAATATTAAATTGTCTTTATATTTAAATTGTCTTATATTTTGGAAAATGTTTGATCCCACAGGCTGTCCCAACACATAATGACATGAAAGTGAATTCTGACAGTGTAAAAGGCCCTTAGTTGACTCTAAAATGTTGTATTCTATACCCATTTGAAGAGAAACAGGTTATTAATGTGTTTGATAAGATTAAACACTCTCTCAGGGGACCCTATTTACATTTTAGGAGACCCAACGTGGGTCCCGGACCCCAAGTTTGGGAACCACTGTACTAGTAACCTCTCTCCCTGCTTGCTTCAATGCTTCCTCTCTCCGTATCTCTCCTTTGCTTCCTTCATTGCAGCCTGGCTCACCACTGTCTGTCTCACTACTCTCTGTAAAGAAAAGGTATTTTGTTATGAGAACTTATAGTAGCCCATCTTTTGATTATAGCTAGGTTTTTTATTAATTTAACTAGGCAAGTCAGTTAAGAACAAATTCTCATTTAGAATGACGGCCTACCCCGGCCAAACCCGGACGACGCTGGGCCAATTGTGCGCCGCCCTATGGGACTCCCAATCACATCCGGATGTGATACAGCCTGGAATCGAACCAGGGTCTGTAGTGACGCCTCTAGCACTGAGATGCAGTCCCGTAGACCACTGCACCCCTCGGGAGCTTAATTTCAGTCAACTGCTCCTGCTGAGGTCAGGCTCTGTTCAATGTTAGCTTCTAACGTCATCCTTCTCGCCAGCTAGTTTTTGCTAGCTACACTACCGGTCAAAAGTTTTAGAACACCTACTCATTTAAGGGTTTCTTTATTTTTACTATTTTCTACATTGTAGAATGAAAGTGAAGACATCAAAACGATGAAATAACACATATGGAATCATGAAGTAACCAAAAACGTGTTAAACAAATCAAAATATATTTGAGATTCTTCAAATAGTCACCCTTTGCCTTGACAGCTTTGCATATATTTTGATTTGTTTAATACTTTTTTGGTTACTAAATGATTCCATATGTGTTATTTCATAGTTTTAATATCTTCACTATTATTCTACAATGTAGAAAATAGTAAAAATAAAGAAAAACCCTTGGAATGAGTAGGTGTTCTAAAACTTTTGACCGGAAGTGTACCTGGCTAATAGCCAGAGCCCTTGAGCTACCGGGGGAGCAGTCGAACATAAAGAGCATACAAGAATCATTCATGATTCCACGTTCACAGAGGTAGGCAAGATTAGAAGTCAGATCAAGATGCCTCCTAAGCGTTGATCAATGCTGGGAACGCAATAATAAGTGGATGAATGATAATATAAAAAATAAAAAGGTGAGTAAACGCTATTTCACAAATAAAAAGGTGCGTAAACAGCGTTTACCCTCCACTACATCCCTGGTTGGGTCTGGCAAAACCCATTCATAAACATCAATTTCCTGCCAGGCAAGATTGAATCTACATTTGCCTGGCATTTTAACTATTGATGTGGCGTTTGGTGGCGCCTAATCAGTCAGTAATGAACCTGCCTGGCTTAGTGGCAGTGTGGCTGGAATGAACGCGCTCGCCTGGCAACCAGAGCGCGAAACACGTGAGAAAATGAAACTCGGCAATCTGCGTGAAAATTAAGTTGCAAAATCAATACATTTCTCTAATATTTTTCCATATTAACATATTTGATCATTTTCTGTTCTCCTCTCATTTTAATTCAAGTACTTTTCAACTTGAGAAAATGTCAGATACTCAAGGTATTCCAGTACTTGAATTTCAGAGTGCCAAATTCAAGAACTAACAGTGGAGGCTGCTGAGGGGAGGGAGCCTGATGATAATGTCTGGAACGGAGATAATGGAATGGCATCAAACACTTGTGTTTGATACCATTCCACTGATTCCGTTCCAGCCATTATTACAAGCCCGTCCTCCCCAATTAAGGTTCCACCAACCTCCTGTGAACTTTAAGCACCTCAAGCATCTTGTTTGAACCGTGCAACTAAGGTTTTTCATTAGTGGATGTGCAAAGGCACTAACCTGCATCATCCTGCCACAGGCGCTCAATGCAGACGATGTGTGGCTGCAGGTTGGGCTCAGCAGGCTCCACGTACACATAGTCTCCCACATGGTACATGCTGTCCTTGAAGCTGCAGTCCTGGCTGTAGGTACCCTGGAGACCAGACTGCCATGCCCCTCCGGCTGGGTCCTCACTCTTCTCAGCTTCTGTGGGTTCACAACTCAACTTGGTTAATCAGTCAATGAAGTGACATGATTACTAAAAGCCCTATAACTGGTGCCACTGGGTAACTATTGTTGACACTGCTTTGATTGGTGGAATAGGTATATCTATCTGCCCTGCTACAAGTTGCTAGGTTCAGCGTGTCAGTGAGTGCAAACCTTTTTTCTCCTCCTCCCTCTTGAGCTTGTCCTCCTTTATCTCCTTGGGCAGTTTCTCCTTCTTCTGCTTCTCCACGTCGTTGGACAGGTGTTTGGAGATGTAGCTGAGGGCGGGGGTGAGTAGGATTTCGCCATTCTTGCACAGCTCATCTCGCATTCAGATAAAAAAAACTGCTGCAGCTCTACCGCATCCTGAAAGATCTCAGAGTCCGTCCTGGAGTGACATCACATATACTTCAAATATACGTTGATCATATTCCAGGGTAATTTCATAGGACTTTCTAACTTAAATGCACAGAAATCAGACCTATGGTTGATATTACCCAAAGATCCCAGAGAGAGAGAAAATAAGGGAAAATGGCAAACACTATTCCCTAATTGTGCCCCACCTGTGCATGCACCTGGCCTTCTCTAGCAACTCAAACATGTGATCCTAGAACAAGTCCAGTCTCTTGTAGCGTCCCCGGTCTACATTAGTCCTGATGATCTCAAAGTTGAGCGGCGGTCTGTAGGGGCTGCTGGGGTCAGTAGCAGGTATCTCCGCCAGCGAGTCGCTGTAGCAACGGCCCTCATCGTCCTGATGGCCCAGCACGGAGACAAAGAGGCTGTGGACGAGCTCCTGGATGAGGCGGGCCACGTCGGGCACATGGGCGTCCTCACCCCCCTCCAGGTCCCGGTGGGTCTCCAGCAGCACACGGTGCAGCACCAGGGCGTCACGGTAGATCAGAGACTCTGGCTTTTTGTAGGTGCAGGCGTTGTTGAACATCAGCACCAGTTCCTCCACCAGCGCGTCTACATCCTGGTACTTGTTGGTCAGCATGTGGCTCTTGACCTTTTCCATGTCCACAGGCTTCTTGATGGCGATGTAGTAGTTGGGCAGCTCGGCGCGCGATGGCAGCCACAGGAAGATGGTGCTGAGGATGGTGGTGAGGAGGCGGCCACACTTGTCTGTGAAGTTCTTCACCGCCTCGTACTGCTCGTTCAGCTTCTGCTGCAGGGGGGTCAGGTACTTGGACTTAGGGGTAATGCCACTCTTCCCTGGATTTACAGAGGGTGTGTGTGTGTATATCAGCATTTTGGGGATAAAGTGATAATGTGAAACGACTAGACTAGAATGACATCCATATACTGGATCTGAATTATTTAAGACAAATTGGATCGTCAGCAACATACTAATTTTCAACTTTGGTGACGTCATGTCATCGTCGTCAGGCGTTGGGACAAGATCCCTCCGTTTGCCCTTCATGATTTTCTCCAGGATGTTGGCATCGTTATAGACCTGGATCAACATGAAGTAGTCAGTGGTGAAACTGAGGGGCGTTTAGAGCAAAATACATACACAGCATGGCCAAAAGTATGTGGACACCCGTTTGTCGAATATCTCGTTCTAAAATCATGGACATTAATACGGAGTTGGTCCCCCCTTTGCTGCTATAACTGCCTCCACTCTTCTGGGTAGGGTTTCCACTAGATGTTGGAACATTGCTGCGGAGACTTGCTTCCATTCAGCCAGAAGAGCATTAGTGAGGTCGGGCACTGATGTTGGGCGATTAGGCCTGGCTTGCAGTCTGCGTTCCAATTCATCCCAAAGGTGTTCAATGGGGTTGAGGTCAGGCCTCTGTGCAGGCCAGTCAAGTTCTTCCACACCAATCTTGACAAACCATTTCTGTATTGACCTCGCTTTGTGCAAGGAGCCACTGTCAAGCTGAAACAGTTAACAAAAGTTGGACGCACAGAATCATCTAGAATTTCATTGTATGCTGTAGTGTTAAGATTTCCCTTCACTGGAACTAAGGGACCTAGCCCGAACCATGAAAAACAGCCCCAGACCATTATTCCTCATCCAAACATTACACTTGGCACTATGCATTTGGGACTGCTAGATGGTAAAGCGCAATTCTGTGCGTCCAACTTTGTGTTCTGTGAGCTTGTGTGGCCTACCACTTCACGGCTGAGTAGTTGTTGCTCCTAGACGTTTCCACTTCACAATAACATCACTTAAAGTTGCCAGGGCAGCTTTAGCAGGGCAGAAATTTGACGAACTGACTTGTTGGAAAGGTGGCCTCCTATGACGGTGCCACGTTGAAAGTTACTGAGCTCTTCAGTAAGGCCATTCTACTGACAATGTTTCCATGGAGATTGCATGGCTGTGTGCTCAATTTTATTCACCTGTCAGCAACTGGTGTGGCTGAAATAGCCGAATCCACTCATTTGAAGGGGTGTCCACATACTTTTGCATATATAGTGTAATTGCTGCACTACATACTGCTGACATTATGGAAATGTAGTGTCCATCTTATAAATCATGATCAAAAGACATTAGTACATTTCTGCTAAATTACTAGTGTGCGGAGTCTGTGAAATGAGAATTGCGTACCTCTTTCTCTTAGTGCTGCCAGTGTCAGACATTGTAGAAGAGAGCATGCTGTCCCTGTCCATGCTGTCGTCCTCTCTCCTCAGCTAGGAAGACACACACATCAATATCAACTAGCTTCTCTTCCACCCACACGTTCATGAATACAAACTAGCACCTCTTACTCTCCCAATCTCATTATCTCTCTCTTCAACATTTCTCCACTTGCACAAAGGTAGTGCCCTCCCATACTACAAGCCATCATGGTTTGGCAGCTCCAACATTTCATCTTCTGTCTATTTCTAAGTAGAACACACAACTATCCACAAAACAATTGATTGCAACTGAGTACAGAACATAGAGAAGACTGCCCAAGACCCTAATGGTACAGAGGACAGTGAGGCAGACCTAATCAATGTTTAATACCACAGAGACCAGATTACCTAAGCAGCAGTATCATCTCATTGTAAATGAAATAATTAGCATAGGATACTTTACAGTCATACAGATATGGATACACAACTACAGCAGAGCTTGGGTTTGAACTTGAGTTTCAGCATTGGAAGCTCATGCACCCACTGACCTGCTGAATGTGCTGGAGTTTCAGCACGCGCTTATAGATGGAGGAGTGAGGCACATTGTAGCGCTTGGCATTCTCAAACATCAGAGTGAGGTCTGCGTCTAGCTGCTCAACACTCTCATACTCGTTGTTCTTCATTTTGTACCTGTGTGTGGGGAATTAAGGGTTCTCGAATTTGGGAAGGGATGGGATAGAAATACACTGTACAGCTCATGCCATGTTACGCCACAACAAAAGATACAGCAGCTGATTTAGGAAAATGATTAGGCCTGAATAAAACTTGACATAGACTATTAAATGGACCATCGAAGAGAGCCCAGATGACATAAACCACACTTGCATGAATTTGTTTCAAATAACCCTTTTTTGTGGAACAACTTCTCAAATCTGCCATTTATTGAGCAGAGATACTGTCCTTCCACTGTTTGGCCTACCTGATCTGTTGGAGGGAGATGGGCTGGCTGATCTGTTGGAAGTAGTCTGGGTAGTCCTTCCTGGAGGGCAGCTGGAGGAAAGGCTCGGAGATAAGCTGTCCCTGGCTGTTCCTTCCGCCCCGCACGGCCTCGTACAGCTGGAAGATGGGGGTACTCATGTCCATGCTGTGGTGGATGCTCTCTGCCTCTGACTCCCCCTCGTCATAGTGGACAGACCCCGGGCAATGAGAGACAATCGAATCAGACAGATGAAGTCTGAAGTCTTCTGACAAACCCTCATATATTAGTATACTTAGCACTGCAATGTCCCTTCTGTTCTTATATGTTCCTTATTTTTTTACCAGGTTGATAATGCAGAGCCAAAACAGCTAACGAGGCCGTGCGGGGTAATGAGATGTACCAGCCAGAATGCCATCGTCATCACTCTCATACTGAAGAGCCATGGTAATAGCTGAGAGCTGGTCTCCCTGGGTTGACTTTCTGTTCCTGACGCACGCACGCACACGCACACACGTCATGGAAAATCCTTGTAAATATTGCATGTTGTTTGCTCATAAATTCTACTTTCTGTTCTGTCTATGGTATTGCTTACTTGATGCGAATGCTGGATTTGATGGGCTCAGCATGTTCAATTTCTGTCTTTCTCTATGAAAAAAAAATTCTGATGGTGTTGGAATCCTTAAATAAATAAGAAAGAAAGCGTTATAACAAACAAAACTGCCATCAGAATTCGGACTTAATTCTGAGTTGCAGTACAGCATACCTTAAAAACCTGTGACCCAGGCTCATTGTACGTTTTGGCATTCTTGGCCAGGAGATCTATGTCTTTTGCCATGGCGCTGACACTTCTGTAGAGGCTCATCTAAGAAAAAAATTGACCAGCGATTTATTGTATGCACACCACTTACAGTACATTCAGTCAGATGGTTGGGTAGCATACCTGTATCTTCTGGGCAATGATTTTCAGATCGATTGGGCCCTTTACTATGGCATAATAGTCTGGGTATTGCTGAGGGGGAAAAAAAGAAAAAAAAAGAAAATCAACAATCAAAACTGTTTCTACACATAATTTCTATTTGGCACAAAATCGAAAAACAATGTAACTGGGAATCAAAATGGCATGCCCATACTCTAATATTTCATAATAATGCCTTGTAATCTGGAGGGCAGACTTTTGAATCCCCGCCCCCAAATGTGGAATTCGTATCCTTACCGATATCACGGACAGTAATGGTTCGAGAACATTCCAAGATTTGAAAGATACATACACGTTACCAGACAACTCCTTTTTTCTAGATTTACAACATGGAGTCTCTTGGGAAACCCAACTACCGAACCATCCAATGATGGGATTTATAAATAAATGATCTGGGCTCCTGAAAGGACTGATCGCTCTAATATATAAACAACTTTTGGAAAGCTTGTATTCTGAGCTAGCCATTAAAAAAGTATGGTCCACAGATCTAATTGAATCTGAACAACCGTTTAACTGGAACAGAATATGGTGTCTCTGGTTGTTGTGGGGGATGGCGAGGGGGGATGTGGGATGGGGACTGAAAAGCAACCTCGGTTGCTGGGTGAGGGACACTTTCTTCGGGGAGGCGGGGTGGGAAACATGGTTTCCAAATGGGGACGTAGGATGTGGACTGAGAGGGGGAATGGGTTTGGGTTATTTTTGTATGGATTTCTTTGTTTTTGTAACTGTAACCCTCTGAAAGAAAAGAGAAAACTAAATCAAAAGTTGGTCACCAAAAAAAATCTGCTATATTTTTTAAACAAGAAACTGTTTAAAGTGAGAAGTAGGCATTGGTCTAAAAATTAAGTAAATTCACATGAGCTCCGCAATGCCTAGTCCACCCATGCTCAACCAAGGTTTTCCAACACATAGCTTTGACCTACAACAGTAGCTTTGCTGGTCTATTGTAGTGTTATACGGTATACCGGTACCACGGTGATATCACAGTACCAAAACGCCATGATACTTATGATACCCAAATTTGAGAATACTGTAATACCATTTCATATGATACCCAAATTTGAGAATACTGTAGTACCATTTCATATGCTACTACCAAATGTTTTGGCCCTACTGATTTCCAAGAACTAGCTGGCGCCTCTTATGAAAATGTTTATGAAGTCAGTAAAAAAATGTAAGCAACAGCAACTAATCTCTTGTATGTGCTGGTCCAATAATGTCCACTTCACTTTCATGCACACATCACGGGTGGCAGCTGTAATCCGCCAATCGCATCCCCTTCCAGCCATCACTCACCTGCTTCTCTCCTTCCTCATCTATTCCTCCATAAGGGATGAGCAGGGATGCCAAACCTGAGCAGTCTTCGGTTACATTTTGTACATTTGATACATTGTTTCATTTCCTCCTTGGTATAAGAGCACAGGGCAGTCTGAGTAGGCTTTGCAATTTCGCTGTCACGCATCAATGCCAGAGAGGAGAAACTGCTTCGCAACAGGTATGCTTGCAGCTTTACAGCAAAGAAAACGTCTTGTCTCTAGCTCAAACGGTTAAAAAAATAGGACTTATATTACCCAAGCTGCCTTTTTTTCTTCCTGCGCGATTTCGCACACCTATGACATCATTTCACAAACCATGTCGAGGGCCGTTTTAAACTATTTTGATAACAAACAACATTGTTCAGTCACGTTACCTAACTAGCCAACATCCTGGTAACTTGACAGTAAGTATTGGCTAATTTGATTGGCACAGGAAGAAAGGAAAAGGGTCTGCTACTCATGAGAAGTGCTTTAAAAGGTTGGATTCATATAGGCCTAATGTAAGCCTAAACTATTAAAAATCAATGTCTTTCTGGTGCTCCTTACATTCCATTTGGTGCCTAACATTTTTAAAGTTTGGAGCAGTGTGTATGTGTTTGTGAGAGAGAGAGTGGTGTGTGTGTTTGAGACAAAGGGAGACAGAGAGTGTGTGTGAGGGAAGAAGGGAGGCGGAGTGTGTGTCTGTGTGTTAACTGAAGAGTAAACAATGTTTCACGCAGATTCCCCCGACTGCCACAATGACATACAGATCATTATGCATGCATATTCCTTTCCCCCATTGCTCTAGCCAAATCACAGGTAGGCCTGTGCAAATATGAGCAAAGTAGACATTCCATTCAGTATTCTATTATACAGTGAACGGTGTAAAGTTAAATTGAATGTGTTGTATTGAGTAGAAGTATGAATATCAGTGACAAGTTTTTTGTGAAGTACATGAGCATAACATTCAGAAAACGGGAGCAAGCGTCAGTGGGACGGGGCGAACAGGACGCTAGGCCACTGAATTTTTCTCCCGTGGTATCGCAATGCTACTCAGTATCGTGAAACTTGGCCTGGTATCGTATCGTTAGTAAAATGTTGGTATCGTATCGTTAGTAAAATGTTGGTATCGTGACTAGTCTATTGTACTTCAAACAATGTGTATGCAGGTTGCTTAGGATTCAAATCTTCTCAAACAGCCGAAATCATACTCTTCAGAGGAATAATAAATATTGGCTTAGATAGGATGGTAGGGAGATTTAACATTGTGCTTCAACCAATGCCATACCATAGGATTGGAGAGAATGGTTCTCTTACCACTTTAGATGGTAGTTTCTGGAACAGATCACTGACTAAATGCCCTGAGGGCTCTGAGAATTTCACCACCGCATCCAACAGCTGCTCAAGGACCTCCTTCAGGCAACTGGGTGCATTCTGTCATTCAAAGACAAACACAGTACAATTCAACAGTGAACAGATACCTTCCATTTATTAGCCCTGTTGTGCTATGTTTTGAGGCGGTTTACATGTAATGCATGTGTGACAGGGCAGTCAACATGTAATAAATACTTTTTATGCTACATCGGAAGTGCTGGTGTTACCTCATCCTCATTGGACCCTCCAGGATTATCTTATGCATCGTCCCCGTCCTCATCATCGTCATCATAATCCCCCCCACTGGAAAAACTAATTATTGGTGCGCAGGTAGAGGTCCCACAGCTTATAGGCTGCTCTGCACTCTGGAGAGTCTGGCTACAGACATGCAACACATTCCCTTTCATTTGGTTAATTCCAGGTTTTAAGCCCTAGACAGGGCATTTATTAGGAAAACTCCTTCATACAAAACATTGTCTTGTAAACATTACTTCTCTCCCCTAAAGAGTCCAGTAAGTGAATGTGTTTGTTATTACATTATATATTACCTTGTAGTATGACTTTGCATTGTTGAATAAGAGCTGAAAGTCGGACGTTATCTGGTCCACATCATCGTACTCCTCCATCTTCAGCTGGATCTTCATCATGTCAATGGGATGTGTCACAATGTGGCAGTAATCCGGTTGATTCCTTCAAGGAAAACACAATAGATAAGTGAATTTAATGAGGCTTATGTTCTTAGTAATGGAGATTTCTTTGGTACCCATTCTGTTACCCATCCTCTGTACCATCTCTTGGGTGCTCTTATGAACAGCTCACATATCATCCTTCCCTGGTCATCCTTATTATCTCTGATAGTGTTGTACAGTTCATGGCATACTGCAATCTGGAGGCAAAACATAGTAGATGAACACAAAACAATACAGGCATCAACAATGTTTATGAACACTTATTCAAAAACGACACATTGGTTTGACTTGTGCCTGCGGATTTAGAGTCAAAATTCAATAATTCAATTTGGGTTAAGACATTATCCGAAGGCATTACCACAGTTTCTACACAAAAAAAGGCTTTTAACTTAACTTACTGGATCAACATTGGGAATGTTAGTGGTTCTTCTCCTTTTCCGACCTACTGAAGATGCTGAGGATGACGGCTGTCCATCCTCAAAGTCCCTCCCACTGACACTACTAGAGGGGGACGTAGCCCTTCTCCTTTTTGAGCCCGTGATGAGTCCAATACCTGGTAAGAAGAAAAAGGCAAAATAACAACAGCATATGAAGTCAATTTAGCTACAAATATTGTGAGATATTGTATTAACATTCTCATCAAAAGGGCTCTAATCATGCTTCGATGCCATTACCTAGAATAGCACGAAGGCCCTGTTCAGTGATCAATTGTAATTACTCCTCACTCGACGACTCTTCACTGTCTGAGATGAGGAGAGCAGTTGGGTGCTGATTTGACAGCTGTCTGGGATAGAGCAGCTGTAGCCTAATTTGGGCATTTTATTCAAAATTGCCTGTGTCCCCATTAATACTACTGGCAGATGATAACATTCTTGTTTCTCTTTTGTTGCGAGATGACAGAGACGTTGTTGCAGCAGTTTCTTTACAGACAACAATGGCACGTACATCTTGCTGGTTGAATATTAGCTACCTGGCTAGCCTCAGCATCAATTACAGCAAGCTAACGTCAGCTAGCTAACGCTACCCATCATCTCCCTGACACACAAAGAGAAAGATGTGAATAAGTAACTAAATATTTAACCACACGGTTGGGTGAATACTCATCGTTTAAACCTGTAAGATCTTACCTTGAGTCTCTTACTAATTATAATCTGTAGAAGAGAATGCAAACCATTCGAGAAAGCTGATCATTTAGAAAAATTAAATGTGTGTGAACGTAGCAGCAGTGAGGACGCATCCGATCACTTCCGTTATAAACTTCAAAATAAAATATCTGATTGATTCAAATCTGATTTATTCGAATTCTTTTAGAACACAATCTAAAAGCTTTTATTTGTACTATTTTAATGATTTTAGACCACAATGATTAAAATGACATGGACAGGGGAACCTGACACTAGATCAGCACTCCTACTCAGAGACGCACATCCCCTGGGCTCAAGACAGGGACAGAGAAACTCAAGAGAGGGGTTTGTTCTTTAATTTTGACAGTGTATCCCCAAAAGTCACTTTCTTATTGTTGCTAGCTGTTGCCAGTTATGTATACAACATCCACAATTGCATAAATTACAATTTTTCTTCAAAGAAAATACAAGGTTGTCTATCATCAGTGTTGGCTAATGGCAATGGATACTAGAGAGCGAAAGCATACTTTTTTTTTTTACTTGCATGGTCTAAAATGTATTGATCACTTGCTGGAAAATGCATGAGAGGAAACTAAGTTGGCACCAAACGTTCAATAAATGAATGGCCAAAACATTCCATTCTGCCATAGGTTATGCTCTGCTTCTATATATATGCTCTGCTTTTTGTATATAGATGATTCCCAACACCTTTGTCTCCGACCTCTGGTCTTCAGATGTCTGACGAACATCACAGACATTATGATACCTGTTTAACATCTAGACATCAGTGTAGTATTGTTGTGATAAAACCATATGCACACCACAGATTGATTTTGTTTATCTCCCTCATGCTGTTTGTACCTGAGGTTTGTACCAAGCGTTTGCCTAGCCTCGAGACACCGCTAAGGGGCGCTGTTCTTCCTGACGTTGTTGTTCCAAAAAAAAATCGCCCCTGTTTAATTCATGAATCATTCTTTCCCAATGATGTGTATAATTATATATGTGTTTGTATACATAATTGTTATTTCCCTTCCTTAAAGAAATCACCGAAAGCAGTGTTTCCACTTGCCAGATCAGTGATTATTTCAAGGAAAAGACTAAATGAAATATTGTAGAGCACAGCCACATATGATAATTGAAATGTGTAAACAGACTATATGGAAGAATTCTTTTTATTTTTTTCCCTAGCCAAATTGACTACTGTTTTGAAACATCCATATATATTAAAAAAACATTCCATATATTTGTTTTTCTGCTCGCGCTGTCGCTATGCGGAAAGAGTGCCGCTCTCGTTGCTATGCGGCGCCGGGACTGTAGCACTGTTACCAGGGAGGGAGGCAGTAACAGGAGTGTATTCATTCGTCCGATTTCGTTGAAAAACGGTTGGTTCCTCTAGTAAACGGTAACAAACCTAACGGAACTTAACGTGGAGGGACCTACTTGGAATTGTTGAAATAGAAACTCTTGTTATCGATGCAAAACGTTTTGTAACAGAATCCGACTAATGAATACACTCCTGGTCGCGTTGTATGACGGGAGTGTGGCGCCTAGCATAGGCTTCGTCGTGCGGCTATGTCAACGATTTGGTTTGTAATCGAAAATTAAGATACTACACGATTGGCTATCCTATTTCCTTTTTATTGTGACAATTGCTCCATTGATTGCACGTAGTTATACATCAAACCAAGTTGAATAGCGTGAGCTTGTTTTTACGTGGAAAGGTTTAGTCGGAGTGGGGGGACGGGGGAGAGTGGCTAGTCGGGGGCGACCGATGAGTTCGGAGCATTGCCCATCGTCGCCGCAGCAGAAGGAGAGGGTCAAGCCAGCATTGGACAAACGTGAACAAGGGGAGATAACATCGAAAACCAACAAGGATCAAGGCGGCATGGTGAGTTTGGGCCCTGTGCTAAATTGGCACTCCCTCCCCCTCGAATCTCCCAAGGGCAGGCCCCCATGAAACTAACGTAATCGTAATGTTGCAACCTAGTTTAATAAAGTAACTGCAATTCACCCGTTGACTGGTTCTTCCGCGTGCTACTGAGGTGTTAGTCTGGCCTGTAACTACGCATTAAGACTTAAGTTAACGAACATCTGTCGACAAGCTAACGTTAGCAAGCCAGGACGACTAATAGTTAACCCACGTAAAATAGCTAGCTAACGAGGTTAGCTCGCGTACGTTAGCCAACTAAGTTAACGTTAGCTAGATAGTTTTGTAACGAGTATTCGTATTAATTCTTCATGTGAATTTCCGGCAGACTAGACGCTTTTTGGCGTATTGCAGCCTTTCTCAGTTCGGAATGTGCATTCCACATTGTGACAAACACAAAAATAAAGGGAAAACTTAAATTGCACCTCTTACCCTGCGCCTATAAGAATGCTGTGTTGCACGTGTAGTGCTGTATTTTTTGTGGCGTCATTAATCTACATTTAAAAGGTATGCACGTAAGCGTTGACATCGATTTTGCACATCTGTGTTAAACTAGACATTGGGTCATGTCGATATTTTTACCTAATATCGGCAGATTCTGATATCCTTGCCAATATATTGTGCATCCTTATTGTATTTCTTGCGTTTACAGCCATGGTGATGCACTGCACGGATGGAGCGACGTTCACAGAAGATGTGTTAGTTGCAGCAATAGAGAAATATGAGTGAGCTTTTAGTACAGAAGACCTACAGGAAGTTGAGAGAAGGGGTTCCATCCTCCCAGGCCGATGGACTGGTGTAGGATCCTTTAGGGCCAAGTATTGGAATGGGATAGTGTATAAACCTGCCCCACAATGTCTGCTGTGTGGTTCTATTTTGAGGTTTCAAAGGAACATAACAAAAAGGCCATATGCAATGTTTGTGCAGCTATTATTTCCCGAGGAGAAAGTGAAATCTTTAAATACCACAAACCTGATTACTCATTTATAAGTGCATCACCTCCAGAAGTTCAGCGACTACTTAGAACAAAAGCAGAAAAAAACTAAGCGTATACTTCCAACAACTAAAGAAGTTCAAGTCGAACAGTCATTTGAAAGAGTAAAAAAAATTCTGCGATTCAACTCCAAGCCGAAATCTATTAACGGCAAGATAATGGAATTCATTGCCCTTGACAATCAACCGTTCTCTGTCATGGAGGATGTTGGCTCTCGCTGACTGGTCGAGCACCTCGAGCCCCGGTACACACTACCAAGTAGGTGCTATTTTTCAGATGTTGCCCTACCGGAATTACACAGTATTGTTGAAACTCACATCCATGAGCTACTTGCTATGGGCATCACTGCTATTGGCTTCATGACTGACATTTGGACCAGCGATGTCAGCCCCATGAGCATGCAGAGTATGACAGCACAGTGGGTCTAAGAGGATTTCGTACTGAGGAAAGCTGTATTGCATGCTCAAGAATCTGCTGGTTCGCATACCGCTGCTGCCATTTCAATGGGGTTTGAGAACATGTTTGAAACATGAACACAATCCTAGCTCCGTTCGAACAACTGACTCGAGAAATAAGCTCATCAACTGGGTCTGCAGCAGACGTGATACCCTCTGTCATGGCATTGAAAAGCCTGCTCAATAAAACTGCAGACACAGACCGTGGGGTTAATACTTGCAAAAGTACCCTATTAGAGGCTGTGAACAAGCGATTGAGGCATTCTCTTTGAGCCTCTTTACTGTGTCGCCACCATGCTCGATGCTAGGTACAAGGGCCGCTACTTTGATACAGACAAGAAACAGGGTTTACGTGAAATGTTAGACACAGCTGGACAAGATGGAAACGGTCACAGTGACAGTGCACACTGAGGAAGAGGACCCACGTCAGAAGAGGCCACAGACAGACAACTGAAACTTCACTGCTTGACATCTATGATGAAATCCTGTTTGAGAATGAAACGACTGAACAACATAACTGCACAGCATGTAAGTGAAAGAAATAAGTTTTGATTATGTTTTACTGGTAATGGGGACATACGTAAATGCCAACAAAGTAACTTTTTGGTCAGTATGTGTGTTTCAACTATTTAACTGTACTAGAATGCTTAAAAGGCTGCTAAAATGTTGAATATCTGTTGTCTGTATCAGTTTTTTTGGCAAGGAAAATATGGGATATCGGTATCGGTGCATCCCTAAAATCCAATCTTACTACACTGAACAAAAATATATAAAAGCAACATGTTAAGTGTTGGTTTCATGAGCTGAAATAAAATATCCCAGAAATGTTCCATATGCACTAAAAGCTTATTCATCTCAAATGTTGTGCACAATTTTAGTTACATGCCAAGATCAACCATCCACCTGACAGGTATGGCATATCAAGAAGCTGATTAAACAGCATGATCGTTAAACAGGTGCACCTTGTTCTGGGGACTATAAAAGGCCACTCATAAAATGTGCAGTTTTGTCACACAACACAATGCCATAGATGTTTTGAGGAAGTGTGCAATTGGCATGCTGACTTCAGGAATGTCCACCAGAGCTGTTGCCAGATTGAATGTTAATTTCTTTACCATAAGCCGCCTCCAACGTTGTTTTAGAGAATTTTGCATTACGTCCAAACGGCCTCACATTCGCAGACCATGTGAAACCGCAACAGCCCAGGACCTCCACAATCAGCCTCTTCACCTGCGTGATCGTCTGAGACAAGCCACCCGGACAGCTGATGAAAATGTGGTTAATCACAACTGTAGAATTTTTGCACAAACTGTCAGAAACCGTCTCAGGAAGCTCAGCTCATCTCAGCTCGTTGTCCTCACCAGGGACTTGATCTGACTGCATTTCGGCGCCGTAACCGACTTCTGTGGGCAAATGCTCACCTTCGATGGCCACTGGCATGCTGGATAAGTGTGGTCTGCACAGATTAATCCTGGTTTCAACTGTACTGGGCAGACGGCATGTATGGCGTTGTGTGGGCGAGTGGTTTGCTGATGTCAACATTGAACAGACAACCCCACCATGGGGTAATGGTATTGACAGGCAGAAGCTACGGACAACAAACACAATTGCATTTTATTGATGGCAATTTCAATGCACAGAGATACTGTGACGAGATCCTGAAGCCTATTGTTGTGCCATTAATCCGTTGCCATCACCTCATGTTTTATCACGCTAATGTCGCAAGGATCTGTACACAATTCCTGGAAGCTGAAAATATTCTAGTTATTCCATGGCCTGCATACTCAGACATCTCACCCATTGAGCATGTTTGGGATGCTCTGGATCGACGTGTACAGCAGCGTGTTCCAGTTCCTGCCAATATCCAGAAACTTTGCACAGCCATTGAAGAGTGGAACAACATTCCACAACCAATAGCCTGATCAACTTTATGCGAAGGAGATGTTGCACTGCATGAGGCAAATGGTGGTCACACCAGACGCTAGGCTTATCGCGATACTAACATTTTACAAATGATACGATACCAGGCCAAGTATCACAATACCGATTAGTATTGCAATACCATGGTGGAAAATATAGTGGCCTAGAATCCTGTTCGCCCCGTCCCCCTAGATGCTTGTTCGCATTTAACTCTCCATTGTTCAGTGTGTAATAGAATACTGCATAGAATGACTGACTGATTTTCTCATATTTGCCAAGGCCTAGCCTACCTGTTATTTGGCTGGAGGAATGGAAGTAATGTACATCAGTAGAGGCTCATAATAATCAAACTAGGGATGTTAACAGTTAATCTGTCAGCCACCGAAAATACATTTGACCGGTCATGCTTATCGGTCCATAGGTTAATTTGTATAATTTTGTGGAATGAAAATGGCACGTGTCTGTTTTTATTTAGTTGTCATGCATTTTATTTATCAAACGCCCACAGCATACAGAGCCTAGTTTGAGGCGCGGAGTAGTCTACCACCTGTCAGACAGCGCAAGAGTAGCTCCTCAAAAAGCCTGTAGGCTACTGGAGTGAAACCTGCTTTTGTAAGCCCAGTCATTGCGCAACAAATAATTCAAAATGCAATTGCATGTTAACTTTGGTGGCCAGAATTAATAAGGAGCTATTTTTATTTTTCATAGTACACTAGTAAAGTGTGACTCATTTGCCCCTCTAAGTTTCGAACAGTGTTTCATGGAACTGCTCGCATTAGGTGCTCAGTTTCGAACTGTGTTTTCTGCAAATTGCATTTGGGCAAGTGTTTTGAAAATCACATTTTATTAGCTGCTTCATTACAGGAGTTACATGTTCAATTATAGCCTTTTGAGAGGAAGAGGCGAACCTCTCGCCAAAATCTGTCCAAAATAAGTCCAATGCATTTCTATGGGCTTATTTTGGTCCTAAGCTTGTTAGGGCAGAAACATAAGCATCTTGTCATTATATACAGATCTCTGAAAGTATTTTCTGTTGGTCACGTCATTTTACTGTTAGTATTATTTTTATTAAAAAAAAATTACGTTTTGTTGACCGTTGATGAGCGTCAATTGGTTGGCAGTAAAACGGACTAACAATTTGCCTCCCTACATCAAACCCATAAAAACTGTTGGATAACGTTCCGTTCCAGCCATTACCGCGAGCCCGTCCTCCCCAATTAAGGTGCCACCAACCTCCTGTGATATACATGAATGTTGATTTGCATGTCATTGTGTCAGGAACACGGAACCCAAACCGGCTGCCCGCGTGCATACATGTATTTTGTCCCCCTACACCAAACGCGATCACCGACACGCAGGTTAAAATATCAAAACAAACTGAATCAATGACATTAATTTGGGGACATGTCGAAAAGCATTAAACATGTATGGCAATTTAGCTAGTACTTGCTAGCTAATTTGTCCTATTTAGCTAGCTTGCTGTTGCTAGCTAATTTGTCCTAGGATATAAACATTGAGTTGTTATTTTACCTGAAATGCAGTAGGTCCTCTACTCCGACAATTAATCCACACACAAAACGGTCAACCAAATCGTTTCTAGTCATCTCTCCTCCTTCCAGGCTTTTTCATCTTTGAACGTATATGGTGATTGGCATCTACATTTTCATAGTATTACCTCGACAACCGGAAAAAGTTAGTCTTTCAATCACCCACGTGGGTATTAGATTTTTTTTAATATAGTTTAGGCTTAAATTAGGCCTATATGAATCCTACCTTTTTGAATCTCATGACTAGCAGACACTTTCCTGTGTCAATCAAATTTGCCTAAACCTACTGTCAAAATAACCAGGTTGTTAGCTAGAACCCCGCGTTGAATTTAAAACGGCCTGCAACATGGTTTGTGAAATTATATAAAATGCTTGCGAATCTCGATAGAAAGGCATCTCTTGTAATATAGGATAAACAAAAAAACGTTTAGGCTAGAAACAATGTTTTCTTTGCTGTAAAGCTGCAAGCATGCCTGTCGCGAAGCGGTGCTCCATTTTCCAGCTGACACTAAGGCTACATGACAGTGAACTTGCAAAGGGTACTCAGATTGGTCTGTGCAATTGGTTACAGGAGATGAAATGATACAATGTATCAACATTGCTTGCTTTGTGCGCTGCTCCAATGTAACAAATGTACAAATCTAGCAGAAGACTCATCGGGGTCTATATTCCCGCTCGTCATCACGGCTAAATTATATTTAAAAATGTAAAATATATTTTTGGAGGGCAAACTTCGGAACAATCTTTTGAAAGTTATTGGAGCAATGCATTTTGGGCAATGGTGTTCTACACTGCCTATTTTTCTGTCCCACATTTATTGATATAAAGTGTTAACCCAGTATTGTTACTCAACCAGGTTGTCATGGAAATACCTATACTCTAATAGTAGTCTTCATTTATTTATTTTTGATGCCAATAAGCCAATGCTTATTTTTGCTTAATACTTTAAGATATTGGTGCTATGTCAGATTTTATGAGGGGTGCCAGATTAATACAGCTTTTTTCAGTCTTTTTTTGTGTGTGGTATTGAAGGTATTTGAATATGTTTTAATGTGAAATTAATCAATAAATGTGGGGAAACAGAAGACCTGCAATAAAATATCAGTTTGGTTTAAATTCCCCTGGTACAAATGCATGGTATTTGCAACTATAACAAGTTTGGACTATGATCAATTAAGACCTATCAATGCAGTTAAACAGGTTCATGTAATGAATTATGTTGGTTTACACTTATGGCACTTCCAAGGCCATTTCATTATAAATATTATGGTCGTGTCAATCATGTAATATACTAGTAATGCACGATAAATCAGTGAACATATCGGAATCGGACGATATTAGCTGAAAATGCCAACGCCGACGTGCATACCTATATAACGTAGGTACATGACGTAATTACGCCACGTAAAATTTGCCGCTATACGTGCAACGCAACATTACTAAACTAGCCCACAATGTCTGCTGTGTTGATCGAGCAGTCAACAAGTCGAGCAGTCATTTGAAAGAGTAAGACAATTTCAGCAAGACAACTCAATGGCGAAATCCATTAAAGCCAAGATAATGGACTTCATCGCCCTTGACAATAAACCGTTCTTTGTCATGGGTGGTTTTGGCTTTCGCCGACTGGGCGAGCACCGGTACACACTACCAAGTGCTCTATTTTTCAGATGTTGCCCAACTGGAGTTACACAGTAATTGCATTATTTGTTCAACTGCAACTTCTGGGGTAGCTAGCTTTAGCTTGGTACCTAGCTAGCACCAATACAACCAGGCTGAAAACAATGACCAGTAGAAAATGACTGCAGTTTCATTATTCTTAGCAATGATTTAGGAATCCTTGTAAGTATTAGCTAGGTTGCCACTTGTTGTTCACCTATTGAAATTAAACTCCAGTTCATGAAAATAAGTAGCTAGCCAGCTACTGAACATTAGCTTTGGGCAAGTTGAGAACAAGTTCTCATTAGCAACTGCGACCTGGCCAAGATAAAGCGTAGCAATTCGACACATACAACAAAAGAGTTACACATGGAATAAACAAAACATACAGTAGAACAAAAGAAAAAAGTCTATACAGTGAGTGCAAATGAGGTAAGTTAAGGCAATAAATAGGCCATGGTGGCGAAGTAATTACAATATAGCAATTAAACACAGGAATGGTACATGTGCAGAAGATGAATGTGCAAGTAGAGATACTGGGGTGCAAAGGAGCACAGTATGGGGATGAGGTAGGTAGATAGATGGGCTATGTACAGGTGCAGTGACCTGTGAGCTGCTCTGACAGCTGGTGCTTAAAGCTAGTGAGGGAGATATGAGTCTCCAGCTTCAGCGATTTTTGCAGTTCGTTCCAGTCATTGGCAGCAGAGAACTGGAAGGAAAGACAACCAAAGGAGGAATTGGCTTTGTGGGTGACCAGTGAGATATACCTGCTGGAGCGCGTGCTACGAGTGGGTGCTGCTATGGTGACCAGTGAGCTGAGATAAGGCGGGGCTTTACCTAGCAGAGACTTGTAGATGACCTGTAGCCAGTGGGTTTGGCGACGAGTATGAAGCGAGGGCCAACCAACGAGAGCGTACAGGTCGCAATGGTGGGTAGTGTATGGGGCTTTGGTGACAAAATGGATGGCACTGTGATAGACTGCATCCAGTTTGTTGAGTAGAGTGTTGGAGGCTATTTTATAGATGACATCACTGAAGTCGAGGATCGGTAGGATGGTCAGTTTTACGAGGGTATGTTTGGCAGCATGAGTGAAGGATGCTTTAATCATGTAGTAACCAAACAAATGTTAAACAAATCAAAATATATTTGAGATTCTTCAAAGTAGCCACCGTTTGCCTTTGACAGCTTTGCACATGCTTGGCATTCTCTCAACAAGCTTCACCTGGAATGCTTTTCCAACATTCTTGAAGGAGTTCCCACATATGCTGAGCACTTGTTGGCTGATTTTCCTTTTCTCTGTGGCCCGACTCATCCCAAACAATCTCAATTTGGTTGAGGTCAGGGGATTGTGGAGGCCAGGTCATCTGATGCAGCACTCAATCACTCTCCTTCTTGGTAAACTCGCCCATACACAGCCTGGAGGTGTGTTGGGTCATTGCCCTGTTGAAAAACAAATAGTCCCACTAAGCGCAAACCAGATGGGATGATGTATCGCTCCAGAATGCTGTGGTAACCATGCTGGTTAAGTATGCCTTGAATTCTAAATAAATCACAGACAGTATCACCAGCAAAGCACCCCCACACCATAACACTTCCCCCATGCTTTACGGTGGGAAATACACATCCGGAGATCATCCGTTCACCCACACTGCGTCTCACAAAGACACAATGGTTGGAACCAAAATCTCCAGTTTGGACTTCAGACCAAAGGACACATTTCCACCAGTCTAATATCCATTACTCGTGTTTCTTGGCCCAAGCAAGTCTCTTCTTATTATTGGTGTCCTTTAACAGTGGTTTCTTTGCAGCAATTTGACCATGAAGGCCTGAATCACGCAGTCTCCTCTGAACAGTTGATGTTGAGAGGTATCTGTTACTTGAACTCTGAAGCATTTATTTGGGCTGCAATTTCTGAGGCTGGTAACTATAATAAACGTATCCTCTGCAGCAGAGGTAACTCTGGGTCTTCCATTCATGAGAGCCAGTTTCCTCGTAGCGCTTGGTTTTTGCAACTGCAATTGAAGTTTAGTCAGATTAAACACATTCTTATTTTCAATGACGGCCTAGGAACGGGGGTTAACTGCCTTGTTCAGGGGGGATCGTTTTTGCAACCTTCCGGTTACTAGTCCAACGCTCTAATCACCTGCCTTACATTGCACTCCACGAGGAGCCTGCATGGTAGGCTGACTACCTGTTACGTGAGGGCAGCAAGAAGCCAAAGTAAGTTGCTAGCTAGTATTAAACTTATCTTACAAAAAAACTATCAATCTTAACATAATCACTAGTTAACTACACATGGTTGATGATATTACTAGTTTATCTAACGTGTCCTGTGTTACATATAATCGATGCGGTGCCTGTTGATTTCTCATGAAATCACAGCCTACTTCGACAAACGCATTTGCGAAAAAAATGTACCAATGTACCTAACCATAAACATCATTGCCTTTCTTTAAAATCAATAAACAAGTATATATTTTTAAACCTGCATATTTGTTAATATTGCCTGCTAACATGAAATTGTGTCACATCTCTAGCGTTCATTGCACGCAGAGTCAGGGTATATGCAACAGTTTGGGCCGCCTGGCTCGTTGCTAACTAATTTGCCAGAATTTTACGTAATTATGACATAACATTGAAGGTTGTGCAATGTAACAGAAATATTTAGAGTTAGGGATGCCACCCGTTAGATAAAATACGGAACAGTTCCGTATTTTACTGACAGGAAAAACGTTTTGTTTTTGAGATGATAGTTTCCGGATTCGACCATATTAATGACCTAAGGCTCGTATTTGTGTGTTTATGTTATAATTAAGTCTATGATTTGATAGAGCAGTCTGACTGAGCGATGGTAGGCGCTCGTAAGCATTCATTCAAAACAGCACTATCGTGCGTTTTGCCAGCAGCCCTTCGCAATGCATTGCGCTGTTTATGACTTCAAGCCTGTCAACTCCCAAAATTTGGCTGGTGTAACCGATGTGAAATGGCTAGCTAGTTAGCCGGGTGCGCGCTAATAGCGTTTCAAACGTCACTCGCTCTGAGACTTGGAGTGGTTGTTCCCCTTGCTCTGCATGGGTAACGCTGCTTCGAGGGTGGCTGTTGTCGATGTGTTCCTGGTTCAAGGCCAGGTAGGAGCGAGGAGAGGGACGGAAGCTATACTGTTACACTGGCAATACTAAAGTGCCTATAAGAACATCCAATAGTCAAAGGTATATGAAATACAAATCATATAGAGATAAATAGTCCTATGATTCCTATAATAACTACAACCTAAAATGTCTTACATGGGAATATTATAGACTCGTGTTAAAAGGAACCACCAGCTTTCATATGTTCTGAGCAAGGCACTTAAACGTTAGCTTTCTTACATGGCACATATTGCACTTTTACTTTCTTCTCCAACACTTTGTTTTGCATTATTTAAACCAAATTGAACATGTTTCATTATGTATTTGAGGCTAAATTGATTTTATTGATGTATTAGTAAGTTAAAATAAGTGTTCATTCAGTATTGTTGTAATTGTCATTATTACAAATAAATGTGTTATTTTTTAAATCCGCCGATTTAATCCGTAGCGGGTTTTTTGGTCCGCCAATAATCGGTATTGGTATTGGCGTTTAAAAATCATAATCGGTCGACCTCTAATCTTCTGTATACCACCCCTACCTTGTCACAACACAACTGATTGTCTCAAATGCATTGAGGACAGAAATTCCACAAATGAACTTAACAAGGCACACCTGTTAATTGAAATGCATTCCAGGTGACTACCTCATGAAGCTGGTTGAGAGAATGCCAAGAGTGTGCAAAGCTGTCAAGGCAACGGGTGGCTACTTTGAAGAATCACTTTTGGTTACTACATGATTCCATATTTGTTATTTCCTAGTTTTGATGTCTTCACTATTCTACAATGTAGAAAATAGTAAAAATAAAGAAAAACTCTTAATTGTGTAGGCGTACTAAACTTTTTGACTGGTTTTGTGTGTGTATCCATCCTTACAGGGCGCTCCAGGAACTCAAGAACATGATTGCCATCAATTACAGCAACGTGCTTCGTCTGACTCAACTACGACATTTATTCCTTTGACAAACACTTGCCATGTGTCAACTTTTTACAATTGTAACATTGCAGTGGCTTCTGTACATACGGTGTCACATACAGTATCTCACAAACCCAAGATTTACATGAGTCAGAAGAAACACCTGATCAAATGACAATAAAAATGATAAGCTTTTCTTATCTATCATTCGGGAGAGTCAACATGAGTCTACCACTTCTCGCATGTTCTCCCCAAACCACGAAGCCTCGAAATCCGCTAGAGATAACGTCTTTTAATTGGTGTCCTACTCCGAAAATAGCTTTCCACATACTTTGATAGTTTGTAGAGCCACAGCGCTTTCTTTTTGTTACCTTGACACAAGAAATAAAAAAACATACCGCCTCTAACTCTGACCAACTCCATTTATCCCAGTGTGTCCTTTAACATGTTAGAGACCACAAACGGGTCATCCCAAAAAAAAACATCCATGCTGGTGAAACGTACTCCAAAAATTTATATTCGTTTCCAATTTTAGGCCTTTTACTTCCATTCTTCTTTCTCAACGTTGTCCACTTATCATTCTCATAACTCAACTCGTGCCAACAAAATCAAGCCTCGCGTCTGCTATCGCCATTAACTGACCTGCCACCACTGGACCAGATTCAAATTTGTCCTTCCATAGTCCTCCACTCTGGAAACCTTTTATCCTTCTCGTTGTAGCTAACTAGCCTCTCCATTCCCTAAAGGGAAATCACATTTTATTGGTCACATACACTTGGGTAGCAGATGTTAATGCGAGTGTAGCGAAATGCTTGTGCTTCTAGTTCCGACAGTGCAGTAATATCTAACAAGTAATCTTAACAATTCCCCAAGAAGTACCAAATACACACAAGTGTAAAGGGATGAATAAGAATATGTACATATAAATGTGTGGCATAGGCAAGATGCAGTAGATGGTATAGAGTACAGTGTATACAGTTGAAGTCAGAAGTTTACATACACTTAGGTTGAGTCATTAACTCGTTTTTCAACCACTCCACAAATTTCTTGTTAACAAACTATAGTTTTGGCAAGTCGGTTAGGACATCTACTTTGCATGACACAAGCCATTATTCCAACAATTGTTTACAGACCGATTAATTCACTGCATCAAAATTCCAGTAGGGCAGAAGTTTACATACACTAAGTTGACTGTGCCTTTAAACAGCTTGGAAAATTCCAGAAAATGATGTCATGGCTGTAGACGCTTCTGATAGGTTAATTGACATCAGTTGAGTCAATTGGAGATGTACCTGTGGATGTATTTCAAGGCCTACCTTCAAACTCAGAGCCTCTTTGCTTGACATGGGAAAATCAAAAGAAATCAGCCAAGACCTCAAATTGTAATACTCCACAGTCTGGTTCATCCTTGGGAGCAATTTCCAAATGCCTGAAGGTACCACGTTCATCTGTACAAACAATAGTACGCAAGTATAAACACCATAGGACCATGCAGCTGTCATACCGCTCAGGAAGGAGTTCTCTCTCCTAGAGATGAATGTACTTTGGTGCGAAAAGTGCAAATCAATCCCAGAACCACAGCAAAAGACCTTGTGAAGATGCTGGAGGAAACAGGTACATCATCATGTTGTGGGGTTGCTTTGCTGCAGGAGGGACTGGTGCACTTCACAAAGTAGATGGCATCATGAGGATGTAAAATTATGTGGATATATTGAGGCAACATCTCAAGACATCAGTCAGGAAGTTAAAGCTTGGTCGCAAATGGGTATTCCAAATGGACAATGACCCCAAGCATACTTCCAAAGTTGTGGCAAAATGGCTTAAGGACAACAAAGTCAAGGTATTGGAGAGGCCATCACAAAGCCTTGACCTCAATCCCATAGAAAATGTGTGGGCAGAACTGAAAAATCATGTGCGAGCAAGGAGGCCTACAAACCTGACTCAGTTACACTAGCTCTGTCAGGAGGAATGGGCCAAAATTCACCCAACTTATTGTGGGAAGCTTGTGGAAGGCTACCTGAAACGTTTGACCCAAGTTAAACAATTTAAAGGCAATGTTGCCAAATACTAATTGAGTGCATTGCATGTAAACTTCTGACCCACTGGGAATGTGATGAAAGAAATAAAAGCTGAAATTAATCATTTTCTTAGCAATTTTTCTGACATTTCACAATCTTAAAATAAAGTAGTGATCCTAACTGACCTAAGACGGGGAATTTTTACTAGGATTAAATGTCAGGAATTGTGAGAAACTGCGTTTGGCTAAGGTGTATGTAAAATTCCGACTTCAACTGTACATATGAGATGAGGAATGTAGGGTATGTAAACATTATATAAAGTGGCATTGTTTAAAGTGACTAGTGAATTAAGGTGGCTAGAGATTTGAGTCTGTATATTGTCAGCAGCCACTCAATGTTAGTGATGGCTGTTTAACAGTCTGATGGACTTGAGAGAGAAAAATAGTTTCTGTCTCTCGGTCCCAGCTTTGATGCACCTGTACTGACCTCGCCTTCTGGATGATAGCTGGGTAAACAGGCACTGGCTCGGGTGGTTGTTCTCCTTGATGATCTTTTTGGCCTTCCTGTGACATCGGGTGCTGTAGGTGTCCTGGAGGGCTGGTAGTTTGCCCCCGGTGATGCTTTGTGCAGACCGGCGGAGCAGTTGCCGTATCAAGCTGTGATGCAGCCCGACAGGATGCTCTCGATTGTGCATCTGTAAGAGTTTGTGTGTTTTTGGTGACAAGCCAAATTTCTTTAGCCTCCTGAGATTGAAGAGGCGCCGCGCCGTTGCACCTTCTTCTCAACCCTGTCTGTGTGGGTGGACCATTTCAGTTTGTCCGTGATGTGTACGCCGAGGAACTTAAAACTCTCCACCCTCTCCACTACTGTCCCGTCAATGTGGATAGGGGCGTGCTCCCTCTGCTGTTTCCTGAAGTCCACGATCATCTCTTTTGTTTTGTTGACGTTGAGTGTGAGGTTATTTTCCTGACACACTCCGAGGGCCCTCACCTCCTCCCTGTAGGCCGTCTCGTTGTTGTTGGTAATCAAGCCTACCACTGTTGTGTCGTCTGCCAGCTTGATGATTGAATTGGAAGCGTGCATGGCCACACAGTCATGGGTGAATAGGGAGTAGAGGAGAGGGCTGAGAACGCACCCTTGTGGAGCCCCAGTGTTGAGGATCAGCGGGGTGGAGAGCATGTTTCCTACCCTTACCACCTGGGGGCGGCCCGTCAGAAAGTCCAGGACCCAGTTGCACAGGGCGGGGTCGAGACCCAGGCTCTTGAGCATAATGACGAATTTGGAGGGTACTGTGGTGTTAAATGCTGAGCTGTAGTCAATGACCAGCATTCTTACGTAGGTATTCCTCTTGTCCAGATGGGTTAGGGCAGTGTGATTGCGTCGTCTGTGGACCTATTTGGGCGGTAAGCAAATTGAAGTGGGTCTAGGGTGTCAGGTAGGGTGGAGGTGATAATCGTTGACTAGTCTCTCAAAGCACTTCATGATGACAGAAGTGAGTGCTACAGGGCGGTAGTCGTTTAGCAATGTTACTTTAGTTTTCTTCAATGGTGGCCCTCTTGAAGCATGTGGGAACAGCAGACTGGGATAGGGATTATTGAATATGTCCGTAAACGCCAGCCAGCTGGTCTGCACATGCTCTTAGGATGTGGCTAGGGATGCCCCCTGGGCCGTTAGCCTTGAGGTTTAACACATTTAAAAGTTTTACTCACGTTGGCCACGGTGAAGGAGAGCCCACAGGTTTTGGTAGCGGGCCGTGTTAGTGGCACTGTATTGTCCTCAAAGCGAGCAAAGAAGTTGTTTAATTTGTCTGGGAGCAAGGTGTCGGTGTCCGCGACGGGCCTTGTTTTCTTTTTGTAGTCTGTGATTTCCTGTAGACCCTGCCACATACGTCTTGTGTTTAAGCCGTTGAATTGCGACTCTACTTTGTCTCTATACTGATGCTTAGCTTGTTTGATTGCCTTGCGGAGGGAATAGCTACACTGTTTGTATTCTGTCATGTTTCCGGTCGCCTTGCCATGATTATAAGCAATGGTTCGCGCTTTCAGTTTTGCCCGAATGCTGCCATCAATCCACGGTGTCTGGTTGGGTAAGGTTTTAATAGTCACCGTGGGTTCAACATCACCGATGCACTTGCTAATTAACTCGCTCACCGAGTCAGTGTATACGTTAATGTTGTTGTTCGACGCTATTCGGAACATATCCCAGTCCACCTGATCGAAGCAATCTTGAAGTGTGGAATCAGATTGGTTGGACCAGCGTTGAACAGACCTAAGCATGGGCGTTTCCTGTTTTAGTTTCTGTCTATAGGCTGGGAGCAACAAAATGGTGTCGTGGTCATATTTTCCCGAATGAAGGCCAGGGAGGGCTTTGTATGCGTCGTGGAAGTTAGAGTAGCAATGATCCAGAATGCTGACAGTTTGAGTCACGCATTTGATATGCTGATAAAATTTAGGAAGCCTTGTTTTCAGATTTAGCTTTGTTAAAATCCCCAGCTACAATAAATGCAGCCTCAGGATATGTGGTTTCCAGTTTACGTAGAGTACAGTGAAGTTCCTTGAGGGCCGTCAAGGTATCTGCATGGGGGGATATACACGGCTGTGACTATAATCGAAGAGGATTCTCTTGGGAGATAATGTGGTCGGCATTTGATTGTAAGGACTTCCAGGTCAGGTGAACAAAAGGACTTGAGTTTCTGTATGTTAATGATTACACCACAAATCGTTAATCATAAAGCACACACCCCACCCTTCTTCTTACCAGAGAGATGTTTGTTTCTGTCGGCGCGATGCGTGAAGGAACCGGGTGGCTCTTCCGACTCTGATAACGTATCCCGAGTGAGCCATGTTTACGTGAAACAGAGAATATTACAATCTGTCTCTCTGGAAGGCAGCTCTTGCTCAAATTGTCTACCTTGTTGTCAAAAGACTGGACATTGACGAGTAGTATACTCGGGAGCGATGTGCACGTCTACGGAGCCTGACCAGGCGGCCACTCAGTCTGCCCCTTCTGCGGCGCTGTTGTTTTGGGTCGGCTACTGGGATTAAATCCATTATCCTGGGTGGTGGACCAAACAGAGGATCCGCTTCGGGAAAGTCGTATTTCTGGTCGTAATGTTGGTAAGTTGATGTTGCTCTTATATCCAATAGTTCTTCCCGGCTATATGTAATAAGACTTAAGATTTCCTGGGGTAACAATGTAAGAAATAATACATAAAAAAACTAAATACTGCATAGTTTCCTAAGCACGCGAAGTGACCATCTGTCGGCGCCACCCAAACTGTCACCACAGAGTTTCAGACCGGACTGTTGCTGTCACTGTCTCGCTTTATTCGCTATTAAGACTCTCAACAATCAAAATCTCTCCTAGCAAATACTTGACCTGGCTGATATTATTTATCAGCCATAGTCGTTCCATGTCGTTCACATTTCATCCAATAAAATGCTGGTGTAACCAAAGCAAAGGTCTTTGGTTAAACCCAAGAAGCTAATTTAATTAGATTCTTGCTAAAATGGCTAGCAAACATTAGTATCTCAAACTGATGCTCCGTTTCGTAACTTAGTGGGAATTTACCACATACTACTGGGAAAAATTGACTTCAACGTCCCTCCAACTGGGGTGTATTCATTCTGCCTGATTCTGTTGCAAAACGTTTCTTAAACGGAACGAAAACTAAGGAGACTGGCTCGGAAGAAAACGTACCTGATCCAGGGATGTGCGTTCTACAAATTATCCCAACTGTTGCACCGACATTATTTAACGACTGCTAGTTAAGTGACCAGCTGTTTAACTCTTCATGTTAACTAGCAGTAGCTACAGCAGCCATTATGGGATTTAACGCATCGTCTCGACACATCACAAGAAAGGGAAAATAACTTTATTTTGATGGGTGTTCATTTTTTTTGTAATTGTAAAAAAAAAAAAAGTTATTTAATGCAGTTGAAATGCTTACAAATGAGATGTGTTGAAATGGAGCAACTTCCGAAAATGTACACCCAGATATTATGTCTGATCTCGCAAATAATGTAGAGATGGGTGTAATCGATTTAATCCGAGTGTATCCTGCTATTGACACAGTTGTTGAATTATGCAACAGACCGTGATAACAGTAAAATTAGGCAGTCTTGACAGAGCAGGTGAGTGCAGCTAGGCCTAGACGAGCACATTTTTGGTGGTTGTAGTCCTGTCCCACCCCTTCATGTAAATGTTATCATGTATGCAAATGAATCAATTGTATTTAGGCACATTTTATTATAACACAAATTAAATGACATGATACCATTAGAAAATGTATATATGAGTGGATTTTTATTTAAAATAAAGTGCAATCTGATGTTGGAATACCTGAATTCCCACCCAAATCCCTGAACTAGTCAAATATTTTCTGTGCAATAATTGTCAATACCTGATGGATTTTAAATGTAAGTTTGCAATATCTTCATCCATTTCCCAACTGTTGCATTTATTACAATTGTTTTCAAACGTAACAATGTTGATGACTGTTGCATGTGTGTAATGGAGGTGATTCGGTGAACTGCACTCATGTGATGAGTAACCTTGCCTGCGTTCTAAAGACTTGTTTTGTCTCCCTGAGCTAACAATCTTGCAGGAGATCCAGGTTCAAAAACCCAGTTGGTCACAGTGGTACAGTGACTGCAAGGAGATCAAATGGGGGTGTAGTGTGACAGGTGGTTCAGTGAACCACATTCCTGTGATGAGTAACCTTGCTTGAGACCTTCAGACTTGTTGGCTCTCTGAGCGAATGCTTAGGCTTCAGTTCAGCGGGCTAAGAACTGTGGCTCGCAGATGGTGGCCCCCACTCAGATCAGGGGTGTGTTCATTAGTCAGATACCGCAACAACTCATAACATTTTTATTGGACAAATTCAGTTAGGTCCCCGTTTGGTTCAGTTTGATTCCTAGAGTAAACTGTTTCCATTGCAAAACGTTTTGCAACAGAATCCGACTAATAAATACACCCCAGATTCCGTTCAACCCTTCCCCTCGTGTTTTGATTACCTCGGACATAAATAGTATCGGTTAAGTGGGACCTTTGTTTTCCTGTCCTCCACCAAAGCTGTCATATGTTCTGATGTTATTTCCGTATGATCTGCAATGACTTCTATTTTATGTTCTTCGGTTTACAAGTGTGCAGCGTATGCATGATGCTGGAGCGGCCTGTATGCCTGTCGCCATGTGCTCTCTTTTGTCGTACTATCCGCAGAGGGAAGGCTTCAGTACCGGAAGAGTTGAACGAGGGTTTTGATTGACGCGACGCTTCGACCAATTGCGAGAATTTCTTTGACGTCGTGTCGGTGGGGGAAAATGTGTGAATGAGAGGCGATACACAAAAGTGTGTCTGTACATGTGACGACTTGAGAGAGGCGGAGTCTAATGGAGTACGATAACCAATGAGCACCCGTTGGGGCCTCATGAAGCTCCTTCCCTGTAGCATGCTGTCCTCTTGTGAATTGTACGGTGTTATCGAGTTCCATCCATTGTACATTTCTCTTCTTAAAAGTGACCAAAATCGTGAATTAGCTGGCTACATCCATTGAATCGGGTAGCTAGCGAGTCAGTACAACATTGGGAGGAAGACAATGTTGTTATTTGTAGAGGTATGTTTGGTCTGTACTATTAGCTATACATTCTAGTCTAAAGTCCGGTTTATGGACGAAATTTTATGGCGCTTTAGAAAGCCACCGGGACCGTTGCATGCGTGTCAATAGTGCTGTAATAATGACGTTAATCAATAGTTGCAATCGGGGAATATGCTTTCCTTCATTGGTGAGCATGCAAAGCAAAAAAAAACGTTAATAAATTAAGCTGTAGCTAGCTAGTTGGCTCCATGTCCTGTTTTTACAATCTAGAGCTAAAGGGCAAGAACGTGTCGTTCTGGCTGGTGGGACGTGATATAACGCCTCCTTAAATGCACATATCAGTCACCGATATGTTAATGAATTACAATGTTTTTTCCTAGCCTAGTTACAACACGTGTTTACCATGTAAATTAACAAACATAGTTGTCAGTTTAACTTTTCCTATTGTATCTAACTAGGTGGGGAGTTTAGCCAGACATGTTTAGATGCCCAGGTCTCCAGTCAGTGTAGTGACCACAGTAGTTGATGCTACCTAATCTGATTAGTCGTTAGAAAGGCTTGACTATTTTAAACATCAAGTAGGTGCATATGGCGGGTTGAAGCTACAGTATGTACAATTTATCACAGTGTACTCCCTCAAGTCCATTCATTAGCTGGAAAATAAATGCATCCCAGCCGTTTAACTCCACAAAAACGATGTTATCGTGGTAATGTAATATTTAGCCTGTTATGTTTTTCACAAATGTGTGTAATTGCCACATCTTTGCCACGCACTTTATTTTATTCCACCATGGCGACATTTCAATTAGAGGTGAATGCTGTAACGTGCAAATATTTGATATGGGCTTTCTTGTGCTTTGCATTGGTGTCTGTGACTTTCAAATCAAGGTGAAAGGTGTAATTTGAATCTCAGCAAATTTGCACTAGTCTAGAATGAAACTTCAGCATGTCTCCTTGCGTTCATGGCTGATTCATTGAGGTGTTTCCATTTCAAACATGGCTGTTAATGATAATGAAAATCTGATGGATGGCATTGAACATTTAGCCTGTTACGCAGCATTCATAACATAACGCTCTCCAAATAGACTTGATCAGTCTAGGGTTGATTGATGTTAATGGTATATGATAATGTATTTGACAGCATTGAATGTTTGAAAATGCAGCAACATTGGAATCTGAATCCATGATCTCTAAATAAGCGTTTGACAGAAACCTACAGTAGCCTAAAGGTGTTTCTGTATTTTGTCACACAGGTCACCACAAAGGGAGCAGGGCTAAACCCCAATGCCAAAGTCTGGCAGGAGATCCCTGTGCCCCAGAGCCAAGTCCCAGAGGACGGCACGGAGGGCACCCACTGGCTAGAGACTACCCCCACTTCTGCTGATGTCACTGAGGGTAAATGCCAATCCCAATGCACCGCTGGAGTTTTTATATCCCTACATGCGCACACAGGCCTAACTAGATCTTCATCACAGACCAAGATAAGATCTTCGCTTTGTCTTTTAAATGGCATTGATGCACATTTTCTTAGAAATTCTACATGTGTTAAGCATGTGGTTTAGGGCCCTTGATTAGCTGAGTTGAGTGCACAGTGTTAATCCAGGCCTGAGATCATCCTAACCCTGATCTGTGGAGGGACCGAAAATAAATAAATAAATCACTGTTATTAGTCTTGACTACATAGCCTCCCTGGTTCAACCTTGACAGTGTCTCTTTTCCCTGTCAGACTCTTATCTACCACGTGACTCTACCATCTTCCTCCCAGGTTATTCAGAGGCTCCCCCTACTGAGGATAAGGGGTACGGCACGGAGTACTCAGACCCCTCGGACAGTGCCCGTTTACCCACAGAGTGTGTACTGAACGGCATGGATCCCCCTGAGCTGGGGTACCCCCTCTATGACTCTGTGACTGAGTCAGCAGGTCAGTAGCAGTCCTCAGGTCAGCTCCCTCTGGGTCAGTAGCTTTTGACATGGCATGCTCTGATCTGGTGTTGGAGGGAATTGGCTACATGTACTGTTTTAAATGTATTTTTTATTTTGGGGGGGATCAAACTGGGGCTTAGGTGGTGGGCATGGCCTTCCTGTTAGCCACAGTGGCACAGTTTTGTAGTTTTAAAGCAAATTTCCTGCAGTTCTACACATTTTGCCATGGTTTGTTATGAGTGACTCAAACATAATAACAGAGTCAATGGGAGCCCCATGCCATGACAAAAATACTCCTGAATACATAATTTCTTAAATGTTAGATTCTCCCTGACTGTATAGCTTTTATTTAGGTGATTGTTAGTTGTCAAAGATTATCTCATGTAAAAAAATATATAGGTCCATTTATCTTTTCATAGTTTATCTGGTTTTAAACTTTACACACCGTTTTTCCATACTGAAAATTCAAACACACAAAAAAATACACACACACAAGTATGTGGACACCCCTTCCAATTAGTGGATTCGGCTATTTCAGCCACACCCGTTGCTGACAGGTGTGTAAAATCAAGCACACAGCCATGCAATCTACATAGACAGACATTGGCAGTAGAATGGCCTTACTGAAGCACTGCGACTTTCAACGTGCCACCGTCATAGTCAGTTTGTCAAATTTCTGCCCTGCTAGACCTGCCCCGGTCAACTGTAAGTGCTGCTATTGTGGAGTGGAAGCATCTAGGAGCAACAACGGCTCAGTCGCGAAGTGGTAGGCAACACAAGCTCACAGAACTGGACCGCGTAAAAATCGTATGTCTTCGGATGCAACACTCACTACCGAGTTCCAAACTGCGTTTGTAAGATACATCAGTACAATAACTGTCGGGAAATGTGTTTACATGGCCGAGTAGCCGCATACAAGCCGAAGATCACCATGCGCAGTTCCAATCGTCGGCTGGAGTGGTGTAAAGCTTGCTGCCATTGGACTCTGGAGCAGTGGAAACATGTTCTCTGGAGCCACAATGCGTAGTGCCAACTGTAAAGTTTGGTGGAGGAGGAATAATGTTCTGGGGCTGTTTTCATGGTTCGGGCTAGGGCCCTTAGTTCCAGTGAAGGGAAATCTTAACGCTACAACATACAATGACATTCTAGAAGATTCTGTGTTTCCAACTTTGTGGCAAAACTTTAGGAAGGCCCTTTCCTGTTTCAGCATGACAATGCCCCTGTAGACAAAATTAGGTCCATACAGAAATGGTTTGTCGAGATCTGTGTGGAAGACCTTGACTGGCATGTACAGAGCCCTGACCTCAACCTCACCGAACACCTTTTGGACGAATTGGAATGCCGACTGCGAGCCAGGCCTAATTGTCCAACATCATTGCCCGACCTCACTAATGCTCTTGTGGCTGAATGGAAGCCAGTCCCCGCTGAAATGTTCCAACGTCTAGTGGAAAGCCTTCCCAGAAGAGTGGAGGCTGTTATAGCAGCAAAGGGCAAACCAACTCCATATTCATGCCCATGATTTTGAAATGAGATGTTTGACGAACAGGTGTCCACACACTGTTGGTCATGTAGTGTGTGACAGCGAGATTTTATTTTGTACGTAGGCGGCCCACCTAGGACTTTTCTATGTGGGGAAAAAACCCTGAATGGATATTGTACCATTTATTACCGTACACACACAAAAGATTGGGGTCACTTAGAAATTTCCTTGTTTTTGAAAGAAAAGCAAATATTTTTTTGTCCATTTAAAATAACATAGTGTAGACCATTGTTAATGTTGTAAATGACTATTGTAGCTTGATAACGGCCGATTTTTATTTTTATTTTTTATGGTATATTTACATAGGCGTACAGAGGCCCATTATCCGCAACCACCACTCCTGTTCCAATGGCAGGTTGTGTTAGCTCATCCAAGTGTTAGCTCATCCAAGTTTATCATTTTAAAATGCTAAATGATCATTAGAAAATCCTTTTGCAGTTATGTTAGCACAGCTGAAAACTTGTGCTGATTTTAAAGAAACAATAAAACTGGCCTTCTTTAGACTAGCTGAGTATCTGGAGCATCAGCATTTGTGGGTTCGATTACAGGCTCAAAATGGCCAGAAACAAAGAACTTTCTTCTGAAACTCGTCAGTCTATTCTTGTTCTGAGACATGAAGGCTATTCCATGTGAGAAATTGCCAAGAAACTGGAGATCTCGTACAACGCTGTGTACTATTCCCTTCCCAGAACAGCGCAAACTGGCTCTAACCAGAATAGAAAGAGGATTGGGAGGCCCCAGTGCACAACAGAGCAAGAGGACAAGTACATTAGTGTGTGTAGTTTAAGAAACAGACGCCTCACAAGTCCTCAACTGGCAGCTTCATTAAATAGTACCCGCGGAACACCAGTCTCAACGTCAACAGTGAGGAGGTGACTCCGGGATTCTGGCCTTCAAGGCAGTGTTCCTCTGTCCAGTGTCTGTGTTCTTTTGCCCATCTTAATCATTTATTTTTATTGGCCAGTCTGAGATTTGGCTTTTTCTTTGCAACTCTGCCTAGAAGGCCATTTCTTTTATTTTATTGCTTCTTTAATCAGAACAACAGTTTTCAGCGGTGCTAGCATAATTGCAAAAGGGTTTTCTAATGATCAATTAGCCTATTAAAAGGATGAACTTGGATTCGCTAACACAGTGTGCCATTGGAACAGAGGAGTGATGGTTGCTGATAATGGGCCAATGTAGATATTGGATTAAACATCTGCCGTTTCCAGCTACAATAGTCATTTACAACATTAACAAGGTCTACACTGTATTTCTTATCAATTTGATGTTATTTTAATGGACAAACAATTTGCTTTTCTTTCAAAAACAAAGACATTTCTAAGTGACCCCAAACTTTTGAATGTGTGCGTGTCCTGCTACCAGTCACTTTTCAGCACTGTTTACATGTGTATTTGCTATCACACCTACGCTGACATTCTTGCACCGACACACCCACCACTTAGCTGCTGCCAAACTGTTTACCATTATTATTATTTATCCTGCTACCAGTCACTTTTTCCTAATTCCTGCCTACATGTACATATCTGCCTGAAATACTCCAGTATCCCTGCACATTGTGAATTTGCTACTGGCAAAGACCCTGTATCTAGCTTCCTCTCTTTAATTGTATTATTAGATATATTATTTTAATGTTGAATAGTGCAGTGTTGGTAAGTGAAGCATTTCACTGTGCATGTGACAAATAAAACTAAGTTAAACTACATTTTCTCAGTTTTGCCTTTCATGAAGTATCGTGATTTAGTGTTGCCTGAATTAATTAAATAATGATTACCAAAGGTAATGATCAGAGATGTATGGCTTTGGTAACAGTTGTTATGCACAAGGAATTAAACTTGTAGCCTATAGCCAAACATTAATTTTGATATGGAATTGTGTGTTTGTGCAGTGGAGGAACAGCAGCCCCTCTCTGAAGAGAGCCTGAGAGAGTCTCTGAAGAAACAGCTGGAGTTCTGCTTCTCAAGGTAAGTAGTGAACTGCTATTGAAGAGCCTGTTTTTAGATGGTTGTTATAACTTAAAATGTTTTATTATTAACAATTTTTGCTGTTTTTTTTTAACCTTAACTGACTTTAGGCAAGTCGGTTAAGAACAAATTCTTATTTACAATAACTGCCTATCAACACTGCCTTTGTTCGGGGGGAGAAAGACAGAATTTTACCTTGTCAGCTCGGTGATTCGATCAAGAAACCTTTCGGTTACTGGCCCAATGTTCGAACCACCTGCAGTCGGAATTGCAGTGTCTCTCACTGACCTAAGCAATTCTAGATGTTGTGTGATAGTTTATGTAATGAATCAAGCAGACCTTGGATTTGAACAAAAGCTGTACTCCCGGGGATGATCAGTATTGTGCTTGGAAGGACCCAGGAGCACTGTGACTGGAGGATTCTCCTCTTCATCTCTCTATAAATCGCTTCACCCTTTAACTTTCCTACTCCCTCTACACTGCTTCCAACTCTCCCTCTTTCCTCTCCATCAGTACAGTGTGACTGACCTAATGATTGAGATCTGAGGGGAACAAGGAAAAGAAACATGGGAACATGAATGTATACCACCTCTTTTTGGTCTTATGTTCTCAAATTGTAAATGTTATTTTCTTTTACGTTGGATAAAAGTAGAATCGGACCTTAAAAATTGTATGTCGTACACTATAGTTGGAGAAAACATGGGTAAGTAATCCTGCTTAAGAAGTTGCTAAATGTATAATCCCATTTAGGAGAAAAGGGCTTTTTGCTTTGTTATTATGGGGTATTGTGTGTAGATTGAGGGGGAAAAACAATTTAATCCATTTTAAAGTAAGGCTGTAACATAAAGTGGAAAAAGTGAAGGGGTCTGAATACTTTCTGAATGCACTGTATGACGAAGATTAGCATCATGCATGGCTTAGCACATCAGAAATCAACTGGCCAGCACAGCTAGCAAGCTGGCAATACTGTTACCTGTATGCAACTGAGAGGCTAGCTAACAATAGCTTGCAATGAATACAACCTTTTGATACAGTTGAGCCAATATCGTATGCACATGTAGCTAGCTTGACCTTTTAACTGTAGACGCTTGTGTATGGATTATGATGATTCACAGCAGACTAAAACATTTTCAAAATAATCCTTCCCACTCTGCTTCAACCAGACTGCTTTTGCCACAGAAGACAGCACTGTGTCGATACCAGCAGCTGTAGTCAGGACAACACTGTTATTGAAAGCTGTAGCTACACTTTGCATGTCGTCCTTGATGAAAATATAGGTAAATCTAATGATCTATGGTTCGTTCAAATATCCGTGGTAGCAGGGCCTGCCATTTGACTGAAGCCTTGAGTGACAGAACAGACTCTCATGAATGTCCCAGTCCCCTCATTATCTCAACCAATCATGGCTATGCAAGATTCTGGATTTTCTCCATGACTAAACAGCTTCGTGATTCACGTTTTTATATTTACAGTTTGAGGGGTTTTTATTCAGGCACTTAAGTTCACATGTTCAAAAAAATATAATGCATTTAGCTCCCCATAGCACGTAACAAACATGGCTTGTTGGTTTCTCATGCCCTGTTCTCTGTCTTCAGAGAGAATCTGTCCAAGGATCTGTACCTGATGTCCCAGATGGATAGTGATCACTTTGTCCCCATCTGGACCATCGCCAGCATGGAGGGCATCAAGGTCCTCACCACCGACATGGACCTCATCCTGGAGGTACTACGAGGTATGAACAAAAACCCGCCTCACTTTTGACCCTGTAGGAGTGGGGAGAACTGTGGAAATAGCCTCCCTGGACAGGCTTATACTGTAGCCTGCTACATGACTGGTCAGAAACAAGCTCAGGTTGCAGGATTTCTACCCAAGCTAAAAACACTTAGCACAAGTCGTAGCCTCATACCAGATGTTGTGTTGACACATGGCTTGGAACGAGATTAGTGGTGGCTAGAACTGCACCATTAGATTTATTAGTAATAGTATCGAGAAGGATTGTGGTAGTCAAACTTAAAACAATATACTTAGTCCCTTCAAAATGACTTATTCCACATTTTTGTTACAGCCTGAATTCCAAATGTATTAAATAGATTTCTCACCCTTTTGCCCAATACCCTATAATGACAATGTTTTTCAAATCTATAAAAAATTAAATACGTAATTTACATAGGTATTCACACCCCTCAGTCAACACATGTTAGAATCACCTTTGGCAGTGATTACAGCTGTGTCTTTCTGGGTAAGTCTCTAAGAGCTTTGCACAACTGGATTGTACAATATTTGCACATTATTCTTCAAAAATTCTTAAAGCTCTGTCAAGTTGGTTGTCGATCATTGCTAGACAGCCATTTTCAAATCTTGCCATAGATTTATGGCAATTTAAGTCAAACCTGTAAGTAGGCCACTCAGGAACATTCATTGTTGTCTTGGTAAGCAACTACAGTGTATATTTGGCCTTGTGTTTTAGGTTATTGTCCTGCTGAAAGGTTAATTTGTCTCCTAGTGTATGTTGGAAAACAGACTGAACCAGGTTTTTATCTAGAATTTCACCTATGCCTGTCTCTATTCTGTTTTTTTTTTTATCCCCCCAAAAAACAACTCCCTAGTTCTTGTCGGTGAAAAGCATACCCATTACACGGTAAAGCCACCTCCATGCTTGAAAATATGGTACTCAGTGACGTGTTGGATTTGCCCCAAACATAACGCTTTGTATTCAGGACAAAGTTCATTTCTATGGATTTTTTTTTTTCAGTTTTACTTTAGTTCCTTATTGCAAACAGGATACATGTTTTGTAATATTTTTATTCTGTACAGGCTTCCTCCTTTTCACTCTGTCATTTAGGTTAGTATTGTGTAGTAACTAGAATGTTGTTGATCCATCTATTCATCATTGCCCTCTTGGTGAAATCCTTGAACGGTTTCCCTCCTCTCCGGTAACTGAGTTAGGAAGGACTAGAGGTCAACGGATTATGATTTTTCAACGCCGATACCAATACCGATTTATTGGAGGACCAAAAAACCGGTGATACCGATTTAATTGTCCGATTTATTATTTTTTGAGGTTATTTGTAATAATGACAATTACAACGATACTGAATGAACACTTATTTTAACTTAATATAATACATCAATAAAATCAATTTAGCCTCAAATAAATAATGAAACCTGTTCAATTTGGTTTAAATAATGCAAAAACAAAGTGTTGAAAGTAAAAGTGCAATATGTGCCATGTAAAAAAGCTAACGTTTAAATTCCTTGCTCAGAACATGAGAACATATGAAAGCTGGTGGTTCCTTTTAACATGAGTCTTCAATATTCCCAGGTAAGAAGTTTTAGGTTGTAGTTATTATAGGACTATTTCTCTCTTTACGATTTGTATTTCATATACCTTTGACTATTGGATGTTCTTATAGGCACTTTAGTACTGCCAGTGTAACAGTATAGCTTCCATTCCTCTCCTCGCTCCTACCTGGGCTCGAACCAGGAACACATCGACAATAGCCACCCTCGAAGCAGCGTTACCCATGCAGAGCAAGGGGAGCAACTACTCCAAGTCTCAGAGCGAGTGACGTTTGAAACGCTATTAGAGCGCACCCGCTAACTAGCTAGCCATTTCACATCGGTTACAGCAGCCTAATCTTGGGAGTTGATAGGCTTGAAGTCATAAACAGCACAATGCTTGAAGCACAGCGAAGAGCTGCTGGCAAAACGAACTAAAGTGCTGTTTGAATGAATGCTTACGAGCCTGCTGGTGCCTACCACCGCTCAGACTGCTCTATCAAATCATAGACTTAATTATAACATAATAACACAGAAATACGAGCCTTAGGTCATTAATATGGTCAAATCCAGAAACTATCATCTCGAAAACAAAACATTTTTCCTGTCAGTGAAATACGGAACCATCCCGTATTTTATCTAACGGGTGGCATCCCTAAGTCTAAATATTCCTGTTACATTGCACAACCTTCAATGTTATGTCATAATTACGTAAAATTCTGGCAAATTAGTTCGCAACGAGCCAGGCGGCCCAAACTGTTGCATATACCCTGACTCTGCGTGCAATGAACGCAAGAGAAGTGACACAATTTAACCTAGTTAATATTGCCTGCTAACCTGGATTTCTTTTAGCTAAATATGCAGGTTTAAAAATATATACTTCTGTGTATTGATTTTAAGAAAGGCATTGATGTTTATGGTTAGGTACAGTGGTGCAACGATTGTGCTTTTTTCGCAAATGCGCTTTTGTTAAATCATCCCCCGTTTGGCGAAGTCGGCTGTCTTTGTTATGAAGAAATAGTCTTCACAGTTCGCAACGAGCCAGGTGGCCCAAACTGCTGCATATACCCTGACTCTGTTTGCAAGGGAAGTGACACATGTTCCCTAGTTAAAAGAAATTCATGTTAGCAGGCAATATTAACTAAATATGCAGGTTTAAAAATATATACTTGTGTATTGATTTTAAGGCATTGATGTTTATGGTTAGGTACACGTTGGAGCAACGTGTACCTAAGCGATTATATGCAATGCACAGGCTAGATAAACTAGTAATATCATCAACCATGTGTAGTTAACTAGTGATTAGGATTGATTGTTTTTTATAAGATACGTTTAATGCTAGCTAGCAACTTACCTTGGCTTCTTACTGCATTCGTGTAACAGGCAGGCTCCTCGTGGAGTGCAATGTAAAGCAGGTGGTTAGAGCATTGGACTAGTTAACCGTAAGGTTGCAAGATTGAATCCCCGAGCTGACAAGGTAAAAATCTGTCATTCTGCCCCTGAACAAGGCAGTTAACCCACAGTTCCTAGGCCGTCATTGAAAATAAGAATGTGTTCTTAACTGACTTGCCTAGTTAAATTAAGATGTTTTTTTTTAAACAGCCAAATCGGCTTCCAAAAATACCGATTTCCGAATGTTATGAAAACTTGAAATCGGCCCTAATTAATCGGCCATTCCAATTAAGCCTATATCTTTGTAGTGACTGGGTGTATAGATACGCCATCCGAAGCATAATTAATAACTTCACCATGCTCAAAGGGATATTCAATGTCTGCTTGTTTTTTTGTTGTACTTTCTGAAGGCACTGTCATAGTAGTAATGGGAGCAGCATTAAGTAGGTGAGAAACATGATCCATGTTAAAGTTGAGTGAGGGTTTTCAAGCACTTTGGGGGTAGGTATGCCATGAACCTGGCTTTGGGAGCACTCAAATGAGAGCAAATAATCCTCACTGAGTCATTATTTGAAATGGCGTTAGTAAATTTGATGTAATGTTGATATTTTTGTGTGTGTGGTTTCAGCCTCGCCCATGGTGCAAGTTGATGAGATGGGGGAAAAGGTTCGGCCCAATCACAAGCGCTGCATCATCATTCTGAGGGAGGTGCCAGAGACCACACCTGTAGAGGTAACAAAATGTAGAATTAGCTTTTTTGTGTTTGAACAGTTTTTCTGGTTTACCTTCTATGTAGCCCACTGCCCCAGCACTACACAGCTGATTCAAATAACCAAGTAATCATCAAGCTTTGATTATTTGAATAAGCTGTGTAGTACTTGGGCAAAAATCTAAAAATGTACCCCTTGGGGTCACTAGGACCGAGTTTGGGAAATGCTGGTGTAGCCATTTGCTCATTACGTGAAGAATATGATTTATTTTGTTGTAGTATCTTTCTTATAGATTTCTAACACCCTTTTCTTCTCTCTGTTTCCTCAGGAAGTGGAGGCCCTCTTTAAGAATGAAAATTGTCCCAAGGTGATGAGTGTTGAATTTGCAGCCAACAACAACTGGTACATCACATTCCAGTCGGACACCGATGCACAGCAGGTAGCGTTGCACATTCCACACTGTAGTCAGTCAGTGAAAATGTCCTTATTCAAAGTTCACTGCATATGTTTTTGCTATTTGTGTCTACTGATATTGTATAAGTGTAATTTCCTATTTGTTAGGCCAGTCAAACCAACACAGTTCATTTGATTGATCTATACTGAACTAAAATATAAATGCCACGTGTAAAGTGTTGGTCCCAGACATTTTCCTTACGTACAAAAAGCTTATTCGTCTCAAATTTGTTTACATCCCTGTTAGTAAGTATTCCTCCTTTGCCAAGATAATCCATCCAACAGACGCGTGTGGCTCATCAAGAAACTGATTAAACAGCATGGTCATTACACAGGTGTACCTTGTGCTGGGGACAGTAAAAGGCCACTCTAAAATGTGCAGTTTTGTCACACAACACAATGACACAGATGTCTCATGTTTTGAGGGAGTGTGGAATTGACATGCTGACTGCAGGAATGTCCCCCAGTGCTCTTGCCAGAGAATTGAATGTTCATTTCTCTACCATAAGCTGCCTCCAACGTCGTTTTAGAGAATTTGCCAGTACGTCCAACTCGCCTTGCAACTGCAGACCACGTGTAGCCACGCCAGCCCAGGACTTCCACATCCGGCTTCTTCACCTGCAGGATCATCTGAGACAGGTCACCCGGACAGCTGATGAAACTGTGTAGTATTTCTGTCTGTAATAAAACTAATTTTGATTGGCTGGGCCTAGCTCCCCAGTGGGTTGGCCTATGCCCTCCCAGTTCCATGCATGGCTGCGCCCCTGCCCAGTCATGGGAAATCTGTAGTTTAGGGCCGAATGAATTTATTTCAATTGACTGAGTAACTCAGTAAAATCTTTGAAATTGTTCCATGTTCATTTTTGTTCAGTATAGTTTACCAGCATAGTCAAAATCTGCGTTTACACAGGTAGCCCAATTCTGATATTTTTTCACCAACTGGTCTTTTGACCAACTAGATCAGCTCTGGGAAAAGAGCTGATTTGATTGATCAAAAGACAACTGAACTGGCAGGCCCCTGGTTCGTTGTTACTTGGAGGCTCCTTTCTGTTTGTGGGGTTGATGCTGCTGCTATGTCTGCAAGTTGTATATAAAAGAAAAGCTATTTAGACATGTAATCATATCTCCTACTACATGTGAAAGGGGATTGTCCTGCTCTCACAGTACTTTGTTTTTTCTCTCTTCTTCCTCAGGCCCACAGATATCTAAGGGAAGAAGTGAAAACGTTTCAGGGAAAACCCATCATGGTGAGTGCATGTACTGTTCCTTTCTCATGTGAGACATGCTGCTTTTCTATTAAGTGATTTCAGTGCCAACAGAAAATGTATTTGAATTCAATATTTCTGAAGTTGTTGAATATTTTTGCATTGAGTTCATAAGTTCAATGTGTATTTCATGATTTGGAATTGAATGAATATTGCATTCAGTTTTAAAATTCTATGTAAATGTCATTGAATATTTTCATTCAATATTTATGTATTTCGTTTCAATATGGTTAATATTGCATTCGTTGTCTGTGTATAAAGTTTACAAATTATAATATCAAGTTGACCAAAGTTTCATATTCAATTTTGCTATTTGGCATGATTCATTCATTTTCTTCCTATGAATTTGCAACTAGCGTTTGGGTTATAAGCCGTTATGACCCCATTCCTGAAAGCTACGACACTCTGGAACATGGTTGTTCTGTTCCCCTCTATGGACACATTAGAAGGCAGTGTGACAAAAACAGCAATTTGGCCCCCATTACAATTTAGTTGAGTAGCTCTGTCATAGACCTTAAGTATAGAATTTCCACTCCCTAATTAATCTTGCTCTTGTGACTGACTGGGTGTGAACCAGGTCTCCTACACAGTACAAGACTCTGTTAGCCAACTTAACTAAAGCCCATAGGGATGAGTACAGGAAGCTAACAAGTCTCCAGCAAGGTTACTCATCAAAAGAGAGAGAACATTGGTTACATTTCACCCCCCTTTGACCTCATACTCAGACATCACGGCACCAATACAGCTGACGGGGTTCACTCAATTCAGTTTCAAATCATGAAATAAAAGTTACGTTTATGAATTCTATGATTCAATGTGTGCATTACAATTTAAAAAAATTGTTTTCTTCTGTTGGGACTGAAATTGCTCCATAGTTTAAGGTTTTGTTTGGTCAAGGGGGAGGCAATGCGCAACATTAGTCAACTGTATAACTCTGAGATCAGATGATAGGAGTGGGGGGAAGCAGCGCTGTGTGGACTACCTCAGTCAGACTGTTTTGGAGTCAGCTGTTATGCGGTCAGGTCAGTGACTTGTAAAGGGGGTTGCTGTCTTGTTGGGAGCACTTGGCTGAGCTGTGGCTGCACTACAGCAAGGTCACCTTGAGTTTGTGCCTACATAAGCGTCTGATAAGGAAGGAGTAAGTCCAGCCAGCATTCTCTCTGTCTCGTTCTGTTCTAAACTGGTCTGAACTCAATCTCCAGTCATCTCCCCCATTCAAGATGTTATGACATTGTCCGCATTTCATTCAACCACTCTTCTTTAGCAGTAGTTGATTGCCAGTATTGTCGTTAAATGTATCTGGCATAACACATTCAGGCTCAATTTCAAGTGGTTATCATTAAGGTTGCTAACAATGTGAATTTGATTGGTGTGCTAAATCGAGTAGCTTAATGCCTCAAACTCCAGAACTATGATTTGACTTGCATTATGTTTAAGGCTGGAAAAAGTGGTACCCCCGGTGATGATCAGTATCGCGCTTGGAAGGACCCAGGAGCACTGTGGCTGTGGAGGGCTCTCTTCATCTCTAAATCGCTACCCTCTCCTCCTCTAACTTTTCCTCCCTTTTTCATCCTCTCTCTTCATCATCCTCTCCCTCCCTCCGTCAGCACAGTGTGACTGACCTAATGACCGTGAGATTATGAGATCTGAGGGGAACAAGGAGCATGGCCTCTTTCCTTCTTTCTGTGAATGGCAGTGTGGGGAGACGATGAGTAGGCTATGTCTACTGTGCATTGTGTTAACATGTCGTGTGGCTCAGTTGGTAGAGCATGGTGTTTGCAACGCCAGGGTTGTGGGTTCGATTCCCACGAGGCACCAGTACGGCGAAAAGAGAGAAAAAAAAAAAAAACATTTATGAAATGTATGCATTCACTACTGTAAGTCGCTCTGGATACGAAAGTCTGCTAAATGACTAAAATGTATAAAAGAAAACGTAAAAATGTGTTCATACGCTCCATTTCCAGTCCTTTACACATCTTCCTGTTGCCCTCTTGCTCTGTCCAGGCTCGTATCAAGGCCATCAACACATTCTTTGCGAAGAATGGCTACCGTAGCGTACCGAACTCCAGTGTGTACAGCCAGCAGGGCCAGTCCCAGTACAACTCAACACACCTCTACATGCAGCAGGTGTTCAGCCCCCAGCAGCAGTACCCACTCTACCCCCTGGTGCCCCCCACCTGGAACCCATCGCCTGCCCCTTACTTCCAGACTCCGCTGGTGAGGCCCGCATGATTGTTGTTTCCTGTTGTAACTCGTATTGAATTAGATTTGGTTAGAAGTACTGTTGTTCATTCCTAGGATGACCAGCCCCTCCAGAGGTGTGTTGGTTGTCATGGGTACAGAAGTTTTGGGTGTACCTGTAGGTACTCAAGTTTCAGATGTAATTGTATGATCATTCTGAACCAAAAAATTAGAACATGATTCAAATGATTTTTTTCTGCAAATTGCTCCTTTAAATACAAACTTCTGAACCTAATGATGACATAACCATGCGCTTAGCGGGGGTTCAGGCTGGGAGACAAACCACTCTGGGTTCATATATGCCCCCAAATCCTCCTTTTGCCCTCCTTCCCCTTATTTTACCCCTCTCCCCAAAGTGGTATGTTTCCACAGTCGACACCAGTGAGCAGTGATCTGATGATCTGGGTAGGTGATTTAGGAATGGTGGTGGATGTCATCCTCAACATGTCCTGTTCAGACCCATATGAATTTACCCTGCGTTAGCTGTAACACACATCCTTCACATTCCGCTCTGTGGTCAGACTGGGCATGACATTTAGTAATGTAGCACTGTCAGGATCAGCTAATATTGTAAGATCTGTGTCATAGAAAACTGAGGTGATTTGACTGGCGGCCATTATGTTTTCTGCTTTTCCTCCAGGCCCCATTCCCCAACAGTGGCTTTGTGAACGGCTTCAACACCCCTGGGAACTACAAGAGTGGCACCAATCCCCTGGGCCTCGAACGACCGCCCTTCAACAGAAACCGGTAGGTGTTTTCTCTCAGGGCAAGAAAACCCATCCGGCTCCATCGGAAGGCTTTATTAGATGGCTTTGACCCAATGATGACATATCGATGCGCATAGAGGTGCTTCAAGCTAAGCGATGAAGACTTTTGGGTTTTCCTTTCACTCCTTTATCTCTTTCTCCTCTTTCTCCTCTCATTCTCCTCTATCTCTCTATCCCCCCCAAAGTCACTAGTCTCTACACTTGACCCGATGAGCGTTAAGATTATGAGATCTGAGGGTTCAAACGTCTTATTTGGCCGTCCAAAGTGGACCAGTGAATTCATCCACAGCCTTACAACATTAGATTCTGTTTCAAAAAGCCACTTTGACTAGCACCAGGATGGTTGTTGTAATTGATCAGACACTGTAATTTAGTGCACATATGGAATGTATGTTCATCAACAAAGCAAGACCATTTTTGTTTTGTTTTTTGGGGTCTGCTGTCATAAATAACTGGTTGTCTCTTACTCCCCCCCCCTGTCCCACAGTGTCCCCCTCTATTCTAGAAAGAATGTAATCAATGCCTTCAGGTATAAATGATCAGATATCAATCATGTCATCAGTTAATGCTCCCTCACACCTTCATTTCATCCAGTCTCATTCTAAAACATACACGTTAGCAAGCTACGATGTTCATGCTGATTTTAAACCATCCATGTAATGCTACAGTGGGGTGTCCTTGGGAACTGTGGTGAATGGCAACCCTCAACTGATATTTTAGATGGCTAGCGTAACTGACATGACGCTATGATCAAATCAAATTTTATTGGTCACATGCAGATGTTATTGCGGGTGTAGCGAAATGGTTGTGTTCCTAGCTCCAACAGTGCAGTAGTATCTAACAATACACACATCTAAAAGTAAAAAAAATATATTCTATTTACATTTGTTGTTTGAATATGGGATCCAGCAAGTTCATTACCATCAGGTTGTGCTGAGCAAACCAAAACCATTCCTTTAGTATTCTATACAGGAGCATATTTACAATCCCCTCCATTTACCATCTTAATGTTTAATGTCCTTTCCTCCTCATCCTCTGCATGAATCATACTGGAACCCCTCTAGTTGTTTTGTGATCATATCTTTAGACTGAACGATAGATGGCATTTATGCTTGAGCGATTGTGTTTAAGTTGATATGACTTTCCTCAGGAACCACACGAAGAGCCAGCCCAGGCCATGTGACGAGACCCCTCCTCCCTCTGTTACCCCCGTATCCCCCCTGGTGGATGGCCTGTCGGGCCCCTCCAGCGCTCTTCCTCCCCGGACGGCAGGGGCTCCCCTGGGCAGCACCCCCGAGACTGGCCCTGTCCCCCCCACCCTCAGGGACACCCTGCCACTGGCTGCAGAGGGGATGCCTAATGGCGACCTGGGCATTGCTGGCAGGGGCAGGTCAGTCTGCACAGAGCCCCTTCATACATCCACACACCCCGCAACCTGCTCATACATGAAATGTGATTATGTCCCTGTTGGGCTTTAGCAAATGGCTTTGACCCAGTGATGACAAATCGATGCGCATAGAGGTGCTTCAAGCTAAATGATGAAGACTTTGGGGTTTTCCTTTCACTCCTCTCGCTCTCTTTCTCTCCATCCATCTACCCCCCCCCCCCCCAAAGTCACTAGTCTCTACACTTGACCCGATGAGCGGTAAGATTATGAGATCTGAGGGTTCAAACGGGTCTGTCTTGGCCATCCAAAGCCTTCCCAACAGAAACAATTACATGTTTGCTTATGATCATCTCTATGCTGTGTGTAACATGTTTATCTGTTGTAGGAGAGGCAGCTACAGAGGGATGCGGAGGAAGAGGGATGACGATAGGATCACGGTCAGTTTTCTGCCATTTAATTTCCTCTATCCCATGTTTAGTGTGGTTTATACCCCCTATCTCACCCACATGGTCAAATGTGTGTCTTCTGTGTTTTGGTGTTCAGAGGCCCATCCCTCTGAGCGAGATAAAGGTTCTACAGCCCAAGTTTGACCTGGCGACCTCCAACTTCCCTCCATTGCCGGGGTGTGTGGTCAGCACGCAGGGAGAGCCTGTGCTAGAGACTCGCATGTCTGATGTGGTTCGAGGCCTCAAGGTGACCAGCGACAAGGTGAGGAAAACCCCCATTAGTTGTTTCCCTCCTGACCACTTGATGTGACAGGAAGAAGTGATCTATAATAACTAGGTCTTGTTTTGTCTGGTCCGTCACGTAATCCCAACTCTTACATTCCTCTGACACTGTAGTTAGTCTCTCAACCAAATGTTTTGTCTTTCACCCCTCTTAAGTCAACTATGTCCATTTCTCTTATTTCCAGCCTGATGTGAATAAGGAGTCTGTCGCCCCTCCTGCTACTGCCCAAAAGGAGACTGTGAGTGCGCCCAGTCAGGTCGCGCCGGCCCACAAACCCCCCACCCCTCTGGTCGTGGAGCACCCTGTTCCAAGGTATGGTTTACCTCTGGCTTATGGCTGCAAAGATGTGCTGTAGGGATTTTGATGATACAACATGATTTCACTGTTGGAAATGAACCTTATTGGTAACCTTTTCCTCTCCTGTCTGTGCAGTGTTGCTCATCCGGTGGAGAAGCCTGAGCCTCATGTCCAAAAGGAGATGGCTCCACCCCCCACACCACCCTCTTCTCTGCCAACCCCCTCACAGCCCGCCGCTGCTACCAAACCCACCCCTACGCCCACCCAGAGTCAGTCCATCTCCACGGCAACACCAGTCCCCGCCACTACCACACCTGCACCGGTAAGACTTCACTCATTGCCTGGTGGATTTCACTGGATACATAATGCATTGGATAGAATGTTGTCAGTTAACATATCTGGTTAAAAAGAGATCAATGAAGAGATGTCAGGCCCTAGTCATCCTATGTCTATTTTCTCTCCTCCCCTATTCTCTTTTTTGTCTATCCATCTATTCATCCATCCAACCAGGAGTCAAGGAAGCTGAGCTATGCTGAGATGTGCAAGCGGCCAGCCACCCAGCCCCCAGCGCCAAGCACCTCCCCCAACCCTCCCACCTCCTCGGCCAGCCAACCCCTGCGGGAACTGCGGGTCAACAAGGCCGACGAGCCCGCCGCCTCCTCCAGCAGCGATGGGGATAGGCCTGAGAAATCCGAGCGGCCTGGAGAAGGCCAGCCCCACCTTGATCCCCTTGGCTCATACTGTGGGGTCAATGGCCCTGCCCGATCCGGAGGGATGGGCCTAAAGTACCGGGATCAGCAGAGGGGTGCGTCCATGAGCCGACGCATCTCCCCCCAGGGCTGGGCCAGACGGAGCGGGAAGGAACAGAACATTCCCCCCCGGTCACCAAAGTAGTTTAAACAACACCCAACAGACTAACAGGAAAACAAACACAAATCTATATACGTGTGTGTGTGTGTATATATATGTAAAGAGATAAATATATATATATATATATTATTGGATGAAAGAACACAGTCACGTTCTTAATCTTAAAGACCCCCCTGAAGATCGGTCGGACATCTGCTGACCAATGTTTGGGAAAGACTGCAAGCTGTAATCATTTTAAGAGGGGGCAGACATGAGTGTTAGAAATCACAAACTGAAGGACTTGTTTGAAAGAATAGTGAGAGATGCTTACATGCTGCCTCACCTTGGTTAGCTTGAAGGCTGGGCCCCCCACTGCTAAATCCATGTTAATTTGATTTCTGTGTCAAAGTGGGGGACAAATGTACAGTAATGCCTTGTATCACCAGAATACTGGTAGTTGCAAAGGGAAAAAAAGGAAAAGAAAAGAGCTGTTAGCAAATCTAGTTAATATGCGACACAGCAAAAGATGTGGACATCCACCAATATGACATCGTTATGAGTTGATACGTATGATGCATTTTGTTGTTGGAGGCGTTGGCAAGTGAATTTTTTGGCGAAGGGCGAAGGATAGTTCATGAAATGTGTTTTATGAAGGTTGGATGTGAGAGGGCCACATGGTTTTAGAGAAGTGCCTGTTTTGAACTGTTCTGAGAGATGGAGGGAGTTGGGAAGCCTGTCAAGCTGCACTTTCTTTTAGGTGAAGAAACGGTCTTGGATGCCTGTCAGCTATGAGTCTGGAATTATTTTGTGTTCAAAATCAATGGGGGGAAAAAAGACATTTATTAGAATCAATGAATTTCTTTTCACGGTTGTTGGAAACTTTTGGTATACCCTTGCTTGAGTAGGACATTAAAACCTTTACGATAATGGTGCTTGGATACCGTGCGAATATGGGGAAAAGTTTGGATAGTCAGGCTGTCGGTCACTGAATTGTTATATTTTCCACTCTCCATTTCCTATTACTTTGAAACGTATGGTTAAATGTTTGAATGAGTGTTGGTCCCAACTGTCTGCCAATCCTGTTTAGTTAAAATATGCTTTGGTTGGTTAATGATGATTGCGCCAACCATTAGTGCATAATCTCTCCATCCAGGGTCAAGTTCAGTAGGTGCAAAACTGAGTGACACGGCAAGGTACTCAGAAGTTTTCCTATAAGAACTGCTTGCTTTTGTTTTCCATTGCAAAATGTTTGTTTTTTTAAATGGTTTGCTACAGTGTGTTATGAACATGACCCACCAATCCATTGGTTAGGGGTTGGGATTTGAGTGGATCAGGAAGTGTTGTCATGGGTAACAGCTCATGTGAAAGGGAGGAGTCTTCCCTTTGTGAAGGTGTTTGGTAGTTGAGGCAGTCAGCACTTGCATCGTAGACACCTGACACGTGCACCGTTGCCATGAATTTTACCCGTTTATACGTAGCCTTTTTAAAGGGGCAATCTGTATTTGCTACATTCATTATTGGACCTATTATTAATTTATGTACCAATTTGATTCGTCAAGTATCAAAGCTTGGTTCCACTGTCATACCCCATCAGAACCCAAAATATAAGCCTGTTTTACTCCGATGTTTGTAAACAAAGTAAATGCAGACTAAATCTATATAGCCTCAAAACATGGTTAAAACTGTCATTTTTATGATAGATGGTCAGTCCTTGCATCCATAGCTCAGTCTATGAATTAGAGCTGTTACATTTCTCCAACCCCCATCCCTCAGCTTTTTACTGTAACAGGGTAGGGAGAATGCTTTGTTTCAACTGCTGATTGTCATTTTAAGAAGAGCAGTTTTAATGATGTGTCTTGCATAAAAGTTTAACCTGATGTATTAATATGTACAATTAATTGTACCTATGTGATCATGCAGGATACCGGCGTTAACATATACCTTCCTATTTATGTCTTGATGGAACAGGTAGTCTTTATCATCAAATAGAAACCCTTCCACCCCAGATATCTGGTCATTTTAACATGCCACAATATCTGTGCAACATGTTCCAGAGTAGTCTGCCATGCATTTTGGTAGCTCTTGTATCATGTAGAATAGGTTAGATGGTATTTTATAGAGTAGTAATGGGATCCCAAGCATGAAACTAGTCTCTGGTACTATGTATTCGAGCTTGCTCATTTAAAATGGCCTGAATTCTGAAGGCAAGTAAATGTTATCATTCTCTTATTTGTTGGCATCAGGAATTAATCTATAAAGGAGCTTACTGGTTTAGGGCAGCGATCACTGGAATTTTACGTTTTTAATGCAATTTTTTTTTTTTTTGTTACATTTGTCAGTAAAGTTCTGCTCCAGCAAGAATCCGGTTAGTGTTCTGACTTCTCAATTTGAGTTCATAACATGCAGAGTACCGAACCTGTCCCAGTATGAGATTAGGGGTGGTCAGTGGAGACTTCCAGGTGTGGTGTTTAGTGCTTTTCGTGTACAGAGGGCTGTTTTCTTGTCAGTGAAATGCTGTCGAAGTCTGATCATGTCCGTTTTGGGGTTATCCTTTTTCAATGTTGCCGTTGATTCATTGAGCAGAGATTCTGAAGGGTGATAATGATGAGTCATGTTATTTTGGGATGGGATTGAGGGCAGAGCGGCTGTCTGATATTAGGGTTTTGGTGTCTGGCTAAATCATAGGATTGTGATTTAGCCACATTTTCTTTCCTTGTACATTTCACTTTTTCTTTTTACTGTCTTAGATTTTTTTTGATTGAAGATTTTAATGCATATCTCACGATTGTTTTAAATTCCGTACATGTCCATTGTTTGCGAAATGGAAGTTTGTGTAATGTTAGGAGAGTTGACTTGACATGGGGAGCATCAACCTTAATATCTGTTCCTTTTGTATGCGCTTACAAACTCATAATTCAGCCTTTGTGTATTAATGGATTGAACCATAAATGTATAGAGATCATTATGTGGAAATAACTTTTTTTGCATGGACATTGCCATTTTAAAGTAGTCAACTGGGTGGGGATTCCTATGGATTGGGAGCGATCAGCCAATGATCAGAGCATTGACCGCCAACTAGTGGCCACAAGAAATGAATTAAGATGTGTTTCTAGACTTCAACACTGTAGCTGGTGGTAAGTTGCCAATTTTAGCTTTACATGTTTTTCCAATATCAGAAGAAGGAAATTGACTACTTTAAATGGAGATGGCCTCATTGGCACAGATACAACATTGTGATCTCTATGATCCAGACCAAAGTCAAGCAGGCAAAAAGACAACCTTGGGAACTTGGGAACACTCCTACTGTGGGATGGAAAAGCTGTCAGTTAATTGATTAATGCTCCCTGTCTCTCTTGATTGGCCAGTTATGCTTGATTAATGTAGTCCTATTTGAGGGAAGGCCACATGTGTAGGTGGTCTGAATGTTCTTGTACAGATTTTGCGCCTAGAAGGCTAATCTTTGGTCGTTTTTTTTTTCTTCTTTATTAGTAAGCACATTTAGATTTGAGTAAATGTTTTGAAAGAGTTCTGCAGTTTGACTTTTTTTTTTTTATGGTCTCTGATGTACTTTTTCTTTCAGTGCATTTGGTGTCTTTTTTTGTTAGTTTTTTTCAAAATGTGTGTAGTATATATCCAAAACTATTATCTGATTTGCGACTTGGTTTAAGTGAGAATTCAGTGCACTGCCTGGGTGCTAGCAGTGCAGTAACATGTTACCTATCTAACCACTGGGCCTATGTTCTTCTTTTATATTTTTACATCCATTAATGGCTAAGCTAAGAGCAGCTAGTGGTGTTGTGGAATGAAATGCACTAACTTTTGTTTGAAAATACTCTCATAATCCTGTAAGGTGTAAAATCATTTTAGATGTCTACGTTGAAGAAAAGGTGTTCAGGTTTGCTGAAATTATTACAGGAATAGGGTTTTATTTTTCTTTAACTGTTTTTTTTATTAGTTTTTGTAGCACTTCCCTGCTGGGACAATGGCGTTGGAGGGGGTGCAGCTGGGAAATGGTAACGTATGAGTGGGGGGGTGTGAGACACTGAATTACTGATTTAATAGATGTCTGAACAAAAACTTAAAAGAATAATAAAGTACAAATATTTCTTGTTTTTGCCTTAGATGCTGATTCTGTGTCCTGTGCTTGCAATGATTTTGCCGTCTGTGTATTTCTAAATGTTTTGTGTGCGGTGCTCTGTGGTCTTGTCCCGGACATCTGTGTTAAAAGTGTATGTGTCTCTCCACCAGTTATACTTTGACAGTCTCCTTTCTTCATGTCCAAATAAATGTTTCAGGCCAAACCAAAATTCTAGTGCCTTCTCAGTGTTGAGCTTTTCCTTCTCTGCAATGTAAAAGTAACATAAATACACTTTAATTTTGAGCAGGGCAGGTTTAGTGGGAAGGCAGAAATGCGTGGCGCTCGTAATCCCATTGAACTTGTTGTTCACATGAAATAGAATTATGGGCCGTGATGGTGTTTTGTGTGTTGTATCAGTCATGAGTTTCCAAAAGCTTATAACAACCAGAAAGCATTCAAGGTCCTCTAACCTCTAAGAAATAAGTATTATTTGGTCTGTCATATTGAGGCTATTTGTAGACCTTGTGTGTACGCATGTTTTGAGTCTCACATGACAATGCTGATAATTGAATACGCTGCTCCAATAACATGACAGCTCCTGTAAAAAGGTGTGAAGCAAGCCCAATGGTGGTGGAAGCAGGAATGTTGTATCATTTCAAACATGAACATGTATGTGAATAAATACTTTGCATTGTATTTATTGAATCAAACTATATAGTGGGGCAATATAATTGTTTTGTCATTGCATGAGTGCAGTCCATAAATATCCATCTTGCTTGATATGCATCCCAAATTTCCAACTGCACACTGTGCCATGATGTTGCAGACTCAGGTCTTAACCTATCAAAATCAAGTGCCGCTAACAGTTTTGTACTGGCATCAGGGTGGCTTTCAAAATATTACATTGTGAGTTATGTTTATCTTCTATATACCATGTATTTGTATCTTGTACATCACTGGGGCTGAGCTCCCTGCCATCCAGGACCCCTATACCAGGCGGTGTCAGAGGAAGGCCCTAAAAATTTTAAATGACTCCAGCTACCCAAGTCATACTGTTCTCTCTGCTATCACACAGCAAGTGGCACTTATGCACCAAACCAACAGGACCCTGAACAGCTTCTACCCCCAAGCCATAAGACTGCTAAATAGTTAGTTAACCAATAGCTATCTGGACTATTTAACTGCATTGCCCCTTTTGCACGAACTCTTTTGACTCTCATATACTGCTGCTACTGTTTATCCTGTTGCCTAGTCACTTTAAGCCTACCTATATGTACATATCTACCTCAATTACCTAGTACCCCTGCACATTGACGCAGTACTGGTACCCCGTGTACAGTTGTGGCCAAAAGTTTTGAGAATGACCCAAATATTAATTTTCACAAAGTCTGCTGCCTCAGTTTGTATGGTGGCAATTTGCATATACTCCAGAATGTTATGAAGAGTGATCAGATGAATTTCAATTAATTGCAAAGTTCCTCTTTGCCATGCAAATGAACTGAATCCCCCAAAAAACATTTCCACTGCATTTCAGCCCTGCCACAAAAGGACCAGTTGACATCATGTCAGTGATTCTCTCGTTAACACAGGTGTGAGTGTTGACGTGGACAAGGCTGGAGATCATTTTGTCATGCTGATTGAGTTCGAATAACAGACTGGAAGCTTCAAAAGGAGGGTGGTGCTTGGAATCATTGTTCTTTCTCTGTCTACCATGGTTACCTGCAAGGAAACATGTGCCGTCATCATTGCTTTGCACAAAAAGGGCTTCACAGGCAAGGATATTGCTGCTAGTAAGATTGCACCTAAATCAACCATTTATTGGATCATCAAGAACTTCAAGGCGAGCGGTTCAATTGTTGTGAAGAAGGCTTCAGGGCGCCCAAGAAAGTCCAGCAAGCGCCAGGACCGTCTCCTAAAGTTGATTCAGCTGCGGGATCGGGGCACCACCAGTACAGACCTTGCTCAGGAATGGCAGCAGGCAGGTGTAAGTGCATCTGCACGCACAGTGAGGCGAAGACTTTTGGAGGATGGTCTGGTGTCAAGAAGGGCAGAAAAGAAGCCACTTCTCTCCAGGAAAAACATCAGGGACAGACTGATATTCTGCAAAAGGTACAAGGATTGGACTGTTGAGAACTGGGGTAAAGTCATTTTCTCTGATGAATCCCCTTTCCGATTGTTTGGGGCATCTGGAAAAAAGCTTGTCCGGAGAAGACAAGGTCATCGCTACCATCAGTCCTGTGTCATGCCAACAGTAAAGCATCCTGAGACCATTCATGCGTGGGGTTGTTTCTCAGCCAAGGGAGTGGGCTCACTCACAATTTTGCCTAAGAACACAGCCATGAATAAAGAATGGTACCAACACATCCTCCGAAAGCAACTTCTCCCAACCATCCATGAACAGTTTGGTGACGAACAATGCCTTTTCCAGCATGATGGAGCACCTTGCCATATGGCAAAAGTGATAACTAAGTTGCTCGGGGAACAAAAAATCTATATTTTGGGTCCATGGCCAGGAAACTCCCCAGACCTTAATCCCATTGAGAACTTGTGGTTAATCCTCAAGAGGCGGGTGGACAAACAAAACCCCACAAATTCTGACAAACTCCAAGCATTGATTATGCAAGAATGGTCTGCCATCAGTCAGGATGTGGCCCAGAAGTTAATTGATAGCATGCCAGGGCGGATTGCAGAGGTCTTGAAAAAGGGTCAACACTGCAAATATTGACTCTGCATCAACTTCATGTAATTGTCAATAAAAGCCTTTGACATATATGAAATGCTTGTAATTATACTTCAGTATTCCGTAGTAAGATCTGACAAAAATATCTAAAGACGCTGAAGCAGCAAACTTTGTGGAAATTAATATTTGTGTCATTCTCAACTTTTGGCCACGACTGTATATAGCCAAGTTCTTACCCATTGTGTATTTATTCCTTGTGATATTTTTCTATTTCTCTTTTTCTCCGGATTTTTGGGAAAGGCCCGTAAGTAAGCATTTTACTGTTAGTCTGCACCTGTTTACGAAGCATGTGACATTTGATTTATCTGTCATGTGAATATTGTTGCTACAGAGTATCTTTCTCTTATCTGACTTGCCACAACTGAATTTCCCTCTGGGGAAAAATAAAGTAATTCTATTCTATAGGGTGCCACTTGGGATGCATACCTTGGACTCTACGATCTGTGACATTGGCTTAGGAGGAAACCTTTATTACATGGTTGCCTTTGGGGATGTTTTATTTACTGTTTTGGGTCAAAGTTTTTTTTAACAAGCATTGGTCATACATTATGATCCCCTATTTTTGTTGATTTTAAATTGTTTCTAAAAGCTTTAACAACAGCAAGGTATTGTGTTTCGTTTGACCTTGCTCTGGCTAAAGGTCAAACTGGTTCAATCACCAACAAATGACAAGGCAGTGAGTTGACTCTGTCATGTCATTCTTTGGATCTTAAATCCTCATTAGAGAGAGGCTTGTTCTCACATGGTCTTGACTGGTTGCTTAGGATCTAAAATATGGTATGTGACTTGAGTGTAGAAATAAAGTAGTTAGGATTTCTGACAGATTTGATGCCATCTGTTGCATGGATACCATAGGGATTGCAATTTTCCACAAGTAGAACATATTCTGCCATCATATATACCATGATGTGTACTTTACAAGTACATCAAACATTCATCGAAATATAACATTTTGTAAGTGTCATGAAAAAACAATTGCAGGTCTCTTTTTTTTGGAGGGGGGGGGGGGATTAGAGGAGCCTCATGTTTGTAATATTCGATTGTTTTCAGCCATCCTGTTACGTAAGAAATAATATGAATATTTTCACTTCTCGCGCTATTTCACTGCAGCGGATATTCAGCAGCGGAGCGGTAGCTAGCCAGGGACGTTGGGTGAGTTTGTAAACATTAGACTTGCTCGTGTTCAGATATCAAGATGTTACCGAAAATACTTTGTCGTGGAACAGTTGACCGTCTGTCACATTTACCTTCCCCATTCTGAAATACTTATTTGACGCGCCTCAAATTGTGTCAGTGCCCTAGCCAGCTAGCTAGCCTGTGTGACTGGGTGTTGTGTACAGTAAGTAACGTTATCCTTTATGGCAAGGCGTTAGCAAGTTAGCTGAAAAAAATCAATAAACTAGCTTCGCAATAACAGCGACCGCAAGAAGCCCTTTAAATTCGCTCGGCCGTGATTGCCAATGGTGGCTGATGGTCTGCTGTACTGTCTGTACCAAACCATCTGGTGATAATGCTAATGGCCTGTCAGATATTGAATAGCGAGGTCCGTTCTTCATCCTGTCTGACATTATCTTGCTAACTAGCTAGCTATACCTAACGTTAATTTAAAGTGCTGTTGTAATCATTGGCCCATGGCTAGCTAGCTAACAAGGAAGGGGCAAGATGGCTAGCTAGCTAGTTCGTTACCTTGCTAGCAGAGTCTGTTAGCTAGTTTCTGTGCTGAGACTGCGCTGTTTGTTGACAGTTAGCCGAAAGGAGGCCATTTACCTAGGACAGCTAACCAGTAGGCGTATTTTACTATTAGATAGCTAGTTAACGTTATGTATTTCACTTTTTGCACCAAGAAAATTAACGTGTCACCATTATTAGCTACCTTTGTTTGATACTAGAACAATAAATGGCTTTGTGTTATGTAATGTAAACACAGTACTTTAATTGGAAGTAATGAACATTATTTATGTGAATATATCTTTTAACCCTAATTTGTCCAATGCAGCCCGTTTTTCTTTATTACCTAGGTGTAAGAAGCAGACAGAGTAACACATTTCCATTCTCTTCCTTTCCCATACCTCTTTATTGCAGGCTCTTTGTGTGAGATGGGGGACGATCGACCTTTTGTGTGCACCGCCCCAGGCTGTGGCCAGGTAAGGTCTCTTTCCCTCGTTTTCTGTTCATCCCTCATTCTCTTTTCCCCCCACTCTTTCACCTCTTTACATATCTTGGATTTCAGGAGCCATCTGATATCTTTCACCTGTGTCTTGTGTTATCTTTGTGCACAGAGATTTACTAATGAAGACCATCTATCAGTCCACAAACACAAGCATGAGATGACCCTGAAATTTGGTCCTGCCAGAACTGACTCCGTCATCATTGCAGGTGCTTGCCTTTAGCGTTCCCAGCATTTCTCAATTATACTGTATAAAGAAATTATATGATAGAACATATTTTTGACAAGCTATTAAACAAACACCACCCTGTGTGGACTAGCACCAAGACCCCTAGAGGGCGTAGTTCTTCCTGATGTCGTACTACATCTTGGTGTCAGCCCAGTCAGCTATACACTCGTTTCCCCCCAAAAAAACATCCTCCATTCAGGCTGCAAAGGCATCGGCTTCCTCCTTAACTCGCTTTAATGGTTCTACCACCATGCTAGACTGGCTAATGCTACTTCCTGATGTTGCAGACAGGAGTAAACAAGACTGCTGCCACCTGATTGGCTGAACGCGGTGTGAAACATCCGGAAGTTGCCAATTTCTCCCCCCTCTCTCTCTCTCTCTCTCTCTCTCTCACCAGACCAGACCCCCACACCCACCCGCTTCCTGAAGAACTGTGAGGAGGTGGGTCTGTTCAACGAGCTGGCCAGCTCCTTCGAGCAGGAGTTCCGGAAGGCCCATGAGGATGACCAAAGGAACAAAAACCCGGTGAGGATTGTGGAGGGGCTATGATGGGTTCGGTTTTTAAACACTGGTAGTTTGACCGACTAATAAATGTTGTGTGTCTGGTTGTTGGTCCCCACACAGCTCACAGCCCCCCAGCTTCCGGCCCCACCCCTACAGACCCCCTCTGGGGTGAAAGAGGAGGATGAGGGGCCTCTGGAGGTTGACTCCTCCCCCCCAGGCAGTCCTGACTCCACCTCCAGCATGTCGGACAGCAGCAAAGAGCCAATGGTGAGAGGAAAGGTACAACCTGGAGGCCAGGTGAACGGGGTGTATGGTTGAACAGATTAATCGTTGTGTGTGCTTTCCTCTTGTCAAGTTTGCATGGTAATTTGGGTGAGAGAGCGAAGGGAACAGTGGTGGTCAAAAAGAGGCTGCAAATTAATCACTTAGCTGTGAGGCAAGTAAAGATGTCAGAAAAAAGTTGAAACTTAGTGGGCCTCTTAGTGGGTTCACCTCCGCGGACTATAGTGTCCAACTCCCACCTGAGTTTCTCTCAGGCTGTGTTTACAATTCTGATCTTTTTTTTAACTAAGTGGTCTTTTGACCAATCAGTTCAGCTCTGAAAAATATCTGATGTGATTGGTCAAAAGACCAATTAGTGGAAAAAAGATCAGAATTGGGCTGTCTGTGCAAACACAGCTTCTGTCTGACTGGATGTGATTTGTGTTGACAGGAGACTCCTCCTCCACAGCCGGTAGTGAGCTCTGCCCCCACGCCAACTATTGTACGCCCAGGGTCCCTTCCCATTCACCTTGTTTACGACCCCCTGCACCCGACTCTGCCCTCGCCAACCTCTGTCATCACACAAACCCCGCCCTCCAACAGACAACTGAGGTGAGTCTAATCTGCCAACATCTCTCTTTGTTTGTGTTCTCTCTGTCTATTTAATTTATACTAATCAATCTATCTGTTCTCAGCTCTCCGACAGGTTCCTTCCCGCTGGTAATGCATCTCCCCAACGGGCAGACGGTCCCTCTCCTCCCCAGCCCAAATATGACCTCAGTCATATCTGTGAGTGAATCACATTTATTTATAATGCCCTTTTTACATCAGCATTGTGAGTGAAAGTAGTAATGTCTAATGAACATCTTGATAATGCCAGGTCATTGGTAGGTGTTATTTTGTCTTCTCTTATTTTCTCCCTTCCTGTGTAATTTGTAGCTGGCGAGGCCGTTTAATATGGTGCCAAACATCCCTGGGATTCCAGGCCCTCCGATTGGTGGGACCAGCAGTGGCTCCTCCTCCCCATCTGGGTATAGTCTACACTCAGAGGCCAAGATGGTGAGAGACGCATGCACCGGCTGGGACACACACACACACAGTTAAGAAACAAATATCAGTGGGCCAACCCATTCCAGTGGAAGGCAAAGTGAGGCAATGTTAACGGTAACTGTTTATTACCAAAGTTACTGAAACTTGTGGTCATTTTGGTATATTACCAGTAGATTTACAACCCTAGGAAGACAGGTTGTTGATGTCTGTATGACATTTATGTGTGTCCCCATCCCTACCATTCTCTGTAGAGGCTGAAGGCAGCGCTGACCCAACAACAGCAGCAGCATGGCCCGGGGGCTCAGAACGGGTCTGGAGAGGGCCCAGGGGGGGCAGGTTCCAGCCCCACTGTCCCCCAGAGACATGAGCAGAGCCAGCAGCCCTCGCAGCACTCTGACACCCCCTCTCCCGCACAACCACAGGTAACACGCACATACTGACACACACAATACCTAAGGGTCAAGTGGAATCTGCTAAATGCTTCTGTTCTCCCTGGTTGTTACACTCTGTTAGGGCTGCAGCCCAGTCACTAGAGGGGAGTTTATACTAGAACTGATGTGAGGAGTCACCTCTGAAAAGCCTAAAGGGGGCTAGTGGCAATGACAGACTGAACCTCCAGAAATGATCAAAATACTAGAAAGGACACTGAACAAACCAAAAGCTGTTACAAAACATGTTTTGTAGATTAAATATGCTGGCAACTAAAGGTATTGATAAGAGATATGGACAACAATAAAGGTTCCAAAAACACCCAAATACTTCCTTTTTAGAACTGCAATGCTCTCAGTATAGTGATGCAGGTCTTTAGATGTTGTACCCATGATATTGTCATTCCAAACTTTATCCACAACGTTATATTCCATTTGTTTGGGCTTCAGCGATACTTCTGTGTAGCCCGCACATGGAAAGGTATCACTCGAGTCCAACAAAATGGAATATAAAATTGCGGGTCTAGTTCTTAGATCTCATGTCGCTTGCATGTATTTGCCAAACTTTTGTGCACAAACAGTAAGTTAAAATATGCACAGGCACACTCTCATGCCTATATGATTTACATATACTCACACAGCAAACCAGCAGTGGCTCCTCCTCTCCATTTGGGTATAGTCTACATTCAGAGGACATGATGGTGAGAGGCGTATACATGGAAACACTTTTTAAAATACACATACAAATGCACTTTTACACACACACACACACAAGCTCACACTCTTGTGCACTCTGGCATTCTTTCTCATTCTCTCTCATACATACACACCCAGTCCAGAGTGTATAACACCTTCCCCTCCCGTCTTCCCCAGGTGTCCCCAGCCCAGCCCACGGGTGGTAGGAGGCGGCGGGGTGCGGAGATCGACCCAGACGAGAGGAGGCAGCGCTTTCTGGAGAGGAACAGGGCGGCGGCTTCTCGCTGCCGACAGAAACGCAAGGTGTGGGTCGGCTCTCTGGAGAGGAAGGCAGAGGACCTGGCTACCATGAATGTTTCTTTGACCGTGAGTCTACCGCCCTACAACCGTAACTGGACCTAGACTGTCTATTACAGTCAGTTACAATAGACGGTAACTGGGCTATTACAACAGCAGAGAAAGGCAAACTTAAAACAATGAACCCGTCTGGGATTGTATTATACTGGTAGGATCCCTAATATTATTCTCCTGCCCATGCGGTTTTATTGTATGCTTGTCAAGTGGTTGAGAAAACAACTTTGTGTGTACATTGTCTTGTGTGATGTGTTCTGTTTCTATCAGAATGAAGTAGGTCTGCTGAGGAACGAGGTGACCCAACTGAAACAGCTGCTGCTGGCCCACAAAGACTGCCCTGTCACTGCCATGCAGAAGAAGTCTGCCTACATAGGTAATAAAGACAAACCATGCATGAAAGCTCTATCAATCACACAAGTCTTTCATTCACTCTGTCTGTTTAATTGTTAATTTAGGCTCTAATATATCTGTCCCCTTTCCATCAACCTGTACATCTACCTACCTACCTACCTACCGATCCATCAATCCAGGATCAACCTCCAACTCATCCATCTAATCTATTGCTTGCCTCTCACCTCTCTTTAAGGGTGAATGTTTCTCTCTCTGTCTGTAGCTGCAGGAGTAGAGGAGAGCTCCAGGGACCCCCCCTCTGAGCCTATGGGCTCCCCAGCCCCGGTTATCCAGCACAGGCCTTCGCCCCTTGCCCCCAGCCCTGGGGCCATCACCGTCAACGGGCTGAGCGTCCGTGCGGCTGAGGCAGTAGCCATGTCGGTCCTGGCCGGCATGGGGGCGGCCCAGCAGGGAGGGGCCCTCATGGCCACACAGCCGCAGTCCGCCCCCAGATGATGAGCAGGCGCAGGGAGCCAGTAAGAACTCTACATTGGGCTTTACGAGGCTGGACTGGCACAATGATGTGTGCAAGAGATTGAAAGAGAGAAAGGGACCTGATTTGAAATCTGAAATTCCACCTGTTGATAGTACTTCTCACTCCCCTCCCCATCTATCTCCATCCTACGCTCTATGACCTTGGACACACTGATAGCCTCACAGCCAATGATAATCACTGAACAGACTGAGTAGTCCTGCCTCTTGGGCCCATTTTCTGATTGATCCTAGCTTGGATGCACTGTCACTGTGTACAGTTGAAGTCGGAAGTTTACACACAAGTGTAAAGGGATGAATAAGAATATGTACATATAAATGTGTGGCATAGGCAAGATGCAGTAGATGGTATAGAGTACAGTGTATACAGTTGAAGTCAGAAGTTTACATACACTTAGGTTGAGTCATTAACTTGTTTCTCAACCACTCCCAAAATGTCTTGTTAACAAACTATAGTTTTGGGAAGTCGGTTAGGACATCTACTTTGTGCATGACACAAGTACTTTTTCCAACAATTTTTTTACAGACAGATTATTTCACTTATAATTCACTGTATCACAATTCCAGTAGGGCAGAAGTTTAAATACACTAAGTTGACTGTGCCTTCAAACAGCTTGGAAAATTCCATAAAATTATGTCATGGCTTTAGAAGCTTCTGACAGGCTAATTGACATAATTTGAGTCAATTGGAGGTGCACCCGTGGATGTATTTCAAGGCAAACCTTCAAACTCAGTGCCTCTTTGCTTGACATCATGGGAAAATCAAAAGAAATCAGCCAAGACCTTAGAAAAAAAAAATTGTAGACCTCCACAAGTCTGGTTCATCCTTGGAAGTAATTTCCAAACGCATGAAGGTACCACGTTCATCTGTACAAACAATAGTACGCAAGTATAAACACCATGGGACCACGCAGCTGTCATACCGCTTAGGAAGGAGATGCGTTCTGCCTCCTAGAGATGAACGTACATTGGTGTGAAAAGGGCAAATCAATCCCAGAACCACAGCAAAGGACCTTGGGAAGATGCTGGAGGAAACGGGTACAAAAGTATCTATATCCACAGTAAAACGACATAACCTGAAAGGCCGCTCAGCAAGTAAGAAGCCACTGCTCCAAAACCGGCATAAAAAAGCCAGACTACGTTTTGCAACTGCACATGGGGACAAAGATCGTACTTTTTGGAGAAATGTCCTCTGGTCTGATGAAACAAAAATAGAACTGTTTGGCCATAATGACCATCGTTATGTTTGGTGGAAAAAGGGGGAGGCTTGCAAGCCGAAGAACACCATCCCAACTGTGAAGCATGGGGGTGGCAGCATCATGCTTTGGGGGTACTTTGCTGCAGAAGGGACTGGTGCACTGCACAACATGGATGGCATCATGAGGAAAGAAAATGATGTGGATATATTGAAGCAACATCTCAAGACATCAGTCAGGAAGTTAAAGCTTGGTCGCAAATGGGTCTTCCAAATGGACAGTGATCCCAAGCATACTTCCGAAGTTGTGGAAAAATGGCTTAAGGACAACAAAGTCAAGGTATTGGAGTGGCCATCACAAAGCCCTGACCTCAATCCCATAGAAAATGTGTGGGCAGAACTGAAGAAGTGTGTGCGAGCAAGGATGCCTACAAATCTGACTCAGTTACACCAGCTCTGTCAGGAGGAATGGGCCAAAATTCACCCTACTTATTGTGGGAAGCTTGTGGAAGGCTACCCAAAACGTTTGACCCAAGTTAAACAATTTAAAGGCAATGCTACCAAATACTAATTGAGTGCATGTAAACTTCTGACCCACTGGGAACGTCATGAAAGAAATAAAAGCTGAAATAAATCATTCTCTCTGCTATTATTCTGACATTTCACATTCCTAAAATAAAGTGGTGATCCTAACTGACCTGAAACAGGGAATTTTTGCTAGGATTAAATGTCAGGAATTGTGAAAAACTGAGTTTAAATGTATTTGGCAAAGGTGTATGTAAACTTCCGACTTCAACTGTAATAGAAGTGTATGTACATACTCATACATCCGTGACATACACACACTCAATCAAAGAATGTTATTTTTGTTGTCTATTTCCAATTCTCTCCCCTGTCTACAGTGTAAATCGCTCCTTACATATTTATCTTCTTTATGCAGCTGTTGTTCCTTGGGAAACTCTTTTTCATCTTTAGGGCTAAATAAGCGTGAAATATTGTGTGCATATTGTTTTCCCCTTGTCATGGAGTGAGCCAAAGTAAGGATACAGTCAGTGTCTGGCCTTTTTTTGACCTCGCAGGAATTCTGCTTTCTGACAATGTGTATGAAACCCCTTATTGACTGCATGGATATTAGAGGACACTGATGAAGACCACTGTCTGTGTGCTGGTGTCTGTTAATATTATCGCTGGTTTTAACATACTGCTTTTCAAATGACTGATGCAAACAATAATGTCCTAATGTAACACTTGAAATGGTTAGGTTTTAGATGATACTTTATGTAATAATCAGCAAACTCTTCATTAGATAAATCATTTACCCAGGCTGAAGTTAGTTGAAGAAAAAGTAGTACAATATATTTTTATATTCAATATTAATGTTCCTGCGTTTAGCCGAAGCGTGTCTAGTGAAGTCAGTGGTAGAATGGGTTGTTCTAATTCAATGAAAATGGTTGAAATTCTAGGTGATCAAAGGAAATATAAATCTACGACACTCTTGAATGCAAATCTGGATTAGGGAACATCTATATAGTGTTACAGATCATGTGTTAGGCTCGGATGCTTTATGCCATTTGAAAAACAGTCTATTGGAATATCACTTTTCTAAGACTCTTAATTTGAATATGGCATGAAATGTCAGTGAGGGATGTCCTTTTATGTTTTTACCACAGTCATTTAGCTTTGAGGAATACCATATTGTTTATTTCCTCATGTTTTTGTATTTTTTTTTTTAACATATCAATATTTTAAAATGTTCTATTAAAGTCATTTTATTGCTGTAGCTTCTCCACCCTGTCATGTTACCAGTCCCCTCATGTTCTGTCAAGAGGAGGGAAATGTCTGTCTTCAACAGTGTAACCTCTACAAACTATTGTGGAAATTGATTGTCTCTAAGAATGTGTCGAGGGAGTTTTCCCAAAAAATTATTCCACCTTAAAGCGGGTGAAATGAACTTGTGTATAGTCTCAACTAATAAACTATCTCCAGCAAAATAAATGATGTAATGGTTTCAGGTTAATAATGTTTATGCTGAATATCTCTCTCTGCGTGCCTATCCCCTTGGTGCAGAGCTCCATGACAGAGTAGGAGCAGAAGGTGTCTCTGATGCGGTACTGGCTCAGGGTGCTCAGCCACAGGTGCCAAAAACTGGTGGCCCGAGTGGACTGGTTGCCCGAGTACGTAAGTACACACACGAAAACGAGAAGGTGTGTGTGTACCAGTGGAGGCTGGCGAGGGGAGAACGACTCATAATAATTTCTGGAACAGAGTGAATGGAATGGCATCAAACACATGGAAATCATGTGATTGTTGATACCTTTCCATTTATACCGCTCTAGCCATTACCACGTGCCCGTCCTGGCACTTACTACCATACCCTGTTCAAAGGCACTTACACCTTTTGTCTTGCCCATTCACCCTCAATGGCACATTGTCTCAAGGCTTAAAAATCCTTCTTTAGCCTCACTCTTCATCTACACTGATTGAAGTGGATTTAACAAGTGACATAAATAAGGGATCATAGCTTTCTACTGGTTAGTCCGTCATGGAAAGAGCAGGTGTTCTTAATGTTTTGTATATGTTTGAAAATCAGAGAAAGAGACCCTATGTGTGACTGTAAAGACCGTGAGGGGTGAATCCTAACTTCCACGAAGTAGATTTTTCATTGAGTCTCCCATTGACATTGATGAATGACTAACTGAAAATTCAATTTCTGTGGAAATTAGGATTAGCTCCTAAAATGGTGTACTTCACCATGATTTGTGTGAGCTTGGGATGTTCATCTTGTCATGAAATTGAAATAGCTGACTGACGGATATCATGGACCATAGTTTCATAATCAGTAGCCATATCTAAAGGTAACTGCCAAAATAAAGGAAACACCCATATAAAGTGTCTTAATAGGGCACTGGCCCACCACGAGCCAGAACGGCTTCAATGCACCTTGTCATAGATTCTACAAGTGTCTGGAACTCTATTGGAGGGATGCGATGCCAGGTCACCTTATAGTTTGATGAGCATAAATTATGTAAACCATGGCTATCTCAGTCACCAGATTTCAACCCAAGTGAACACTTCCCTCACCATCAACAAAACATCAAATTATGTAATTTCTTATGGAGGTGGCATTATCATCCTACCAGGGCATAGCCATGGCAGCCAAAATCATGACCTACCCAGCATTTCTATACATAACTCTAAGCATGATGGTATGTTAATTATTAATTAGCGGAGGAACCATACCTGTGTGGAAGCACCTGCTTTCAAAATATTTTGTATCCCCCATTTCCCCCATCCCCCAACTGTTTCCATTATTTTGGCAGTTACCTGTATGTGTTCAGTCAGTGGTGTACAAAATGCTCTTCTACATTCAGTTGACAAACAGTAACGCCAGGGGGAGCAGACCGTCTACTGATCTCATGCTCCAGTCACAACAATTAACATCATACATGGTCATGTGACAGATTCCTTTGGCGAGTTGTTCATCGCTCACAGTTATGGCGGTGTCAGGGAGTCGCAAGGATGGAGTACAATCCACATCTTGATATCTGCTTTTCTCGTTGACTCAGGAACGTGTTACCACTTTTCCTTGATTGTTACATACTACTCCGTATTATTCCTGCAACGATGGCGGGCCGAGGCGTGGATATGTCAGCACTGCCAAAAGAGGTCAGGGACCAATTGGCGGAGTTGGATTTGGAGCTGTCTGAAGGTAAGGGCTTGGGACAGGGAAAAGAGAAAGAGTTGAAGAGTTGTTGTGTCTGGTAAATGCTCCTATGAGTGTGTCCCAGATAAAAACATCAACAAACACCCGTCCCGTGTCAGTGGCGAGAACTGCAGGCACGACTCGCTCGCGCTGCTCTGTTGCCCTGGAGGATGAAAACACCGACTTCCTTGTAAAGATTTTTCATTTAATTAGCTGGTTAGTGCCCTAAAAAAATAGTTGTTGGTCTTTATTATTTTCGCCTGCAATGTCATAGTGTTGTTGAGTAATGACAATATATAGAGAGATTACTGATGGATGAGGCTTTTGATGTGGCTACAGTATTAATTGTATGCTACAGTATATCCCGTGACTGGATGTTTTTTTAATAGGGCTATTTGTTTATTTATATTTTACATAATACTTACCACCAGAAGTATACCTCTCAACGTTAAAACAATCTTCCAATTTGCTTTGCAGTCAGTGCATTTTTCTCTAGTCGCTAGGCAATAAACTGCCTTCATGATAATTGCAATATCAAGGAGACCATACAGGTTTTCTTCCTGTCATAGAAATTAGGTCAAAACTCTCTCCCTCTTCACATGTCTGTTTCTGAAATCATAGTCCTCCTGCAGTGATGCTACACGTTCCATAGAACTACAATAAGGTAGACTGCAAAACTCTCTTGTTTATGTGGGAATGCAGCTTTCACCTTGTTTTGACAAATGGCAACACTGAAAAGTAAATAATATGGTATTATGCAAGTCTCCTACTTCGTTGGTGAATCACAGTATTGCTGGTTCTGTGCTGTGCGGTTCCAACCCGCCCGGGGTTAGATTAGTAATGTTATGTTTCTGCTTTGGAGAGGATGTAGAGTACCAGTCAAAAGTTTGGACACAACTACTAATTCCAGGGTTTTTCTTTATGTGTACTATTTTCTATATTGTAGAATGATAGTGAATACATAAAAACTATGAAATAACACACATGGAATCATGTAGTAACCAAAACAGTGTTAAACAAATCAAAATATATTTTAATTTGAGATTCTTTAAAGTAGCCACCCTTTGCCTTGATGATAGCTTTGCACACTCTTGGCGTTCTCTCAACCAGCTTCATGAGGTAGTCATCTGAAATGCATTTCAATTAACAGGTGTGCCTTGTTAAAAATTTATTTGTGGAATTTCTTTCCTTCTTAATGCGTTTGAGCCAATCAGTTGTGCTGTAACAAGGTAGTAGAGGTCGACCGATTAATCGGAATGGCCGATTTAATTAGGGCCGATTTCAAGTTTTCATAACAATCGGAAATCGGTATTTTTGGACGCCGATTTGGCTGATGTTTTACATTTTTAAATTTGTATTTTATTTTAGACCTTTATTTAACTAGGCAAGTCAGTTAAGAACACATTCTTATTTTCAATGACGGCCTAGGGACGGTGGGTTAACTGCCTTGTTCAGGGGCAGAATGACAGATTTTTACCTTGTCAGCTCGGGGATTCAATCTTGCAACCTTACGGTTAACTAGTCCAATGCTCTAACCACCTGCTTTACATTGCACTCCACGAGGAGCCTGCCTGTTATGCGAATGCAGTAAGAAGCCAAGGTAAGTTGCTAGCTAGCATTAAACTTATCTTATAAAAAACAATCAATCAATCCTAATCACTAGTTAACTACACATGGTTGATGATATTACTAGTTTATCTAGCCTGTCCTGCGTTGCATATAATCGCTTAGGTACACGTTGCTCCAACCATAAACATCAATGCCTTTCTTAAAATCAATACACAAGTATATATTTTTAAACCTGCATATTTAGTTCATATTGCCTGCTAACATTAATTTATTTTAACTAGGGAAAATGTGTCACTTCCCTTGCAAACAGAGTCAGGGTATATGCAGCAGTTTGGGCCGCCTGGCTCGTTGCGAACTGTGAAGACTATTTCTTCATAACAAAGACAGCCGACTTCGCCAAACGGGGGATGATTTAACAAAAGCGCATTTGTGAAAAAAGCACAATCGTTGCACGACTGTACCTAACCATAAACATCAATGCCTTTCTTAAAATCAATACACAGAAGTATATATTTTTAAACCTGCATATTTAGCTAAAAGAAATCCAGGTTAGCAGGCAATATTAACCAGGTGAAATTGTGTCACTTCTCTTGCGTTCATTGCACGCAGAGTCAGGGTATATGCAACAGTTTGGGCCGCCTGGCTCGTTGCGAACTAATTTGCCTGAATTTTACGTAATTATGACATAACATTGAAGGTTGTGCAATGTAACAGGAATATTTAGACTTAGGGATGCCACCCGTTAGATAAAATACGGGATGGTTCCGTATTTCACTGACAGGAAAAATGTTTTGTTTTCGAGATGATAGTTTCTGGATTCGACCATATTAATGACCTAAGGCTCGTATTTCTGTGTGTTATTATGTTATAATTAAGTCTATGATTTGATAGAGCAGTCTGACTGAGCGATGGTAGGCACCAGCAGGCTCATAAGCATTGATTGAAACAGCACTTTCGTGCGTCTGCCAGCAGCCCTTCGCAATGCATTGTGCTGTTTATGACTTCAAGCCTGTCAACGCCCAAGATTAGGCTGGTGTAACCGATGTGAAATGGCTAGCTAGTTAGCCGGGTGCGCGCTAATAGCGTTTCAAACGTCACTTGCTCTGAGACTTGGAGTAGTTGTTGCCCTTGCTCTACATGGGTAACACTGCTTCGAGGGTGGCTGTTGTCGATGTGTTCCTGGTTCGAACCCAGGTAGGAGCGAGGAGAGGGACGGAAGCTATACTGTTACACTGGCAGTACTAAAGTGCCTATAAGAACATCCAATAGTCAAAGGTACAGTGGGGGGGAAAAGTATTTGATCCCCTGCTGATTTTGTACGTTTGCCCACTTACAAAGAAATGATCAGTCTATAATTTTAATGGTAGGTTTATATGAACAGTGAGAGACAGAATAACAACAAAAAAATCCAGAAAAACGCATGTCAAAAATGTTATAAAATGATTTGCATTTTAATGAGGGAAATAAGTATTTGACCCCGTTGCAAAACATGACTTAGTACTTGGTTGCAAAACCCTTGTTGGCAATCACAGAGGTCAGACATTTCTTGTAGTTGACCACTAGGTTTGCACACGTCTCAGGAGGGATTTTGTCCCACTCCTCTTTGCAGATCTTCTCCAAGTCATTAAGGTTTCGAGGCTGACGTTTTGCAACTCGAACGTTTAGCTCCCTCCACAGATGTTCTATGGGATTAAGGTCTGGAGACTGGCTAGGCCACTCCAGGACCTTAATGTGCTACTTCTTGAGCCACTCCTTTGTTGCCTTGGCCGTGTGTTTTGGGTCATTGTCATGCTGAAATACCCATCCACAACCCATTTTCAGTGCTCTGGCTGAGGGAAGGAGGTTCTCACCCAAGATTTGATGGTACATGGCCCCGTCAAATGATGCGATGAAGTTGTCCTGTCCCCTTAGCAGAAAAACACCCCCAAGCATAATGTTTCCACCTCCATGTTTGATGGTGGGGATGGTGTTCTTGGGGTCATAGGCAGCATTCCTCCTCCAAACACGGCGAGTTGAGTTGATGCCAAAGAGCTCCATTTTGGTCTCATCTGACCACAACACTTTCACCAGTTGTCCTCTGAATCATTTAGATGTTCGTTGGCAAACTTCACACGGGCATGTGTATGTATTGTTGAGCAGGGGGCCCTTGCGGGCGCTGCAGGATTTCAGTCCTTCACAGCGTAGTGTTACCAATTGTTTTCTTGGTGACTATGGTCCCAGCTGCCTTGAGATCATTGACAAGATCCTCCTGTGTAGTTCTGGGCTGATTCCTCACCGTTCTCATGATCATTGCAACTCCACAAGGTGAGATCTTGCATGGAGCCCCAGGCCGAGGGATATTGACAGTTCTTTTGTGTTTCTTCCATTTAGGAATAATCGCACCAAATGTTGTCACCTTCTCACCAAGCTGCTTGGCGATGGTCTTGTAGCCCATTCCAGCCTTGGGTAGGTCTACAATCTTGTCCCTGACATCCTTGGAGAGCTCTTTGGTCTTGGCCATGGTGGAGAGTTTGGAATCTGATTGATTGATTGCTTCTGTGGACAGGTGTCTTTTATACAGGTAACAAGCTGCGGTTAGGAGCACTCCCTTTAAGTGTGCTCCTAATCTCATCTTGTTACCTGTATAAAAGACACCTGGGAGCCAGAAATCTTTCTGATTGAGAGGGGATCAAATACTTATTTCCCTCATTAAAATGCAAATCAATTCATAACATTTTTGACATGCGTTTTTCTGGATTTTTTTGTTGTTATTCTGTCTCTCACTGTTCTAATAAACCTACCATTAAAATTATAGACTGATCATTTCTTTGTCAGTGGGAAAACGTACAAAATCAGCAGGGGATCAAATACTTTTTCCCCCCACTGTATATGAAATACAAAGCGTATAAGAGAGAAATAGTCCTATAATTCCTATAATAACTACAACCTAAAACTTCTTACCTGGGAATATTGAAGACTCATGTTAAAAGGAACCACCAGCTTTCATATGTACCCATGTTCTGAGCAAGGCACTTAAATGTTATGTTTCTTACATGGCACATATTGCACTTTTACTTTCTTCTCCAACACTTTGTTTTTGCATTATTTAAACCAAATTGAACATGTTTCATTATTTATTTGAGGCTAAATTGATTTTATTGATGTATTATATTAAGTTAAAATAAGTGTTCATTCAGTATTGTTGTAATTGTCATGATTACAAATAAATAAATAAATAAAAATAATCAGCCGATTAATCGGTAGCGTTTTTTTTGGGGGTCCTCCAATAATCGGTATCGGCATTGAAAAATCATAATCGGTTGACCTCTACAAGGTAGGGGTGGTATACAGAAGATAGCCCTATTTGGTAAAATACGTGTTATGGCAAGAACAGCTCAAATAAGCAAAGAGAAACGACAGTCCATTATTACTTTAAGACGTGAAGATCAGTAAATCCCTAAAAGTGCAGTTGCAAAAACCATCAAGTGCTATGATGAAACTGGCTCGCATGAGACCGCCAAAGGAAAGGAAGACCCGGAATTACCAGCCTCAGAATTTGCAGCCCTAATACAGTTGAAGTCGGAAGTTTACATACACCTTAGCCAAATACATTTAAACTCAGTTTTTCACAATTCCTGACATTTAGTCCTCGTAAAAATTCCCTGTCTTAGGTCAGTTAGGATCACCACTTTATTTTAAGAATGTGAAAGGTCAGAATAATAGTAGAGAGAATTATTTATTTCAGCTTTAATTTCTTTCATCACATTCCCAGTGGGTCAGAAGTTTACATACACTCAATTAGTATTTGGTAGCATTGCCTTTAAATTGTTTAACTTCGGTCAAACGTTTCGGGTAACCTTCCATAATCTTCCCACAATAAGTTGGGTGAATTTTGGCCCATTCCTCCTGACAGAGCTGGTGTAACGGAGTCAGGTTTGTAGGCCTCCTTGCTCGCACACACTTTTTCACTTCTGCCCACACATTTTCTATAGAATTGAGGTCAGTGCTTTGTGATGGCCACTCCAATACCTTGACATTGTTGTCCTTAAGCCATTTTGCCACAACTTCGGAAGTATGCTTGGGGTCATTGTCCATTTGGAAAACCCATTTGCGACAAAGCTTTAACTTCCTGACAGAACGCGTCTCCTTCCTGAGCGGTATGACGGCTGCATGGTCCCATGGTGTTTATACTTGCATACTATTGTTTGTACAGATGAACATGATATTATGATATTAAATGTCACTGTTCTATTTTCTATGGATGGTCTTAAACTGCTGTAATTTATGTCTGCGATTATATGAACATGACTGGGCATTCAGACATATCTGTATCCATTCATCATCATCAATAGTGTCTGTCACCAGAAAAAGCCTCTATCAACCCTTGATACAGTTTGGAAATCAACTTTAGAGGTTTGTCAGACTGCTTTAAAATAGTTGAAATCTTTGTATCTGAAAAAGTTCACCTCAGCGTCATCACAGGCTCGTCTTCACTGGTTACATGACTGTGCTGAGGCCCCTGTCACCATCTAATACTGCGCAGGTGAGGCATGACAAAGAATTACCTTGGTGTACATTTATACATTATATTATCCAAGAATAGAATTAATGGTTCAATAATTGAAATGACCATTATTCCCAGATCACAGACTGTAGCCTAGCAATCAACTCAAGATGGAACTTTGTATCCATTCACTGATTGTTATCAGACTGGTCTTCCCTGGCTTTCTGACCCTGCTGGGACACCTGTCACCATTTGATCCTGATTAGACATGATGACCATAGTGTTGTGTACTGACTGCACCATGACAGTGTAGCCTGCAGAGCTGTTTATACTGTGTCAGTGTGAAAAGTACGGAATTAGCTAGGGAAACTGACAGATCAATATCTTCACATCGCTATACTGACTCGAATAAAAACTCACATGGTGCTGTCAAAAAATGTCAGAATATCGGTCTTCAATAGTTTGGCCACTGGTTCCATCATTTGATTTAGGTCTAGTGTGAATGAGGCAAAAATAATGGCTAAAGTTAGTAAGCTAGCTAGCTAACGTTAGCCAACTTTTGGCTGGCTCTAACTGGTGAAAACTAGCCAAGTTAATTTACTTCTGTTGAAACGTGGCAAAAAGGCTACAAAACATTTCCATACACACAACAGTTGTTCGATGCTGCTACCTGACAGATAGCTAGAGGCTAGTGCTGAACTGGCTGTGGTAGCTACTAGCTAGCTAGCTTCATTCTCTTCAGACAGAACTTCAGTCAAGAGGGGATGAAACATTAGCTAACTTTACATGCCATTTACACTACTAGGTCAGCAATGGGGATAAACACTTTTTTTCTGTTAAGTCAAACAGCTGTTACCTTGCCAGCTACATCAGTCAAATAAAGAGTAACTAGTTTCTGCTCTGCTTGCTATTACAAATAAGAGAAAAAACGCAACACACAGAGATAGCAGCACTGTGCTGGTCTATACTAATAGCTTTCCCTTCACACAGCATGTCCGACGCTTTGTGGTGTCCATCTGGTCCTAAAACAGCCTACCCGACCGCTCTGGGGTGTCAGCATGCTCCTAAAGCACATTGATACCGCTGTTTGTATCACAGTGCAATAAAACTGAGGGAGACAAAAATGCATTTTCAGAATGTGGGGAGGTCATGTCCCCAGTGAAAATTGCGCCCCTGGCCTATTGTAGAAGTGCTCACAAAGTGACCTTTTGGACCTGAATGCAAACACATTCAAGAGATAAAGGTGCTCAAAATGTACCTATTTTGCATACCCCACCATACCATGAGACATCCTGTCATGCCCTGACCTGAGAGAGAGGGTTTCTTTCTCTTTGTGGTTAGGTCAGGGTGTGGGGTGGGCATTCTAGGTTTTGTATTTCTTTGTGTTGGGCCAAGTATGGTTCCTAACCAGAGCAGCTGTCTATCGTTGTCTCTGATTAGGAACCATACTTAGGCAGCCTGTTTTTCCTTTGGGGTTTGTGGGTAGTTGTTTTCCGTTTTAGTCATAAGTACCTGACGGGACTGTTGTTGGTCATTTTTCTTGTTTTGCTGTTGAAGTGTTTTCATTAAAGAATTAAGAATGAGCACTATCCACGCTGCGTCTTGGTCTACTCATTTTGACGCCTGTGATAGAACTACCCACCATAAAAGGACCAAGCAGCGTGAGAGGAGGTATCTTGAGTCATGGACGTGGGAAGAAGTCCTAGATGGAAAGGGACCCTGGAGCCAGGCTGGGGAGTACCAGCGCCCGAAGGAGGAACTGGAAGAAGCGAAGAGGGAACGACGGTATTATGAGGCGTTGTATCCTCCAATTGAGGAGGTGAAGAGGCAGCCCCCCAATTCTTTTTGGGGGGGGGGGCATAAGGGGAGTTTGGCTAGGTCAGGGGGGAGCCCTGACCTAACTTCCCGGGAATTTCTGAGAGAGCCATGGAGGAAACCAGAACCAGTCGGGGAATCAAGAGCGGAGTACGATGCTAGATTCCGGAGAGATGGACTGGCGGAAAGGGCACGACGGAGCAGGCGCGCAGAGTGGCGAGCAATGCAGTATGGAGTAATGCGCACTAGGTTGCCCATACGCACTCACAGTCCGGTGCGGTCGATACAGGCTCCTCAACGTTGTCGTGCGACAGTAAGCCGGCAGCCAGGTAAAAGTGCGCCGGCTCAACGTATCGGCCTCCAGTGCGGCTCCTCGGCCCAGGATATCCTACGCCTGCTCCACGCACGATACCCTGCATTCCCCAGCACAGCCTAGTTCGTCCTGTGCCAGCGCTTCGCCCTTGCTGGGCTGGAGTCAGCTTCGAGCCAGGACGGGTTGTGCTAGCGGTAAGCGTCAGACCTCCAGTGAGAATCCATGGTCCAGTATATCCTACGCCTGCTCCACGCACGGTACCCCGCATTCCCCAGCACAGCCCAATTCGTCCTGTGCCGGCACTCTGCCCTTGCTGGGCTAGCATCAGCATCAAGCCAGGACGGGTTGTGCTAGCCGCAAACACCAGACCTCCAGTAAGCCTCCATGGCCCAGTACGTCCGGTGCCGGCTCCGCGCACTCGTCCCCCAGTGTGCCCTCCGCTCCTCAGCCCGGAGCCTCCAGCGACGCTCCTCAGCCGGGAGCCTCCAGCGACGCTCCTCAGCCGGGAGCCTCCAGCGACGCTCCTCAGCCGGGAGCCTCCAGCGACGCTCCTCAGCCGGGAGCCTCCAGCGACGCTCCTCAGCCCGGAGCCTCCAGCGACGCTCCTCAGCCCGGAGCCTCCAGCGACGCTCCTCAGCCCGGAGCCTCCAGCGACGCTCCTCAGCCGGGAGCCTCCAGCGACGCTCCTCAGCCCGGAGCCTCCAGCGACGCTCCTCAGCCCGGAGCCTCCAGCGACGCTCCTCAGCCGGGAGCCTCCAGCGACGCTCCTCAGCCGGGAGCCTCCAGCGACGCTCCTCAGCCCGGAGCCTCCAGCGACGCTCCTCAGCCCGGAGCCTCCAGCGACGCTCCTCAGCCCGGAGCCTCCAGCGACGCTCCTCAGCCCGGAGCCTCCAGCGACGCTCCTCAGCCGGGAGCCTCCAGCGACGGTCCGCAGCCCGGAGCCTCCAGCGACGCTCCTCAGCCCGGAGCCTCCAGCGACGGTCCGCAGCCCGGAGCCTCCAGCGACGCTCCTCAGCCGGGAGCCTCCAGCGACGCTCCTCAGCCGGGAGCCTCCAGCGACGCTCCTCAGCCCGGAGCCTCCAGCGACGGTCCGCAGCCCGGAGCCTCCAGCGACGGTCCGCAGCCCGGAGCCTCCAGCGACGCTCCTCAGCCCGGAGCCTCCAGCGACGCTCCTCAGCCGGGAGCCTCCAGCGACGCTCCTCAGCCCGGAGCCTCCAGCGACGGTCCGCAGCCCGGAGCCTCCAGCGACGGTCCGCAGCCCGGAGCCTCCAGCGACGGTCCGCAGCCCGGAGCCTCCAGCGACGGTCCGCAGCCCGGAGCCTCCAGCGACGGTCCGCAGCCCGGAGTCTCCAGCGACGGTCCGGAGTCTCCAGCGACGGTCCGGAGCCTCCAGCGACGGTCCGCAGCCCGGAGCCTCCAGCGACGGTCCGCAGCCCGGAGTCTTCAGCGACGGTCCGCAGCCCGGAGTCTTCAGCGGCGGTCCGCAGCCCGGAGTCTTCAGCGGCGATGATCCACGGTCTGGTTCCTCCGGCGACACAGAAGCGGGGGATCAGCGGGCGGTGTAGGGGCTACGCCCCGAAACAGAGCCGCCGCTAAGTATGGATGCCCACCCGGACCCTCCCCTATAGGTTCAGGTTTGCGGCCGGGAGTCCGCACCTTTGGGGGGGGGTATTGTCACGCCCTGATCTGAGAGAGAGGGTTTGTTTCTCTATGTGGTTAAGTCAGGGTGTGGGGTGGGCATTCTATGTTTTGTATTTCTTTGTGTTGGGCCGAGTATGGTTCCTAACCAGAGGCAGCTGTCTATCGTTGTCTCTGATTAGGAACCATACTTAGGCAGCCTGTTTTTCCTTTGGGGTTTGTGGGTAGTTGTTTTCCGTTTTAGTCGTAAGTACCTGACGGGACTGTTGTTGGTCGTTTTTCTTGTTTTGCTGTTGAAGAGTTTTCATTAAAGAATTAAGAGTGAGCACTATCCACGCTGCGTCTTGGTCTCCTTTCAACGACCCCTGTGACACATCCATGTCTTCATCACAGGAAAATGGAGAAAATTATTTTTTTCCTGCAGATCTACACAACCTACTCCACATTTTCAAAGTGAAAAGAAAAAAATACTAAAACTGAAATATCAGAACTGGATAAGTCTCCACCCCCTGAGTTCATACTTGGAGGAATCACCTTTGTCTGAAGGTACACAGTTGTGAATCATTTTCAGCTGAGAATATTTTTTATTGAGATTCTACCAACTTTGCACAACTCTTAGGGCAACATACAGTGCATTCGGAAATTATTCAGACCCCTTGACTTTTTCCACATTTTGTTATGTTACAGCCTTATTCTCAAATGCATTAAATATTTTTTTTGCCTCATAAATATACACACAATACCCCATAAAGACAAAGCGAAAACAGATTTTTAGGAATTTTAGCAAATGTATAAAAAAAACAAGAAGCGAAATACCTTATTTACATAAGTATTCAGAACCTTTGCTATGAGACTCAATTGTTCTCAGGTGCATCCTGTTTCCATTGTACATCCTTCAAATGGTTCTACAACTTGATTGGAGTCCACCTGTGGTAAAATCAATTGATTGGACATGATTTGGAAAGGCACACACCTGTATATATAAGGTCCCACAGTTGACAGTGCATGTCAGAGAAAAAACCAAGCCATGAGGTCAAAGGAATTGTCCATAGAGCTTCGAGACACTATTGTGTCACGGCACAGATCTAAGGAAGGGTACCAAAACATTTCTGCAGCATTGAAGGACCCCAAGAACACAGTGGTCTCCATCATTCTTAAATGGAAGAAGTTTGGAACCACCAAGACTTCCTAGTGCTGGCCGCCCAGCCAAACTGAACAATCGGTGGAGAAGGGTCTTGGTCAGGGAGGTGACCAAGAACTCCCATCCATGGAGATGGGAGAACCTTCCAGATGGAAGCGGGCACATGACAACCCGCTTGAAGTTTGCCAATAGGCAACTAAAGGACTCTCAGACCATGAGAAACAACATTCTCTGGTCTGATGAAACCAAGATTGAACTCTTTGGCCTGAATGCCAAGGGTCCCGTCTGGAGGAAACCTGGCACCATCCCTACGGTGAAACATGGTGGTGGCAGCATCATGCTGTGGTGATATTTTTCAGCGGCAGGGACTCGGAGACTAGTCAGGATCTAGAGAAAGATGAATGGAGAAAAGTATAGAGAGATCCTTGATGAAAACCTGCCTCAGAGCGCTCAGGACCTCAGACTGGGGCGAAGGATCACCTTCCAACAGGACAATGACCCTAAACACACACTCCCTCTTCAACACGATCGAACACCTGAAAATAGCTGTGCAGCGACGCTCTCCGTCCAACCTGACAGAGCTTGAGAGGATCTACAGAGAAGAATGGTAGAAACTCCCCAAATACAGGTATGCCAAGCTTGTAGCATCATACCCAAGAAGACTCGAGGCTGTAATTGCAGCCAAAGGTACTTCAACGAAGTACTGAGTAAAGTGTCTGAATACTTATGGAAATGTGATTTTTCAGTTTTTTATTTTTAATACATTTGCAAAAATGTCTGAAAACCAATTTTTGCTATGTCATTATGGGGTATTGTGTTTAGATTAATGAGGAAAAAAACGATTTAATCCATTTTAGAATAAGGCTGTAATGTAACAAAATGTGGCAAAGTCTAGGGGTCTGAATACTTTCCGAATGCACTGTATACTGTATCCATCGTTTTTTGGTCCAATTTGCTAAGGCTCAGTAAATTTTGTTTGGGAATCATTGTTTGGGGACCCTGAAGAAGGCACAGTGATGCCAAAACGTTGGTGTTTTTTTACCCAATAAATTACTGGGAGGTTATGTACACTACCGTTCAAAAGTTTGGGGTCACTTAGAAATGTCCTTGTTTTTTTAAAGAAAAGCACATTTTTTATCCATTAAAACAACATAAAATTGATCATAAATACAGTGTAGACATTGTTAATGTTGTAAATGACTATTGTAGCTGGAAACGGCTGATTTTGAATGGAATATCTATATAGAAGTACAGAGGCCCATTATCAGCAACCATCACTCATGTGTTCCAATGGCACGTTGTGTTAGCTAATCCAAGTTTATCATTTTAAAAGGCTAATTGATCATTAGAAAACCCTTTTGCAATTATGTTAGCACAGCTGAAAACTGTTGTTCTGATTAAAGAAGCAATAAAACTGGCCTTCTTTAGACTAGTTGAGTATCTGGAGCATCAGCATTTGTGAGTTTGATTACAGGCTCAAAATGGCCAGAAACAAACATCTTTTTTCTAAAACTTGTCAGTCTATTCTTGTTCTGAGAAATGAAGGCTATTCCATGCGAGAAATTGCCAAGAAATGTAAGATCTTGTACAACGCTGCGTACTACTCCCTTCACAGAACAGCGGAAACTTGCTCTAACCAGAATAGAAAGAGGAGTGGGAGGCCCAGGTGCACAACTGAGCAAGAGGACAAGTACATTAGAGTGTCTAGTTTGAGAAACAGATGCCTCACAAGTCCTCAACTGGCAGCTTTATTAAATAGTACCCGCAAAACACCAGTCTCAACATCAACAGTGAAGAGGCGACTCCAGGATACTCTCCGGGGTAACAAACCACAAGCAAATAAAAACAACTCCCTCAATAAGATGTGTGAAATCTGTTTTATCTCGATCAAATCAATTAGATTGGATTGTTTGAATGTCACAGGGCACTTCTGAAAAGGCCGGAGCAATGGAGGAGCCCTAGTTCACTGTAACATACAGTGGGTGACCTCACTTTTACGGGACAGTGTGGCCTTGTTAATAATAGACTTCAATTAACAGTTTGGTTAATGAGGTTAAGGAGGGTGATACTCTGTTTAGGAGAGAGATTAGCTATCTATTAATAATAATGGCATGGCACATTTTATGATGTACTGCATACACAGACTGTCACTATTTTTCTGCAGTGTGTGCAAATCAATTGGAAATGTTTGAGAGTGTGTTGTTGTGTGACATAGACTGGTTGATTGAGTGAGCCACACAATATGGGATTTTTGTTTACAGGTTTTTACCTTATTAAAATGTATCCTAGATACATATTTATTAGCATACGTAGTACTTTGAATAATGAGTGTTGAAATAACCTGGAACTGTTGTGTTCTGGCTCCAGTATGAGGTGTTTACTCCTTCCCTTCAGCCTTGTAGCCCTCAGCTAGTCCACTGACACTCACACAGGCTCCATTTTGAGCTCCAGCAGCACAACATCCATTGATTGATTTACCACAAGGAGAATGCTCTCTCAACTCCAACCACACTGAGCCATGATCAGATGGCCGGACCAGAGTGGCCATGTTTGTAGTTCCATCAGGCTGCTAGTGGTTGTAGTATAACTGTAACTTTAGTGGTTAACAAGAGTCAGTTAAGACTTCAGCAGCACAGTGACTCAATAGAAACTCGAAACCCCCAGTGTGGCCATCACTCATCTCTGTCACAGCGGTGAAGGGAGGACGACACTGTACTGAACATCCAACAGTCTGCCCCACTCATGTCAAAGCTGGTACTGTAAGCACATAGCCTATTCTCTATGATCTATGTTTTGGGGAGTACTTCATCAGTATTATGCACCAAAACACATCATAATCCATTTTATTGGATTGTCAGTAATACTACATTGTATGGAGTAGTAGCAGTCTTCTTAAAGTTTCTCATGCATATCCTTTACATTTCTAATAATCAGCCCATTGTTGTCACTCTGTGCCAAAGACAGGACTGCCATGGCAACAAATACAGGAAATATGCACCATCAGCATATTTTAGCATCAGTAGTTGTGGTGCATTGTGTGTGTGTGTGTCAGTAGTGGTGGAGCATTGTGTGTGTGTGTTAAGTTTTCCTCCACCTAGCTCTAACCCCGGTGACTGTGGACACAATGGGAGCCATTGAGAGGATCAAAGCCATGGTGGCTGGGAGCTCGGCTGGAATTTAGAACACTCAACCACAATCCTTTGTGTGTTTTTAAGCTTCTCAAATTAACTGTGTGTGTGCGTGCGTGCGTGTGCGCACACACACACAGACAATGTGTGCCCCTTTGCCTGGTTTTGGTGTCCCCCTGTCTGGTCTCCAAGGCCTGTGTGTATAATAGTATTATAGTATGGTGTAAGTGGTATAATGCTCTGATAAGAGCTGAGTGGATATGACTCCCCTTTGGCTTTGCTCTGGGCCCTGTCTCTGTCCCAGTGTGGACTCTAGTGTCTAGTGTGTGTTTGTCCAGTCATCTGTATATGTGTTTGTGTGTGTTCTGTCTGTGTTGCTGTGGGAGGAGAGGCAGGGTTTTCAGCACAGCAGCCTGTTCCATGCTGAGTGGAGAGTGGGAGAGAGACAGAGAGTGGGAGAGAGACAGAGAGCGGGAGAGAGACAGAGAGCGGGAGAGAGACAGAGAGCGGGAGAGAGCGAGAGAGGGGGAGAGCGGGAGAGGGAGCGAGGGAGAGAGAGGGAGAAACCCAAACTTAAGTAAATCTTTGACTATGTACAGACTCAGTGAGCTTAGCCTTGCAATTGAGAAAGGCCGACGTAGGCAGACCTTGCTCTCAAGAGAAGACAGGCTATGTGCACACTGCCCTCAAAATTAGGTGGAAACTGAGCTGCACTTCCTAACCTCCTGCCCAATGTATGACCATATTAGAGACACATATTTCCCTCAGATTACACAGATCCACAAAGAATTAGAAAACAAACCCGGTTTTGATAAACTCCCATATCTACTGGGTGAAATACCACAGTGTACCATCACTGCAGCAAGATTTGTGACCTGTTGCCACAAGAAAAGGTCAACCAGTGAAGAACAAACACCATTGTAAATACAACCCATATTTATGCTTATTTATTTTCCCTTTTGTAGTTTAACCATTTGTATATCGTTACAACACTGTATATAGACATAATATGACATTTGTAATGTCTTTATTCTTTTGAAACTTCTGTGAGTGTAATGTTTACTGTTAATATTTATTGTTTATTTCACTTTTGTATATATCTACCTCACTTGCTTTGGCAATGTTAACATATGTTTCCCATGCCAATAAAGCCCATTGAATTGAATTGAGAGGAGAGGAGAGGAGAGGAGAGGAGAGGAGAGGAGAGAAGAGGGGAAAAGAGAGAGAGATTACTCACTCCGTGCCTGAGTCTCCCAATCTAGGTCACAGAGCATCAAGAGGCAAAACGCCTGGCTCATTTAGCCCTCTGAGTCACAGTGAGCCAGCACTGCTGCTGGGGATCTCTCTCTCTCTCTTTTTCTCTTTCTTTTTCTCTAAACTTTTCTCTCCATCTCTCTCTCTCTCTCTCTCTCTCTCTCATATATCGGTGGAATGTAACGTAAATGTAGCTTCTGCGTCAGTGCCCTCACTGTGTTGGCCACAGACACACACTGCAGGAAGCTTCTTTAGCCTATCCATTGAAAAGCTCATTAACTGTGACAGGAGCTGTGCACTGATCTCCAGCCAAACGCCAAATGGAGAAGGAAGGACAGCTCTACAATCAGTGTGTGGTACCTATTGTGGAAAAACGGTTTGAAATGTCCAGAGGAGTTCTCTGTTTTGGAAATTAAGCATTTGTGTTACATAATAGCATGCATCTCACGCTCCCAGAAACACTATAAAACACACACACACACACACAGAGACACACACTATTTATCTCCTTGTTCTGCACACACACACACTCTTTGTGGGGTGTCTGAGTAGTTTCCTATGGTTCCCAGGCCTCCCCGGGGTGCTAGGCTTTTGCTCTGTGGCTGTAAGGAGAGTGAATAATTCAGATGTGTCTATGGAAGCCCACAGGGGTGAGGCAGGCTCTCTAGTTGAATTGCATACACACGCTCGCATGCACACACACGCACATGGGCGCCTGACTCTGTCTGAAAGTGGGGTGCAAACAAATTTAATGAAACATTTTTGAAACCATTTCCTGCAATTCTACACTTTCTTTACAGGGGGAATCCATATCAACAAAACACAAAAAAATGTTGTAGGTTTACATTGAACTCGAGTATTCGGATGAAAACAAACATCTATTTTCAGAACGCAAGTCCAGAAAAAAATATGTTTGCGTTTATCTATATGCTAATAGAGCATAACAATGCCTAATTTATCATAACCATTACACAGAACAAATCATAACTGCAAAAAAAATCCTAACTCCCCATATACACTGAGTATACCAAACATTAGGAACACCTTCCTAATATTGAGTTGCACCACCCCCTTTGCCCTCAGAACAGCCTCAATTTGTCGGGCATGGACTCTACAAGGTGTCAAAAGCGTTCCACAGGGATGCTGGTCTATGTTGAATCCAATGCTTCCCACAGTTGTGTTAAGTTGGCTGGATGTTCTTTGGGTGGTGGACCATTCTTGATACACACAGGAAACTGGTGTGTGAAACCCAGCAGAGTTTTAGTTCATGACAAAAACCGGTGTGCCTGGCACCTACTACCATACCCTGTTCAAAGGCACTTACATTTTTTGTCTTGCCCATTCACCCTCTGAATGGCACACATACACAATCCATGTCTCAAATGTCTCAAGGCTTAAAAAGCCTTGATTAATTTGTCTCCTCCCCTTCATCTACACTGATAGAGGTGGATTTAACAAGTGACAGCAGTAAAGGATCATAGTTTCCCATGGATTCACATGGTCAGTCTATGTCATAGAAAGAGAAGGTGTTCTTAATGTCTTGTATATTAAGTCAATAAAAAAGCAAGTGCCATTTCAGATAGATTTATTGAAACCGTAATACTGGTTATATTATATCGGTAAAAACAATCTTCAGAAAAGCAGTAACCTCAGCAGTGGCGCTTGCTTGCAGAAGCCTATGGCTGTGCAGTGGCACAGCCTTGTTTTGTTCATTTAGCAGACAAGACCCTCTTATTTCCCGAGCCCTTATTACAGTCAAGACGCACCTACAGCGCCTTCAGAAAGTATTCACACCCCTTGACTTTTTCCAAATTGTGTTGTGTTATAGCCTGAATTTAAAATGGATTAAATAGATTTTTTTGTATCACTGCCTACACACAATAACCCATAATGTTAAAGAGAGAGGAATCATGTTTTTAGAAATGTTTTCAAATTTTATTAAAAATGAAAAGCTGAGAAAAAAGAAGAAACCCACATGCTGTTCTTAATAGTATCACTGCTCTTTAATAAGCTTTAGGTATCGGCCTCACGGCCTTCATCAGAGCTTTTTTTTTTTTAATGAAAAGCTGAAATGTCTTGATTCAATAAGTATTCAATCCCTTGTTAATTAATGCAACCCTAAATAAGTTCAGGAGGAAAAATTTGCTGAACAAGTCACATAAGTTGCATGGACTCACTCTGTGTGCAGTAATAGTGTTTAACATGATTTTTGAATGACTACCTCATCTCTGTACCCCACACATACAATTATCTGGAAGGTCAGTCAAGCAGTGAATTTCCAACACAGATTCAGCCCATAAAGACCACTGAGGTTTTCCAATACCTCACAAAGAAGGGCACCTATTGGTAGATGGGTATAAATAAATAAAGAACTGACATTGAATATCCCTTTGAGCATGGTGAAGTTATTAATTACACCTTGAATGGTGTATCAATACACCCAGTCACTACAAAGATACAGGCATCCTTCCTAACTCAGTTGCCGGAGAGGAAGGAAATCGCTCAGGGATTTCACCATGAGTTTAATGGCTGTGAAAGGAAAAAACTGAGGGTGGATCATCAACATTGTAGTTACGACACAATACTAACGTAATTGACAGAGTGAAAAGAAGGAAGACTGTACAGAATAAAAATATTCCAAAACTTGCATCCTGTTTGCAACAAGGCAAAGCAATGAACTTTTTGTCCTGAATACAAAGTGTTATCTTTGGGGCAAATCCAATCCAACACATTACTGTTTACCTCTCTCCATATTTTCAAGCATACTGGTGGCTGCATCATGTTATGGGTAAGCTTGTAATAGTTAAGGACTGGGGAGTTTTTCAGGATAAAAGAGAAATGCTAAGCACAGGCAAAATCCAAGAGGAAAACCTGGTTCAGTCTGCTTTCCACCAGACACTGGGAGACTAATTCACCTTTCAGCAGGACAATAATTTAAAACACAAGGCAGGCCAAATCTACAGTGGAGTTGCTTACCAAGACGACACTGAATGTTCCTGAATGTTCAAGTTACAGTTTTGACTTAAATCTACTTGAAACTCTATGGCAAGACTTGAAAAGAGTTGTCTAGCAATAATCAACAACCAACTTGACAGAGCTTGAAGAATTTTGAAAAGAATAATGGTCAAATGTTGCACAATCCAGGTGTGGAAAGCTTTTAGAGACTTACCCAGAAAGATTCACACCTGTAATAGCTGCCAAATGTGCTTCTACAAAGTATTGACTCTGGGGTTTGAATACTTATGTTAATGAGATATTTATTTATTTCATTTTCAATAAATTAGCAAAGATTTCTAAAAACATGTTTCACTTTGTCATTATGGGATTTATTCTGCCTGTTTTTGGAATTTTCTATATGGATTAACAATTCCACATTGAACACTGCATGGGGATGAATTATGGCCACACCATCTGTTTGGTGAGTAGGCCTATGCTTAATGATTCTAATGAAAATATGCTCTTTGTCTTTATCAAACTAATGTTAGGTCCCGTGTGGTCCCGTGTGAATGTAACAAAAATGTTGCAGGGTCATGATGGGGTCAGTGACTGCTGCTATTAGGGTCCCGTGTGGCTCAGTTGGTAGAGCATGGTGTTTGCAACGCCAGGGTTGTGGGTTCGATTCCCACGGGGGACCAGTACGGGAAAAAATAAATAAATAAATGTATGAAATGTATACATTTACTACTGTAAGTCGCTCTGGATAAGAGCGTCTGCTAAATGACTAAAATGTAATGTTGATGCATGTTTTCAGTGTGGAACCTGTCTATGTTTAGGGGGTGATAGACTAGCCCTAGGCTAACCAATTCTAAATGGCACTAATGGTTTGCAAGTAAAACAAGTGGTAAATATAAAGGATGCAATTATTCCAAAAACTGCAGCTAGGCCTCCCGAATGGCGCAGTGGTCTAAGGCACTGCATCGCAGTACTTGAGGCGTCACTACAGACCCGCGTTCGATCCCAGGCTGTGTCACAGTCGACCAGGAGACCCATGAGGCTGCGCACAATTGGCCCAGCATTGTCCGGGTTAGGGGAGTGTTTGGCCAGCCGGGATTTCCTTGTTCCATCATGCTCTAGCGACTCCTTGTGGCGGGCCAGGCTCCTGAAAGCTGACTTCAGTCGGCAGAAGAACTGTATGATGCTTGGCTTGGTTTGGGAAGCAAACTTTCCAGTGGGATAAACCATTCATTGCACAATGCAATCTGTTAATTATTATATAAAATTAACATATCTATTTTAATACAGACTACTTCAAAACATTACTAATCCTCGAAAATGACTATATACCTAATGGATGATGATACTTTTCTGGTAAAAAAGTGGGAGTGCGAAAACATACGTTCGCACCCCTATTTTGAAAGTGGGGATGCTGCTGCTCCGTTTTCTCCATTGCTATGCACACACACACACACACACACACACACACACACACACACACACAAGACAAAAGAGCTGACTACAGGAAACAGAGGGCCGAGCACGCCCCCATTCATATCGACAGGGCTGTAGTGGAGCGGGTTGAGAGCTTCAAGTTCCTCGGTGTCCACGTCACTTAGGACCTATCATGGTCCAAATACACCAACACAGTCGTAGGAGGGCACAACAATGCCTCTTCCCCCACAGGAGGCTGAAAAGATTAGGCATGGGCCCTCAGATCCTCAAAAAGTTCTACAATGCACCATTGAGAGCATCTTGACTGGCTGCATCACCGCTTGTCCCTCTTTTTTTGCAATGACTCTCTTGCACTGACTGTATGCACATTCACTGGACACATTCACACACTGCATACACTCACACACACAAAACACACACGCGTGGATGTTGACGACACTCACACACAGACACACTTCCACACTCTTTCACACTCTTCACATATGCTGCTGCTACTCTGTTTATTATATATCCTGATTGCCTAGTCACTTTTACCCCTACCTACATGTACATACTGTATTACCTCAACTACCTCGTACCCCTGCACATTGACTCAGTACCGGTACTCTTTGTATATAGCCTTGTTATTTTATTGTGTTACTATTTCCTTTTTTTATTTTGTTTTTTAACTCTGCATTGATGGGAAAGGGCTCGTAAATAAGCATTTCACTGTAAAGTCTAAACCTGTTGTATTCGGCGCATGTGACAAATACAATTTGATTTGACACAGACTGGCTCCTCCACTCCAGTCTCCACTTTCACGCTAGACTCACACTTATAATCCACTTTCAAGACAAGAGGGAGATCCACTGTCAAGTTCAGAGTCCTGATCCTAATCTAGGCCTACATTCAAGTTTAGGGTCAACCTCAACCATTGTTTGCCCCACAGACAGACCCTTCCCATGCCAATAGCTATACTTCATGTGGTAGATGTTATGTTGTGAATACGTTATTACATAGTTACTAACTAGCCCTACTACTAACTTATTACTACAGTATCACAATTTATTATCTTGTCCTCCTCCTGTGGCTGTCTGATATATTTCCATTAAAGAGAGAGCGAGAGAGATAAGAGAGTAGTGTTAGTGTTAGCGTTAGCCATGAGCCCAGGTCACTGTGGTGCACTCTGAATTATTGAACAGAGCTGAGTGGATTCTGCCGCAGTACACTGAGTGAGTCTGCAGATCCATTAGACTCACATATCAATAAGCCTACTGTGCCTGTTAGCATTAGCTAATGTTTGTATCGCACCATTAGTCTTTACAGTATACAGTCTTTTCAGTACTTGACAGTGTGAATTGTAGGCCTACATGGCATTAGTTTAGTGTTGTAGGCCTATAGCATGACTTAGCATTAGCAGTCTCATACAGTGCATGGCATGAAGAATGCTGCTACACACAGATCAACCACTGGCTTGGCATATTGGCGATTATAGTCAGACAGTCTTGCCTGAGGTGTGGACACTGATGATCACCCCATACCACACACACACTAACACTCGGGGTGAAAAAGGGTTGGTGGGAGGCTTGGACACCACGGTTGCAGTGTTGCCATGGACACGGTGGACCCCCCCCCCCCCCCCCAATCTTGGATGTGTATGTTTTTTATTAGAAAGCTTATACCCTCAGAAGATTACAACGCCCATATGCCACATTATCAGCCAAAACCACAGTAACACAATCCAATGTGCTGCTAAGCTTTTACATCTATTATTATAGAAGAAGCATATGATGATCACAGCAGGGAGAGAAAGGGTTCTCTTAAGAGCTCTTCTCACCCTCAAACTCAACCTAAACTATTATGAAATACAGAACTAAAACTGCATCTGGATCAGGAAAGGCCTAAAGTAAGGACACTCTCTATCTACTCCACACACCCATTGCTATGCATTTGAGCCATGGAAGTAGGCGAGGGAGGGAAGGAGGGAGGGAGGAGGAAAAGACACACTCCCAGGTTCCCTAAGGATGTAACAGGGTAGTTATTTTGGACATCCTGTCCAAAACCAGTCATTAGTGGGTTGTGTTTTAAAAGCATGAGTAATAACAGTATGTAGTGTCTGTGTATATGTGTGCGTGCGCATGTGTGTGTGTGTGTAATATCGTCTGTGAAGGAGATTCGTTGGGCTTGGAGTGTGTGTGTGTGTGTGTGTGTGTGTAATATCGTCTGTGAAGGAAATTCGTTGGGCTTGGAGTGTGTGTGTGTGTGTGTGTGTGTGATATCGTCTGTGAAGGAGGTTCGTTGGGCTTGGAGTGTGTGTGTGTGTAATATCGTCTGTAAAGGAGGTTCGTTGGGCTTGGAGTGTGTGTGTGTGTAATATCGTCTGTGAAGGAGGTTCGTTGGGCTTGGAGTGTGTGTGTGTGTAATATCGTCTGTGAAGGAGGTTCGTTGGGCTTGGAGTGTGTGTGTGTGTAATATCGTCTGTGAAGGAGGTTCGTTGGGCTTGGAGTGTGTGTGTGTGTGTAATATCGTCTGTGAAGGAGGTTCATTGGGCTTGGAGTGTGTGTGTGTGTGTGTAATATCGTCTGTGAAGGAGGTTCGTTGGGCTTGGAGTGTGTGTGTGTGTGTTTGTGATGACAGAGCAGAGCACCAGGGTGGGTGGAGTGCAGTGTGTCAGCCTGTCATTGTGATAAGGTATTGAAGTAAGAGGAGCAGGACAGGAGCCTCTGTAACACAGGTGCTATGAGTCTGTTGGGCCTCGCCGACCACTGTTGTCTTCCACTGACTGAGGGAGAGAGGAGAGGGAGGGAGAGAGAGGAGGAGGAGGAAGGAGGAGTGGAGGGAGAGGGGGAGGGGGACAGGGGGTAATTCACCTTTTTTACTGCAGTGTCAGTCTGCTCCCAGTTCCCTGTATACACTGTCTTGCTGTTAAGTCAATGGCAGCATGAAACCATTTCTTTGTTCATGAACTCCCCGACAGTGTGTGTGTGCGTGTGTGAATGTTTTTCCCCACCCAGGAGCAGTGTGTCATTAGTGTGTAGTGTGTAACATGAGTCACCTGTCTTTACCTGTGTGGACACACCCTGCTGCTGTTACTGAGAGGGAAGCACTTCCTCTAGAGACAGAAACCTCAATGGAAAAGGAGTGGTGAATCAAAACAGAGTCAAGCATTGCTGTTTGTGTGTCTTCGTGTGTTTGCTCAGGATTCTTTGTTGCTGAAGATAGTGTTTTGTCAATGAGTACTTTTTGTGCAATTCTGGACATCGTGTGTGTGTGTGTGTGTGTGTGTGTGTGTGTGTGTGTGTGTGTGTGTGTGTGTGTGTGTGTGTGTGTGTGTGTGTGTGTGTGTGTGTGTGTGTGTGTGTGTGTGTGCTTGTGTTAGGGCTGCTCTCACAGCTCTACAGGAAACGATGTCAAAGGACAGAAGATTGAGCACTGGAGAACATGACATCATCCTCAGAGACAGGAAACCAGTGTGTGTATGGGGAGAGAGAGGAAAAGGAAAATACATCTTTAAAACACAGTTGAGAGTGAGTCATGGCAGGCTAGGGGGTCAGGACAGACAGTCATACAGACAGGCCTGTTGGGAGAGAGGGTTGAGGAGCAGGAGGTCAGACATAGGTGTGGTTGGCTCAGTGGAGGGTGATGTGTGTGGGGTATCTTTTGGCAGAGTAGAGGCGAATAGAACAGGGTAGGAAGGATCAGTAGGGATGCGGTTGGTTGGTTCTGTAAGAATATTTAGAAGATAAATACACAACGCAGAGGACTAAAGGTCAAGAATGAATTAACAATCAATGGAAATAATGTTTTTTCTGTAATAGGGAATTAATGATCAATGGCTCAGAGACATGGGAGGAATTTGTCTATACATTGAGCCTGAAACAGGATACTTGTTATTGTCACGATCGTCGTATGGATTAGACCAAAACGCAGCGGGAATGTGTATGCGCATCTTCTTATTTATTAAATAAACGAAACAAAACACTTGAACAAAACAACAACGAAAAACAGTCCCGTAAGGACAAATGACTATATGGAGAAACAACTACCCACAAATCCCAATGAACAAACACCCCTATAAATAAGACCTTCAATTAGAGGCAACGAGGAACAGCTGCCTCCAATTGAAGGTCAACCCAATAAACTAAGCATAGAAATAGAATAAATAGACACAGACATAGAACATTTCTAACATAGAACATTGCCCAAAAACCCCCGAAACACACTAAACAAACACCCCCTGCCACGCCCTGACCGAACTATAATAACAAACAACCCCTTTTACTGGTCAGGACGTGACAGTACCCCCCCCCCCTCCAAAAATAAACCCCAAAACAAAAATAATCCCAAACTAAAGGGAAGGAAGGGAGGGTGGCCACCATCACCGACGGTTCTTGTGCTACACCCCCCCCCCCCCCCCCCCCCCCCAATCCTCCTACTATGGAGGTGGCTCAGGCTCCGGCCTTAGTCCTCAACCTAACCTGTCCACCCCGCTGAAGGCTCAGGGCTAAGACGCGTCGCTGAAGACCTCGGGCTGATGCGCGTCGCTGGAGACCTCCGGACTGGAGGGCGACTCTGGGAGCTCCGGACTGGAGGGCGACTCTGGCTGCGCCGGACTGGAGGGCGACTCTGGCTGCGCCGGTTCCGGACTGGAGGGCGTCTCGCTGCGCCGGTTCCGGACTGTGGTGCTACTCTGAATGCGCTGGTTCCAGACTGTAGGGCGACTCTGGCTGCGCCGGTTCCGGACTGTAGGGCGACTCTGTCTGCGCCGGTTCCGGACTGTGGGCCGTCTCTGTCTGCGCCGGTTCCGGACTGTGGGCCGTCTCTGTTGGTTCCGGACTGTGGGCCGTCTCTGTCGGTTCCGGACTGTGGGCCGTCTCTGTCGGTTCTGGACTGTGGGCCATCGCTGGAAGCACTGGACGGGGCACTGTCGCCGGAAGCTCTAGACGGGGCACTGTCATCGGAAGCTCTAGACGGGGCACTGTCGCCGGAAGCTCTAGACGAGGCACTGTCGCCGGAAGCTCTAGATGGGGCACTGTCACCGGAAGCTCTAGACGGGGACTGCGCACTAAAGGCCTGGTGCGTGGGGCTGGCTTTGGAGACACCAGACTCTTTACACGCACCACAGGGCTAGTGCGAGGAGCAGGAGCAGGACGAACTGGACTGGGCTGATGCACTGGAGGCCTAGTGCGTGGGGCTGGTACTGGAGGTACCAGACTGGAGACACGCACCTCAAGGCTAGTGCGAGGAGCAGGAACTGGATACACCAGGCCATGAACAAGCACTGGAGGTCTGGAGCGCACAGCCTGCACAACCCGTCCTGGCTGGGTGGTAACAGTAGCCCTGCACGGGCGGAGTGTTGGCACAGGGCGGACTGGGCTGCGCAGAGGACTGCTGGCTGCCGTGCGTAGAGCAGGCGCAGGGTAGCCTGGGCCTAGGAGACGCACTGGTGGCCAGATGTGCTGCGCAGGCATACTCCTACCTGGCTGGATGCCCACTCTAGCACTGCACTTGCGAGGGGCTGGTATCGCTCGCACTGGACTGTGCGTGCGCATGGGCGAGATCGTGCGCACTTCCGCAAAAGACCTGCGCTCTCACCTCCAAACGCTCCCCATAATAAGCACGGGGAGTTGGCTCAGGTCTACGACCTGACTTAGCCACACTCCCTGTGTGCCCCCCCAAAATGTTTTATTGGGGGTGCCTCTCGGGTTTCCTTGCCAGCCGTGTCCCAGCATAGCGTTCTCTCCAATCTCCTGCTGCCTCCGCTCTCCTGGCTTCCCCCACCTGTTCCCATGGGAGGCGATCCCTTCCAGCCTGGATCTCCTCCCATGTGTAGGATCCCTTTCCGTCCAATATCTCCTCCCATGTCCATGAATCCAAAGAGCTCCTCTGCTGCTCTTTCCTCTGCTGCTTGGTCCGTTGTTGGTGGGTAGTTCTGTCACGTTCGTCGTATGGAGTAGACCAAAACGCAGCGGGAATGTGTATGCTCATCTTCTTATTTATTAAAGAAACAAAATAAAACACTTCAACAAAAACAACGACGAAAAACAGTCCCGTAAGGACAAATGACTATACGGAGAAACAACTACCCACAAATCCCAATGAACAAACACCCCTATAAATAAGACCTTCAATTAGAGGCAAGGAGGAACAGCTGCCTCCAACTGAAGGTCAACCCAATAAACTAAGCATAGAAATAGAATAAATAGACACAGACATAGAAATAGACTAACATAGAACATTGCCCCCCCCCCCCCCCCCCCAAAAAAAAACACACTAAACATACACCCCCTGCCACGCCCTGACCGAACTATAATAACAAACAACCCCTTTTACTGGTCAGGACGTGACAGTTATTTGGCCATTGGCCCAGTTTTATTGCAAGGTATTCTAAATGGTCAACTATAGGCTATAGTTGGGTTATAAATTACATCCTGTCACTTTGTTCTGGGGAGAGAATCACTGAGGACAGGGGAGAATGAACATCTACCTCTCAACATAACATCTGTGATTAGTCCTATTTGAGTAAACCTATTTTTCTCCCCCAGATTTGCTTTGGGGTCTGTGTTATTGAAGAGTAACTTCAACTGCTAACAGTTCCTTGAAAACAGGGTTTTGTTTGAGTTAGAAAAGTGGAGTAAGTTCTTGTTAAACAGGCTAGCCTAACTACATGCTGTCACTGGGAAGCTGTAAGTTAGTGAGACAGATGGGTGGCGATACTGTGTGTGTGTTGAAGGGGGGGTATCTTTTGGCAGGAGTGGGCTGGTTGGCTGCTGGTAGGGGAAACCCTAGGGGAGGTTTTACTAGGATGTTTGTTACACAGTTAGAAACATGCTGGTAACTTGGGAAGGGCTGTTTGGCTGTGATTCACACACGTTCCCTTAGCTCTCCCAGACCCACCACCAGATGTTGTGCAACATACCAAACAGTTTGCCCACCAACTATAGCCTAATCCAGGTGAAAGATACCCTAAAAGTCATTACGTCTTGGAACGATATGAAACATCATAATCTTGAACATGCTCTCTGTAATCACCTTAGGGAGTGTGTCCATGTCACAGAATATGTCGTACTCGTCGCTGAAAATGTCATACTGGATAGAAAAGGACCAAGGCGCAGCGGGATTGTGGATACTCATTTTCTTTTAATGGTAAAAGGCAAAGCATCCACCGGAAAACAAAACAATAAATGATACTCACAACATGGACAGTCTTACAGGCTATGCAAACGCAGTGCAAGAACAATTCCCCACAACCCCAAAGACAAACACACACACCTATATAGGACTTCCAATCAAAGGCAACTATACACACCTGCCTTCAATTGGAAGTCCCAATCACCAACACAACATTAAATAAACACAAACCACCTGCCACATCCTGACCAAGACTAAGCAATACGCCCTCTGCTGCTCTGTGGAGATGGGAGAACCTTCCAGAAGGACAACCATCTCTGCAGCACTCCACCAATTTATGGTAGAGTGGCCAGACAGAACCACTCCTCAGTAAAGCCACTCCTGGGCGCATGACAGCCCATGACAGCCCGCTTGGAGTTTGCCAAAAGGCACCTAAAGACTCTCAGATCATGAAAACAAGAATCTGTGCTCTGATGAATCGAAGATTGGACTGAAAACCAAGCGTTACATCTCAAGGAAACCTGGCACCATCCGTACGGTGAAGCATGGTGGTGGTAGCATCATGCTGTGGGGATGTTTTTCAGCGGCAGTTACTGGGAGACTAGTCAGGATTGAGGCAAAAATGAATGGAGCAAAGTACAGAGCGATCCTTGATGAAAACCTGCTCCAGAGCTCTCCGGACCTCAGACTGGGACGAAGGTTTACCTTCCAACAGGGCAACGACCCTAAGCACACAGCCAAGACAACGCAGGAGTGGCTTCGGGACAAGTGTCTGAATGTCCTTGAGTGGCCCAGCCAGAGCCCGGACATGAACCCGATCGAACAGTTCTGGAGAGACCTGAAAATAGCTGTGCAGCAACACTCCCCATCCAACCTGACAGAACTTGAGAGGATCTGCAGAGAAGAATGGCAGAAACTCCCCAAATACAGGTGTGCCAATCTTGTAGCATCACACCCAAGAAGACTCGGCTGTAATCTCTTCCAAAGGTGCTTATACAAAGTACTGAGTAAAGGGTCTGAATACTTATGTAAATGTGATATTTACTTCATTTTTTTATTATAAATTTGCAAAAATTTATAAACCTGTTTTTGCTTTGTCATTATGGGGTATTTTGTGTAGGTTGAAGAGGGGGAAAAAAAACAATTTAATAAATGTTAGTATGAGGCTGTCAAGTATCAAAATGTGGAAAAAGTCAAGGGGTCCGAATACTTTCCAAAGGCGCTGTATGTCATCTTGTGTCCAGGTTCCTACTCATCATCACTTGTCTGCGGTCATATCAGTGAGATCAAGCCTCTGTCTGCTGTGACATGATTTCCGCTGTACAGTGCCTTGCGAAAGTATTCGGCCCCCTTGAACTTTTCGACCTTTTGCCACATTTCAGGCTTCAAACATAAAGATATAAAACTGCATTTTTTTGTGAAGAATCAACAACAAGTGGGACACAATTATGAAGTGGAATGAAATTTATTGGATATTTCAAACCTTTTTAACAAATAAAAAACTGAAAAATTGTCAGTGCAAAATTATTCAGCCCCCTTAAGTTAATACTTTGTAGCGCCACCTTTTGCTGCGATTACAGCTGTAAGTCGCTTGGGGTATGTCTCTATCAGTTTTGCACATCGAGAGACTGAAATTTTCGCCCATTCCTCCTTGCAAAACAGCTCGAGCTCAGTGAGGTTTGATGGAGAGCGTTTGTGAACAGCAGTTTTCAGTTCTTTCCACAGATTCTCGATTGGATTCAGGTCCGGACTTTGACTTGGCCATTCTAACACCTGGATATGTTTATTTGTGAACCATTCCATTGTAGATTTTGCTTTATGTTTTGGATCATTGTCTTGTTGGAAGACAAATCTCCGTCCCAGTCTCAGGTCTTTTGCAGACTCCATCAGGTTTTCTTCCAGAATGGTCCTGTATTTTGCTCCATCCATCTTCCCATCAATTTTAACCATCTTCCCTGCCCCTGCTGAAGAAAAGCAGGCCCAAACCATGATGCTGCCACCACCATGTTTGACAGTGGGGATGGTGTGTTCAGGGTGATGAGCTGTGTTGCTTTTACGCCAAACATAACGTTTTGCATTGTTGCCAAAAAGTTTGATTTTGGTTTCATCTGACCAGAGCACCTTCTTCCACATGTTTGGTGTGTCTCCCAGGTGGCTAGTGGCAAACTTTAAATGACACTTTTTATGGATATCTTTAAGAAATGGCTTTCTTCTTGCCACTCTTCCATAAAGGCCAGATTTGTGCAGTATACGACTGATTGTTGACCTATGGACAGAGTCTCCCACCTCAGCTGTAGATCTCTGCAGTTCATCCAGAGTGATCATGGGCCTCTTGGCTGCATCTCTGATCCGTCTTCTCCTTGTATGAGCTGAAAATTTAGAGGGACGGCCGGGTCTTCGTAGATTTGCAGTGGTCTGATACTCCTTCCATTTCAATATTATCGCTTGCACAGTGCTCCTTGGGATGTTTAAAGCTTGGGAAATCTTTTTGTATCCAAATCCGGCTTTAAACTTCTCCACAACAGTATCTCGGACCTGCCTGGTGTGTTCCTTGTTCTTCATGATGCTCTCTGCGCTTTAAACGGACCTCTGAGACTATCACAGAGCAGGTGCATTTATACGGAGACTTGATTACACACAGGTGGATTCTATTTATGATCATTAGTCATTTAGGTCAACATTGGATCATTCAGAGATCCTCACTGAACTTCTGGAGAGAGTTTGCTGCACTGAAAGTAAAGGGGCTGAATAATTTTGCACGCCCAATTTTTCAGTTTTTTATTTGTTAAAAAAGTTTGAAATATCCAATAAATTTCATTCCATTTCATGATTGTGTCCCACTTGTTGTTGATTCTTCACAAAAAAATACAGTTTTATATCTTTATGTTTGAAGCCTGAAATGTGGCAAAAGGTCGAAAAGTTCAAGGGGGCCGAATACTTTCGCAAGGCACTGTACTTGCTTTTGTATCGCACATTCTTCCTCTCTCTTTATAATACATTGATGTTATTAGATCTAGTTAAGTTGTACAGGAAATTGTATGGAAGTTCTGTAGATGTGGGTGTGTTGTCAATATACAGTGAACGTGTTGTCTAGTGTCCACATGGGTATGCTGTTTATATTTAAATGTTTACAAGTCCTCAATCCTTCTCTTCCAACAAAACTCAAAACAAATGGATGTAGTTTACTGAACAAAAATATAAATTCAACATGCAATAATTTAAAACTGTGTTACAGTTCATGGAAGGAAATCAGTCAATTTAAATAAATTCATTAGGCCCTAATCTATGGATTTCATATTGCCGGGCAGGGGCGCAGCCATGGGTCAGGCCCAGCCAATCGGAATTAGTTTTTCCCTACAAAAGGGCTTTATTACAGACAGAAATCCCTCAAAACTTGAGCCATCTGTGGCATTGTGTTGGGTGACAAAACTGCACATTTTAGAGTGGCCTTTTATTGTCCCCAGCACAGCTCCTTGATATACCACACCTGTCAATTGGCTGGATTATCTTGGCAAAGGAGAAATGCTCACCTTCAGGGATGTAAACAAATTTGAGAGGAATATGCTTTTTTGTGTGTATGGAACATTTCTGGGATCTTTTATTTCAGCTCATGAAAGAGAGAGAGTTAGAGTGAGAAAAAGAGAGAACGAGAAAGTAGAACACTTTACATGTTGCGTTTATATTTTTGTTCAGTATATTATGGTGAGTGATATAGACTGGGAATCCCCGTCCTCATCCTCTCTCCCTGTTTTTTCCAGTGTGTGTGTGTGTGTGTGTGTGTGTGTGTGTGTGTGTGTGTGTGTGTGTGTGTGTGTGTGTGTGTGTGTGTGTGTGTGTGTGTGTGTGTGTGTGTGTGTGTGTGTGTGTGTGTGTGTGTGTGTGTGTGTGTGTGTGTGCGTACCCTGTGTCATAAGTGAATATTATCAACCAGCATATGTTTAGATATGTCTCAGTGTTGCCGTGAAACAGTGAGATACAGTACAATGGGAAAAGGAAGAGACAGAGAGACAGAGGAGGGACCTAGCTAATTGCTATGCAGACAAAGTGAACAGTCTCAATGCAATTCAAATGTGTGTGTCGTGTGTGGAAGGGGGGAGTGAAGAGGGGGTGTATGGGTGAGGAGGGGGAGATGCTTTGATCTCTCCCCCATAGAATAAAACATCTAATCCCCCCTCCAGGCAGAAGAAGCATAAGTCTTCATCAACACCCATGTTGTCTATAGAGAGAGACCAGAATGGTACCAGCAGCTGTTGGGATATCATACACCAGGCAAACCAACAGACTTGGGCTGGAAGTCAATCGTTGCAGATAATGTTTTATCTTACTGTGCTGTCTAAGGTGTGTTTGAAAAGCAATGTAGCATGTCCTGGATGGATATCTGTACCAATTCAATCCAAGCTTTAGACGTCAATCAAACCTGCATTGCTGTATTTATATAGAAACTATTTTCCTTATGGTCAAATAAAATCACAGAATGGTTTTGGCCACTGTAAAACCTACTACCAGGTAGATGCTTCCAGAATAAGAAATGTGTGTTCACAGAAGTAGTTTGAACTTAAAGACACTGCGTCATTATTGATTTAGAAGTTTCGGTTGAATTCCAGCTTAAATCTTCAACAGTCGTGTTGTCTGGACTTGAGACTGGAGAGAGACCAACGTGGCTTTAGGAAACCGTGATGCTGGCTCTTCTTTAGGAACTGGCTGTGTGATCAAGTAGAAACATGTTACCATGTACCACTGTCTGTCCCAGAATGTCCATGTTGGTGCATCCCTACATTTGGGTAATTTACTCTGTTTCAATGTGCATCTAAATAAAATAGACCTATTGAACTGTGTCTCTGTGTAGACTAGAGTCCGTATTTGTATACTGAATCCCTATGTGTATATTATGCACTGTGTCTGTTCAGGGAGAAGCCCTGTAATCCCTTTAGAATTCCTATAGAAGGAGACCACTGGAACATCTAAAACTCACCTTGGCATTTCCTGCCTTTTCCTCAGCCAGGTTTCTAATCTGTAATCTGGGTTTAGGTCCACTGCCCGTTGAGAGCTCTTCGAGATGATACTACCCAGCAGGAATCTCATTTCTGGCCTCAGATGAAGAGATCACCCGTTCAGATTAGGTGAACCGTCAGACACTCTAAACCCTCAGCCCTTATCGAAGTGTTATTGAAATGTAATCTCAGCTAACCGTAAAACAACGGAAACCCTCAGCCTTTATCGAAACATTATTGAAATGTTATCTCAGACTCTGCAGGGCGGTCAGGGGTTCGTTCAACAGCTGTTCACAGGGGGAGGGAGGGAGGTGGGGGAGGAGGTAGAACAGAGGGTTTGAGGGAGGGCATATTTATCATCTGTGTTCAACAGTGGGGATAACGAGGTGAATGCACTCCAGATGGATTGTGTATGCGTGGGAGAGTGGGTGTGTGCGTGCGTGCGTGCGTGCGTGTGTGTGCGTGCGTGCGTGTGTGTGTGCGTGTGTGTGTGTGTGTGTGTGGCAGCAGTGCCTACGGAGGCGGTTGGCAGAGAGGCTGCTCTGCTTCAAGGCCAGATTCTCAGGCAGAGAACTCAGTCAGGCAAGAGGGAAGAGAGAGCGAGAGAGTGAGAAAAAGAGAGAACGAGAAAGTAGAGAGCTGTCTGAGACACAATAGACATGTTCACTATAACCTGCCATCACCCCAACTCTACATTCATCCACCTCTGTGTACCCATCCTTTCCTCCCCTAAGTCCCCTTCACACTTTCTCCTCCATTTTCTTCCTCTCCCTTATCTCTCCCCTCTTCTCCTCTTCTGTCCTCCCCCTCACTCTCTGTGTATATCTCTGATTCATACCATCCTACACTGGCATCCATGTGTCTCCATATTTAGTCCTCTCTCTCCCTCCACTTCCTCCTCTCATCCTGCCACTGGAGTGACACCAACACTCATCATCCAGCTCATGTCTTTCCATCTGTCCTTCTCTCCGTCAGACCACTGCCGCTAAGCACTAGTAGCTAGCTACTTTAATCTATCACTGTTTTCTGGTCATCTCTGTTGTTCTTCCTTTTCCCCCTTTTCATTCCTCCTTTCATTTGCTTAATCTCTGTCCCCCCTCTCTCTCTCAAATGGAAGTGACTTATAAAAGGCCCGTGTTTGAACAGATGGGTAATACACCACACCTTGTTGAGCATAGAGGGTCATTACCAGGGTTGCTAAAGTCTGATGTGGGAATTGGGAATCCAACTACAGGCAGTTCAATTCTGTTTTTTACCCCGTTTGCCTTTACCATTACTTCCAGTGTTTATGGGTTTGCCTTTACCATTACTTCCAGTGTTTATGGGTTTGCCTTTACCATTACTTCCAGTGTTTATGGGTTTGCCTTTACCATTACTTCCAGTGTTTATGGGTATGCCTTTACCATTACTTCCAGTGTTTATGGGTTTGCCTTTACCATTACTTCCAGTGTTTATGGGTTTGCCTTTACCATTACTTCCAGTGTTTATGGGTTTGCCTTTACCATTACTTCCAGTGTTTATGGGTTTGCCTTTACCAATACTTCCAGTGTTTATGGGTTTGCCTTTACCATTACTTCCAGTGTTTATGGGTTTGCCTTTACCATTACTTCCAGTGTTTATGGGTTTGCCTTTACCATTACTTCCAGTGTTTATGGGTATGCCTTTACCATTACTTCCAGTGTTTATGGGTTTGCCTTTACCATTACTTCCAGTGTTTATGGGTTTGCCTTTACCATTACTTCCAGTGTTTATGGGTATGCCTTTACTATTACTTCCAGTGTTTATGGGTTTGCCTTTACCATTACTTCCAGTGTTTATGGGTATGCCTTTACCATTACTTCCAGGGTTTATGGGTTTGCCTTTACCATTACTTCCAGGGTTTATGGGTATGCCTTTACCATTACTTCCAGTGTTTATGGGTTTGCCTTTACCATTACTTCCAGTGTTTATGGGTATGCCTTTACCATTACTTCCAGGGTTTATGGGTTTGCCTTTACCATTACTTCCAGGGTTTATGGGTTTGCCCGATTTGTCAGGTGCTATTTGAAAATACGGTTGACAAATGTTCTGACATAATAAAACCTGAATTGGAATTATTTTTATGTAATCCACAGAGAATAAGAGTCGGGGGAAAAAAGTGGGAAAAGAACTGCCATCAAAGTGCCTTAAAGTATTAATATTGTAGATATTTTTCCCAAACAGATTTTGAGATGTGAAGAATTCAGACAGGAAAAGAAAACCACTAATCCTAAAAGCGATTGGTTGGAATATTCTAGTATTTCTTCATCAAAGTTGGACATTCTAGTGTGTGTGTGTGTGTGTGTGTGTGTGTGTGTGTGTGTGTGTGTGTGTGTGTGTGTGTGTGTGTGTGTGTGTGTGTGTGTGTGCTACAGTATGAACAAAATGAACACATAGTCGACACACAGTTTCTCCAGTGTAGAAATTGCATTTTTAATAAAGAACACACTGTTGTTTGGAAAGAAGTGGTTACAATTTTGTCATGAAACGCTCATTTTTGTTCAAATGAGTCTATTTGTCCACTGTAGGTTTGGTGCACATAGTAACCTACAGTGTCTTCAGAAAGTATTCACACCCCTTGGAATTTTCCACATTTTCTTGTGTTACAGCCTGAATTTAAAATTGATTAAATTTGTATTTTATGTCACTGATCTACACAGAATACCCCATAATGTCAAAGTGGAATTATGTTTTAAAAATGAACATCTGAAATGTCTTCAACCCCTTTGTTATGGCAAGCTTAAATAAGTTCAGGAGTAAAAATGTGCTTAACAAGTCAGATAATACGTTGTATGGACTAACTGTTCAATAATGGTGTCTAACATCATGTTTTAATGACTACCTCATCTCTGTACCCCACACATACAATTATCTGTAAGGTCCCTCAGTCGAGTAGTGAATTTCAAGCACAAATTCAACGACAAATACCAGGGAGGTTTTCCAATGCCATTAATTTTAATTACACTTGGTAACACCACAAAATGTGGAATAAGTCAAGGGGTGTGAATTCTTTCTGAAGGAACTGTATGTATATGTACTGTCTGTGGAACTAGTAATGTGTGTGTGTGTGTGTGTGTGTTGCATGTTGTGATTGTTTGAACACAATAGTAAACATCTCTTCTTTCTCAGGTGATATCACTCAGAAGGGATATGAGAAGAAAAAGACTAAACTTCTGCTTCCCTTCTTCATGCAAACACCAGGTAAGAAACATTGACCTATCCTCTTATCCTGGATACAACATCTCCCCTCTTTTCCCTTTTCCTACTTATAGAATTTGATCCATGTGACACTATGAGAACATACCTTCCATATCCAACTACTCTTTTTGTCTGGTTTTAGTTTATTTACAAAAATCTGGTTTGAATCCAGGGACTGTGATTGGGAGACCCATAGGGCGGCACACAATTGGCCCAGCTTTGTCCGGGTTTGGCCAGGGTAGGCCGTCATTGTAAATAATAATTTGTTCTTAAATGACTTGCCTAGTTAAATAAAGGAAAAAACATATCTAATAATAATCTGTTATCGTTAGATGGAACCCTTTTGTAAAGATCTTTATACATTTTATGAAAATACTATATGTTGTAAAAGCACATGTAGAACCTAATGACATTTTGTAAGATTGTATCAGATTATAGGATGATTTCTCTTTGAGAAGGTGCGATACTCTCTTTATCTTGTGATGTAACATAGCATCACTAACTGACTTAGTCACATAACATCTGACCCGCAATAACATCTGCTAAATATGTGTATGTGACCAATAACATTTGATTTGGTTTGAAGTCCCCGTTCAAATTGTGAATGAGAGACTGATGAAGTGTGTGCAGCCTGTGCAAAAAACAAAGCAGAGCTCATGCTCTTTCATGCAACTTTTTTCAAATCATCTTTAGAGTCGCATCATGCAGCCTTAGAATGTATTCAAAATCAAAACATATAGCCCAATGTATGTAGCACAACTAGGGTTGCACATTTTGGGGATAAGTCAGAGGTGGAAACTTTCCGTGGGTATTAACTGGAATATACGGGAATTAACAGGAATATATGGGAATTAATATTAATACCATTTAAATGTAGATGTTTTTTGCATTGGATATATTTACCATCTCATATGAAGACAGAAACATAAACCTTTTAAGTTATCATAAGTAGACATAATTGCAAATGATTAAATCCTTCCAATAGAAAAAAAAAAAAAACGATTTAGTTACGAATTGAACTTTAATTAAATGAGTTGACTCGTTACATGGGATGATTTCACTGAACAACAAAAGAAAGGGAATATTGAATGATCCCCAATGATCCAACACATCTCCCAAAAACGTTTGACATACATCTGTAAAATGATAGTCTAGAAACTAAACCTTTGGTGGTCTTCCTCTCAGGCTTCCATGTCTTCTCCCTGGACCTCCTCAATGTCCACCTCTTGAACATCAGACTCTGAGGCCTCATCTTCACTGTCACTTTCCAACCTTGTTTAGGATGGCTCGTTGTCAGGCTCAAAAAGCCTCAAATTATCCTGGATGGCCACCAATTCTTCAACCCTTGTATTGGTCAGCCTGTTGCGTGCTTTGGTGTGTGTGTTCCCAAACAAGGACCAGTTGCGCTCTGAGGCGGCTGATGTTGTTGGGATTTGGAGGATGATGGAGGCAACAGGGGAAAGCGCCTCAAATCCACAAAGTCCTTTCCACCAAGTGGCTGATGAGATATGTTGGCACGACTGCCATATTGCATCTCCATCCCAAAGCCCTTGCTTGGAAGTGTACTTCGCCAGACTGCCAAGAACCTTTCCCTCATCCAGGCCAAAGTGGCGAGACACGGTAGTGATGAGACCATAGGCCTTGCTGATCTCTGCACCAGACAGGATGCTCTTGCCAGCATACTTGGGGACCAACATGTTCGCTGCAGGCAGAAGTCTTCACGCTTTTTGATGTATTTCAGAACTGCAGTTTCCTCTGCTTGGAGTAACGGTGAAGTGGGCAGGGCAGTACGGATTCCTTCTCTTGCATCTGCAAGCAGAGTCTGAACATCAGACAGGATGGCATTGTCTCCCTCAATCCGTGCAATGGCTACTGCTATAGGTTTCAGGAGTTTCAGGCTGCTTACCACTCTCTCCCAAAATACATCATCCAGGAGGATCCCCTTGATGGGGCTGTCCATATCGGCAGACTGTGATATGGCCATTTCTTGGAGAGACTCCTTTCCCTCCAGGTGACTATCAAACATGATGACAACACCACCCCATCGGTGGTTGCTGGGCAGCTTCAATGTGGTGCTCTTATTCTTCTTACTTTGCTTGGTGAGGTAGATTGCTGCTATAACTTGATGACCCTTCACATACCTAACCTTTTCCTTGGCTCTCTTGTAGAGTGTATCCATTGTTTTCAGTGCCATGATGTCCTTGAGGAGCAGATTCAATGCATGAGCAGCACAGCCAATGGGTGTGATGTGAGGGTAGGATTCCTCCACTTTAGACCAAGCAGCCTTCATGTTCGCAGCATTGTCTGTCACCAGTGCAAATATCTTCTGTGGTCCAAGGTCATTGATGACTGCCTTCAGCTCATCTGCAATGTAGAGACTGGTATGTCTGTTGTCCCTTGTGTCTGGGCTCTTCTAGAATACTGGTTGAGTGGTGGAGATGATGTAGTTAATTATTCCTTGCCCATGAACATTCGACCACCCATCAGAGATGATTTCAATACAGTCTGCTTTCTCTATGATTTGCTTGACCTTCACTTGAACTCTGTTGAACTCTGCATCCAGCAAATGAGTAGATAAAGCATGTCTGGTTGGAGGGGTGTATGCTGGGCAGAGAACATTCAGAATTCTCTTTCAATACACATTGCCTGTGAGCATCAGAGGTGAACCAGTTGCATACACAGCTGGAGCAAGACATTCATCAGCATTTCTCTGACTACTTTCTTCCATTGAGTCAAAAAAACTTCTGATTCCAGAAGGACCATGAGCTCTTGCTATCGATAAGGTGTCTGATTTTATCATTTTCACCTCGAATAGAAGTAGAGGGACTTTTCTCAGAGGTTGCTTGTTGTGAACGCTGAGGGAACTTTATGCATTTGGCCAGATGATTCTGCATCTTTGTTGCATTCTTCACATATGATTTGGCACAGTATTTGCAAATGTACACAGCTTTTCCTTCTACATTAGCTGCAGTGAAATGTCTCCACACATCAGATAGTGCCCGTGGCATTTTCCTGTAAAGATTGGGAAAAGAATGAGTAAAAAAATAATAATACCATTCCATGTACAGATAAATAGTTAAGCAGTTGTATTAAACAACTCCTTTGTAAGATAAATGTTTTAAAATGAAATATGTATGGACACAGGTGAATTAACACTCCTCAGTTAGCAGGCTCAAGCAAGCTAAATCCCACATGGTAGCAAAATCTAACTAGCAGAAATTGTTAACAAGTTAGAAAGGATTTAAACACATTTTGCTGTAGGCTACTATTTTCTAGTTAACAGAAAATCATGTATGTCATATAAAATATATTCACCCCATCCAATATTGTAATCTAAACTTACCAGAAAGCATGTAGTCCTTGGCTCAGACAGTGTAGTAGTGTGGGCTCAATAGAATCTCATTAGTATGCAATATCTTGAGAATCAGCTGAACATGTGATGGAAGAGTGCACTGCACATGTGATGGAAGAATGCACTGTGCATGCATTGAATAGTGGATAGTTTAACCAAAATATGCCACAAGACCTAGAATTGCCTTATGTGTATCCCACAAAAAAAGTTTCACTGTCATAAGCTAACTTTTTTATGAATTTAAGCAAAATTCCCTGGCTTAACTTCCCATGGAAAATTTCCGGAAATTCCTGGAAATTTACCGGAAAGTTTCCGACCCTTTGCAACCCTAATCACAACTAAAGTTGCATAAATAACTCTAAATTAAACATATAGGAGGACCTTGTTTGTTAACCGCTCAACACAGAATAGCTGCATGTACGCACTCCCTCAAATAGTTTTGGAGAAAATATCCTTTCTGTTTCATTCAGATATGTTCAATTGTATTCTTCATACTACAAAATAATATAAAATAATGCCACGGAATTCTTGTCTGCTAAATTAACTAGTGTAGCCCACAGCCATATGGCATAGCTGTCAGAGGCGTTGATGAAAGGTGACCAAAATGCAGCGGGTATAGTGCTCATCTTCTTACTTTATTAGAGAGAACACTCAAAACAAAATAAACAGACGACGAAACAGTTCCATAAGGCACACAGGCTATACAGAAAACAACCACCCACAAACCCAAAGGAAAAAACAGGCAGCCTAAGTATGGCTTCCAATCAGAGACAACGAAAGACACCTGCCTCTGATTGGAAACCATACTCGGCCACACATAGAAAAAGAACATAGAAAATGAAAACTAGAACAAATCCCCTCTAAACAAACCAACCCCAAAACACACAAAAACAACCCCCCTGCCACGCCCTGACCATACTACAATGGCAAATGACCCTTTTTACTGGTCAGGACGTGACAATAGCCAGATCAGGGCCTAACCTAAGTCAAGTATGCTATTCTGTTCTTTTGAAATAGACTACATTTTCTTCATATCATGTTTCTTTAGACCAGTCTAAAATAAATAATGGATGTATTGTGATGGTGTAGGCTATATAACATGGATTTATTAGACTTTTCAAAATGGAAATGTTTCAAAGGTCTGCATCAGTGGCTTGTAGGCTGTGTGTCGAAGCCCAGAGATGCTAAATGTGATTATGTTAATTAACGGTCAATTACCGTGAGACCGACAGTTATTTGCTTGACAATCACCAGCTGACAAATTTTCATGACCGCCACAGCCCTAGTCAGGTCAAGGGTCAAGGGAAGAACTGAAGGCGTGGAGAGTTCTGAGCCCTTTCTGTCTGCATCTATGGAAAGGACATAGCCACATCTCTATATATGTACTCTGTGGTACATGACCTTCTATATACTATGTACTTTGTTTACTGTCTTGTGATCTCCTAATCATCTACTTAATTTTTGTTGTGCTCCCCAGTAGAACCTCCCCCTCCTGCCTATGACGCGCATGCTCCTGGTCCTAGCAACGCTTCTGGCTCCACCCATGTCAACGCTCACACACAGGCTCCTCCCCCCAGCTCCTCTTCTCGCTACCGTGATCGCCGCTCCCGACGACCGCACCGCAGCGGAGGGACCAGGGATGACCGTTACCGATCAGGTGAGCAACAACTTCTCTCCTTACATAAGTTTACGTTTTTAAATCGACACTTAGTCACCTAAGGAAATCCAGTCATAGTCAATAATGTTGAGTTTCTCATTCATGTTTGGTTTGATCTATTCTCTCAGTATTTTCTTTAATTTCGATCAATATAACCAGTAATACAGTTTTGAAGCAGAATCTCGTAATCCCATAATTGTCTCAAATACCAATAAAAGGGCAGCACTGCTTTGCACGTGTGTGTTGGAGTGTGAACACTGTCTGAGGTCATGTGTGTGTGTGTCCTGTTGGGTTGTGGAGAAAGAAAAGTCCCTATACTTCTTACAGTGTTCAGCAGCCCCTCTACAGGGGAGCCCAGGAGTCCAGATCCCTCACATTGTGAGTGTGGAGGGATGTCACGGCTTGGCAATGTGCTGGGCTGTGGAGAGAGCAGGGGGAATACTAAACAGGATGGATGAACTCAGAACTATAGAATTCTGTTGTAGATTCTAAAGATTGCAGGGAAGGATTGTTAGAATGGATCTTTAGATGGTTGAAAAGACACTAAATAACTGATTTCTCTCTCTCTCTCTCTCTCTCTTGCTCTCTCTCTCTCTTGCTCTCTCTCTCTCTTGCTCTCCCCCTCTCTCGCTCTCTGTCTCTCTCTCACTGTTTTACTCTCTCTCTCCTTCTGTTACTAGGTGCACACAGTGTAAATGTATCCTCCCTCTAGGCAGCTTCATGCTCTACTGTTTCTCTCTCCTTCCACTTCCCTCTCCTCCCTTCCCTGTCTGGACAGCCTCTGCATCAGACTGGTCTCGCCTCTCACGTGAGACACACACACACACACACACACACACACACACACACACACACACACACACACACACACACACACTAAATCGATGCCAGTCTGATGTGCCGGAGGGGCTGAAGGACTACCATTGTGTGTGATCTATTGGATCCTATAGGACGGCTGACCAGATAGAGACAACTGCATGAACGTTTTCTTCAAGTTCCATTTGATATCTGAAGGGATCTCTGGGGATCTTGCTGGAAGTCCGACTGGATTTGGGGCAAAGCGAAGAAGGATTGGGAAAGAGGGAAAGGGAGTGGTAGCTGGTAGTCAGGTGGAAACAAATAGGATGCAGGGATAATGGAGGACTTTGAAGAGTATTGAGGGAAAACACTGTTTTATTACTGGATAACAGAGGAATATCACAAAGAAATGGAGCGGGACTGAGAGGGAATAAGAGAGGGAATAAGAGAGGGAATAAGAGAGGGATACAGAGGAGGGATACAGAGGAGGGATACAGAGGAGGGATACAGAGGAGGGATACAGAGGAGGGATACAGATGAGGGATACAGATGAGGGATACAGAGGAGGGATACAGAGGAGGGATACAGAGGAGGGATACAGAGTAGGGATAGAGTGAGGGGCCAGGGAGATGCAGGTCTGGGTGGTTTAGTCCTCCTTATGATGAACCTGCTGACACCTCAGTCTCATGGGGGGGGGGGGGGGGGGGTACAGAGAAAGGAAGACAGCGGGCAAGAGGATGTAGAGATGTACAATTAGCTGTCAGTAATATTATTGATGTTTAGATCCAGAAGGGATTGTCTTGTGTGCACGTGTATGTAGCCTATATGCATTTACATGGGTGTGTGGAAGGTAGCAGCCAGTGTGTGTGTGTTGCTAGGCTGAGGTGCTTCTAGTGTGTAGTCTCTGCTATGCATTTGTTGGTTGCCGTGTGGGGCCAGAGAGATGGAGGAGAGACGCCTTACAATGTTAACATCTTAACACCTGGCAACCTCACCTATATCCACGGAGACGCCTCTCGGCCTCTCAGACATATGTGATGGTCATTCTCTCATGTTTCTATGGCGACGAATGATTGGGCATGCAGCGTATGGGAAGAATGGAAACAGAATAGCAGTCTATTTTTAGAAGAATCAAATGTTATCTTGTGACATTCTATAGTGTTGGTTAAGCAATGTCTTGTTTTTGATGATGGTTTATGTAGATTCTCTTCCATTCCATTCTGATTGTATCTCTCATGAAGAAATGTATCTGTGGTTGCCTGTGTGTCTTCTGCACATGAGTTCGTGTGTGTGTGTGTGTGTGTGTGTGTGTGTGTGTGTGTGTGTGTGTGTGTGTGTGTGTGTGTGTGTGTGTGTGTGTGTGTGTGTGTGTTCGTGTGTTCGTGTGTGTGTGTGTGTGTGGGGGGGGCAGGCGGTGGGTGTTGGTTGGGTGGGTGCGTAATTGTCATTTTTTTGTCAATGATGTACGCAAAATACTCTGTAATGTCAAAGTGAAAGAAAAATTTGAGCATTTATAAAATAATCGATGGAAAATAAAACATTAATATATCTTGATTAGATAAGTATTCCAAAACGTCGAGGGGTATGCTGTGAATACTTTCTAAAGGTAAGGGATGGGTGAGGATGGTAATAGACCCTCTCTCTCCAGCACACAAACAGTGATTTCCTGTTACAGCAGGACCTAACTGGCGTCTCTTCTCCTCTGATGGTTAAAAGTCAAACGTCACTTCAGCTTTTACTGTGTTGACAGAACACTGATTGTCTTTATGCATCAATATCTATGGAATAAAGATTATTGAAAGGTCTCCGTCACTGGCAGTTTCACTTAGATTTCAGAAGAAAAAATTCTGTAAAACTCAAGTTTATCTGTGGGTGTTCTCATGTTCAAGTTCATCCTCTCCATCCCTATCCGATCATCCAAATTGTAAAGGGGAATTTCTTCCTCTTGCCTTCTTCCCTTCTCTCTCTCCCTTTCTCCCTCTCTCTCTCTCTCTCGTTGCCTCAGATATCCACACAGAGACGGTGCAGGCTGCGTTGGCCAAACACAAGGAGGAGAAGATGGCACTGCCCATGCCCACCAAACGCCGCTCCACCTACGTCCAGTCACCCGTCATCAACTGCACCCCACCAGGTAGCGTAGGACTGACCCCCTCAAATCAGCCTGACTGCTTCTATTTCCTCAGGAACAGCCTACGTAAGCTTTATTGTTAGTACTGTAGAGTTTAATCCTAATGTCACACGCTCTCTTTCTAATTCTCTCCATCTCTCTTACGCTTTCTCCTATCTCAGACTCGTCGTCAGGTTCAGAGGATGAGGGTGCTCTGCTGAGGCAGTCGTCAGTGGGAGTCGATTTGGAGGCTCTGGACACTCCCTCTCTGCTGCAGCCCCCCAGTCTGCAGAGCCCTGACTCCTGGATCAACCACTCTGTCCAAGGCTCGTCCACCTCCTCCTCTGCCTCCTCCACCCTGTCCCATGGAGAGGGCAAGCCCCAGCCTCAACCATCCCAGCCCCAAGCCCAGCCCCAGTACAAGCCCCAGTATCAGCCCCAGTATCAGCCCCAGTATCAGCCCCAATATCAGCCCCAGTACCAGCCACAACTACAGCCACAGCATCCAGTCATAGCTGACATGCTGGCTCACGCACGCATCGGTAAGATATGTCCTCATGACCACAACACTAGAACGCCATGACCTGTAACTCTATATTAGGTAAACTGAGCAGATAAAATCACCCTGTCTTCCTCCCAGGCCCTTCAGAGAACAGTACCCCTCCCCCAGATGTGACAACAGCGGCCCCCCAGGCCAGGGACTTCTCTCAGGTGGACCGGCCCAACAACCCTCCCGTGGTCCAGGGGATGAGCCGTGGACAGAGTCGCTCCGGCATGATGGAGACAGCCGACGGTAAGAATAGCATCTCTGTGTGTGTGTGTGATGGGTCACGTAGGAGTACGGAAGTGTGTGTGAGATTGTGAGTGTGTGTCCTCGTCGATTCATACAATTTTGCATTTCCATTGAAAATAACTTTTTTGAAGAAATAAGTATTTTTTCTTGAATAACATTTTGCTTTCCGACTGGACCATATCATTAACCAAACCATGTTGCTTTCTTTTCTTCTGGTCTTTTTCCACCCTGTCACATGTTATATTGACTGGCAATAGGTAACAGAAGAGGTAACACATTTCCCTATGAGAATGTATACGTCTGTGTACTGTTTGTGCCTTGTGACTTGTTCTTACCCTCTGTTTGTACCGTATGATTTTAGGGAGAATAGTAGATCTCTGAAACCAGAACCATCCTCTGAAACTGATGAATCCTCATGTGTTTTCCTATTATGAATCCAATGATTCCTATTCCCTCCTACCTCACTCCGACCCTCCCAGTCCTGGTGTAGAGGGAGCCCTTTGTCTACTGGCTTTCATTCTAAAAAGAATTTAAGAAAAAAACCTGCTTGCAGTGGGAAATTATGATGTGGATTAAAAAACTAGCAGACTGAGAGTGGAGAAATGTTCTGGCGAAATAAGGCAAGCCAGAGTTGTGTGTGAAATCAAGACTTTGTGTATCGGGGCAGGGAGAGTGTGTGTGTTTATGTGTGTGTGACAGTGTTTGTCGGACTACCCACCCCCCACCCTCCAGGTGTCCCGATTAACAGCAGGGTGTCCACTAAGATTCAGCAGCTGCTCAACACCTTGAAGAGGCCCAAGAGGCCCCCGCTCAGTGAGTTCTTCATGGACGACCAGGAGGAAATTGTAGAGGGTGAGTCACCATTTATTCTTCAATTAGTAGATCTCTCTTAGCCCGGTACCAGACCTGTTAGTGCAGTCTTGCCAACTCCAGTCAGCACAAACAGATCTGAGATCAGACTATATCTCTGTCAATGTCACCTACAATATTTTCATTTCCACCCCTCTGTACCAACCTCAAAGGTGCTCTCTGGTTAATACTGCTCCCCCGTCTCCTCCAGTGCCTCAGCCAGACCCCAACACCCCGCGGCCAGAGGGACGTCAGATCATCCCAGTGAAGGGGGAGCCCCTGGGGGTGGTCAGTAACTGGCCCCCTGCCCTCCAGGCTGCCCTGGTTCGCTGGGGGGCCACACAGGGCAAGAGCCCCGCCCTCACCGCCTTGGACATCACTGGCAAACCCCTGTACACACTGACGTACGGTAAGAAACTTGGCCCACACACAAACCCCTGTACACACTGACGTACAGTAAGAAACTTGGCCCACACACAAACCCCTGTACACACTGACGTACAGTAAGAAACTTGGCCCACACACAAACCCCTGTACACACTGACGTACAGTAAGAAATTTGGCCCACACACAAACCCCTGTACACACTGACGTATAGTAAGAAACTTGGCCCACACACAAACCCCTGTACACACTGACGTACAGTAAGAAACTTGGCCCACACACAAACCCCTGTACACACTGACGTACAGTAAGAAACTTGGCCCACACACAAACCCCTGTACACACTGACGTACAGTAAGAAACTTGGCCCACACATAAACCCCTGTACACACTGACGTACAGTAAGAAACTTGGCCCACACAAACCCCTGTACACACTGACGTACAGTAAGAAACTTGGCCCACACACAAACCCCTGTACACACTGACGTACAGTAAGAAACTTGGCCCACACACAAACCCCTGTACACACTGACGTACAGTAAGAAACTTGGCCCACACATAAACCCCTGTACACACTGACGTACAGTAAGAAACTTGGCCCACACAAACCCCTGTACACACTGACGTACAGTAAGAAACTTGGCCCACACACAAACCCCTGTACACACTGACGTACGGTACGTCACAGTCTTAAACCCCTCATGGTAATACGATTGCTTACATTTAAATAACTCTACTTACTATATAGGGAGGGTCAAGGTCTGGCCCTGGATCATTTATTTCTTATATTATTTCAGGTTATTGTTGGTACTATACTGTAGACATGGTGTGGATAGAGTAATCAAAGTAATGGAGGGTTATGAGAGGAGGAGTATGAGATTGATTGTCAGAGTGTGCCACTGTTATTTACAATGCCCACCCTCCCTCCTCCCCTTCTTCCTCCATCAGGGAAGCTGTGGAGCCGCAGTGTGAAGCTGGCCTACACCCTCCTCAATAAACTGGGGCCCAAGAACGAGCAGGTCCTCAAGCCTGGGGACAGGGTGAGACACACCGACTCACACTAATTCTACTTCCCTCTGTGTCGTAATGATATAGCGTCAGAACAATCCCATAAATTAAAGTTGCAATATGTAACTTTTTGGGCAATCTGACCAAATTCACATAGAAATTTTTGCTATAGATCTTTCATTCTCATTGAGCACATGTCTAAGAAGTGGTAGATATATTCTATGTGCACTATTTCTATGCTTCCCGTGCTTAAGTTTTTCATCTTTTAATTTCGGTTTTGTACACCAGCTTCAAACAGCTGAAAATACAATATTTTTGCTTATAGAAAATATATTTGATAATGGTTTAGATGGTACAATGATTCTCTACGCTACAGAATACTTGCTTGTTTTTTCACATAAACTGAAATGAGGCGAACTATTTGAATTTTAGCAACCAAGAAATGGCGGAGCGATTTCTGCATAATGAACCTGTTGAGGACAGACGTTCCGCTAGCGGAACGCCTAGCCAACACCCAATGGAACAGCAGGGTGCGAAATACAAAACATCAAAATTCTAATAATTTCAATTTCTCAAACATACGACTATTTTACACCATTTTAAAGATACACTTCTCCTTAATGTAACCACATTGTCCGATTTCAAAAAGGCTTTACAGCGAAAGCAAAACATTAGATTATGTTAGGACAGTACAAATACAAACAATAACCACACAGCCATTTTCCAAGCAAGGAGATGTGTCACAAAAACCCAAAATACAGCTAAAATGAAGCACTAACCTTTGACGATCTTCATCAGATGACACTCATAGGACATCATGTTACACAATACATGTATGTTTTGTTCGATCAAGTTCATATTTATATCCAAAAACAGCATTTTACATTGGCGCGTGATGTTCAGAAAATGTATTCCCACCAAACCTTCCGGTGAATGAGCACATTAATTTACAGAAATACTAATCATAAATGTTGACAAAATATATAACAATTATTTAAAGAATTTTAGATACACTACTCCTTGATGCAACCGCTATGTCAGATTTCAAAATAACTTTACGGAGAAAGCACATTGTTCAATATTCTGAGTACATAGCTCAACCATCAATGCAAGCTATACATTTTGGCATCAACAAAACTATGAATTAGTGTTAGAAATCATTCCTTACCTTTGCTGATCTTCAGCGGAATGCACTCCCAGGACTCCTACTTCCAAAATAAATGTTTGTTTTGTTCGAAATACTCCATATTTATGTCCAAATACATCAGTTTTGTTCGTGCGTTCAGATCACTATCCAAAGGCATAATGCGCGAGTGCAAATCGAGACACGAAAAGTCAAAATGTTCCATTACCGTTTGTAGAAACATGTCAAACATTGTTTACAATCAATCTTTAGTGTATTTTTAACGTCAAAATGCGATAATATTCCAACCGGACAATAGCGTATTCATTCCAGGAGAAAAAGAAGGAATGGTGCGCTTGCGGGCTCGCACATAACCAAGCCCTTTGTCCTCAGGCAGTCCACTCATTGACTGAGCTACTATTCTCTGCCCAGTAACAGGAGAATGATGAAACCACTTTCTAAAGGCTGTTGACAGCCAATGGAAGCCTTAGGAAGTGCAACGTGACCCCACAGACACTGTAGTTTCGATAGGGATTCAAAAGAATAACTACAATTCTCAGATTTCCCACTTCCTGGTTGGATTTTTCTCAGGTTTTTGCCTGCCATATGAGTTCTGTTATACTCACAGACATCATTCAAACAGTTTTAGAAACGTCAGAGTGTTTTCTATCCAAATCTACTAATAATATGCATATTCTAGTTTCTGGGCCAGAGTAGTAGGCAGTTTAATTTGGGTACGTTTTTCATCCGACCGTGAAAATACTGCCCCCTATACTCAACAGGTTTTAAGGTCCATGCATCAACTTAGTTTTTTTCTTTTATTTCCTGTAGGTGGCTCTAGTGTTCCCTAACAGTGACCCTGGGATGTTTTTGGTGGCCTTCTATGGCTGCCTGTTGGCTGAGGTCATCCCTGTCCCTATAGAGGTACCTCTGTCTCGCAAGGTAATGGACATGCCATTGGAACTTATTCAAACTCACATTGACATGCTGTTATAGTGCCTTGCAAAAGTATTCATCCCCCTTGGCTTTTTCCTATTTTGTTGCATTACAACCAGTAATTTAAATGGATTTTTATTTGGATTTCATGTAATGGACATACACAAAAAAGTCCAAATTGTTGAAGTGAAATAAAAATAAATACTTGTTTCAAAAAACAGAAAAGTGATGCCTGCATATGTATTTGCAATGAAGTCCCTAAATAAGATCGGGTGCAACCAATTACGTTCAGAAGTCACATAATTAGTTAAATAAAGTCCACCTGTGTGCAATCTAATTGTCACATGATCTGTCACATGATCTCAGTATATATACACCTGTTCTGAAAGGCCCCAGAGTCTACAACACCACTAAGCAAGGGGCACCATGAAGACCAAGGAGCTCTCCAAACAGGTCAGGGACAAAGTTGTGGAGAAGTACAGATCAGGGTTGGGTTATACAAAAATATCAGAAATGTTTAACATCCCACGGAGCACCATTAAATCCATTATTAAAATTGGAAAGAATTAGGCACCACAACAAACCTACCAAAACTCACGGGCCAGGCAATGAGGGCATTAATCAGAGAGGCAACAAAGAGACCAAAGATAGCCCTGAAGGAGCTGCAAAGCTCCACAGCGGAGATCGGAGTATCTGTCCATAGAACTACTTTAAGCCGTACACTCCACATAGCTGGGGTTTACGGAAGAGTGGACAGAAAAAAGCCGTTGCTTAAAGAAAGAAATAAGCAAACACGTTTGGTGTTTGCCAAAACGCATGTGGGAGACTCCCCAAACATTTGGAAGAAGGTACTCTGGTCAGATGAGACAAAAATGTTGCTTTTTGGCCATCAAGGAAAACGCTATGTCTGGCGCAAACCCAACACCTCTCATCACCCCGAGAACAGCATCCCCACAGTGAGGCATGGTGGTGGCAGCATCATGCTTTGGGGATGTTTTTCATCGGCAGGGACTGGGAAACTGGTCAGAATTGAAGGAAGGATGGATGGCGCTAAATACAGGGAAATTCTTGCAGGAAACCTGTTTCAATCTTCCAGAGAGTTGAGACTGGGACAGAGGTTCTCCTTCCAGCAGGACACTGACCCTAAGCATACTGCTAAAGCAACACTCAAATGGTTTAAGGGGAAACATTTAAATGTCTTGGAACGGCCTAGTCAAAGCGCAGACCTCAATCCAATTGAGAATCTGTGGTATGACTTAAAGATTGCTTTACACCAGAGGAACCCATCCAATTTGAAGGAGCTAGAGCAGTTTTGCCTTGACGAATGAGCAAACATCCCAGTAGCTAGATGTGCCAAGCTTATAGATACATGCTTTTTGGCCATCAAGGAAAACGCTATGTCTGGCGCAAACCCAACACCTCTCATCACCCCGAGAACAGCATCCCCACAGTGAGGCATGGTGGTGGCAGCATCATGCTTTGGGGATGTTTTTCATCGGCAGGGACTGGGAAACTGGTCAGAATTGAAGGAAGGATGGATGGCGCTAAATACAGGGAAATTCTTGCAGGAAACCTGTTTCAATCTTCCAGAGAGTTGAGACTGGGACAGAGGTTCTCCTTCCAGCAGGACACTGACCCTAAGCATACTGCTAAAGCAACACTCAAATGGTTTAAGGGGAAACATTTAAATGTCTTGGAACGGCCTAGTCAAAGCGCAGACCTCAATCCAATTGAGAATCTGTGGTATGACTTAAAGATTGCTTTACACCAGAGGAACCCATCCAATTTGAAGGAGCTAGAGCAGTTTTGCCTTGACGAATGAGCAAACATCCCAGTAGCTAGATGTGCCAAGCTTATAGAGACATACCCCAAGAGATGCGTCTGTAATTACTGCAAAAGGTGGCTCTATAAAATATTGACTTTGGGGGGGATGAATAGTTATGCACACTCAAGTCTTATTTCTTGTTTGTTTCACAATAATAAAAAAAAAATTTTGCATCTTCAAAGTGGTAGGCATGTTGTGTAAATCAAATGATACAAACCCCCCAAAATCAATTTTAATTCCAGGTTGTAAGGCAACAAAATAGGAAAAATGTCAGGGGGGTGAATATTTTCGCAAGCCACTGTCAATCTGCTCTGTGATTGACTCCATTTGTCATTGTTGTTCTGCCACCAGGATGCAGGAAGTAGTCAGGTGGGCTTCCTGCTGGGCAGCTGTAGTGTGAGTTTGGCTCTGACCAGTGAGATCTGTCTGAAGGGACTTCCCAAGATGCCCACTGGAGAGATTCTACAGTTTAAAGGTCAGGAGCTGCCTCTATTACTGGCCGTGTTCCAGAGCATCAATGTCAAATAAAATCAAATTTTATTGGTCACATACATATGGTTAGCAGATGTTAATGCGAGTGTAGCAAAATGCTTGTGCTTCTAGTTATGACCATGCAGTAATATCTAACAAGTAATCCAACAATTTCACAACAACTACCTTTTACACACAAGTGTAAAGGAATTAATAAGAATATGTACATATAAATATATGGATGAGCGATGGCCGGACGGCATAGGCAAGATGCAGTAGATGGTATAGAGTACAGTATATACATATGAGATGAGTAATGTAGGGTATGTAAACATTATATAAAGTGTCATTGTTTAAAGTGACTAGTGATACATTTATTACATCCAATTTTGTATTATTAAAGTGGCTAGAGATTTGAGTCAGTATGTTGGCAGCAGCCACTCAATGTTAGTGATGGCTGTTTAACAGTCTGATGGCCTTGAGATAGAAGCTGTTTTTCAGTCTCTCGGTCCCAGCTTTGATGCACCTGTACTGACCTCGCCTTCTGAATGATGTAGGTGTCCTGGAGGGCAGGTAGTTTGCCCCCGGTGATGCGTTGTGCAGACCTCACGACCCTCTGGAGAGCCTTACGGTTGTGGGCGGAGCAGTTGCCGTCCAGGCGGGCAGCCTGGTACAGCTCTCGATTGTGCATCTGTAAAAGTTTGTGAGTGTTTTTGGTGACAAGCCAAATTTCTTCAGCCTCCTGAGGTTGAAGAGGTGCTGTTGCATCTTCTTCACCACGCTGTCTGTGTTGGTGGATCATTTCAGTTTGTCTGTGATGTGTACGCCAAGGAACTTAAAACTTTCCACCTTCTCCACTACTGTCCCGTCGATGTGGATAGGGGGGTGCTCCCTCTGCAGTTTTCTGAAGTCCACGATCATCTCCTTTGTTTTGTTGACGTTGAGTGTGAGGTTATTTTCCTGACACCACACTCCGATAGCCCTCACCTCCTCCCTGTAGGCCGTCTTGTCGTTGTTGGTAATCAAGCCTACAACTGTAGTGTCGTCTGCAAATTTGATGATTGAGTTGGAGGTGTGCATGGCCCCGCAGTCATGGGTGAACAGGGAGTACAGGAGAGGGCTGAGAATGCACCTTTGTGGGGCCGCAGTGTTGAGGATCAGTGGGGTGGAGATGTTGTTTCCTACCCTCACCACATGGGGGCGTCCCGTCAGAAAGTCCAGGACCCAGTTGCACAGGGCGGGGTCAAGACCAAGGGTCTCGAGTTTAATGACGAGTTTGGAGGGTACTATGATGTTAAATGCTGAGCTGTAGTCGATGAACAGCATTCTTACATAGGTATTCCTCTTGTCCAGATGGGTTAGGGCAGTGTGCAGTGTGATTGCGATGCGTCGTCTGTGGACCTATTGGGGCGGTAAGCAAATTGGAGTGGGTCTAGGGTGTCAGATACGGTGGAAGTGATATGATCCTTGACTAGTCTCTCAAAGCACTTCATGATGACGAGGTGAGTGCTACGGGGCGATAGTCGTTTAGCTCTGTTACCTTAGCTTTCTTGGGAACAGGAACAATGGTGGCCCTCTTGAAGCATGTGGTAACAGCAGACTGGGATAGGGATTATTGAATATGTCTGTAAACACACCACCCAGCTGGTCTGCGCATGCTCTGAGGACACGGCTAGGGATGCCATCTGGGCCGGCAGCCTTGCGAGGGTTAACACATTTAAATGTTTTACTCACGTTGGCTGCGGTGAAGGAGAGCCCACAGGTTTTGGTAGCGGGCCGTGTCCGTGGCACTGTATTGTCCTCAAAGGTGAGCAAAGAAGTTGTTTAGTTTGTCTGGGAGCAAGACATTGGGGTCCGCGACTGGGCTGGTTTTCTCTTTGTAGTACTTGATTGACTGTAGACCCTGCCACATACCTCTCGTGTCTTAGCCGTTGAATTGCGACTCTACTTTATCTCTATACTGACGCTTAGCTTGTTTGATTGCCTTGCGGAGGGAATAGCTACACTGTTTGTATTCGGTCATGTTTCCGGTCGCCTTGCCCTGATTTAAAAGCAGAGGTTCATGCTTTCAGTTTTGCCCGAATGCTGCCATCAATCCACGGTTTCTGGTTGGGGAAGGTTTTAAAAGTCGCCGTGGGTACAACATCACCGATGCACTTGCTAATTAACTCGCTCACCGAATCAGCGTATACATCAATGTTGTTGTTCGACGCTAACCGGAACATATCCCAGTCCACGTGATCAAAGCAATCTTGAAGCGTGGAATCAGATTGGTCGGACCAGCGTTGAACAGACCTGAGCACGGGCGTTTCCTGTTTTAGTTTCTGTCTATAGGCTGGGAGCAACAAAATGGAGTCGTGGTCAGATTTGCCAAAAGGAGGGCGAGGGATGGCTTTGTATGCGTCGCGGAAGTTAGAATAACAATGATCCAGAATTTTGCCAGCCCGGGTCGTGCATTCAATATACTGATAAAATTTAGGGAACCTTGTTTTCAGATTAGCCTTGTTAAAATCCCCAGCTACAATAAATGCAGCCTCAGGATATGTGGTTTCCAGTTTACATAGAGCCCAATGAAGTTCTTTCAGGGCCGTCGAGGTGTCTGCTTGGGGGGGATATACACGACTGTGATTATAATCGAAGAGAATTCTCTTGGTAGATATTGCGGTTGGCATTTGTTTGTAAGGAATTCTAGGTTAGGTGACCTATTATTTGTAGATCAGTCAGCTGTTACTCCGTCACAGCTGACTGACTAAGTAGACTGACTGATCTACAAATAATAATGAGTAGTTATTTAGGAAGCCAGGTGGTTCTAGTCATCGAGTCGGTGACTGCAATCTGGTCGATCTCAAACACAACCATTGTCTCTAGAGATCCAAATGTGATACCTTTCCTCTTTCGCTACGAGTCTCTTTTTAATGAAGTTGATTGGCTGGTGTATGATATTGACTGTCTCTTATAGGCTGGCCTCGGCTAAAGTGGGTGGTGACAGATTCCAAGTACCTCACCAAACCTGGCAAGGACTGGCAGCCCCACATCCCTACAGCTAACACTGACCCTGCATACATAGAGGTGAGATGTGTGTGCACGTGCATATGTTTGTACTCCTAATCTAATCCTAAATAATTGTGTTTTCTCTCCCTCTAGTACAAGGCTAGTAAGGAGGGCACAGTGATGGGTGTGGCTGTGTCTAAGGTGGCCATGTTGACCCATTGTCAAGCACTGACCCAGGCCTGCAACTACTGTGAGGGTGAGGAACTACACTATATCAGAGAGGCATACTCTATCGTGAGAGTAAGTTTATGGCATCTTTATGAGGATGATACACAGGGAACAAGTGTTTAAAGGATGCTGCTCATGGGGACTTATCTGTTTCTGTTCTTAGGTGAGACACTAGTGAACGTTCTGGACTTTAAAAAGGACATGGGCCTGTGGCATGGAGTTCTCACGGTGGGAGGATAATAGTTACTGGTAAACTGATTTCATATCATATGTATTTCCGTTTAATAAGTTGTATTTTGTTCTTCTTTCAGAGTGTAATGAACAGGATCCACACCATCAGTGTGCCCTACGCTGTGATGAAGGCTTGCCCTCTCTCCTGGGTTCAGAGGGTCCACATACACAAAGGTAGTTACACCACCTCCACACTCTCTCGCTCCGTGTGACCATGAGAACACTGAGGTTAATGTACTCATTTGTCCCTCCTCTTCCCCCGTAGCACGCGTTGCCTTGGTGAAGTGTCGTGACCTGCACTGGGCCATGATGGCACACAGGGAACAGAGGGACACCAGCCTGGCATCACTGCACATGCTCATTGTTGCTGATGGAGCCAACCCCTGTGAGTGTGAAATGTAGTCTATGCAGGGAAATGTAGTCTCTGGAAGCCACACTGGAACTACAGGTGGCAGACATGCTTGGAACTGGTCTGCATGGCAACTTCCAGGCAGTCAGTGGGGCTGACATAGAGCAAACGTCCCACATGCAGTAGGACAGTATTCTAACCTGTATGGTTAGAATAGATGCCCTCTAAAAACGGTCAGTGTTGTGAGATGTCTCTATCTGTGTCTCTCCCTTAGGGTCGGTGTCATCCTGTGATGCCTTCCTCAACGTGTTCCAGATCCACGGGTTGAAGCCAGAGGTCATCTGTCCCTGTGCCACCTCCCCTGAGGCCATGACGGTGGCCATCCGCAGGTAGGATAGGCCTGATGGGTCTTCTTGGTGAATGTAACAGTTTGTGTTTTGTTTTGCTACTTGGCAAAATGTGTTTGTAGTACCCTGATTTGCCTCTGGAAAAATGGGAGTAAATTAAAGTTACATACTGCACCTTCAATGATTGAAAGCATGTATGGATTAAAGGATCCTCTTTCGGCAGTATGTGTATATTTTTCTGTAAAATCCCTGTCCTGTGCCCCTCTGTGTGCAGGCCGGGGGTGCCAGGGACGCCCATCCCAGCCAGGGCCATCCTCTCCATGGGGGGTCTAAGTCACGGGGTCATCAGGGTCAACGCGGAGGACAAGAACTCTGCCCTCACCGTGCAGGACGTGGGTCACGTGATGCCTGGAGGTGAGGAGAGGGGATAGGTGGTGCACAGTGTAGAAGAGCGAGAGAAATGGGGAAAGACATCAGGAGTGAAATCCATGTGTATGTGTGTAACTGGCTTAGAAGTCTCAGGCATGGCTACAGTCATTCATCACAAGAGTGGGATTCCAAATCACCTCCACGGCATGTCCATTTTGTTTCTTTATGTGTAAATAGGTTTCTGCATTATTGTGTGCAGCTGACTGTCTCTGTATCTCTGTGTATAGTGAAGCCTGTCTCTGATGTGTATAGTGAAGCCTGTCTCTGTGTCTCTGATGTGTATAGTGAAGCCTGTCTCGTGTGTGTCTGCAGCTCTGATGTGTATAGTGAAGCCTGAAGGGCCTCCTCAGCTGTGTAAGACAGATGAGATAGGGGAGATCGTGGTGAACTCTCGTGCCGGAGGCAACATGTACTATGGCCTACCAGGAGTCACCAAGAACACCTTTGAGGTACGGACCCACAACCATTCAATTCCCCCTTATGTGTTACAGCACATCTTACACCTGGTCAGACACACCAATATGCTGTTCAACACTTCTTCTATTAGACATTTTAATGAAACATGTCTGTCTATAGGTGATTCCTGTCAATACTCTTGGTGCTCCTATTGGAGAGATCCCTTTTGTGAGATCTGGACTCCTAGGCTTTGTAGGACCCGTAAGTAGGAATGTTGTGTGTGTGTGTGTGTGTGTGTGTGTGTGTGTGTGTGTGTGTGTGTGTGTGTGTGTGTGTGTGTGTGTGTGTGTGTGTGTGTGTGTGTGTGTGTGTGTGTGTGTGTGTGTGTGTGTGTGTGTGTGTGTGTGTGTGTGTGTGTGTGTGTGTGTGTGTGTGTGTGTGTGTGTGCGCGCGCGCGCGCGTCCATATCTGCGAGCGTTTGTGTGTCAGTCTGTATTGACGGCTGTGTCTAACCCTTCTACAGGGCAGTCTGATATTTGTGGTGGGGAAGAACGAAGGCCTGCTGATGGTGAGTGGGAGGAGACACAACGCTGATGACTTGGTGGCCACAGCACTGGCCGTGGAGCCTGTCAAGACTGTGTATCGCGGAAGGTGATTACTGTGTGTGTGTGTGCGCATGGGTCAGCATGTATTTGAATCAACATTGGATGAGATCTGTGCAGTGTGAGTCAATTGTAGTGGGGATTGAGCATAGAGATGTGTAGCGATCATTACTGGGAAATAACTTGTTTTTGCGTGGACGTTGTCATTGAGGGCTTCCACCATTTTAAAGTGGGTGGGGATTCCTATGGCTTGGAAACGATCAGCTAATGATCAGAGCATTGTCTTCTTCAGAGTGGTTTTGTGTGTGTAGGAATTGTGGTGTTCTCTGCTTTATGTGTGGATGTGTATTTATGTGTAATGAATACATACAGTTGAAGTCGGAAGTTTACATACACCTTAGCCAAAGGTTTTCACAATTCCTGACATTTAATCCTAGTAAAACTTCCCTGTCTTAGGTCAGTTAAGATAACCACTTTATTTTAAGAATGTGAAATGTCAGAATAATAGGAGAGAATGATTTATTTCAGCTTTTATTTCTTTCATCACATTCCCAGTGGGTCAGAAGTTTACACACACTCAATTAGTATTTGGTAGCATTGCCTTTAAATTGTTTAGCTTGGGTCAAATGTTTCGGGTAGCCTTCCACAAGCTTCCCACAATAAGTTGGGTGAATTTTGGCCCATTCCTCCTGACAGAGCTGGTGTAACTGAGTCAGGTTTGTAGGCCTCCTTGCTCGCACACGTTTTTTTCAGTTCTGCCCACAAATTTTATATAGGCTTGAGGTCAGGGCTTTGTGATGGCCACTCCAATACCTTGACTTTGTTGTCCTTAAGCCATTTTGCCACAACTTTGGAAGTATGCTTGGGGTCATTGTCCATTTGGAAAACCCATTTGCGACCAACCTTTAACTCCTGACTGATGTCTTGAGATGTTGCTTCAATATATCCACATAATTTTCCATCCTCATGATGCCATCTATTTTGTGAAATGCACCAGTCTCTCCTGCAGCAAGCCACCCCCGTGCTTCACGGTTGAGATGGTGTTCTTGGGCTTGCAAGCCTCCCCCTTTTTCCTCCAGACATAACGATGGTCATTATGGCCAAACAGTTTTATTTTTGTTTCATCAGACCAGAGGACATTTCTCCAAAAACTACGATCTTTGTCCCCATGTGCAGTTGCAAACCGTAGTCTGGCTTTTTTTATGGCGGTTTTGGAGCAGTGGCTTCTTCCTTGCTGAGCGGCATTTTAGGTTATGTCGATATAGGACTCGTTTTACTGTGGATATAGATACTTTTGTACCTGTTTCCTGCAGCATCTTCACAAGCTCCTTTGCTGTTGTTCTGGGATTGATTTGCACTTTTCACACCAAAGTACGTTCATCTCTAGGAGACGGAACACGTCTCCTTCCTGAGCGGTATGACGGCTGCATGGTCCCATGGTGTTTATACTTGCGTACTATTGTTTGTACAGATGAACGTGGTAACTTCAGGTGTTTGGAAATTGCTCCCAAGGATGAACCAGACTTGTGCAGGTCTACAATGTTTTTTTCTGAGGTCTTGGCTGATTTCTTTTGATTTTCCCATTATGTCAAGCAAAGACGCACTGAGTTTGAAGGTAGGCCTTGAAATACATCCACAGGTACACCTCCAATAGACTCAAATGATGTCAATTAGCCTATCAGAAGCTTCTAAAGCCATGACATCATTTTCTGGGATTTTCCAAGCTGTTTAAAGGCACAGTCAACTTAGTGTATGTAAACTTCTGACCCACTGGAATTATGATAAAGTGAATAATAAGTGAAATAATCTGTCTGTAAACAATTTTTGGAAAAGTGACTTATGTCATGCACAAAGTAGATGTCCTAACCGACTTGCCAAAACTATAGTTTGTTAACAAGAAATTTGTGGAGTGGTTGAAAAACGAGTTTTAATGACTCCAACCTAAGTGTATGTAAACTTCCGACTTCAACTATGTGTGTGTGTGTGACTATGGATCATTGCACAGTAGACATTCTAATCCGCGTGTGTGTGTCAGGATTGCGGTGTTCTCTGTGACGGTGTTTTATGATGAGAGGATAGTTATTGTGGCAGAGCAGAGACCAGATGCCAGTGAGGAGGACAGTTTCCAGTGGATGAGCAGAGTGCTGCAGGTAGCTAACCCCTCTACAAACACCTCTTTCCTGGTACATTCCAAAACAAACACCACTGATTTCAATGTACAGGGAAGTTGTCTAACTGAGGAGTGTGTGTGTGTGTGTGGTGTGTGTGTGTGTGTGTGTGTGTGTGTGTGTGTGTGTGTGTGTGTGTGTGTGTGTGTGTGTGTGTGTGTGTGTGTGTGTGTGTGTGCGTGTGTGCGTGTGTGTGCATTGTCCAGGCCATTGACAGTATCCACCAGGTGGGTCTGTACTGCCTAGCCCTGGTGCCTGCCAACACGTTACCCAAGACCCACCTGGGAGGGATCCACATCTTTGAGACCAAGCAGAACTTCCTGGATGGCAACCTGCACCCCTGTAACATCCTCATGTGCCCCCATACCTGTGTCACCAACCTCCCCAAACCACGGCAGAAACAGCCAGGTACAGTAGGCTCAGTTCAGGGGATCATACAGCAAAACTTGGCAATTGATTTGGCTTACAGTTACCATGTCTTTTGAGCTAGGGACTGTTTATCTGATTGTAAATATGCATCTTTCTCTCTCTCACATATTCTCTCTCTCTTTCTCTTTAGTGGGTGTGGGTCCAGCCTCCATCATGGTGGGGAACCTGGTAGCAGGGAAGAGGATAGCCCAGGCAGCAGGCAGGGATCTGGGAATGATCGAGGACCAGGACCTGGTCAGGAAGGTAGGACCACCTCAGGACCTCTCTCATCACACCAGTTAGAAAGGACCCACATGCACGCTGGCCCATAGCAGGGTAGGGACGATAGCGGTAGCTGGCACTAATAACCTGGTGGTAGCCAACACTACTAACAATGGCATGCCAACTCACAGTTAGTATGCTGTTAGGCTGCCAGCGGCATAATACTACCATATTGGTTGCAAACAGCGGTCCAATATGGGCTTGCCTGCAGTGGTGTGCGGCCTCTTTGCCACCAGTGGTCCAATAAGTGTTTACTAGCTATTTAGTTGGACAGGACAAGATAGCTGGTAAACCATGTTGGCAACATGATGCATTCTCTCCTCTCCTCTGTCCTAATGCACCCGTCTCTCTGGATCTATATAGCTCCGTATGTGGCCTACTATCATGGTAAGAGCTACTGCCCCCTCTAACTCTGTAACACCCCGGTCCTACCTTTGCTTTTGTCTGCAATGTGCTGTACAGTGAAGCTCCAAATGTGAATGGAGCCATTCTTCAGTTGCACACACAGATCTTTCTATGGATGCAAGTTCTGGCAAGATGTGAGCTCTTGCATGGTGTCAGAAGTAATGCTCGGAATCTGCATATACCAATGTATTATGCAGTTTTCTGTTATTTTTCTGGATCACAGCACAGTTATGGTGACAGTCTGTCGTCGTACCTCTTAATGCCACCTGATGCCCCATGCTTTCCATTGCCCTCCATCACCTCTGAATGTTCAAAGTAGTACACACATTCATATATAAATATATATATATACACACACACTCGCAACTCGCATGCCCCTCCTACTTGAGGAGCTGTCTTTTTCAGCCATCTGTTTCCTGTGTTTGAAGGGTGCAAAATCCACTTGTCACTTAAATATCATTAGATTGTTGCCTTCATTTTACTCCTGCGACTCTTTGATACTCTTGCTTGTGCCTGAGGTTTTTTCCCTTTAACATTACGACTGCGTAAATGTTTGTAATGACCTGTCAAACACACCCCGGTAATGGCTGAAATGGGCTCAATGGAATACATTGTCTTTCCGTTGCATCTATAAGAACACTAAAGCTTTGTCTGGGATTTAATGCCTCGTCTCAACGCTTACATCACAAGAAAGAGAAGAAAGTAAACTTTTGATTTGATGGGTGTTAATTTTTAGGGAATTGAAAAAAGTAATAATTTAATACAGTTCAAATGTTTACAAATGAGGTGTACTTAAATTTAAGCAACTTCCGAAAAAGATCACAGATTGTACTGATGTTATGTCTGATCTCGCAAACAATGTAAAGTATGTGTAGATAGGTGTCATCTAGAGTCGTGTTGGTTTTTAATCCGAGGGTATCCTGCTATTGACACACTTGTTGAATTATGCAACAGAACGTGACGACATGCAGTCGAGACAGTGCAGTTGAGTGTAGGCCTAAATAGAGCAAGTCTGTGGAGGTTGCAGCCCTGTTCCACCCCTTTATGTTAATGTTTTCAGATTTGCAAACCACCAAGTGTATTCATGCAAATTGGGCTCATCAAATTTTCTTTCTTTTAACACAAAATATAAAATAAAATAAAATAGCATTAGAAAATGCGTATATATGAGTAGATTCTAGAAAATGTATATATGAGTGCATTCTAAAAAATAAAAGTGACATTTGACAATAAGTTGAATACCTGAATTCCCACCAAACTCCCTGAACTAAAATGTTTGTGCTATAATTTAGTCAATATCTGATGTATTTAAAACATTTTAAAAATGTGGAGTATCTTTATCCATTGTCCAACTGTTGCATTTATTAGAATACATTTTTTTTTTGATGACCGTTGCTACACACACAGGCCATGCTGATCTGCAGAGTTGTGTGGACTCAGAGGAAGTCCCTGGCAAGCCATCTTCCAGAGATCCAGACATTCACATCTCCTCTTTATGTGCTTTGCTTTCTCTCCCCAATGGATCTCTCCACATCATTGTTAACTACAACTGAAATCAAGTTCATTATTTTAAGAAGTAGTTTGGCTATTGCTGCATGTTCTAAATTGTCCATTTGCTTGTTGATTTGCCAATGGGAGTGACAGTTTCCTTCCTCCTGGTAGAAAAGCTGCCTACGGAGGACATTTTGGCTCCAGGGTTATTTACTGCAGAGTGACTGTATTGACCATCTTCATGACCTTAAATCAAATCAAATCAAATTAAATCAAACCTTAGACTTAACTTAAGAGAATGAACTTGAGGAAATTAAAGTTCTATCGAGTTCCTCCCATCAGCAAAATAAAACTCCTATTATATTTCTTTGTGGTTATTTTGGCATAACTTTATATAAATGTATTATAATCTTGTTGATATAAAATTGATATCCATATTGACATGATTGCTATGGAATGACCTTTGACCCTCTTTTCTCTCCTCAGCACCAGTTCCTGTCCGAGGCTCTACAGTGGAGGGCACAGACTGATCCAGACCACTGTCTCTATGTGCTGCTCAATGCAAAGGTAGTACTCTCACACTTATAGACTCACTCTCACACATACAATAAACATAACCCCCCCCTCATATACAGTTGTAAATAAACCCCTTGCCCTTCTCTCTCTAACTCATGTGCTTCAGGGGCTAGTTGTATCCACAGCAACGTGTGTGCAGCTGCACAAGCGGGCGGAGAAGATTGCAGCAGCTCTCATAGAGAAAGGCAGCATCAACACCGGGAACAATGTGGTGCTGCTCTACCCTCCTGGTGGGTCCTTCCGTCTGTCCGTCCGCCTGTCTCTGTTTGTCCATCTGTCATACTGGCACTGATACTGGCATAGTCATACATACCCATTCAGGATGACTTACAGTTATAGTCACTCTCTCGTTCTGTCTCTCACTCTAGGTATTGATCTGATAGCCTCTTTCTATGGCTGCCTGTATGCTGGCTGTGTTCCTGTCACTGTCAGACCTCCTCACCCACAGAACCTGGCAGCCACACTGCCCACTGTCCGCATGATCATCGACGTAAGTGTGTATGTGTGCTATCTTTTGATCACCTGAGTGTATGAGGTTGGGTGCTATTTTATGAGCATGGTGTTTGGATGTCATTATTTTGGTCTTCCTAAGGTAGGAAGTTGGAACCATATTTTTCTACTAACTAACATGTTCTTTGTGATGCCTCTGTCTGTCCCCAGGTCAGTAAAGCTGCCTGTATCCTCACCACTCAGAACCTCATGAGGACCCTGCGCTCAAAAGAGGCTGCTGCCACTGTGAACATTAAAACATGGCCGACAATCATAGACACAGGTACCATAGAACAGGTGTTCTAAAAAAATGTGTCGCAGGGGACCCCTTTTGTGATAGCAAATTCATCAGGGACACCCTTATCAGAACACAACTCGAATGAGATAAAAATAGCATACAAGGAGTTTTACTATGACTTCAGCAGTGCATGGCCAGACGAACAATTCTCAGGCCCTAAGAAGGAACATTTTAAAGGGCAGCCTATAGACATCAGAGAATTTTTGCAGTTTTCAAGCTACTTTCCTGCAATTCTACACATTTTGCCATGGGGCACAGAGATTTTTTTTTTTCCGCTTTAAAGAGTAACTTTCATGGGAATAAAAAAAAAAAGTTTAAATCAGATTTAGGCTTAGTTATAGTGAAAAATGTCAAGTCTTCATTTTGACAGTCTGTAGGAAAAGTTATATATTATGGTCTTTTAGTAGTAAATCTAGCTCTTTTTGTCCCTAGCGATTCAACTCTACCATTGAAATGGTGATGTAGAGGCACTTTGAGAAGGTGCCTCTACGTCATCAAGGGAGGCATCCAGTATGAAAGACACTCCCTTCTAGATCAGCTGGGTGGTACCACCTCAAGGCTAACTATAAAAGCAGGTGACAGCGTAACTTATTTGGCAATGGTCTTGATAAGTGGTGTGACAATATATTTAGCATGATGCTTCCTTGACTCGACTACTGACATTACACAAAATTCTAAAGGCAGTTAGGCACATTTTAACGTATGACCAAATTCAACGTTTTTGCTTACCGTTTCATACACATCTATGTGCTTTTACGAAGAAAAAAAAACATGTAGGCTATGAGGATCATACGTTTAGATTCATAGCTATCTCTATCATAACAAGAAATAGAAGACAGTGGTAGTCATGTCAATTGGTTGTAGTTCCTCCCAACTACTATGACTGGTGGCGTGTTCTGCTAAGACAGTTGGCTGGCTCATAGTTCAATGGTTGTGAGTTTTAATCCCACACGGGGCAGATGTCTTTTTCAAAAAAATGTATGCTTAATTTACAATATTCTTCCTGTGCCCACACACGTCTAATTCTGAAAAGTGAAAGCATACCTGTGAGAGGGGTCGCCTTGGTAGTAGTTGTAGGTTTTTATACAGTACACAAGACCAATCTGAGTTAATTTGCAATAGATGTCAGGAACTCCGCACCTTACCACTGTGAGCTAACTGTCCAGAGTTGTATTTGCTCGCAATGCATATAGTTTTATCAGAGCGTGCCAGTGGACTTTTAGTAAGAAAGTGTTGGGATCAGGTACAACTATGTTTACTCTCCCCCAAAATGAATATTTATGAGCAATATCCCAACCCACAAATTCTCACCTGAATTAATTAATATTTTTTATTTGAAGGGGTTGGGCAAAGGCTGAATTTGGGGTTGAGAGATACCTTGAAAGCTAATATCCTGCAATTCCACACATTTTGCTATGACGCTAAGTGAACTTTGCTTAGATAACAGTGCGTTTGTAAAAAAAAAAATCTATCATTTTGGGTATTACAATAAGTATTGAGTTGAAAAATATAGAATTGGAATGCTGTGGATACCAATATCCCTGTGAGCCTCCTATGCCCATGTTGCCCAGGGTTAAAAACAGAAGTTGTAGATAAATAATATCATATCAATATCATAATATTGTATTACACCCTCTAAACTTATTCCATGGATCCCTTTTCCAACATTTGTTTAATCTGTTGCTGCTAGTAATATTCATTTGTATTTATTTTTGTTAAAAAAAAATATATACAGTGCAGAAGACCCCTTCCCTTTTTCCATATGTTGCTACGTTACAGCCTTATTCTAAAATTGATTACATGAATTTGTTTCCTCATCAATCTACACATAGTACCCCATAATAACAAAGCAAAAAAAATCTGAAATAACTTATTTACACAAGTATTCATACCCTTTGCTATGAGACTCGAAATTGAGCTCAGGTGCATCCTGTTTCCATTGATCATCCTTGAGATGTTTCTACAACTTGATTGGAGTACACCTGTGGTAAATTCAATTGATTGGAAATGATTTGGAAAGGCACACACCTGTCTATATAAGGTCCCACAGTCTTCCTACAGCTGGCCGCCCAGACAATCTGAGCAATCGGGTGAGAAGGGCCTTGGTCAGGGAGGTGACCAAGAACCCGATGGTCATTCTGACAGAGCTCCACATTTCCTCTGTGGGGATGGGAGAACCTTCCAGAAGGACAACCATCTATCTCTGCAGCACTCCACCAATCAGGCCTTCATGGTAGAGTGACCAGATGGAAGCCACTCCTCAGTGACAGGCACATGAGTGGCACAGTGGTCTAAGGCACTGCATCTCAGTGCTAGAGGCGTCACTACAGACCCTGTTTAGATTCCAGGCTGTATCACAACTGGGCGTGATTGGGAGTCCCATAGGGTGGCGCACAATTGGCCCAGCGTCGTTAGGGTTTGGCCAGGGTAGGCCGTCATTGTAAATAAGAATTTGTTCTTAACTCACTTGCCTAGTTAAGCTGTCATCAAAGCAAAGGGTGGCAACTTAGAATCTCATATAAAATATATTTTGATTTGTTTAACACTTTTTTGGTTACTACATGATTCCAAATGTGTTATTTCATAGTTTTGTTGTATTCACTATTATTCTACAATGTAGAAAATAGTAAAAATGCAGAAAAAACCTTGACTCAGTTGGTGTGTTCAAACTTTTGGCTGGTACTGTATATATTTATTTATTTTGAGATCTGGCTGCGGACCCCCTGCAGTTCCGCAGCACCCCACTTCGAGAACCCCTGCCATAGGTCTTACATACAGTACATACCTGACCATAGAATTTGAGCCAGAGAAACTCAACCTTGTTGTGCATGTTCCCTTCTTCCAGATGACCTCCCTCGCCGTAGACCCCCAATGATCTATAAGCCCCCCACGGCAGAGATGATCGCCTATCTAGACTTCAGTGTGTCCACCACGGGCATGCTCACCGGGGTCAAGGTAAGGTCACCCACAGGAGGCTACGGCTTGGTCTCAATACTCTAAAACAGCCCCAGATAGTTTGCAAACTTGGTGGCCCATGAGCGGCCTGCCATTGGCAAAGTCAGTAGCCAACAGCTAATTTTGCTCCTCTGATTTACAGTGGGCCAATGGCGGTAGCCATAACCATGACTTTACCAGTTGATTCTGCTTCTCTTATTGGTTGTTTCTTTGTGGTGTGTGTGTGTGTGTGTGTGTGTGTGTGTGTGTGTGTGTGTGTGTGTGTGTGTGTGGTGTGTGTGTGTGTGTGTGTGTGTGTGTGTGTGTGTGTGTGTGTGTGTGTGTGTGTGTGTGTGTGTGTGTGAGATTGGCTGTGTGCTTCTGTCCATCAGATCTCCCATGCGGCAGTCAGTGCTCTGTGTCGCTCCATCAAGCTGCAGTGTGAACTCTACTCCTCACGCCAAATAGCCATCTGCCTAGACCCTTACTGTGGCCTGGGCTTTGTACTGTGGTGCCTCGCAAGGTCACACGCACACACACAGAGTATCTTTATCTCTCTCTCATACAAACATTGTGAACTCATACCTTCTATTGTTTCATGTGTGTAGTGTGTACTCAGGGCACCAGTCCATTCTAATCCCTCCTCTGGAGTTGGAGAGCTGTCTTCCCCTGTGGCTCAGCACCCTGAGCCAGTACCGCATCAGAGACACCTTCTGCTCCTACTCTGTCATGGAGCTCTGCACCAAGGGGATAGGCACGCAGACAGAGATACTCAAAGTGAGTATAACACGCACACGTGCTCTCACACACACACATGTACACGCTAACTCCCCGTCTCCCTCTTTTTCCCTCCAGGCGCGGGGTGTGAACCTGTCGTGTGTGAGGAGCTGTGTGGTGATAGCAGAGGAGCGTCCTCGTCTGGCCCTCACCATGTCCTTCTCCAAGCTGTTTAAAGACCTGGGCCTCTCACCCCGCGCTGTCAGCACAGCCTTCGGATCCAGGGTCAACCTTGCCATTTGCATGCAGGTACTCAACCAGTTAGAACCATTACTCCACCAGCTAGAACAAGTTCTGTGAGGAGGTACTAGGCAACAGGGAATTCCATTTTTTACTGAACCTTTATTTAAGTAGGAAAGTCATTTAAGAACCAATTCTTATTTACAATGACGGCCTACAAGATGGAAGCATAACTAATTTGTTTGGAAATATACTTTTATTAATGGCTAAAGGAAAACAGATGTTTTGACGGCCATGGCCAATGTTTTTCAGGGCACCACTGGACCGGACCCCTCCACTGTGTATGTGGACATGAAGTCCCTCCGCCATGACAGGTGAGAACCTGTAGACCCCTAGTGGTATGGTTTTATGTATGAGCAGCTTTGATGCTGAGGAAGACATTGTGTACAGTATTGAGTTCACCATCACAATGTGCTTTCATTTTCTATCTCAGAGTGAGGCTGGTGGAGAGAGGAGCCCCTCAGAGTCTCCCTCTGATGGAGTCTGGTAAAGTAAGTCTCCCCTGATGAATCCACACATTAAATGCCCTTTGTGCTCAGATACAAGATGTGTTGTTGTGGGAGTTTGTTGTTCACCATGTATCACTCTCTTTAGATCTTACCAGGAGTCAGGGTGATCATCGTCAACCCAGAGACCAGGGGACCTCTAGGAGATTCCCATCTAGGAGAGGTGAGAGGAGATAGAACGCTAATATTAGAGTGAAAATGGCAACATGTGGGGTAGAGAAAAGGATGGGAAATATGCAGGGTATAATTAGGAAAAACTCCTAGCCCTATCAATAACCAAGTTCTCCTCATACATAACTCTCCTATTCCATCCCTAATTCTACCATGTCCCCTCCTCTGCTCTCTGTCAGATCTGGATCAACAGCCCTCACAGTGCCAGTGGCTACTATGCCATCTATGGAGAGGAGAGCCTGCTGGCCGACCACTTCAACACCAAGCTGAGCTTCGGAGATCCCACGACCCTGTGGGCCAGGACTGGCTACCTGGGCTTCGTCAAGAGGACTGAGCTACTGGACGCCGCTGGGGGTCAGTGGCTGGGCCTGGTCAGGGCTATGTAGGCTAACATGAAAAGGGATGGCTATGGATGCTAATGTTCTTTTTTAGTGTTTTTTATTTTTGTCCGTTTTTTTTGTTGTTGCAATACTAAAACACTCACATACAAACGCCAGCATACAAACATCACCCTGCCCAGACCCACCTGCTCACACCCCCATCCATCTCCAGTGCACGCATCACTCTCTGCTACATGGCCTCAAGTGGCACCATTTTTATTTCTCTCCATCGCCCACACACATTTAACATTTAGATAATAAAGTGTTTGACCTTTCCATTGTGTTAAGGATGGAGGATTGGTTGATTTTCCAGTTTTCAAGTATACGTTTTTCAAGTTGATTGACGAGAAAAGTATTGCGCCTCCTATAGTCTGTTCTGGACTTGAGGACTGTGAAGAGACCTCTGGTGGCATGTCTTGTGGGGTATGCATGAGTGTCTGAGCTGTGTGCTAGTATTTTAAACAGACAGCTTGGTACATTCAGCTTGTCAACACCTCTTACAAAAACAAAAAACACTTTGAGCCATTAGAGATTGACATACATGCCATTAATGTTAGCTCTCCGTGTACTTTTAAGAGCCAGCCGTGCTGCCCTGTTCTGAGCCAACTGCAATTTTCTAAAGTCCCTCTTTGTGGCACCTGACCACACTAGTGAACAGTAGTCTAGGTGTGACAAAACTAGGGCCTGTAGGACCTGCCTTGTTGATAGTGTTGTTAAGAATGCAGAGCAGAGCTTTATTATGTACAGACTTCTCTCCATCTTAGCTACTGTTGTATCAATATGTTTTGACCATGACAATTTACAATCCAGGGTAACTCTAAGCAGTTTAGTCACCTCAACTTGCTCAATTTCCACATATTTCATTATAAGACGTAGTTGAGGTTTAGGGTTTAGTGAATGATTTGTCCCAAACAAACTTTTCAGCAAACTTAACATGTGTAAATAAGTGTATGAACATAACAAGATTCAACAACTGAGACATAAACTGAACAAGTTCCACAGGAATGTGTCCCTGAAGAAAGGGGGGGGTCAAAATCAAAAGGAACAGTCAGTATCTGGTGTGGCCACCAGCTGCATTAAGTACTGCAGTGCATCTCCTCCTCATGGACTGCACCAGATTTGCCAGTTCTTGCTGTGAGATGTTACCCCACTCTTCCACCAAGGCACCTGCAAGTTCCCGGACATTTCTGGGGGGAATGACCCTAGCCCTCATCCTCCGATCCAACAGGTCCCAGACGTGCTCAATGGGATTGAGATCTGGGCTCTTCGCTGGCCATGGCAGAACACTGACATTCCTGTCTTGCAGGAAATCACGCACAGAATGAGCAGTATTGCTGGTGGCATTGTCATGCTGGAGGGTCATGTCAGGATGAGCCTGCAGGAAGGGTACCACATGAGGGAGGAGGATGTCTTCTCTGTAACGCGCAGCGTTGAGATTGCCTGCAATGACAACAAGCTCAGTCCGATGATGCTGTGACACACCGCCCCAGACCATGACGGACCTTCCACCTCCAAATCGATCCCGCTCCAGAGTACAGGCCTCGGTGTAACGCTCATTCCTTCGACGATAAACGCGAATTCGACCATCACCCCTGGTGAGACGAAACCGCGGCTCATCAGTGAAGAGCACTTTTTGCCAGTCCTGTCTGGTCCAGCGGCGGTGGGTTTGTGCCCATAGGCGACGTTGTTGCCGGTGATGTCTGGTGAGGACCTGCCTTACAACAGGCCTACAAGCCCTCAGTCCAGCCTCTCTCAGCCAATTGTGCACAGTCTGAGCACTGATGGAGGGATTGTGCGTTCCTGGTGTAACTCAGGCAGTTGTTGTGGCCATCCTGTACCTGTCCCGCAGGTGTGCTGTTCGGATGTACTGATCCTGTGCAGGTGTTGTTACACGTGGCCTGCCACTGCGAGGACGATCAGCTGTCCGTCCTGTCTCCCTGTAGCATTGTCTTAGGTGTCTCACAGTACGGACATTGCAATTCATTGCCCTGGCCACATCTGCAGTCCTCATGCCTCCTTGCAGCATGCCTAAGGCACGTTCACGCAGATGAGCAGGGACCCTGGGCATCTTTCTTTTGGTGTTTTTCAGAGTCAGTAGCAAGGCCTCTTTGGTATCCTAAGTTTTCATAACTGTGACCTTAATTGCCTACCATCTGTAAGCTGTTAGTGTCTTAACGACCGTTCCACAGGTGCATGTTCATTAATTGTTTATGGTTCATTGAACAAGCATGGGAAACAGTGTTTAAACCCTTTACAATGAAAAGCTGAAGTTATTTGGATTTTTACGAATTATCTTTGAAAGACAGGGTCCTGAAAAAGTGTTTGTGTTGCCACCCTAGGGTCACGCACTACTCCTAAAGCAAATTTAGACACTAACAGTTTACAGACGGTAGGCAATTAAGGTCACAGTTATGGAAACTTAGGACACTAAAGAGGCCTTTCTGTGTAACTTGTTCAGTTTATGTCTCGGTTGTTGAATCTTGTTATGTTCATACAAATATTTACACATGTTAAGTTTGCTGAAAATAAACGCAGTTGACAGTGAGAGTACGTTTCTTTTCTTGCTGAGTTTATGAATATCCTTTTCTGACTCAAATAGGATTCCCTCAAGATTGCTCTGATTTTCAAAAGATTTCAAATAGAAATTTTGTGATACGAAACTTTTAAGTTGCATGTATTTAAAAATATTTACATTGGTCAGTCCAAAATTGCTTTTTAATTCTGTCGTGGAAATAAATTAATATTTCCTATTACCAAGTTTTCCATGGTGACCAAGTTATCGGTGAATTCTGAAACACTATCCAAGGATTGTTCCATAGGGTTGTGTTTTTAACGGAGTGATATTGGTTCTTGTAGAATCAGTTTCATTTTCTTTCATATTGTTGTTAATGTCCAAAGCTTTATCCTTTGAAAATAGACGAAAGGATTCTGGGGATGAGCATGTGCATCTTCGTTATGTACCCATTGTTCCTCCTTTGTGCATTTAACTATATGTCACAAGTAAATGCCTTGGGTAGTGAGATGATACAATTCCAAGTCTGGAAGGTTAAAACTACTATCAGACTTAGAGAATGAAAAGGAAAGTTTTACATCTTCAAGTTTTATTTGCCAATATGAAGTCTGTTATGACTGAGTATACTTTTTAAAGAATGTCTTTGGTGTGGTAATTGGTATTACTGAGAATAAATATAAAAACTTTAGGAGACATGCCTGTCAAGACTCAGGAGAAGATCCAGATGCAGACAGTTTCAAAGTAACAGAAGTGTATTACAAAAACAGGGGGGCAGGCAAACTACAGATCAAGGGCAGGCAGAGGTCAGTAATCCAGGGTGGTGTGACAAGGTACAGAACAGCAGGCAGGCTCAGGGCAGGCAGAATGGTTAAAACCGGGAAAACTAGAGAAAGACAGGAGCACGGGAAAACCGCTGTTAGGCTTGACGAAACAAAATGAACTGGCAACAGACAGAGAACACGGGTATAAATACATTGGGATAATGAGGAAGATGGGCGACACCTGGAGGGGGGTGGAAACAAGCACAAAGTCAGGTGAAACAGATCAGGGTGTGACACATGCCATTCTGAGGTTAATTCTACCTGTAAGATTTATGGGAAGTTTGTTCCATTTAATAGCTATGCTTTCAAATTAAGTTATATTTATATATTTGTTTTTTGTTGTCACTTTTAAGCATCCTACGTGTTTATTTTTCATGGTCCACTCAAAGGATTGCTGTAGATAATGAGTATTCTTTTTATTTTTCCTATTGCCATTTATTTCGTTTTTTTGGGGGTCAGGAATGTCAGGATATTTAAGTTTAGTTTATATTAATGTTTACCAATACTGATACCTGTTACGTTTGCGTCCTGTCTAATTCTTTCTGCAAGCGGTTACATTGCCAGTGCAAACAGGTGGGAGAGAGGACATCCCTGTCTTGTGCCCATTTATAATGCAATTTCATCAGATAATGTATTATTTGTGAATATTTTGGTTTTAGGACATTTATATAATATTTTTATTACATTTATTATTTCAGCTGGTAAGTTTAAATCTTCCTACGTTTTTAATAGAAAAGGTCTTTCAAGACGGTAGAAAGCCTTTTCGGCATCAACAGACATTACTGATAAATCTATATCTTATTTTTTGCGTATAGTATAAAACTGAAACATGTATTTGTAAGTGTCTTTTTTATTAACCTTTTTTGATATGTATCAAGTCTGGGAAGACTTTTGCCATTCTGTTGCTTATGAGCTTGGTTATTTTATTGTCACAATTTATTAAACTTATGGGTCTGTAATCAGCAGGGGTCTCCAGATTTTTCGGGTTTTAATATAACTGAAATAACTGTTTGATACATGGAACTCGGAAGCACTGAATTGAGTAACATGTGTTGCTATGGATGCTAATGCTAATAGATAACATGAAAAGGGAGATATAGGGATCCGATGAGGTCTAAATGAGCTATCCCACCATTCCCAGTATTCAATATTGTTTGCCCCTCTGTCTGTCTCCCTATCTGTGGTCAGATCGTCATGACGCCCTGTTTGTGGTGGGTTCCCTGGATGAGACTCTGGAGCTGAGGGGGCTGCGCTACCACCCTATCGACATCGAGACATCTGTGTCCCGGGCTCACCGCAGTATTGCAGAGAGGTCAGAACACTGGGGGGTCCCAGGAGACTTTACTATTGTCCATTTGGTTTGTCTGTTTTCATAATTGTGTGTGTGGGTGTACATGTACGTGCGCATGTATCTTAGTCTGACATTTGATTATAAACCCTTTCTCTCCTCTCGCTCTGTGTCCCCAATGCAGTGCGGTATTCACATGGACCAACCTACTGGTGGTGGTGGCTGAACTGAGTGGCTCAGAGCAGGATGCCCTGGACCTGGTGCCCCTGGTCACCAATGTGGTGCTGGAGGAGCACCACCTCATCGTGGGCGTGGTGGTCATCGTGGACCCGGGGGTCATACCCATCAACTCCAGGGGGGAGAAACAACGCATGCACCTCCGGGACTCCTTCCTGGCTGACCAACTGGACCCCATCTATGTGGCCTATAATATGTGAAGGGCTGGTTATTGTATGATGGAAGAGATTCCGGCTGGTGGAAGAAAGTGGTTTGGACCAACCTACTCCACAGACAGACAATGCATATTGTGCCACAAGGTGCAGTAGGAGGTTGGCTGAACTTGACTATACTGACCCTTGGGAAACCACAGCTCTTTTTGGGGTGCACGATGTTCAGATCTTAGGTCTTTTGCATTCCAGGTCTGTTGGATTTGAAGGGGGCACTCTGTTGTGTTTTGAGACGTACACTGTGTTTGAAAAAAATATATAGTAAAAAAAAAATAACAATATTTACACTCGGACAGAGTGAGTGTGTCTATACCAAACACAGCTGTTCAACTGGAACTGGACAGGAAGATAACCCTCTAATCTCGCCACACCCCCTACAACCCTCCTGCCAAATCAAACACCTCAACAGCCTGACTGGCCCTCTACTTGCACAGAGTGTCAGGGAGTATTAAGGTGCTGAAGTCAATCTTAACTCTTCCCACTCCTCCACAATCCAATCATCTGTGGGGTATTGTGAGGGGCCACGGGTTGAGGACTTCATGTCTCTGGTGACATCATTTCCTGGGGTTGAGTGATGTGTACAAAATGCATCCATTATAACTGTTTCTCCTCCCAAAGCTTTCCAGGTCTTACCCAGTCCTTGTTTTCTTTTTCTTATCTTTGACTTATTCTAAATTGCCATATTTGTATTGTATTCACGCACACATTCACAGAAACTCACACCGGTGCTTGCTTCACCCTGTAGTGACCTCTTGTCCGTGCACTTTAAGGCAGGGGGTTATGAAGGATGTGTGAAGGCATATTAGAACACTAATGAACATATTAGCTAGACCAATCATCAGCTGTTGATTTAACTTATTCTGTCAGTCATCATGTACTCTACTTACATCACAGGTTTATTGCTTGAAGTTGTACAAAGGCAAAATATGAAATGGAACACATTCTTACCTTTCTTGAATTAGGTTTACTTCCTGCCTTATAAAACTTTGCCCATACAAGTTTTGTTTTTCTCCATTGCTGTTCTTCCAGTTCATAACTGTTTGTGTTATTGGGGTGAGGATCCTGATTTATATCCAAAGGGATGTTTTGAGTAGAAGCTAGAAGCCATTTACTGTACTGTACCCATCAAGACCTCTGTAGTTTCGATATACTGTATAGATATTATTTTTAAAAATGTGTGCATAAATGTGAAAAAAAAACTCAACTCATCCCTCTCACGTGATGGTTGTCTGGATAGCTAACATAGTTGTGAGCAGATGGTAGCGAAAGAATATTGTACATAAGAATTTAACACTAATCTTGCACTTTCTCCAAATATTTTATATTTTTTCATGATCCAATTATGCACATTCCTCGTGTTCAAGGAGCGTATTAATTGTGAGGAATACTTTTTGAGGAATCAGAGTTCACTAGGGATTAGCAGAAAGGAACTAGCTAATAGGGTCAGGAGTTTCCCCAGGTCAAGTCCCATCCGGCTCGAAGGACCATGAAAACAACGCCACCATGAATAAGGTTGTCAGGGATTTGTACGGTCAGGGATAACTACTGCCCCCAACCAGAGATTGCTTTGATGTTATGAGCTTGGGGAGAATGATTAAACCAATATAAATTACTGTTGTTTTGTGGAAAAGTAAAATAAGCTCTTATTTTTTTTCTATGAACCACTGATAAATGGGATTAGATGCAGGGCACTTTTCACTGACTGTCCTAGGCTGAGTGATTTAAGAATGTGAGCGAGAGAATATGGCAATGCAACATTTTGCATACGAAAAGGTCACCAATTAGCAAAATAGGACTGTAGTATTTAATGTAATCAAACATTGGCCACTGTCAAAGTGGACAGGTTTGAAAATGAACTCCTATTCAACTTTAAATCACTAGAACCTGTTTTTCCCCCTGTAAACTTACATTTCTTTTGTAAACGTCAATATTTTATTAGCAAGTACAGATAGGCACAGTCCTGTGGATGAAATAGGAGGACAACAGCCACGAGTTTAGCTTTTGTTATGTTCTTCTCCTCCCCACACACAATTTGTAGCACTCTAGGAAAAGGTTTCTCATTTACTCTAATCTTTAGAAGTTTTCACATTTATTACTATATTGTATGCTCCTTTCCGTTATGTGCTCCTCAAAAAAAAGTTTTGTCTTGCAGTGGTATAGGAGTCCATGGTGAACTATTCATTTTCGTTGTCTAACATGTAAATAATATTTTTATAAATATATACACTACCGTTTAAAAGTTTTTGGTCTCTTAGCAATGTCCTTGTTTTTGAAAGAAAAGCAAATTTTGTGTCCATTTAAAATAACATCAAATTGATCAGAAATACAGTGTAGACATTGTTAATGTTGTAAATGACTATTGTAGCTGGAAACGGCAGGTTTTTAATGGAATATCTACATAGGCGTACAGAGGCCCATTATCAGCAACTACCACTCCTGTGTTACTATGGCACGTTGTTTTAGCTAATCCAAGTTTTTCATTTAAAAGGCTAATTGATCATTAGAAAACCCTTTTGCAATTATGTTAGCACAGCTGAAAACTGTTGTTCTGATTAAAGAAGCAATAAAACTGTCCTTCTTTAGAATAGTTGAGTATCTGGAGCATCAGCATTTGTGGGTTCGATTACAGGCTCAAAATGGCCAGAAACAAAGAACTTTCTTCCTCTAACTCGTCAGTCTATTCTTGTTCTGAGAAATGCAAGAAACTGAATATCTCGTACAATGCTGTGTACTACTCCCTTCACAGAACTTTGCAAACTAGCTCTAACCAGAATAGAAAGAGGAGTGGAAGGCTCTGGTGCACAACTGAGCAAAAGGACAAGTACATTAGAGTGTCTAGTCCTCAACTGGCAGCGTCATTAAATAGTACCCGCAAAACACCAGTCTCAACGTCAACAGTGAAGAGGCGACTCCGGGATGCTGGCCTTCTAGGCAGAGTTGCAAAGAAAAAGCCATATCTCAGACTGGCCAATAAAAATAAAAGATTAAGATGGGCAAAAGAACACAGACACTGGAAAGAGGAAGATTGGGAAAAAAGTATTATGGACAGACTAATCTGAGTTTGAGGTGTTCGGATCACAAAGAAAAACATTTGTGAGAACAAATTTGTGCAGAAAAAATGAAAAGATGCTGGAGGATTACTTGACTCCATCTGTCAAGCATGGTGGAGACAATGTGATAGTCTGGGGGTGCTTTGGTGGTGGTAAAGTGGGAGATTTGTACAGGGTAAAAGGGATCTTGAAGAAGGAAGGCTATCACTCCATTTTGCAACGCCATGCCATACCCTGTGGACAGCACTTAATTGGAGCCAATTTCCTCCTACAACAGGACAATGACCCAAAGCACAGCTCCAAACTATGCAAGAACTATTTAGGGAAGAAGCAGTCAGCTGGTATTCTGTCAATAATGGAGTGGCCAGCACAGTCATCGGATCTCAACCCTATTGAGTTGTTGTGGGAGCAGCTTGACCGTATGGTACGTAAAAAGTGCCCATCAAGCCAATCCAACTTGTTGGAGGTGCTTCAGGAAGCATGGGGTGAAAACTCTTCAGATTACCTCAAAAATATTGACAACTCGAATGCCAAAGGTCTGAAAAGCTGTAATTGCTGCAAATGGAGGATTCTTTGACGAAAGCAAAGTTTGAAGGACACAATTATTATTTAAATTAAAAATCAATATTTATCGTCTTGACTATATTGCCTATTCATTTTGCAACTCATTTCATGTATGTTTTCATGGAAAACAAGGACATTTCTAAGTGACCCCAAACTTTTCAACGGTAGTGTATATATCTTAAATATGTGAGAAGTGTGAATGGGGTTGGTCTATATTTAACATTCAGTCATGTTAAACAACACAGCTTAAAAGCATGAAAAGAAGATGCATTTTATTTTGTCATAATGTATGAATAAGAACACTGTGTGAAGATTGAACTAATTGCAGTACTGCACTGTACCAGAGATGTGTGAGTTAAACAATTGTCCCCCTTGTGCTGTTCAATTACAATGTTTAGAGAGATGAGATGGTTGCCATATGATTTGAACGTATCCATGCAGAAAAACAAAAGCAGTGACAAGTTATAGTGCCATATCCTGCCTTTAAATGTACGTTAAAAGTTCACCGTTGAATGTCTGCATGACTCAGAGACCAAGCAACGTTAGGCATCAGATTTTTGGGAGACATTTCAAAGAACAATAGTTGGCTACTCTGACAACAGGGAAGGACCAGGTGGTCCCCCGGTGCAGTCTGTGAATAATACTCCCCATGTTTTGGATGTTTGTCCCAGGACTTGCTTGTCATTAATGCTAAGACTGCAAACATTAAGAAGAGTAAAAGGGGGTTACTCAGTGCTGCAATCCATCTATGACCGGGAGGTCAATAAGGGCTTCCTCTTCTCTCTGCTCTCTCCAAAATAGTTTTTAACACTATGCAATCAATGGCCGTGCAGTTTAACCCCAATTCTTACACAGGCTGGGTGAAATGTATTTTGTAATAAATATACAAAGAACGAGGTCTTAAGTTTGACTAGTGGTATTGTACATATACCACTGCACACATCTCTTTATCTGAGTTAAATCAATATTTTGTGTATGCACTCCTGGTATGCTGTGTGTATATACATTATTTGGTTAATAATAATAATAATAATAGAAAAAATGTAAATTAAAAACAGGTATGTGATGGGGATGATCCAATCATGATTTTGTTGTGGTCTGGGGTAATTTAGCTCATATGATATATTTTAGAAATAAAGACTTGCTGATATTGTATTATATTACCCTTTCCCCATTATTTTCACTCATTTAGATTTGGCAGCAAATAATGATTTCAAGTGAATGTTTTGTGCATTGTTCAAGGACATTACTCATGGTTATGGGTGGGTGACCAGATTTGTTAAAATTCTGTCTAACATTTTGTTGATAATTTCAACTATTGAAATAATATTATACCCATTGGTTTTTGAAGAATACAACTAAGAAATACCTCAAATAGCTTAGTACTACTCTTATCATAACCAGTGCTTGACTTTGACTGAAATAGGTGCCTGCACTCATTTTTGTAGTTGGGTGCTGGAACTGCAATATTTTCCAGCTAATTTTCTATTAGAAGTTCCGGAACTCAAGCAGTCAAAATGTAAGGTGCCAGTACTCAGTTCCTGTGAACTCTGGCCCAAGTCAAGCACTGATCATAACCTAAAAAACACTATTTGCAGGTACACAACATACACACACATATATATATATATATATATATATATACATACATACATACATACATACATACATACATACATACATACATACATCATATATATATATATATATACACACACACACACACACACACACACACACATATATATATATATATACACACAGAAGTATGTGGACGCCCCTTCAAATTAGTGGATTCGGCTACTGTATAAAATTGAGCACAAAGCCATGCAATCTCCATAGCCAAACATTGCCAGTGGAGTGGCCTTCACTGAAGAGCTCAGTGACTTTCAACATGGCACCGTCATAGGAATAGAAGGCCACCTTTCCAACAAGTCAGTTCATCAAATTCCTGCCCTTCTAGAGCTGTCCCGGTCAACTGTAAGTGCTGTTATTGTAAAGTGGAAACGTCTAGGAGCAACAACGGCTCAACTGCGAAATGCCAAACAAGCTCACAGAATGGGACAGCCGAGTGTTGTAGCGTGTAAAAATGTTCTGTCCTCGGTTGCAACACTCAGTACCGAGTTCCAAACTGCCTCTGGAAGCAATGTCAGCACAAGAACTGTTCGTCAGGAACTTCATGAAATGGGTTTCCATGGTCGAGCAGCCGCACACAAGCCTAAGATCACCATGCGTAATGCCAAGCGTCAGCTGGAGTGGTGTAAAGCTCACCGCCATTGGACTCTGGAGCAGTGGAAACGCATTCTCTGGAGTAATGAATCACACTTCACCATCTGTCCGTCCGACTGACAAATCTGGGTTTGGCGGATGACAGGAGAACGCTACCTGCTACCATGCATAGTGCCAACTGTAAAGTTTGGTGGAGGAGGAATAATGGTCTGGGGCTGTTTTTCATAGTTATTTAGTCCACTAATACAGGACTACTAAAGGCCCAGTGCCCCCAATTTTCTTTAAAGATTTTTCAGGGTGTGCTGGAGCACCCCTACTTCCCGCGGCTATGCTTGCTTCCGTTTGGCTCCTAGAGTAAACGGTAAACTGTTTCTGTTGCAAAACTATTTGCAACAGAATCCGACTAATGAATACACCCCTGGCTAGGTAGCCCTTGGGAGAATCTAAATGGCATACTCCTCGTGTCCTCTCTCCTCGCCTCCTTCTCAAAATCCATTGGATGAGAAAGCCAGAGGTCCCTCCCCTTTGACCTTCTCTTCCAATGGGTTTTGAGTGGACACGAGGAGTATGCAGTTGAGATTCTCCCCTTGTTTCACTACACTTTAATCATTTTTAATTTCATATACAAAACACTAGTCATACAGGAGGTATACTAGTCTAGTCACTAGTCATACAGGATGTATACAAACAAACAAACATATGCTAGAGGGTACAAATAATTACAGGTTATGGAAAGGCCTTAAAAGACAGACCTATTGACTGTTTTTACAGCTTTCTTATTCAAAAAATGTAGAATGATCTTAATTTACTGCTCAAACTCCTTATAGAAAACAAGTGTTTTTTTATTAGTGAATTTACATTCATGAATATACAATGTTTCCATTAAAATAGTTTTTCGTTAACCTTATTATAGTTAAGGACACTGAGCAGCACTTTCTCCCATAATAAACAAGTCATCAAAAATATTATCAATTTTAAATCTACAAATATCTTGCTATCATTTCTTTACAAGGAGACAATGCCAAAATAAATGCAAAACTGTTTCTGGATGCTCATCACAAAAAGTACTGTTAATGTATTTTTTTGAGTTTCTTCAGGTCATGATTCGTAGGGTAATATTTATGGATTTGACCTTTCACTACACTTTTTAAAAATACATTTTTTAACAAGATCAGCTTTAAAACCATAGCTTTCTGATTCATTTCTGTCATGAGATACAGTTGTTTGCATCATCTCGTATTGCTTTGTTTCTTTTAGTTTTTTGCGTTAAAATAATCTTTATTTCATATTCAATGGGCTATATTTTAAACAGAGGATTAACGTCAATACATTACATCACGTTTATATTTTACACTTTCCATGCCCTGGCACTACTGTTTCCACCAATCACAGGAAACAATAACGTCATATGTGTTTCCTGGGGCCTCCTTCCTTTCAAAAAAATAAAACGATAAAAAAAATAATGGTGTCGCACCGCCCTTTTATTTAGCAATTAGCCAGCAACTACCCCCCCCCCCCCCGGTGATTTATAATAGCTTTTGAGATAATCAACGCCATTGCTGAGGCCCAGGAAGGATTTAAAAGGTAATGCAGCTTCTCAATGACTTGACCGCCTGCATATATATTAGCTATGTACTCAGCTTTAAATTGCGCAATGGTTTGCTTTGTTGCTTATCATTTAATGGCGGCTCCCTTTCCGTCTCCTCGTCGTTGTCAAAGGGGAAGGTGGCGGTATTGCTGACGTCTGACGCGGGTACTTGCGTGCCAGTGACTCGGCGTTACACAAATTCGCTCATTGTCCAAAAGCACATACAGTGGGAGTTAGCGAACTACAAGGCATATGAGACCTGGAGAAATTAAGAATATAATCTGGTTTATTCAACAACGGCAATGTTTAGCAAGCCAACTAACGTTACATAGTTTGCTGACTGACACGTTACCCGGCCTAATATGACAAATTGGCTAACTAGCAATCGTTAATGTTTGCTAGCAAACGTATTCAAATTAGAGGATACTATCTAACTTGTTCTTAGCCAACGCTGCAGTTAACCAGCTAGCTAGCTCCGGTAACGTTACCGAGTTAGCAATGTTTAGCTACTTAGCTAACATTGCCACAGTTAGTCTTTAGGTTTAGTGCTGTCAGCAACTTAGCTAGCTAGTTAGTTACGTTACTGAATTTCAAATCAAAGTGTAATAGTCGCATGCGCCGAATACAACCGGTGTAGACTTTACAATGGAACGCTTACTTACGAGCCCCTAACCAACAATGCAGTTTAAAAATATATACGAATAGGGGGGGGGGAAAGTAGCAAGTAATTAAAGAGCAGCAGTAAAATAATGATAGCGAGACTATATACAGGGGGGTACCGGTTAGTGATGCACCGATATGACGTTTTTGACCGATAGAGATAAACTATATTTTAAAAAATTTGACTTTTAAGCGTTCTAGTGCAGTTAAATAGTTAATAACACACACAGACGCAGCGGTCTAAGGCAAGATGCGTCACCACAGTTCATGATTCGAATCCAGGCTGTATCACATTTGTCCGTGATTGGGAGCCCCATAGGGTGGCGCACAATTGGGCCTGAGTCATCCGGGTTTGGCCGTCATTGTAAATAAGAATTTGTTCTTAACCGACTTGCCTCGTTAAATAAAGGTTACACACACACACACTGACCTAAAATGTATTTTGTTGGCATTTACGTATGTCCCCATTACCAGTAAAACATAATCCAACCTCATTTATTTCACTTACATGCTGTACTGTTTCGTTAATTTTTTCAGTCGTTTCATTTTCAACCTGGATTTCAATGGAACGCCGTTTGGGTCTTTGCGTGTCAAAAAATATACATGTCAAATAACACTATTTGATGTGTCATTTAAGCTTGTTGACCAATCAGGACCAGAATATGACTGCACGTCACATAATAATTTAAAGCGTTACTGATTTTTTTACGTAGTTATTACACATTGATTACACTATCACTTGTATTTCATGTCTCCACGATTCATAGATACGTATGCTATGATGCTGGTAAAGTTGTCTCGCCATAAAAAAATATTTTAAAAAGCTAGCTAGTTCATGGATGCAAACAATGTTCTTCCCCAAAAACAGCAAAACGACATCTGTTTCAGTAGCTATATAGTTAGCTAGCTAACTATATAGCTAGGTGTCATCATCTAAAATAACCCTAATTTATAAGACCGTTCATATTTGATTAATGGTGGTCGGACCCGTCTATGTGATACTAGGCACAATAAGGATTAGCCACAATAGTGGACTTTGCGGTTAGCCTTCAATTAAAGTATGGCATAATTCTACTATTTGTATTTATTTGCATCACTGTCAATGACATACTTTTATTTTGAAGGCAAATCGCAAATTCCACTTGTGCCTAATCCTTATTGAGGCTAGCTTCACAACACATAACCCTGTCAGGTCGAGCATCACTAGCTAGATGAAGCTAGCTGGCTGCTTATAACATTAGCTTTGGGCAACAGGGTTAAGTAGCTGGCTAGTTATTTATTTTCATGAACTGAAGTTTAATTTCAATAGGTGAACAACAAGTGGCAACCTAGCTAATACTTACTCACAAGGATTCCTAAATAATTGCTAAGAATAATGAAAATGACTGCAGTTTCTACTGGTACACCAATACAACCAGTTTTCAGCCTGGTTGTATTGGTGCTAGCTAGGTACCAAGCTAAAGCTAGCAACCCCAGAAGTTGCATTCGAACAAATGATGCATTATTACCAACGCGGTATTGTAAACACATTGTTCGTGGCTGGGGTTTGCTTGTTTGCAGACTTTTTTTGTACAGCTTTGACAGTGCTACTGTATCTTCTTTGACACGCAAAGACCCAAACGGCGTTCCATAGTATATATGTCTTGAAGCTAATAGCAGTGACGCTATTACTGTGTAACTCCGGTAGGTCAACATCTGAAAAATAGCACACTTGATAGTGTGTACCGGTGCTCAACCAGTCGGCCAAAGCCAACATCACCCACGACCGAGAACGGTTGATTGTCAAGGGCAATGAATTCCATTATCTTGGCTTTAATGGATTTTGCCATTGAGTTGTCTCGCTGAAATTTTCTTACTCTTTCAGATGACTGATTCACACAGTAGACATTGTGGGCTAGGTTAGGAATGCTTTGATGCACGTGTAGCTTAACATTTTACGTGGGGTCATTACGTCATGTGCCTACGTTATATAGGTATGCACGTCGGCGTTAAACTAGACATCGGACAATACCGATGTTAGCATTTTTAGCTAATATCGGCCGATTCCAATATGTTCACCGATATATCGTGCATCCCTAGTACCGGTACAGAGGCAATGTGTGGAGGCACTGGTTAGTTGAGGTACATGTAGGTAGAGTTATTAAAGTGACTATCATAGATGATAAAAACAGAGAGTAGCAGCGGTGTAAAAGAGGGGGAGGGGCAATGCAAATCATCTGGGTAGCCATTTGATTAGATGTTTAGGAGTCTTATGGCTTCAGGGTAGAAGCTGTTTAGAAGCCTCTTGGACCTAGACTTGGCGCTCCGGTACCGCTTGCCGTGCGGTAGCAGAGAGAACAGTCTATGACTAGAGTGGCAGTAGCCTTTGACAATTTTTAGGGCCTTCCTCTGACACCGCCTGGTATAGAGGTCCTGGATGGCAGGAAGCTTGGCCCTGGTGATGTACTGGGCCGTACGCACTACCCTCTGTAGTAGAGGTCGACCAATTAATCGGAATGGCTGATTAATTAGGGCCGATTTCAAGATTTCATAACAATCGGTAATCAGTATTTTTTGCCACCGATTTGCCGATTTTTATTTATTTATTTATTTTTTATATTTTTTTTTAGTATTTTTATTTTATTTTTTTACAATTTTAGAAATTTTTAAATGTTATTTTTTTATATATATATTTTTTAAATGTATTATTATTTTTTTACACCTTTTATTTAACTAGGCAAGTCAGATTAAGAACACATTCTTATTTTCAATGACGACCTAGGAACGGGGGTTAACTGCCTTGTTCAGGGGGGGATTCGTTTTTGCAACCTTCCGGTTACTAGTCCAACGCTCTAACCACCTGCCTTACATTGCACTCCACGAGGAGCCTGCATGGCAGGCTGACTACCTGTTACGCGAGGGCAGCAAGAAGCCAAGGTAAGTTGCTAGCTAGCATTAAACTTATCTTATAAAAAACTATCAATCTTAACATAATCACTAGTTAACTACACATGGTTGATGATATTACTAGTTTATCTAACGTGTCCTGCGTTGCATATAATCGATGCGGTGCCTGTTAATTTCTCATCAAATCACAGCCTACTTCGTCAAACGGGTGATGGTTTAACAAGCGCATTTGCGAAAAAAGCACTGTCGTTGCACCAATGTACCTAACCATAAACATCAATGCCTTTATTTAAAGTCAATACACAAGTACAGTGGGGGAAAAAAGTATTTGATCCCCTGCTGATTTTGTACGTTTGCCCACTTACAAAGAAATGATCAGTCTATAATTTTAGTAGTAGGTTTATTTGAAAAGTGAGAGACAGAATAACAACAAAAAAAATCCAGAAAAACGCATGTCAAAAATGTTATAAAATGATTTGCATTTTAATGAGGGAAATAAGTATTTGACCCCTCTGCAAAACATGACTTAGTACTTGGTGGCAAAACCCGTGTTGGCAATCAGAGGTCAGACGTTTCTTGTAGTTGGCCACCAGGTTTGCACACATCTCAGGAGGGATTTTGTCCCACTCCTCTTTGCAGAACTTCTCCAAGTCATTAAGGTTTCGAGGCTGACATTTGACAACTCGAACCTTCAGCTCCCTCCACAGATTTTCTATGGGATTAAGGTCTGGAGACTGGCTAGGCCACTCCAGGACCTTAATGTGCTTCTTCTTGAGCCACTCCTTTGTTGCCTTGGCCGTGTGTTTTGGGTCATTGTCATGCTGGAATAACCATCCACGACCCATTTTCAATGCCCTGGCTGAGGGAAGGAGGTTCTCACCCAAGATTTGACGGTACATGGCCCCGTCCATCGTCCCTTTGATGTGGTGAAGTTGTCCTGTCCCCTTAGTAGAAAAACACCCCCAAAGCATAATGTTTCCACCTCCATGTTTGATGGTGGAGATGGTGTTCTTGGGGTCATAGGCAGCATTCCTCCTCCTCCAAACACCGTGAGTTGAGTTGATGTCAAAGAGCTCCATTTTGGTCTCATCTGACCACAACACTTTCACCAGTTGTCCTCTGAGTCATTCAGATGTTCATTGGCAAACTTCAGACGGGCATGTATATGTGTTCTTGAGCAGGGGGACCTTGCGGGCGCTGCATGATTTAAGTCCTTCACGGCGTAGTGTGTTACCAATTGTTTTGTTGGTGACTATGGTCCCAGCTGCCTTGAGATCATTGACAAGATCCTCCCGTGTAGTTCTGGGCTGATTCCTCACTGTTCTCATGATCATTGCAACTCCACGAGGTGAGATCTTGCATGGAGCCCCAGGCCGAGGGATATTGACAGTTCTTTTGTGTTTCTTCCATTTGCGAATAATCGCACCAAATGTTGTCACCTTCTCACCAAGCTGCTTGGCGATGGTCTTGTAGCCCATTCTAGCTTTGTGTAGGTCTACAATCTTGTCCCTGACATCCTTGGAGAGCTCTTTGGTCTTGGCCATGGTGGAGAGTTTGGAATCTGATTGATTGATTGCTTCTGTGGACAGGTGTCTTTTTTACAGGTAACAAGCTGCGGTTAGGAGCACTCCCTTTAAGAGTGTGCTCTAATCTCAGCTCGATACCTGTATAAAAGACACCTGGGAGCCAGAAATCTTTCTGATTGAGCGGGGGTCAAATACTTATTTCCCTCATTAAAATGCAAATCAATTTATAACATTTTTGACATGTGTTTTTCAGGATTATTTTGTTGTTATTCTGTCTCTCACTGTTCAAATAAACCTACCATTAAAATTAAAGACTGATCCTTTCTTTGTCAGTGGGCAAACGTACAAAATCAGCAGGGGATCAAATAGTTTTTTCCCCCACTGTATATATTTTTAAACCTGCATATTTAGTTAATATTGCCTGCTAACATGAAATTGCGTCACATCTCTAGCGTTCATTGCACGCAGAGTCAGGGTATATGCAACAGTTTTGGCCGCCTGGCTCGTTGCGAACTAATTTGCCAGAATTTTACGTAATTATGACATAACATTGAAGGTTGTGCAATGTAACAGGAATATTTAGACTTAGGGATGCCACCCGTTAGATAAAATACGGGACGGTTCCGTATTTCACTGAAAGGAAAAAACGTTTTGTTTTCGAGGTGATAGTTTCCGGATTCAACCATAGGCACCAGCAGGCTCGTAAGCATTCATTCAAACAGCACTTTCGTGCGTTTTGCCAGCAGCTCTTCATTGCGCTGTTTATGACTTCATGCCTGTCAACTCCCAAGATTAGGCTGGTGTAACCAATGTGAAATGGCTAGCTAGTTAGCGGGTGCGCGCTAATAGCGTTTCAAACGTGACTCGCTCTGAGACTTGGAGTAGTTGTTCTTCCCCTTGCTCTGCATGGGTAACGCTGCTTCGATGGTGGCTGTTGTCGATGTGTTCCTGGTTCGAGCCCAGGTAGGAGCGGGGAGAGGGACGGAAGCTATACTGTTACACTGGCAATACTAAAGTGCCTATAAAAACATCCAATAGTCAAAGGTATATGAAATACAAATCGTATAGAGAGAAATAGTCCTATAATCCTATAATAACTACAACCTAAAACATCTTACCTGGGAATATTGAAGACTCATGTTAAAAGGAACCACCAGCTTTCATATGTTCCCATGTTCTGAGCAAGGTACTTAAATGTTAGCTTTCTTACATGGCACATACTGCACTTTTACTTTCTTCTCCAACACTTAGTTTTTGCATTATTTAAACCAAATTTGAACATGTTTCATTATTTATTTGAGGCTAAATTGATTTTATTGATGTATTATATTAAGTTAAAATAAGTGTTCATTCAGTATTGTTGTAATTGTCATTATTACAAATAAATGTTAAACAATCGGCCGATTAATCGGTATCGGCTTTTTTGGGCCCTCCAATAATCGGTATCGGCGTTGAAAAATCTTAATCGGTCGACCTCTATTGTAAACTGTCATGGTCAAAAGATATTGATGCAGTAGTAGCTAAGATGGGAAGAAGTCTGTCTCTAATAAAGCGATGCTCTGCCTTAACAACACTATCAACAAGGCAAGTCGTACAGGCCATAGTTTTGTCGCACCTTGACTACTGTTCAGTCGTGTGGTAGGTGCCACAAAAAAGGACTTAGGGAAATTGCAATTGGCTCAGAACAGGGCAGCACGGCTGGCCCTTGGATGTACACAGAGAGCTAATATTAATAATATGCATGTCAATCTCTCCTGGCTGAAAGTGGAGGAGAGATTGACTTCATCACTACTTTTATTTATGAGAGGTATTGACATGTTGAATGCACCAAGCTGTCTGTCTAAACTACTGGCACACAGCTCGGACACCCATGCATACCCCACAAGACATGCCACAAGAGGTCTCTTCACAATCCCCAAGTCCAGAATAGACGGTGGGAGGCACACAGTACTACATAGAGCCTTGACTACATGGAACTCTATTCCACATCAAGTAACTATGCAAGCAGTAAAATTAGTGTGTTGTGAAATCTGTGAATGTATTGTAATGTTTTAAAATTGTATAAACTGCCTTAATTTTGCTGCTGCTCTAGTCTAACCAATACCCAAACGGAGATTCAGTGACAAATAAAAAAATCTCATTCATTTATCAAGACCAGTCCTCATGCTTGTCTCAGAGCAGCGCAAAACGGTGCTAAAATATACTGCTCAAAAAAATAAAGGGAACACTTAAACACATCCTAGATCTGAATGAAAGAAATAATCTTATTAAATACTTTTTTCTTTACATAGTTGAATGTGCTGACAACAAAAATCACACACAAATAATCAATGGAAATCCAATTTATCAACCCATGGAGGTCTGGATTTGGAGTCACACTCAAAATTAAAGTGGAAAACCACACTACAGGCTGATCCAACTTTGATGTAATGTCCTTAAAACAAGTCAAAATGAGGCTCAGTAGTGTGTGTGGCCTCCACGTGCCTGTATGACCTCCCTACAACGCCTGGGCATGCTCCTGATGAGGTGGCGGATGGTCTCCTGAGGGATCTCCTCCCAGACCTGGACTAAAGCATCCGCCAACTCCTGGACAGTCTGTGGTGCAACGTGGCGTTGGTGGATGGAGCGAGACATGATGTCCCAGATGTGCTCAATTGGATTCAGGTCTGGGGAACGGGCGGGCCAGTCCATAGCATCAATGCCTTCCTCTTGCAGGAACTGCTGACACTCCAGGCACATGAGGTCTAGCATTGTCTTGCATTAGGAGGAACCCAGGGCCAACCGCACCAGCATATGGTCTCACAAGGGGTCTGAGGATCTCATCTCGGTACCTAATGGCAGTCAGGCTACCTCTGGCGAGCACATGGAGGGCTGTGCGGCCCCCCAAAGAAATGCCACCCCACACCATGACTGACCCACCACCAAACCGGTCATGCTGGAGGATGTTGCAGGCAGCAGAACGTTCTCCACAGCGTCTCCAGACTCTGTCACGTCTGTCACGTGCTCAGTGTGAACCTGCTTTCATCTGTGAAGAGCACAGGGCACCAGTGGCGAATTTGCCAATCTTGGTGTTCTCTGGCAAATTCCAAATGTCCTGCACGGTGTTGGGCTGTAAGCAAAACCCCCACCTGTGGACGTCGGGCCCTCATACCACCCTCATGTTGCTGGGTTGTTACCCTCCTACGGCCTCCTCCATGTCTCCTGATGTACTGGCCTGTCTCCTGGTAGCGCCTCCATGCTCTGGACACTACGCTGACAGACACAGCAAACCTTCTTGCCACAGTTCGCATTGATGTGCCATCCTGGATGAGCTGCACTACCTGAGCCACTTGTGTGGGTTGTAGACTCCGTCTCATGCTACCACTAGAGTGAAAGCACCGCCAGCATTCAAAAGTGACCAAACATCAGCCAGGAAGCATAGGAAGTGAGAAGTGCTTACCACCTGCAGAACCACTCCTTTATTGGGGGTGTCTTGCTAATTGCCTATAATTTCCACCTGTTGTCTATTCCATTTGCACAACAGCATGTGACATTTATTGTCAATCAGTGTTGCTTCCTAAGTGGACAGTTTGATTTCACAGAAGTGTGATTGACTTGGAGTTACATTGTGTTGTTTAAGTGTTCCCTTTATTTTTTTGAGCAGTGTAGTTGTAGGCTATTGCTTCAAATCCTATTGCTTCTAACTTCAATATGCTCTTTAAATAAATAAGACCTACACCCAATTTTAAAAGCACATTACTCAACACTAGTGAGACTCAAGTCGCCTACGGTATATCGAATAATATGTGTCTCTTCGCCAATAATTACATATGGAGGATTGGAGGATATTTCTATAATTGAGTGATATTTATTCCCATAGTAATTCGTGATGGATCCATAACTAAATAAACATCGGCATTTTGAAAGTATTTTTATCATTATTTTATTAACGGAAACATAAAGATGCCATTATTAGTTACATTGTTTTAGTTTGAACATGCAGACTGGCACTAAGAACAGAACAGCGGGAACGTTTCCCTAGTCAGCTCCATTATTAGTGCATTTCCCCTTAAAGTGTTGCCAGTGTGGCGGCGTGGGGGTCCACCCCCTTTCATCCTCCCTTCCCCATGGGCTAGGTCGTTCTTCTGTATGCACTAGCCTGCGACCCATCCCGTGTCCCCAGCCCTCGTGCCTTGAACCTCGCGTGCTTTCAGTGGATACAGCTGGAGAACTGCAAGGCAATCCCATTGTGCGCCACTCGGGAGCCATGACCAATATATATTGTCCTGCTAATAACAGGGTGAATAATACATCTGTGAGAAAATCTAACGGGCTTTTGTATAGTTCTAAATTAATAATAACTGTTTTGTTTAAAAAATAACAATATTTTGGAGATTTCTTTTTCAAATAACATAAAATAAGCGAGGGGAAAAAGGCCATTCTTGAACATGGGGTGAGACATTGTCACTAATTTGTAAATAAAGCCAGTTATTTAGAATTATTTCTATTTTTAGAGGGAGAGAAACCATAAAACTACAGTCATCTCATGGGTCATCTCCCAGTCAAGGCCGGCACAGGTATTGAACCAACCTCTGTAGCAACACACAGCACTTGCACTGCTATGCAGTGTCTTAGACTGTTGCACCACTCAGGCGCTGTACAACGTGACCGGTCGGGAGTGGCCTACAGTAAGACCAAAATAAAATAACCTTAGTGTAACAACAGTTTTAGTAAGTAATACTGAAATCGTGCACAATTATCAGTTTCTCTTTAGGTTTATGTCACCCATTCATTGTCAGTTAGAGACACAGTAGGACCCAAAAGCATAATCAGGGCTCTAACTCCCCCTAGCGCTAGTCTGGAGCAATGAAGTGGTGACGCAGGGTACTGTACTAAATCACAAATTACCTCTAAATCCCGCAGCATAATCACACAACTTTTAGTGGCGAAACCACTGTAGATACTGTGACTCCATGTGAATATATATATTTTTTTAATTATATTTATTTAGCTAGTGCTAGTCAGTTATACCTCAGCCAAAACTCTGGTAGGCTATTTTTCATCCTACAGCTTGTTCTCATTTATTTGTATCATGTCTCTCTTGTCCCTCTGCAGCTGACATGTGGGCAATATGTTTGGAACATCTTATCAAAAAAATTAAATGTCACATGCTTCACAAACAACAGGCATATACTAACAGTGAAATGCTTACTTACGGGCCCTTCCCATTAATGCAGAGAGAAATAATCTAAAGAAAATAACACAAGGAATAAATAGACAATGATTAGGGAGTTTAATAGGCACATGCACAGGGTTGCAGATTCAATTACAGGGTGCAGTGAATTTCTCCAACAATGTAGGACAAATATAATAATAGAAATTAAAATTGTATTTTTATCATCACATACACTGCTGCTAGTGCTTATTTTATATCCTGTTGCCTAGTCACCTATATGTGCACATCTACCTCAATTACCACGTACCCCTGCAAATCAATTTGGTACCCCGTGTGTGTGTATGTGTGTGTACATACATGCATACATACATGCATACATACATACATACATACATACATACATACATACGGGGACAAATATAATCATAGAAATATAAATTTTATTTTTATATAAATTCAATTTCTATTATTATATTTGTCCCCGTATATTAGTGTATATATATATATATACACGGGGTACCGAATTGATTTGCAGGGGTACGTGGTAATTGAGGTAGATGTGCATAGAGGAGTTCTGTATCTATAATTCTTAAAATAATTGTTATGCTTTTTGTGAACGTTTATCGTGAGTAATTTAGTAAATTGTTAGCGAATTCCCCGGAAGTTTGCGGGGAATTTGCTAGTTCTGAACGTCACATGCTAATGTAAAAAGCTGGTTTTTGATATAAATATGAACTTGATTGAACAAAACATGCATGTATTGTATAACATAATGTCCTAGGGTTGTCATCTGATGAAGATCATCAAAGGTTAGTGCTGCATTTAGCTGTCTTCTGGGTTTTTGTGACATTATATGCTAGCTTGAAAAATGGGTGTCTGATTATTTCTGGCTTGGTACTCTGCTGACATAATCTAATGTTTTGCTTTCGTTGTAAAGCCTTTTTGAAATCGGACAGTGTGGTTAGATTAACGAGAGTCTTGTCTTTAAATAGCTGTAAAATAGTCATATGTTTGAGAAATTGAAGTAATAGCATTTCAAAGGTTTTGAAAATCGCGCCACAGGATTCAACTGGCTGTTACGTAGGTGGGACGAATTCGTCCCGCCTAGCCCAGAGAGGTTAACATCCGCTTCATCGGACCACTTCCGTATTGAGCGCGTCACTTGTACTTCCTGTTTGAGTTTTTGCTTGTAAGCAGGATGGGGGGTACTGTACCTGCACCAAAACCCTGCACCTTTATTTTCATGACTGATCAAAACTTGTTTTCTCATGGCTCTCTTGTCCCTCTGCATGATGAGTGAATCTCTCACATTGGAGATCACGCACCAGTTGCTGTTAACAAAGCGACACACCCCTCCCCCTTTAGTTTTACCCCAGGCTGCCATCCGGTCTAGATGAATAATGGAGAAATCTGCAAGATATACTGTATATTATCCATGTCATTGTTCAGCCAAGACTGCGAAAAACACAGAATATTACAGGTTCCGTTGATAGGACAGTCTCAAACGGAGCTCATCCAGTTTGTTCTCCAGTGACTGCTCATTCGCTGCCAGAACAGAGGCCAATAGAACAGAGGGCAATACATAATATCTCTGCCATCATAGGATATGGCGGAGACATTTATATACAAAAAAAGTTCAGAATAAAAATAAATGGCAGAATTGGTCAGGAGCATGTAAAATGTCCATTATCTACTGAAGTGCCATCTTGGTCACTTTAAATCACAATATCACTTGGCCATCTTGGAATCACAATCAATTCACAGTATCGAATCTCATTGTATATATAGAATCACAATACATACCATATTGGCAGCTAAGTATCATGATAATATTGTATCGTGAGGTCCCTGGCAATTCCCAGCCCTATCTGTTTCGGTTTCAGTCACAGGAGGTTGGTGGCACCTTAACTGGGGAGGAGGGACTCGTGGTAATAGATTTAGTGGAATGGTATCAAACATGGTTTGATGCCATTCCATTCGCTCCATTCCAGCCATTATTATGAGCCGTCCTCCCCTCAGCAGCCTCCACTGGTTTCAGTGTGTATTGATGGATCAGGGACTCTAGGTAGACTCAGAGAGAGCAGCAAGACTTCACTCAGACACAGTTAGAGTATCTGCACAGGTGCACGAGTGTGCTTCACGCTGTTACAACGTGAAAGCAACGGAACCAACACAGCAGAGAATTTGAGCCTTGCACTTCAATGCTCTTAGTTCAATTGAGTACAGGCTTAACTGAATGACAGAGATGGAATATGATTGAATAGTTTGGAGTAGGCCTCGTGTCCGAGGAATGCTCCTCAGATGCTGATGACAGGTTGCCCTATGCAGCCCCTGGTGGAGGTGGAAGGCTGTTGCTGCGACATGTACGACCGCGTGTTCCAGTTCCCGCTAATATTCAGCAACTTCTCACAGCCATTGAAGAGGAGTGGGACAACATTCCACAGGCCACAATCAACAGCCTGATCACTCTATGCAGCCCGACGGTTATGTGTCACGCTGCATAAGGCAAATGGTGGTCACCAGATATTGACTGGTTTTCTGATCCACGCCCCTATCTTTTTTGTATGGTATCTGTGACCAACAAATGCATATCTATAATCCCAGTCATGTGAAATCCATAGATTAGGGCCTAATTAATTTTTCATTTGACTGATTTCCTTATATGAACTGTTACTCAGTAAAATATTTGGAATTGTTTTCTTCAGTATATTACAAATTGATGGTCCTTGAAAATAGAAAGTGACGATCCAGTCAGACCAGCATAATGAATGAACTGTAACTACATTTGTTTAGGAAGTGTACCCACTACTGTTGTTAACTTTGCATCTACGTTATCTCACTGAGTCTACCTTTTAAAACTTCTTATGGCTGGAATCCCGGTAATGGGATCGATATGACAACAGCCAGTGAAAGTGCAGGGCGCCAAATTCAAACAACAGAAATCTCATAATTAAAATTCCTCAAACATACAAGTATTTTACACCATTTTAAAGATAAACTTGTTGTTAATCCCACCACAGTGTCCGATTTCAAAAAGGCTTTACAGCGAAAGCACACCAAACGATTATGTTAGGTCAGCAACTAGTCACAGAAAAACACAGCCATTTTTCTAGCCAAAGAGAGGAGTCACAAAAAGGAGAAATAGAGATTCAAATTAATCACTAACCTTTGATGATCTTCATCAGATGACACTCATAGGACTTCATGTTACACAATACATGTATGTTTTGTTCAATAAAGTTCATATTTATATAAAAAAATCTCAGTTTACATTGGTGCGTTATGTTCAGTAATGTTTTGCTTCCAAAACATCCAGTGATTTTGCAGAGAGCCACATCAATTTACAGAAATACTCATCATAAATGTTGATGAAAATACAAGTGTTATGCATGGAACTTTAGATAAACTTCTCCTTAATGCAACCGCTGTGTCAGATTTCAAAAAAGCTTTACCGAAAAAGCACACCATGCAATAATCTGAGTACGGCGCTCAGACACAAAAACAAGCCATACATATATCCGCCATGTTGGAGTCAACAGAAGTCAGAAATAGCATTATAAATATTCACTTACCTTTGATCTTCATCAGAATGCACTCCCAGGAATCCCAGTTCCACAATAAATGTTTGTTTTGTTCGATAAAGTCCATCCTTCATGTCCAAATACCTCCTTTTTGTTCGCGCCTTCAGTTCACAAATCCAAATCCACGGCGCGCAGGCCAGACGAAAACTCAAAATTCCATTACAGTTTGTAAAAACATGTCAAATGATGTATAGAATCAATCTTTAGGATGTTTTTATCATAAATCTTCAATAAGATTTCAACCGGAGAATTCCTTTGTCTTTAGAAATGCAATGGAACTCAGCAACCTCTCACGGGTGCGCGCATGGCTGAAGAGCATGCCCTGCTGGCAGACCCCTCACTCAATCAGCTCTTATTCTCCCCCACTTCACAGTAGAAGCCTCAAACAAGGTTCTAAAGACGGTTGACATATAGTGGAAGCCTTAAGAAGTGCAATATGACCCCACAGACACTGTATATTGGATAGGCCAAGACTTGAAAAACTACAAACCTCAGATTTCCCACTTCCTGGTGGAATTTTTTCTCAGGTTTTTGCCTGCCATATGAGTTCTGTTATACTCACAGACATCATTCAAACAGTTTTAGAAACTTCAGAGTGTTTTCTATCCAAATCTACAAATAAAATGCATATCTTAGCTTCTGGGCCTGAGTAGCAGGCAGTTTACTCAGGGCACCTTATTCATCCAAGCTACTCAATACTGCCATCCAGCCATAAGAAGTTAAGAGGACATGAAACAAAATTCACAGGACAGTACAGGATGGAATATTCACTCCTGTCGCCCTCTAATCTGACTGTGTGTTTGCAGATGTCTCTGGGGGGCTCTCCTGTGACGGTGGTCCAGCTCCCTGGGGGTCAGTTCCAGGTGCAGGGGGTGATCCAGTCATCGGTCATCCAGTCCCCACAGGTGCAGACTGTTCAGGTTAGCCAGGCCTGAGTTTTTCAAAGATTTAAAAGAAAAGGAAAGTAGACAATGAATGTAGGGTGTTCCAGCAAGAGTGGACATCGAAATATGTCTTTATTGAGGTATCGGGGAAAGCTGTGTGCTTAGTGTGCAAAGAGAGCATCTCTGTCTTGAAGACTACAACTTGTCCCGACACGAAGCATGCAGTGAAATGTAGGAATATGTCTTCTGAGCAGAGGGCAAGTGCATCGAAAGCATTGCTTTCTCAGTTGCAAAACCAGCAAGGACTTTTCACAAAACTGCATTCAGCAAATGACAGAATTGCGAGAGCTAGCTGTGTACTCTCCCACAAAATTGCTAAACATAGCAAGCCATTCGCTGAGGACAAATTCATTTAAAGAATGTTTTTAATTGACTCTGCAGCAATACTTTGCCCCGACAAGAAAGAGCTGTTTGAAAATGTTTCCCTGTCAAGACGAACAGTGGCACGGCGTGTTGAGGACATCGCAGAGAATATGGAACAACAGTTGAAAGACAAGGTAAAGGATTTCTCATTGGCCCTGGATGAGAGCAGTGATGCACGTGACACGGCGCAGTTGTTGATATTTTTACGAGGCATAACCCCAGACTTTGAAATTACAGAGGAGCTTGCTTCAGTGCAGTCAATGAAGAGCATAACCACAATATTTATTGGAGGAGGTTAATAAGTGTGTGGCAAAGCTGGGACTGAATTTTCAAAAGTTATCCAGTGTGACCACAGATGGGTGCCCAAACTTGACAGGAAAAAACATTGGCCTTTTGAAAAGGATACAAGATCAAGTAGCTGAGCTGAACCCAAATCAGACAATTATTTTCCTGCATTGCATTATTCATCAGGAAGTGCTCCGTAAATGTGTTCTGAAAATGAGCCATGTTGTGGATACAGTCACTAAAGTGGTAAACTTCATAAGAGCAAAATCTTTAAACCACAGGCAGTTTATCTCACTGTTGGAAGAGACAGAGTTGGGTCATGCAGATCTCCCCTATCACATAAACGTGAGATGGCTGAGTTTGGGGAAGGTGACTAAAAGGGTCTGGGACCTGAAGTCGGAGATTGCGGAGTTTTTGCAAATGAAAGGAAATATGTGGATTTCCCTCAACTGCAAGATAAAGAATGGTTGGCTGATTTTGCCTTCACTGTGGACATCATGGCCCTCATGAATGAACTGAATTCCAAACTACAAGGGAAGGGCCTTTTGCACATCAGGTGTACAGCCTTGTCAAAGCCTTCAAGGGAAAATTACTCCTCCTGATCCGCCAAGTAGAAACCAACAATCTCACCCACCTTCCAACACTACTAGTCTGTTCCCTATCAGATGACCAGCGGGAGAAATATACATCGCTGCTGCGTGCTTTGAACGGTGAGTTCTCGTCATTTTGAGGATTTCAAAGTGTTGGAAAATGACATACTGTTGGTTTCCTCTCCCTTCACCTTCAATGTGGATAACGCTCCCACTGACCTGCAACTTGAGCTTATCGATCTTCGGTCTGATGCAGGGATTGGAGACCTATTCAAAACAATGTCACTGACAAGGTTCTATGCATCTCTCGATGAACAAAACTTTCCAAAGATTAGGAGTCATGCTCAGAAGATGTTTGTACTGTTTGGGTCAACCTATGTATGTGAACAGACATTTTCAGTGATGAAATATAACAAGTCAAGGCACAGATCATCTCTTACTGACTCACCTCTCAGCAATCCTGAGCATAGCGACGTCAGAAACTATACCTGACTTCACTGCTCTAGTCAATGCCCATCAGAGACTTCATTCCTCACACTGATTGAGTAGTTTAAATGGAATGTTGAGCTCTCTCTCTTGTGTCCGTGGTGTTCTGTCCGTGGTGCTGAATGCACAGTGTACTTTTCCCTCTGTGTAGTTCATTGCATGTTTAATAATGAAAATATATACCAAAAGGAGAACATGGATGTGGTTTTTCTGTGCATGTTAAAAAAGAAAAGTAAGAAGCATATCTGAATGGGATTTATAGTAGATATCTGTCAACACAGTCATACACATGATGTAAATCCTGTAATATGATTCTGGCACTTGATGGCAAAATTATATTCTAATGTGGCCCTCCATGGAAAATAATTGCCCAGGCCTGAGGTTATTTTATATATATATATATATATAACCAGGTAGGCCAGTTGAGAACAAGTTCTCATTTACAACTGCGACCTGGCCAAGATAAAGCAAAGCAGTGCGATTTAAAAACAACAACACCGAGTTACACATAAACAAATGTACAGTCAATAACACAATAGAAAAATCTATGTACAGTGTGTGCAAATGTAGAAGAGTAGGGAGGTAAGGCAATAAATAGGCCATAGAGGCGGAATAATTACAATTTATCATTAACACTGGAGTGATAGATGTGCAGATGATGATGTGCAAGTAGAGATACTGGGGTGCAAAGGAGCAAGAGGATAAGTAACAATATGGGGATGAGGTAGTTGGGTGTGCTATTTACATTTTGGCTGTGTACAGGTACAGTGATCGGTAAGTTGCTCTGACAGCTGATGCTGAAAGTTAGAGAGGGAGATATAAGACTCAGTGAGTTTTGCAATTCGTTCCAGTCATTGGCAGCAGAGAACTGGAAAGAAAGATAAGAGGAGCTCCTCAACAACCAGGAACTAGGCCTGGGCCCATGTTCACAAACATCTCAGAGTAGGAATGCTAATCAAGGATCAGTTTTGGCTTTGAGATCATAATGAATAAGATGACATGGATAGGGGGAACCTGATCCTAGATCAGCACCATCTCTGAGATGCCAAATGAATACTGGCCCTGGACTACAGTGTGGTGTCCCCTGTTCTTCTAGCATAACTTAAATCTGTTAACCTTTATCCTACTGTATTACTATGGTAATGTGTGATTGATGTGATGGTATCTCTATCTTGTACACCCTAGAACCCCCACATTCTGATCTTAGGTATTAAGTAAACATAGTAGATGAGTAACCCATCATGTCCTGGCACCTCTTCTCTCCTCTACAGAGCCAGGGCTCAGACAGTGACGACTCCCACGACTCCTCAGACAGTGGAGCCTCCGCCCAGAAGACCAGAGATATACTGGCCAGACGGCCCTCCTACAGGTAGCTGCCACCTCACTGTTGTGTCCAAAACACTATCTTAAGTTGCCCATTTGTAATAGTGAAAAGAAGTGTGTGCAGACTGCAAGGTCACTGCTGGACTGGGATGTTAAATAGTATCCATGATGATGTGCAAAAACAGTCAATCTCAATTTAGAATTAGTGAACTGAAATCCAACAGTGATACTACATTGATGTTACCTTTTGGATGTTTACTAGTTAGCCACCTATTCTCTATAAAATGTTCCAATCTCATTCGTTTGATTCTGTAGCATAGAGTGTTTTTTGTTAATTACCACCTCGTGCCAAAACAACAAACATATAATAGAATGATCAATCTTTATGGTAATATTTTAATGGATGAGTAATCTCCTGCTTCTTCCTGGTGGTCTGTAGAAAGATCCTCAATGAGCTGTCTGCTCAGGAGGTGGCGTCACGGAACGAGGGAGAGGATGACAACCCTGCTTCCTCTGGCATGACCACAGTGACAGTGCCCAACACCCAGGCAATCTACCAGACCAGCAGCGGCCAGTACAGTAAGGGTTGCCGTACTACATAGTGCTACAACACCGTCCTACCAATGCACCACTGTCATCATAAATAGATGATATATTTGGATATTGTTAGAATTGGAGGCACTTGTTAAGTAATGGATCATCAATGATGGGCTTCTGCAGTTTTGTGAAAATATACCCCACCGCAGGGGGCAGGTTGTGCCAAATGGCTCCAGAGGTGTGTTCATGGTGTGTGTTCCCAAGGCAACAGCAAGACCACATACAGTCGACACACATTGAGTATGCATTATGTCGATGGATGAAATCCTCTGTTTAATGACAAATATAACTAAATGTCATGTAAAATGTAATCTACATGTATTTTATTTAACTAGGCAAATAAATTAAGAACAATTTCTTATTTACAATGACGGCCTAAAGTAATTATCATGAGAGGACCATAAAAAATAACTAGTAATGCTGCATACTCCAAGAAAGGTTAAAATCTCACCATTCTGATAACAAATAGTTATAAATTGCTGAGGCGTAGTCACTTTTGGTCACAAGCTCAAGTACACAGTACAAATATGATAAACCTTTGAAATATTTTGATTTCCTATTCAACAAAACTGTAAGGCTTGATTACTTATATGCTCTCTAAATATAGAATAATCAAATTATAAAACAACTAAGATGTCACCCTCTGTATTACTGTAAAATACATATTTGTATGTTTAGGGTTAGAGAGCATTTGCATATTTTAGCTTGGGTTCCTAAACTCACCTTTCATCTACCGTTCAAAAGTTTGGGGTCACTTAGAAATGTCCTTGTTTTTGAAAGAAAAGCAGATTTTGTCCATTAAAATTACATTGTAGACATTGTTAATGTTGTAAATGACTATTGTAGCTGGAAATGACCGTTTTTTTATGGAGGATCTATATAGGCGTACAGGGGCCCATTATCAGCAACCATCACTCCTGTGTTCCAATGGCACGTTAGCTAATCCAAGTTTATAATTTTAAAAGGCTAATTGATCATTAGAAAACCCTTTTGCAATTATGTTAGCACAGCTGAAAACTGTTGTTCTGATTTTAAAGAAGCAATAAAACTGGCCTTTAGACTAGCTGAGTATCTGGAGCATCAGCATTTGTGGGTTCGATTTACAGGCTCAAAATGACCAGAAACAAAGAACTTTCTTCCGAAACTCGTCAGTCTATTCTTGTTCTGAGAAATGAAGGCTATTCCATGTGAGAAATTGCCAAGAAACTGAAGATCTCGTACAGCGCTGTGTACTACTCCCTTCCCAGAACAGCGTAAACTGGCTCTAACCAGAATAGAAAGAGTAGGAGGCACTGGTGCACAACTGAGCAAGAGGACAAGTACATTAGTATGTCTAGTTTGAGAAACAAATGCCTCACCAGTCCTCAACTGGCAGCTTCATTAAATAGTACCCGCAAAACACCAGTCTCAACGTCAACAGTGACGAGGCGACTCCAGGATGCTGGCCTTCAAGGCAGTGTTCCTCTGTCCAGTGTCTGTGTTCTTTTGCCCATCTTAATCTTTTCTTTTTATTGGCCAGTCTTAGATATGGCTTTTTCTTTGCAACTCTGCCTAGAAGGCCAGCATCCCGGAGTCGCCTCGTCACTTGATGTCTACGCTGTAAAATGTCTACACTGTATTTCTGATCAATTTGATGTTATTTTAATGGGCAAAAGTTTTTAGGCAATTTCTAAGTGACCCCAGACTTTTGAACGGTAGTGTATATTTTTTATTTAACCTTTATTTAACTAGGCAAGTCAGTTAAGAACAAATTCTTATTTACAATGACGGCCTACCCCGGTCAAACCCGGACGACGCTGGGCCAATTGTGTGCCGCCCTATGGGACTCTCAATCAAATCAAATTTATAAAGCCCTTCTTACATCAGCTGATATCTCAAAGTGCTGTACAGAAACACAGCCTAAAACCCCAAACAGCAAGCAATGCAGGTGTAGAAGCACGGGGGCTAGGAAAAACTCCCTAGAAAGGCCAGAACCTAGGAAGAAACCTAGAGAGGAACCAGACTATGAGGGGTGGCCAGTCCTCTTCTGGCTGTGCCGGGTGGAGATTATAACAGTACATGGCCAAGATGTTCAAATGTTCAATAATGACCAGCAGGGTCAAAATAATAATCACAGTGGTTGTCGAGGGTGCAACAGGTCAGCACCTCAGGAGTAAATGTCAGTTGGCTTTTCATAGCTGATCATTCAGAGTATCTCTACCGCTCCTGCTGTCTCTAGAGAGTTGAAAACAGCAGGGCTGGGACAGGTAGCACGTCCGGTGAACAGGTCAGGGTTCCATAGCCGCAGCAGAACAGTTGAAACTGGAGCAGCAGCATGGCCAGGTGGACTGGGGACAGCAAGGAGTCATCAGGCCTGGGGACAGCAAGGAGTCATCAGGCCAGGTAGTCCTGGTCATCTGAGAGAAAGAGAGGAAGAGAGAGCATACTTAAATTCACACAAGGCACCGGATAAGACAGGAGAAATACTCCAGATATAACAGACTGACCCTAGCCCCCTGACACAAACTACTGCAGCATAAATACTGGAGGCTGAGACAGGAGGGGTCGGGAGACACCGTGGCCCCATTCGACGTATGTACGGCGGGACCAAATCAGAAAGATAGGTAGGAGCAAGCCCATGTAATGCTTTGTAGGTTAGCAGTAAAACCTTGAAAGCAGCCCTTGCCTTAACAGGAAGCCAGTGTTGAGAAGCTAGCACTGGAGTAATATGATCAAATGTTTTGGTTCTAGTCAAGATTCTAGCAGCTGTGTTTAGCACTAACTGAAGTTTATTTAGTGCTTTATCCGGGTAGCCGGAAAGTAGAGCATTGCAGTAGTCTAACCAAGAAGTGACGAAAGCATGGATTACTTTTTCTGCATCATTTTTGGACAGAAGGTTTCTGATTTTTGCAATGTGACGTAGATGGAAAAAAGCTGACTTTGAAACAGTCTTCATATGTTCGTCGAAAGAGAGATCAGGGTCCAGAGTAACGCCGAGGTCCTTGACAGTTTTATTTGAGACGACGGTACAACCATCAAGATTAATTGTCAGATTCAACAGAAGATCTCCTTGTTTCTTGGGACCTAGAACAAGCATCTCTGTTTTCTCTGAGTTTAAAAGTACAACATTTGCAGCCATCCATTTCCTTATGTCTGAAACACAGGCTTCCAGCGAGGGCAATTTTGGGGCTTCACCATGTTTCATCGAAATGTACAGCTGTGTGTCATCCACATAGCAGTGAAAGTTAACATTATGTTTCCAAATGACATCATCAAGAGGTAAAATATATAGTGAAATCAATAGTGGTCCTAAAACGGAACCTCGAGGAACACCGAAATTTGCAGTTGATTTGTCAGAGGACAAACCATCCACAGAGACAAACTGATATCTTTCCGACAGATAAGACCTACACCAGGCTAGAACTTGTCCGTGTAGACCAATTTGGGTTTCCAATTTCTCCCAAATAATGTGGTTATCGATGGTATCAAAAGCAGCACTAAGGTCTATGAGCACGAGGACAGATGCAGAACCTCGGTCTGACGCCATTAAAAGGTCATTTACCACCTTCACAAGTGCAGTCTCAGTGCTATGATGGGGTCTAAAACCAGACTGAAGCGTTTCGTATACATTGTTTGTCTTCAGGAAGGCAGGTAGTTGCTGCGCAACAGCTTTAAAAAAATTACAAAATAAATCAATCACGGCCGGATGTGATACAGCCTGGAATCGAACCAGGGACTGTAGTGACGCCTCTTGCACTGAGATGCAGCGCCTTAGGCCGCTGTGCCACTCGGGAGCCCCCATTTATTAATTTTGTCCGTCTATGACAGTGTTTTTTTTGGTTTAAAATCTATTAATTATTTTAGATTACTTTGATAAAGTTTGCAATAAATAGATCTCTGAATGTGACAAAACCACTCTCCCCTGCTGCACAACAATGTAAGGATTGCAGACATGTGCTTTGTTTGTGGCTGTGATGTAGGGTTCAGCCAGGACTTGGATAGTCACCACAGCTTAAATTGGTGTCAGACTTCACGAACTAGTCACACAGGCTGAAGAGAAACACCTGTGTCCGTGAGGTCCAGGGTTACCGCTCAATGCAAGCCATTTCGATCTGCGGTTTCCATGTAACTTCTGTGCAGCATGAGTAGGGAGTAGGGAGCTAACACACTTGAATAATGCAACACGGCATGTAGAAATGTTGAAACTGTTAATTACTGTTCGCAAACAATGTCCATACAGGCTAAAACACTTTACAATGCAACTGGTATCGATTTTCCATATCGGTACCCATCACTAGTAGTTACTATTGACCCTAACTTCCTGTGTGTTTCTGTAGTTACCATCGCCCCTAATTTCCTGTTTGTTTGTCTGTAGTTACCATCGCCCCTAACGGCACCATTCAACTGGCCAACCCTGGGTCAGAGAGCCTTCAGGGCTTACAGACTCTCACCATGACCAACTCAGGCCAACAGCAGGGCACCACCATCCTACATTATGCCCAGACGCCCGATGGACAGCAGCTACTCGTGCCCAGCAATCAGGTGGTCGTACAGAGTGAGTATGGCTTCATGACTCACGGTAAGCTTTGAGATAATACCATAAGGAGAAGTACCCAGTAGTTTTCTCGTTGTCACTGAAGCCTCCCTGAAGGTGTGTAAATATGCACTGATCCCAGCTTGCAGACCCCATTGTAATGTGTTGAGATTTATAAAGAGGAGATGCCCTCATCTATTGTTTTGATTGGCCTCATCCCCCCCAGGTGCAGGAGGAGAGATGCAGACGTACCAGATCCGCACGGCACCCACAGTGCAACAGACTGTCGTCATGACTTCCCCTGTAGAAATGTCTGAGCAGAAGACTGGCGACCCCACCATGAAGAGAGAGATCCGACTCGCTAAGAACAGGTGTGTGTGTGTGTGGGCATAAGGATGTGGTATGAAGGGTCTGTGTGTGTACGAGGATGTATTGTGGCAGTGCACAGTTGGTCCATTTGTGTGTGTGTGTGAACGTTAAAATGTAAAGGGATTTAGGTTGTTTTTCTACTTATTATGTACTATAGCTTTGTAAGACTATAAATGGCCAACCACCCAGCTTTGGAGTCGTTAGGTCTATTTCCCTGCTTTTGAGAGGAGCTGGCTGCTGTACCTGGAGACCTCCAGCAATTGCGTTAAGCTAACAACTTGCAGACTTAAATTATGTACAAACGGCACGCAGAGACATAAAAAGGGTATCCATGAGCTCATGTGACTCTGGGTAACTAGAACAACGACCTAAACCTAAAACAGTATCCCTTTAAATGTAATCCTCTAAAGCAGTTTTCTGTGTTTCTCCCGGGCAGGGAAGCGGCCCGTGAGTGTCGCAGGAAGAAGAAGGAATACGTCAAGTGTCTGGAGAACCGTGTGGCCGTGCTGGAGAACCAGAACAAGACTCTCATTGAGGAACTCAAGACGTTAAAGGACCTGTACCGTGTCAAAACAGGATAACCAGGAGGACAAGAAGAGAAGCTGGCCAGCGAGCAGGACTTTTACCGTCAGCAAGCGGCTCTGTTCTGCCACATGGACAACGCGGGGTTAACCGGGAACACCTTTAATTTCACACCTGAAATCATCGTCCTCAGTTTGTGTTTTATACTCTTTGTTTTAACAAACACGTCATGAGCGGTGGCCATGGCATGTGTCCATATAAAAGACAATGAAAGGGTGTGAAAGAGAGGTTGTCTGTTTTTAATCAGAACTCTTTTTATTGAGCTAACAGATTGGATAACTAGTGCTTAAATGTTTATTTGTGTATATTTTGTGAGCACATGGAAGGTGTGAATTGTGAGCATAATCATTGACAATCAATTTCCAATTGTGTCCCCCTTTGCCAGAATCCGCTCCTTTATTTTCCTAATTTTTGTTTAAAAAAAAGTGTAGCAGTGGGCTCAATCTGCTGTTTTTAACATCAAACATTTATCAGCTGAATTGTTATTGTATGATGACCTCCATGACTTCATGGTGTGATTCATGTGTCTTATGTGAACCAGCTATTTTCACCCCACCCCCCTTTCTTTCCCCCATGAGGAAATGTTACAAGTCTCATTCCTTACCCTTGTAAGGGGTATTCGATAAGATGGTGTAAGGCTGAATTGGCTGTTACTAAGACAATCTATCAGGGAGAACACACAATGTCAGGGTAGTATTTATTTTATATTTCTGGAGACGGTGCGGGGATGAGCAAATAAAATAAAAAGAGGGAAAGCAATATCACTCATTCTGTAAATGGAAATAAATATTTTTCCAAATGTTTTCCAAATGTTCTTTTGGCTCACTCTTTTGGGCTTGTTTCCTGGACACTGAGCCTAGTCCTGGGTGGGGTGTATTCATTACGTCTTGCAATGGAAACCGTTTACCATTTAAGAACCAAACAGAAGCGAACGAAACTGGGAGGGACCTACCTGAATTTGTTCAATAGAAACACTTGTTTTTGTTGCAAGTGTTTTCCGTTTGGAGTAAACGGTTTCTTTTGCAACAGACTGTTGCAAAAGAATCAGTATAATTAATACATTACAATCAGTATAATTAATACATTACTCAACAGTTGCAAAATGTTCTGTTTTGCAATGATAACGAGTGTTTCTATTGGACAAATTCAGGTAGGTTCTTCCACGTTTGGTTCCAAGTGAATACACCCCTGGACTAAAAAGGTATGTTCAATTGAAAGTGCATTTTATTGCAAAACCAGTCTTAAAGGGATATTTTAGCCCAAAACTTAGTGTCTGAGAAATGAGTCCAGTCGCCCCATTTAGTGACTAGTGTTTGAGGTTATGGGTATACTACGACCTCTAGTGGTCTCTAGCTAGGTTTCCATCCAATTGGTGACCGAATAAAAGTGGGCAGAAATGTAACCTTAATTTAACTAGTCAGGTCAGTTAAGAACAAATTCTTATTGACAATGACGGCCTACCTTGTTCAGGGGCAGAATGACAGATTTTTACCTTGTCAGCTCAACGCTCTAACCAGTAGGCTACCTGCCGCCCCACATAGAGTGCAGGTAGGTTAGTCTACATGAGATTATGGATAAGAGTAAGAATATTTGTATTCGTCAAAAAGCAGTCGAGCATCATGTCACCAAAATAAGACCCTCGATATTAGAAAGGCACATCAAGATCACTGCACTTTCACCACACTGCATGGTTTCCCGAGTCATAGTGGGAGGACCATACGCCATATCATTGTGTGACTCCAAGTTTATTTTGATTTGATGGTTGTATCAATATTTGGGCATAAAGGCATTTCCACCACAATTCATTTTACTGACAAAAAGATCCTACCATGTGTAACAAAACAAGTTCTCTGTTTGCATTTATAAAATTGTACCGAAGCTTCCTGCTTCCATCACAGCTGTCATGATTTAAAAAAAATATATGTTTTGCCTTTACTCGCATAAAAACTGCAGATGGAAACGTGGCACAGTTCTGTGACTAGTCATACCTATAAAATAAAATATGACAGCTGAAACAGGAAGTTTCGGGACAATTTTATTAGTGCTGACAGATCATTTGTTTGTTCGACATGGTGGGATCTTTTTGTGTCAGTAAAATGTATTATGTAAGAAACCTACAGTGTTGAATAAAAATTTACTGCTTGAAGTGTTTCCATTACCCATTTAGGCAAATTGTGCATTAATAAATTGGTGACAGCTTGTATGCCCTCCCACCTACATTGCCTTCAGAAAATATTCATACCCCTTGACTTGTCACACATTTTGTTGTGTTACAGCCTGAATTCAAAAATGGATTAAATATATATTTTTTCCCCCTCACCCATCTACACACAAAACTCCATAATGACAAAGTGAAAAAAGAAATTGTGCTAATTTATTGAAAATGGAATACAGAAATATCTCATTTACATAAGCATTCACACCCCTGAGTCAATACTTTGTAGAAGCACCTCTTTATAGAAGTCTTTCTGGGTATGTCTCCAAGAGCTTTCCACACCTGGATTGTGCAACATTTGCCCATTATTAGATTATTGTCTTGTCAAATTGGTTATTGATCATTGTTAGACAACAATTTTCAGGTCTTGCCACCCCCCTCCCCCCAAAATAAAAATGAATAATATTTAGATGCGTGGAAGCAAAGCCACTACACATCATTAAATAATACATGAATTGCACTATAATGGTGACAAACGGTGCCCACAAACTGTTAGGGCCGAAAGCTGTAGCAACAGCAGAGCTTTCTTTTCAACACCATGGAGTGAATCCTTACCGCCGTTCGCACCTGGCTATCAGTAGAGACTTGTCTGGCAGCGAAACAGTGAATTCAGCCTCATTTACTACCTTTAAAAAAAAAACATAGCTGATGAGGCTTACTTGCTTAAATGTGGTTTCTACTGACAATTGAGATGTACAAATTATGGCATTAGGGAACGATGAGCGGATAAGAGGTAATCTGTAATTTTGATGAAGGAAAAACGGTTTGTTCAGCACTTTTGAAATATACAGCGACAGAATTCAGAACATGGTCCACTCTTACAGTATTCTCCCTGTACACTAAGTCAGAACCGTAGGATAAATAAAAGGGGCATATATGCAGACAATGAAAGCTCTTACAATATTTGCCGATGACATCTCTAAAACAGGCTATAGGCAACATGTGCACCACCAAGTCAGAATAGTAGGCTAAGTTATGAGGGGGAAAGGGACCAAATTATTAGGGTGAGGCACATGGGCTACTAACAGCATACTACACAACATACACTTAATATAACTTTCTTAGCTACAGTATACATATCTCCCTGGCATATTACATCATTTATGTAGTAGCATACAAGACATTTTTGGACTCACCTTGTTGTGCTGTGCTCACTTGAACAGGAAGGTGGCACAGCGGTCCTTGTGAGCAAATTTTGTCATCAAACTTTGTCATAAAAGTCTGTCGTTCTCTGGATTTATGGTGCTATCAAGACAACTGAGAACTCAGGAAAAAAACAAGGTTGAATCATGACGTCAGGGATCTTCAGGTCGGAGCTTTAGAAAGAGGCCAGAGTTCCCGACTTGGAATTCCGAGTTGAATGACCGTTCAAAACTTATTTTCCCAGTCTGAGAATTTTTTTTTCATAGTTCCCAGTTATCTTGAACTCACTGAAGTCTAAGATTTCCTAGTTCCCAGTTGTTTTGAACGTGGCAGAAGTCATGCTGGATTGACAGCATGGCCAATATAGTCAACCTTTTCTGGCCAATGGTGTTGCATGTGAATGTTTATCCTTTTAAGACACTTAAACCACACACCCTCTCCACGAATAGCAGGCTTGTGATTGCTTTGCAATGCTTGCAGTTAGCCACGGATTCCTTACAAACCACTCGTTGAATTTGCGATTTCCAGCTTGTTGTGTAATGTTTATGTCCAATGGCTGATGAGCACTGATATGTTTTATCTATCATTGAAAAGGATTTGCCAGTAGATAGTGGACTTGATTCATGATGATGACTGCTTGTTGAGCTAAGATTTTGAAAAATAAACCATGTTTGTATGCGGCTTTATTAACAAAATGATTTTTTTTTGGACATTGTTTGCAAACTGATATGTGTCATATATTAATGCCAAAATAACACCCAAAACAGGCAACAAGAAAAAAATAATATATATTTTTTTTAGATAAACTGAATGGCTGAGTGACGGGTCACCACTGGGTCTTGCCATAGAATTAAGTCGATTTAAGTCGAAACCAACTTGGCAACTCAAGAACATTCACTGTCTTCTTGGTAAGCAACTCCAATGTAGATGTGGCCTTTTGTTTTAGGTTATTGTCCTGCTGACAGGTGAATTCATCTCCCAGTGTCTGGTGGAAAGCAGACTGAACCAGTACATTCAGCTCCATTTAGCTCCATTCAGTACATTTTTTATCCTGAAAAATTACCCAGTCGTTAACGATTACAAGCATACCCATGACATGATGCAGCCACCACTATGCTTGAAAAAATGGAGAGTGGTACTCAGTAATGTGTTGTAATGGATTTGGCCCTAACATAACACTTTGTATTGAGGGCAAAAAGTTAATTGCTTTGCCACATTTTTGCAGTATTACTTTAGTGCGTTGTTGCAAACAGGATGCATGTTTTGGAATATTTTTATTCTGTACAGGCTTCCTTCTTGTCCCTGTAAATTAGGTTAGTATTGTGTAGTAACTACAATGTAGTTGACCCATCCTCAGTGTTCTCTTGTAACTCTTGGCCTCATGGTGAAATCCCTGAGCCATTTCCTTCCTCTCCAGCAACTGAGTTAGGAAGGACGCCTGTATTTTTGTAGTGACTGGGTGTATTGATACACCACCCAAAGTGTAATTAATAACTTACCCATGCTCAAAGGGATATTCAATGTCTGCTTTAAAATTGTTACCCATCTACCAATAGGTGCTCTTCTTTGCAAGGCATTGGAAAATCTCTGGTCTTTGTGGTTGAATCTGTGTTTGATATTCACTGCTCGACTGAGGGGCCTTACAAATTATTATATGTGTGGGGTACAGAGATGAGATAGTCATTCAAAATTAATGTTAAACACTATTATTGCACACAGTGAGTCCATGCAACTTATGTGACTTGTTAACCACATTTTTACTCCTGAACTTATTTAGGCCCCTTTGCCATAAAGGGGTTGAAAACTTATTGACTCGAGACATTTCAGCATTTCATTTTTAATGAATTTGTAAACATTTTGAAAAACATAATTCTACTTTGACGTTATGGGGTATTGTGTGTAGGCTAGTGAGAGAAAAAAAATCGCAATTTAATCCATTTTAAATTAATTCTGTAACGCAACACAATGTGGAAAAGTCAAGGGGTGTGAATACTTTCTGAAGGCAAAGTTTCATGTCTCAAGTAGCCCGTGAAAGACAGCATGGATAGAATGCAATAATTGACACATTTTTCATATTCAACATATCACCACGGTCCGCACCATCGTAACTTACACTCCTGTAGATCTGAAATAATTGCATGGTGAAACTTACCAGCCAACCAGAAAAGGAAGGCAAAGCAATTCAGGCATTCTTGAAAGTCAGGACAATCCTTGTCCTGCAAAGAAATCTTATTTTTAAAGTAGAATTGTTTTATTTTGCAAGCAGTAGGCTTTTAGAATCAAATATGGAGTGGAGCTCCAATTAATCGGCAATCATAATTTATTAGAAAAATAGAGTTTCCATCATCATTTGTCGCAATAAAGTTACAGATAAACAGATAACATTTTTTGTCTATCTGCTGTTTCCATTACACGTCGCAATGATTTTTTTTTGCGACACTGATTTTGTCGAATAAACATGGGTCAATGGAAACCTGCCAAGTGAATGGCTGTATTGGTGGAAATGCTATTATCGACAGAGGCCTCACATGGGAGTGAAGAGCTGTACATAAACAAAGAGTAGAATGGAGCATTATCTTCTACTGGCTATAGAAGACAAGACCTTCCAACAGAGGAGACTGCTAAAAACACAATAAAAAAACACAATCAACAGCTAATCTCCACTGGGGACCTCAAGCCACCAAGGTGGAAGGAATTATGATTCACTCTTCAGTGTTGTGACGGCCATGTCCATACAACTGCACGCAAAGAAACAGGCACTGACTGCTTGCATGGGCTGAGTAAAGTAGTAGTATACAGTTATATCTACTCTGTTGTTACTGCAACATAATCAATTTCATTCATTCCTAAACTGAATGGCAAATAAGTTGTGAATAGCAGGAAGTGACTTAAATTCATAGTTGCTTAATATTGCCCAAATCTTTTTAGAAAAGTTATCTATTGGTCAAAGTATAAAATATGTAGATTAAAAAAAAATACAGTTCGACTTTAACAGTTGAATGAAACGTTCACTTGATGGCATATCCAAGGATGTGCGGTTTGATCATGAAAGTGACCTGTGGAGCCTCAATGTGTCGGAGCTGGATCTCTGAGAACCCAGCAGCCTCCAGATCTCTCCACGTTGCCCTGGTAACCACGCAGCCATCCCCCAGGTAGTACCACATCGGCTGGAGCATGTGCTGGAAGAAGTATATCCAAGAGGAGGGGTCTGACTCTACATGCTCCAGAAAGTACAGAGCACCACCCTGTTGGACAACAAATGTGTAGATTCTATTCTCATTCCCCAAAACCGTCAAATCAATCAAAAGTAGCTGGGTGTCTGATCTAGTGACTGAAAAGGCAAACTTGACAAAAATGTACATATCACTATCTATCCCTGTCTCACCCAAGCACCAGATATCAAATAGAATGTTTGGTCAAATGTGCTTGGCTTAACCCAAATGTAAGACATAGTGGAAAGGCTACATGTGTAAAAATGTAGATTACATCGATATAATTACATTGCTTGGTTAGGCAAGGTGTTTATACTGTGTCGGGGGGTTTCACACACCTCTTGTTTACAGACAAGGGATTTGTCACAAGCTTTATGTGTCTAAAAATACCTAAGACTTAACATCGCTACAGGCTTAACTTTTAACACGAGGACAACACGGTGCAAGTTAGAGAACTCTCTCAATTCACTATTGGAGTCTGGAATGTACAGTAGATCTCAGTTATCATTTTGCTAAACAATAACTCTTATTAGGCCTATAGGGCAGGCTACGTCTCCCTAGCTTGACACACATAACCTACTAGCTGAAATAATGAACTCACTTTTCGGAGTATGCGTCTTGCCTCATCCAGTACCTGTGGCACGTTGTTGACAGAACACAGCACAAGCGTGCAGACAACAACATCCACTGACTCATCTTGCACTGCCATCAGGTCCTCTCCTGAGGCAACCACAAAGCTTTCATAGGTCAGGTGGTTGCTTGCTGTCATACTCATCTGCAGGTACTTCTCAAAGTGAGGGTTGGGGTCTGTGCAAATGACCGTGCAACCGTATGGGTAGTATTTGAAGTTGGCCCCACTACCGCAGCCAATCTCCAGAAGTCGAAGTGTACCGTCCGTGTTGCAGAATTTACACAAGTCTCGGAAAAGGTTCCTCTTGTTTTCGTGCATTTTGTCGTTATATGAAAAAGTGATATTGTAAGCAAGAAGCGGAAACAAACGCTTGTACATGCCATATAAGCCCAAAAACTCCATTAGTTGGAGAGGTAAGGTTATCGCCAAACAAATTAGCTTGCAGAAGTTCATCAAGAAGTTCCTCATAAGATATGTCATTTTCCCGGTGAAACCTCCCATGTGAATTTAAGCAGCACACTGCAGGCAGGCTAGGTGAGGTAGGATTTAGCCCATAGCAAGGTGATACAGGGATCAGGGAGGGTCAGGAGGAAGGTGCTAATCTGGTAGATTTTCATCTTGCCTCATGATGGAGCTATTGCATCACAACCTCTCGCACTTTGGTCTTATCATAGCTTTGTAGAGGTTTGAAAACTGCTTTTATTTAGACACTCATTCTATAGCAATCTGTGTAGGTGTGGGTGTATAATGTAAATATTATGAACCTGTTTCACAGGGTGTTGTTTTACAGGTTATGTCAATGAACCATAAGCCAAACAACTTTTAGTTGGTGAAAAATATTGAAAATAGATGCAAAGATGTGAAAAAATTACATTTGCTAAGTACATTTCATATACACTGAACAATAATATAAAACACAACATGCAACAGTTTCAAAGATTTTACTGAGTTACAGTTCATAAGGAAATGAAAATACACTTAACAGAAATATAAAATGCAGTTGTGTTCGCTGTCCATAGCTTATGCCTGCCAATACCATAACCACTATTCCACCATGGGTCACGTTGACATCAGCAAACCGCTCACCCACACGATGCCATACATAGTCTGCCTGGTAGCTGAAACCAGGATTCATCCGTGAAGAGCACACTTCTCCAGCGTGCCTGTGGCCATTGAAGGTGAGCTTTTACCCACTGCAGTCAGTTACGTCGCCAAACTGCAGTCAGGTCAAGACCCCTGGTGAGGGTGACGAGCTCCACCGAGATGGTTTCTGACAGTTTTCGCAGGAAAATGTTGGTTGTGTAAACCCACAGTTTCATCAGCTGTCCGGGTGGCTGGTTTCAGATGATCCTGCATGTGAAAAAGCCAGATGTGGAGGTCCTACACTGGTGTGGTTACACACGGTCTGCGGGTTTGAGGCCAGTTGGCCATACTGCCAAATTCTCTAAAACAATGTTGGAGGTGACTTATGGTAGAGAAATTAACAAATTATCTGGCAACAGCCCTGGTGGACATTCCTGCAGTCAGCATGCATATTGCACACTCCCCCAAAACTTGAGACATCTTTGTCATTGCGGTTTGAGACAAAACTGCACATTTTAGATTGGCCTTTTATTGTCCCCAGCACAAGGTGCACCTGTGTAATGATCATGCTGCTTAATCCGTTTCTTGACATGCCACACCTGTCAGGTGGATGGATTATCTCGGCAAATGAGGAATGTTCACTTTATTCCAGCTCATGAAACATGGAACCAACACTTTACATGTTGCGTTTATATTTTTGTTCAGTATATGTATGTCATTGCTATTTTCTAAGCCAGTTTAATTACATTTTATGCACGAGTAAGTAACTAAAGCAACATTTTTCAAACAATTGCTGGGACAGGCCATTACTTGACAGCATGGCCCATAATATGTGGTTTGATCATGAAGTTGAGTGGTGCCTCAGTTTGAGCTCAGAGAACCCAGTAGCCTCCAGATCTTTCCATGTCACCCTGACTACCTCACATCCATCCCGAAAGTAGTACCAAATCGGCTGGAGGACATGCAAGAAATACAGTTGAAGTCGGAAGTTTACATACACTGTAGCCAAATACATTTAAACTCAGTTTTTCACAATTCCTGACATTTAATCCTAGTAACAATCCCCTGTCTTAGGTCAGTTAAGATAACCACTTTATTTTAAGAATGTGAAATGTCAGAATAATAGTAGAGAGAATTATTTATTTCAGCTTTTATTTCTTTCATCACATTCCCAGTGGGTCAGAAGTTTACATATACTCAATTAGTATTTGGTAGCATTGCTTTTAAATTGTTCAACTTGGGTCAAACATTTCGGCTAGCCTTCCACAAGCTTCCCACAATAAGTTGGGTGAATTTTGGCCCATTCCTCCTGACAGAGCTGGTGTAACTGAGTCAGGTTTGTAGGCCTCCTTGCTCGCACACACTTTTTCAGTTCTGCCCACACATTTTCTATAGGATTGAGGTCAGGGCTTTGTGATGGCCACTCCAATACTTTGACTTTGTTGTCCTTAAGCCATTTTGCCACAACTTTGGAAGTATGCTTGGGGTCATTGTCCATTTGGAAGACCCATTTGCAACCAAGCTTTAACTTCCTGACTGATGTCTTGAGATGTTGCTTCAATATATCCACATCATTTTCCCTTCCTCATAATACCATATATTTTGTGAAGTGCACCAGTCACTCCTGCAGCAAAGCACCCCCACAACATGATGCTGCCACCCCCATGCTTCACGGTTGGGAGGGTGTTCTTCGGCTTGCATGCCTCCCCCTTTTTCCTCCAAACATAACAATGGTCATTATGGCCAAACAGTTCTATTTTTGTTTCATCAGACCAGAGGACATTTCTCCAAAAAGTACAATCTTTGTCCCCATGTGCAGTTGCAAAACGTAGTCTGACTTTTTATGGCGGTTTTGGAGCAGTGGCTTCTTCCTTGCTGACCGGCCTTCCAGGTTATGTCGATATAAGACTCGTTTTACTGTGGATATAGATACCTTTGTACCTGTTTCTTCCAGCATCTTCACAAGGTCCTTTGCTGTTGTTCTGGGATTGATTTGCACTTTTCACACCAAAGTACGTTCATCTCTAGGAGACAGAACGCCTCTCCTTCCTGAGCGGTATGACGGCTGCGTGGTCCCATGGTGTTTATGAAAAATGAGTTTTAATGACTCCAACCTAAGTGTATGTAAACTTCTGACTTAAACTGTATATCCAAGAGGAGGGGTCTGCCACTACATGCTCCAAGAAGTACCAAGCACCTGTAACGGCTGTCGTGAGAGAGAGTGGACCAAGACGCAGCGGAGTTAGTGTTCATCATATTTAATTATTAAACGGAACACTATACAACTACAAAATAAGAAACTGACAGCCAAACAGTCCTGTCAGGTGAAACACAATGACAGAAACAATTACCCACCAAAACCCCAACGGAAAAACATGCACTTATGTGTGACTCCCAATCAACAACAACGAACTTCAGCTGTGCCTGATTGGGAGCCACACACGGCCCAAAACATAGAAATACAAAAACATAGAAACAGAACATAGATCGCCCACCCAATGTAACACCCTGGCCTAACCAAAATAAAGAACAAAAACCCCTCTCTATGGCCAGGGCGTTACAGCACCACCCTGATGGACATTGACAACCGTAAACGTTACTAGTAGTAAGTCACTTTTTCCAAACCTCCAGCCAGCAGAACACAGAAAAATGGCACTGTTAAGTAGAAAAAGGACTATTTAGTCAACTTATAAACATAAAGTCTTCTAAAACCTGCCACAGCCACTTGGGCATTTATGTTCAGTGGTACAAGTACCCTGCACAGTGGTGTGTTTGTTGCCCAGTATCTCGTGAAGTTTCTGATAATTCAATCAGCTAAATTGACTTACAGTAGTTACAGTGCATGTAGTCAGCAGGGTTTTCCAAACTCGGTCCTCGGGACCCAAGGGGTGCACATTTTGGCTTTTGCCCTAGCACGACACAGCTGATTCAAATAATCAACTAATCATCAAGCTTTGATCATTTGAATCCGCGGTGTAGTGTTAGTGCAAAAACCAAAACATGCATCCTTTGCGGTCCCGAGGACAAACGTTTGGTAAAAGCTGATTGTAGATTGTAGTGAAACATAACATTGCTGTCACGTCCTGACCAGTTAAGGGGTTATTTGTTATTGTAGTTTGGTCAGGACGTGGCAGGGGGGTGTTTGTTTTATGTGGTTCGGGGTTTGTTAGTATATGTGTTTATGTAGAGGGGTGTTGGTTTAGAGTATTCTGGGGTTTTTGGTTATGTTCTATGTTTTGTATTTCTAGGATCTGTCTATGTTGTGTATTTCTTTGTGTTGGCCTGGTATGGCTCTCAATCAGGAACAGCTGTACATCATTGTTGCTGATTGAGAGTCATACTTAGGTAGCCCTGTTTCACCTGTCCCTTTGTGGGAAGTTGTTGTTGCATAGCTGTTTGTGTAGCCTGCAATATTGTTTGTTCGATAATTTTCTTGTTTCGTATGTGTTCAAATAAAGTTAAGATGAGCACTCAACCCGCTGCACCTTGGTCCATTACGTACGACGACCGTTACAGAACTTCCCACCACCAACGGACCAAGCAGCAGGCCCAGGAGGAGGAAGGATCCTGGGCCAGGGAGAGAAGGGAGTGAAGGACATCTTGGACATGGGAGGAGGTAATGGCAGGGGACAAGAACCTGCCATGGAGACAGGTGGAGACAGCGAGGGAGGAACGGCGAAAGTGGAGCGAAGACCGGGACTGTTATATTGGTACACAATTGGCATTTAAGCCTGAGAGGCAGCCAAATAAAAAAAAAATTGGGGGGCACACGGGTAGTTTGGCTGGGCCAGGGTTAAGAGCCAAGCCAACTCCCCGTGCTTATCGGAGGCAGCTTTTTACTGGTCAGGCCCCGTGCTATGGGGTGATGCGCACGGCGTCGAGGCCGAGCATTCACAGGCCGGTGTGCACGGTGCCAGCGCCCTGCATTTGCCAGGGGGAAGCGGGCATCCAGCCAGTAAGGGTGGTGCAGGTACTGTGCTCAAGACCGCCAGTGCGCCTTCATGGCCCAGTGTAACCTGTTCCCGCTCCTCGCACTAGCCCTGAGGTGCGTGTATCCTGTCTGGTACCTCCACTACCAGCCCCACGCACCAGGCCTCCAGTGCGTCAGCCCAGTCCAGCTTGTCCTACTCCTGCTCCTCACACTAGCCCTGAGGTGCGTGTATCCAGTCTGGCATCTCCAGTACCAGCCCCACGCACCAGGCCTCCAGTGCGTCAGCCCAGTCCAACTCGTCCTGTTCCTGCTCTTCGCACTAGCCTTGGGGTGCGTGTCTCCAGTCTGGTACCTCCACTACCAGCCCCACGCATCAGGCTTTCAGTGCGCAGTCCCCGTCCAGAGCTTCCGACGACAGTAGCCCCGTCCAGAGCTTCCGACGACAGTACCCCCGTCCAGAGCTTCCGACGACAGTACCCCGTCCAGAGCTTCCGACGACAGTGCCCCGTCCAGAGCGTCCGGCAACAGTGCCCAGTCCAGAGCGTCCGGCAACAGTGCCCCGTCCAGAGCGTCCGGCAACAGTGCCCAGTCCAGAGTGCCCGGAGACAGTGCCCAGTCCAGAGTGTCCGGCAACAGTGCCCAGTCCAGAGTGTCCGGCAACAGTGCCCCATCCAGAGTGTCCGGCAACAGTGCCCCATCCAGAGTGCCCGGAGACAGTGCCCCGTCCAGAGTGTCCGGCGACAGTGCCCCGTCTAGAGATGACCCACAGTCCGGAACCGAGTGAGACGGCAGCCACTCTCCCTTCCCTCCCTTTAGTTTGGGGGGTTTATTTTTGTGTTTATTTTCTTGTGTGAGGTGCATCCGGGGTCTGCACCTTTGGGGGGGGGGGGGGGGGGGGCGGTACTGTCACGTCCTGACCAGTTAAGGGGTTATTTGTTATTGTAGTTTGGTCAGGACGTGGCAGGGGGGTGTTTGTTTTATGTGGTTCGGGATTTGTTAGTATATGTGTTTATGTAGAGGGGTGTTGGTTTAGAGTATTCCGGGGTTTTTGGTTATGTTCTATGTTTTGTATTTCTAGGATCTGTCTATGTTGTGTATTTCTTTGTGTTGGCCTGGTATGGCTCTCAATCAGGAACAGCTGTACATCATTGTTGCTGATTGAGAGTCATACTTAGGTAGCCCTGTTTCACCTGTCCCTTTGTGGGAAGTTGTTGTTGCATAGCTGTTTGTGTAGCCTGCAATACTGTTCGTTCAATCGTTTTCTTGTTTTGTTTCGTATGTGTTCAAATAAAGTTAAAATGAGCACTCAACCCGCTGCGCCTTGGTCCATTACGTACGACGACCGTTACAATTGCAGACTGCTATAGCTCATTGCAGCTTCCCATATTACATGTATATTTTAGTCATTTAGCAGACGCTTTTATCCAGAGCGACTTACAGTGCATTAATTTTAAACAGTGCATTCAGTTCAAACAATAACAAAGCACACACCCCGCCACTGTTTTGGTAAAGAGATGGCAAAATGTAACCCCTCTCAAATTTATAGACAGAACTATGGATGCAAGGACTGACCATCCATGATATAAATGTTTTTGTTTTAAACTATATTGAGGTGATACAGTGTTTGTTTACAATTACATTGGTTAAACAATGGAGTAAAACAAGCTTATATTTTGGGTTCTGATGGGGTACTACAGTTGCACTAAACTGATTAGGAATTTATTTTCTTCAAGAATGAAATTTAAGTCAAAAGCATTAAATGTAGCAAACAACCATAGATGCATATAAAATGTTTCCTCAATAAAGCAGCTATTAGCAAAACCTATAGGCTACTATTAATAATTTATTAAAACCACAACATTGCATAGGTTTCAATGCAAGCAGATACTTGTCGAAGTAAGGACTGGGGTCGGTGCAAACCACCTTGCAACCAGACGGGTAGAACTCAAAGTTAGCCCCGCTTCCGCAGCCAATCTCCAAAATGCAAAGTGGGCCATTGCCTAAGGTGAACTCTGAGAGATTGCTGAAAAGGTCCTTCTTTTTGTTGTGGAATTTTTTGTTGTAGGTGAAATATCTTGTAAACAGTGTGCATAGGGCATTAGTGAGTTTATATTAGTGAGTGTATTATATTCGCAAGTTTTTCATTATTGAGTTTATATCCACTAGATGGCAGTGGTCTACTGGCGTTTTGAGCTTCCTCTCTCCCTAAAGAACATCCAGCTTGTTGCGCTAAGAGTTTGGTTACGAGGTGATAGCTTCAGATGTATACACACCCTCTTTTATGCAGTACATAAAACTTTAATAAGGTGGGAAACATTGACAATGTAGAGGTCAAGATGTGAAAGTACATTTTATGCACAAGTAAGCAACAAAAGCAATGCCATTAAGAAAATAACATTATGTTACAACGAATAGGTGTTTACAATACTTCTCAGTCAGTGTGCTGAGATAGGCCAAACCCAGAGAATGTAGTTGCAGATTTTACATGGCATCATAAGCACGCACAATGTGTGGTTTGATCATCGGTGCCTCGATGTGCCTCAGTTTGATCTCAGAGAACCCAGCAGCCTCCAGATCTTTCCATATTGCCCTGTTAACCTCTCATCCTACCCCAAAGTAGTATCAAGTCGGCTGAAGCACGGGCTGGAAGAAGTACAGTAAGTCTAAAGTTTGGACACACCTACTCATTAAAGGGTTTTTCTTTATTTTTACTATTTTCAACATTATAGAAAAATAGTGAAGACATCAAACTATGAAATAACACATATGGAATCATGTAGTAACCAAAAAGTGTACTAAATCAAAATGTATTTTATATTTGAGATTCTTCAAAGTAGCCACCCTTTGCCTTGATGACAGCTTTGCACACTCTTGGCATTCTCTCAACCAGCTTCATGAGGTAGTCACCTGTAATACATTTCAATTAACAGGTGTGCCTTGTTAAAAACAAATGTATGTAATTTATTTTCTTCTTAATGCGTTGCAGCCAATCAGTTGTGTTGTGACAATGTAGGGGTGGTATACAGAAGATAGCCCTATTTGGTAAAAGACCAAGTCCATATTATGCCAAGAACAGCTCAAATAAGCAAAGAGAAACAACAGTCCATAATTAATTTAAGACATGAAGGTCAGTCAATGCGGAACATTTCAAGCACTTTGGAAGTTTCTTCAAGTGCAGTCGCAAAAACCATCAAGCGGTGTGATGAAACTGGCTCTCATGAGGACCGCCACAGGAAAGGAAAACCCAGAGTTACTTCTGCTGCAGAGGATATGTTCATTAGAGTTACCAGCCTCAGAAATTGCAGCCCGAATAAATTCTTCAGAGTTCAAGTATCAGACACATCTCAACATCAACTGTTCAGAGGAGACAGCGTGAATCAGGGCTTCATGGTCGAATTGCTGCAAAGAAACCACTACGAAAGGACACCAAAAAGAAGAAGAGACTTGCTTGGACCAAGAAATATGAGCAATGGACATTTGACCGGTGGAAATCTGTCCTTTGGTCTGATGAGTCCAAATTTGAGATTTTTGGTTCCAACCGCCGTGACTTTGTGAAACACAGAGTAGGAAAACGTATAATCTCTGCATGTGTGGTTCCCACCGTGAAGCATGTAGGAGGAGGTGTGATGGTGTGGGGGTGCTTTGCTGGTAAAACTGTCTGAGATTTATTTAGAATTCAAGGCACACTTAACCAGCATGGCTACCACAGCCTTCTGCAGCGATACGCCATCCTGTCTGGCTTGCGCTTAGTGGGACTATTATTTGTTTTTCAACAGGACAATGACCCAACAGACCTCCAGGCTGTGTAAGGGCTATTTGACCAAGAAGGAGAGTGATGGAGTGCTGCATCAGATGACCTGGCCTCCACAATCACCCGACCTCAACCCAATTGAGATGTTTTGGGATGAGTTGGACCACAGAGTGAAGGAAAAGCAGCCAACAAGTGCTCAGCATATGTGGGAACTCTTTCAAGACTGTTGGAAAAGCATTCCAGCGGTTGAGAGAATGCCAAGAGTGTGCAAAGCTGTCATCAAGGCAAAGGGTGGCTACTTTGAAGAATCTCAAATATATCTTGATTTGTTTAACGTTTTTTTGGTTACTACATGATTCCATATGTGTTATTTCATAGTTTTGATGTCTTCAGTATTATTCTCCAATGTAGGAAATAGTAAAAATAAAGAAAAAGTAGGTCAATCAATCAAATTCAATAAAATGTATTTATAAAGCCCTTTTTACATCAGCCGATGTCACAAAGTGCTGTACAGAAACCCAGCCTAAAACCCCAAACAGCAAGCAATGCAGATGTAGAAGCACGGTGGCTAACAAAAACTCCCTAGAAAGGTTGGAACCTAGGAAGAAACCTAGAGAGGAACCAGGCTCTGAGGGGTGGCCAGTCCTCTTCTGGCTGTGCCGGGTGGAGATTATAACAGTACATGGCCAAGATGTTCAAACGTTCAAAGATGACCAGCAGGGTCAGATAATACTAATCATAGTGGTTGTAGAGGGTGCCACAGGTCAGCACCTCAGGAGTAAATGTCAGTTGGCTTTTCATAGTCGATCATTCAGAGTTAGAGACAGCAAGTGCGGTAGAGAGAGTCCAAAACAGCAGGTCCGGGACAAGGTAGCACGTCCGGTGAACAGGTCAGGGTTCCATAGCCTCAGGCAGAACAGTTGAAACTGGAGCAGCAGCACGACCAGGTGGTCAGGTGGTCTGAATTATTTTAATTCAGGCTTATTTTGGGGGTTTGGGCTCCTATATAGGCTTATTCATAAGCTCTAATATGCATATGGTTGTTTTGAATTCATCATCACCTTAGAAAGCGCTGTCCATTTCGTTGTGTTAGGCTTTGAAACAACATCCATAACCACCATGTTTTCCACTCAGTTTCAACCTGTTGTTGAATGTATTTCTTCAAATTGATCAATCACAGTGAGGTGAGTTTTAAAAGCACACTGTTTTGATGAGAAGTGTTTGATGTGATTGTATTTGCATTGATGTCAGAGTGGTTAGAGGGACAATACAGCCCTGAGTACCAGGCCATTAGCGACCTGATGCAATTTAGGTAGTGGCTAGCCCAGTTAGCTAACTAGCAACTTCACTAGCAGAAAGTCCGAGGTGAAATAAAATCAAGCCAGCTCGTTAGCATAAGATTACGTCTGCTAGCATAGCTAGCTAGCCCCCAGTTAGCTAGCTAGCAACCTCACTAGCAGAAAGTGTGAGGTGAAATAAATGCTAGCCAGCTAGTTATCACAAGTTAACCTGTTGGGGCTCGGGGGCAGTATTGAGACATTTTGAAAAAAAGATGTGCCCATTTTTAACTGCCTCCTACACCAACTCAGAAGCTAGGATATGCATATTATTAACACATTCGGATAGAAAACACTCTGAATTTTCTAAAACAGTTTGAATGGTGTCTGTAAGTATAACAAAACTCATATTGCAGGCAAAAACCTGTGAAAAATAGATTTAAAAAAATGTGAATTTTGTGACTGTACTATTTAGTGTCATTGTTTTATAGATACCATAGTGAGAAAGGATTCATTTCGCAACACCTACGGCTTCCACTAGATGTCAACGATCTTTATAAAGTTGTTTGAAGCGTCTATGATAAACAGAGAGCAAATTAGAATCCAAGGAAGTTGACATGTCATCACTTCATTTTTTTGCGCCTGCGCATAAATCTGAGAAACGTGAGTTTGTCATCATTTTTTATCTAGACATAGGATAGGTTGTGTGAAAATATTACTGATGTTTAACGTTAAAAATGGACCAAAAGATTAATGCTAAACAACATTTGACATGTTTGAACGAACATAAATAGATTATTTACTAGGTTTTTTTTAGCTTTCGGCGTGATTTTACCAGCCCCCCACCACGTTTTGTGGGAGCATAATGAACGCTAAGTACTTGGTGTTATTTGGACATAAATTATGAACTTTGTCAAAAGAAACCACATTTGTTCCGGACCTGGGATGCCTTCCGGACCTGGGATGCCTCCCTTCTGATGGAGATAATCAAAGGTAAGGGGATATTTACAATGTTATTATCGATTTTAGATGATGCTAACTGTATAGCATAGCCTGTTGTTCTTAGCATAGCACCCCGTTTATTGCAAAATGTGATTTCCCAGTAAAGTTATTTTGAGATCTGGCCATTCGGTAGCAATTACGAGATGATAATATATTATTCTTTGAATGACAATATTATAATTTACCAATGTTTTCGAATAGTAATTTTGTTATGTTCACCGGAAGCATTTCAGAGAAGAAAAAAATCTGAATTTCACGCTACTGTAAAATGCTGTTTTTGGATATAAATATGAACTTGATGGAACAACAAATGCATGTATTGTATAACATAATGTCCTAGGAGTGTCATCTGATGGAGATTGACAAAAGTTAGTGCATAATTCAAGCTGGTTTCTGCTTTTGGTGACGCCTGACCTTGAATTGAAAATGGATGTTTGTACTTTTGTGGCTATGTACTGTCCTAACATAATCTAACTTTATGCTTTTGCCGTAAAGCCTCTTTGAAAATCGAACAATGTGGTTAGATTAAGGAGATGTTTATCATTTAAATTGTGTAAAATAGTTGATTGTTTGAGAAATTGAAATTATTAGATTTTTGATGTTTTGAATTTCCAGCCTTGTTAGCAATCCCGGCTCGGGGTTCATTGCTAACCTGTAGCCCCAACAGGTTTTAAGGAAGTTGCCCGTGCCTTTAATGTGCCACACTCAAAACCCTGAGGCGCCACCAAGACAAGCAGGTCAAAACCCCAGGCGACAGCCATTTGGCCAATCTTCACTGGCTCTTTCGAATGTGACTGGTGAGTCATATCTCCCAAAAAGGGAAAGAGACCTTTTTGGACTTACTGTACATCATGGGATGTCCAAAAACTTGCCTTTGACTTGACGGAGAGGATGGGAATCCAAAACACATTAAAAAAAGAAAGGCGGTTGGCAGGCGTAGACTAGTTTTACAAAGCGGCACCCAGAATTATCCATCCGTATCCCACAAGCAAACAGTCTGGCGGGGTGTGTGTGTGTGTGTGTGCGTGTGTGTGTGTGTGTGTGTGTGTGTGTGTGTGTGTGTGTGTGTGTTTAATCAATATTTAATCAGTTACATTCCAATGAATTTGTTAAAAAAAATCATAAATATTACACACTATTGAAAACTGTTTGCTCTTGAATTTCATTTTAAAGACTGCTGGGATTTAAAGTCTTGCCTTATTCAAATGATAATGAGTTTAGTTTAACTACACATCATGGAGTGTAAGGAGAAGTTAAAAGAAGAGAATAAGTGCAGGTGAGGTAAAACATAGGGTTAGGCAGTTACAGGTTTAGAACTACTGAATTTATTAAAGCACCATATATAAAAGCGGGACGAAACCCAAAGTGCAAAATAATAACATTCTCAGGAAATAGTAGGAGAGATTCCTCTCAGGAAAACAAGGAACATTTACAATGACCGACAAAGACAAATGACAGAGGGAGTATATATATATACAGTGATAGAGTGGGAATTGGAACCGATGTGTGTAATGATGACAAGACAAGTCCGGGGTTAATGAGTGAAGGGCACTTGCCAGCAGCAGGTTCAGCAGCAGCTAGAAGGCCGGCGACGCCGAACGACTGAGCTGGACAGGAGGGGTAGCCAAAGCGAAGGCTGGTGTGACAGTAACCCCCCCACCCACCCCCACCCCCCCGAGGAGACCGCCGACCTTGGGGACGACCCCAGAGACGCGGTGTGGGTCAATGGGACGACGCCTGTGGAAGTCCCGAATGAGAGAACGGTCCAGGACGTCCCGCACCAGAACCCACCATCGCTCTTCGGGACCGTACCCCTCCCAGTTGACTGGAGAGACCCCCAACAACGCTGTGAGTCCAACAGACTGTGGATGGAGTACGCCAGAGCCCCCTCATCATCCAAGGGAGTGGGAGGTGCGTCGTGTGGTCCAGCACTAGCCAAGGGACCAGCTGCCCCCAGTCTGAGGAGAGATGCATGAAATGAGGGTGAGATACATTAATTGACAGGGAGCTATAATCTGTACTTCACCTCATTCGCTCTCCTCGGGGCTTTGAACGGCCCAACAAACCGTGGGCTCAACTTCCGGGCAGGGCAGGCGGAGGGGCAGGTCCTTCATAGAAAGCCAGACCCTGTCACCGGGGTGAAAGACCGGGGCCACACTGCGGTGACGATCGGCCTGCGCCTTCTGCCGGAGGACGACGCGCTGGAGATGTATGTGTGCTGTGCTCCATACCTCCTCAGCACGCCGGAACCAATCGTCCACCGCAGGAGCCTTGATCCGACTCTGGTGCCAGCGTGCCAGGGCCGGCTGATAGCCTAGAACACACTGAAAGGGTGTGAGGTTAGTGGAGGAGTGACGGAAACGCAGCCCACTCCCCCGGCCGGTCCTGACAGTAAGTACGAAGGTACCTACCCAGTTCCTGTTTTACCCATTCCACCTGCCCATTTGATTGGAGATGGTACCCGGAGGTGAGGCTGACCGGGACCCCCAGTCGTTCCATGAAGGCCTTCCAGACATGGGAGGTGAACTGAGGACCACGGTCAGATACGACGTCCTCCGGATCCTGTAGTGCCGGAAGATGTGAGAGAAGAGAGTCTGCATGGCCGTAGGGAGACCAGGCAGAGGAATCAAATGACAGGCTTTGGAAAACCGGTCCACAACAGCCAGGATGGTGGTGTGCCCCTCTGAGGGGGGAAGGTCTGTGACAAAGTCCACAGAGAGATGGGACCAGGGTAATTGTGGAACCGGCAGTGGGTGGAGTTTGCCATAGGGGAGGTGTCCCGAAGTCTTGCTCTGTGCGCAGGTGGAGCAGGAAGAGACGTAAACCTGGACGTTCTGGGCCAAGGTGGGCCACCAGTACTTGGCGGAGAGACAATCGATAGTATGGGCTATACCCGAGTGCCCTGACACGAGTGCTATGTGTGCCCAGACAAGGAGTGGTCCCACATAGCCTCTCCAAAACGGATCTGACATGAGACACGTTGCTCGCTTGTAGTGGAGTACACCAAGATGTCGTCTATGTACACCACTACACAGCGACCCAACATATCTCTAAACACCTCGTTAATGAAGGATTGAAACACATAGGGTGCAGTTGTCAGGCCTTAGTGCATTAATCGTAGTGCCCGGTGCTGAAGGTGGTCTTCCATTCATCCCCTTCTCTGATGCGCACCAGGTTGTAGGCACTGCGTAAATCCAAGTTGGTAAAGTACTGAGCACTGTGCATCTGTTCGATCACAGTGGGTATGATAGGCAGTGGATATCTTAATTTATCAATTGCCTTTTTCAGTGTCCGGTAATCGATACATGGACGCAGACCTCTGTCTTTCTTCTTCATGAAAAATAACCTGGATGAGGCCGGAGAGGTGGACGGACAGAGAAATCCTTGGGCCAGCGCCTCTTGGACATAGACCTCCATGGCTTCGGTCTCTGCATGCGAAAGAGGGTAGATGTGCCCCCGCTAGAGGGTAGAACCAGGCAGTAGGTCGATAGTGCAGTCCCATGGGCAATGAGGGGGCAGGCACATGGCACAAGTCTTAGAAAAAAACACCTGTTGGTCCCTGTATTCCTCCGGGATAGGGACGTGGGTAGCCTGGTCCGGATTTTCCACGGAGGTGGCAGGGAGGAGCAAGGCACATCCATGCCTATCTGGGAAGGTGCAGGAGCGCTCCTCTGCCTGTCCCTTCCTCGCCTGGTTCTCCTTCTGTGACAGGTGTTCCAGGGGTTGTCCGACTCCCCGCAGTAGAAGCAGAGACCCTGTTGACGGCGACGTTGACGTTCCTCTGGAGGAAGGTGCGTCGTGCCCACCTCCATGGGCTCAGTCTCGCTGCAGGTTCCTGGGAGAGACCCGAACCCCCGGGATGGGCGATGAGGGGCACGCAGGAGATTATCCAGGCGGATGGCCGTGGCAATGAGCTGGTGCAGCGTGAGGTCCTCATCGCGACAGGCCAGCTCGGTCTGGACGGCCACCTGTAGCCAGCTGCCAAAAACCGTCAACAGGGCCTGGTCGTTCCAGCCAGTGGACACAGCCACCGTCCAGAAATCCAGAGTGTACTCAGACACTGTCCTGGACCCCTGACGTAGACGGAGGAGACGCTCACATCCCTCTCGGCCCTCTGTAGGGTGGTCGAAAATGGCACGGAAGAGTTGGGTGAAGCGCTCATAGGATTGCACTTCTGGACCGTCCCTTTCCCAGACAGCGTGCACCCCCTCCAGAGCCCGGCCTGTCAGCTTCGAGATCACCAAGGCCACCTTGTCCCTCTCGGAGGCCGTCCCGGCATGACGGGCAAGGTGGAGGTCACACTGCAGGAAAAAAAACCTACAGTGAGCTGGGGTGCAATCAAACTTCTCCTAAAGGGGCAGGTGGACGTTGCTGATTGGACCGGGTGATGTAGATGGTGGTGGGGTGGCTGGAATGACTGCGGGAAGCTGGGAAGGTGGTGGTGTAGCCTGCAGCTGGCGTACGGTTCGGAGCACCTCGTCCATGGCATTCCCGAGGTGCTCCAGGCACGAGTTGTGGATATTCTACTGCTTCCTGTTCTCTTGGGTCGGTCATTCTGTCACAAGTGTAGAGAGGAGTAGACAGGAGGCAGTTGCAGGTTTAGAACTACTGCATTTATTAAAGCACCATATGTGCAAAATAATAAAGTACTCAAGAAATAGTCGGACAGATTCCTCTCAGGAAAACAAGCAACATTTACAATGACCAACAAAGACAAATGACAGAGGGAGTATATATACAGTGATAGAGTGGGGATTGGGACCAGGTGTGTGTAATGGGGTGGCAGATAGCCTAGTGGTTAGAGTGTTGGACTTGTAACCAAGAGGTTGCAAGAGCAAATCCCCGAGCTGACAATGTAAAAATATGTTGTTCTGCTGCTGATCAAGGCAGTTAACCCACTGTTTCTAGGATGTCATTTAAAAATAAGAATTTGTTCTTAACTGACTTACCTAGTTAAATTAAAAAACTAAATGGTGACCATCAATGGAATCCAGGCTCTATAGTACCACAGAACTTATTAAGATTCAGTTCTGGCTCTCATTTATAAAAAATTAAATAACAGAAGACATTACCTGGGATAATATTCACTCTCACAGGTGACCAAAAATAACATTATTTTTTTTATTTTTTTATTATGATGACGAGACCCCGATAGCTTGGCAAATTGTGTCACTTTCCTAAAAATCTGTCAACCTTGGCCATTTATTTTCCTTTATAGTTTGTTTCTCTAAGCATGGCCATCATCCACATACAATATTTTCTCTCCAAAATGATATTTTTTGTGTATGCAATGAGACATTGATCTTAGGAGGGGCGTCTTTCCCCATGATACCCTACCAGCAGGAAAGTGGCCTCCATTCCCTATTCCAATGTATATGGACGATGTATTTTTTGTCTTGCCCCTAATTTGACATATTAGTAAAGACAAGATTCAATTGAGAATAGTCTGAGGGTGAAAATACAGTATGATCAATAGAAGAGAGAACAGCGTGTACAGCCTGAGGTAAGGAACAGAGCGCAAGCTTTTTTTTTCAACTTTCTCAATCATCAATAGTCACATCATGCAGCCCATTTACACTATACACAAGTATGTGGACACCCCTTCAAATTAGTGGATTTGGCTATTTCAGCAACACCCTTTGCAGACAGGTGTATCAAATAGAGCCATGCAATCTCCATAGACAAACATTGGCAGAAGAATGGCCTTACTGAAGTTCAGTGACTTTCAACGTGGCATGGTCATAGGATACCACCTTTACAACAAGTCAATTTGTCAAATTTCTGCCCTGCTAGAGCTGCGCCGGTCAACTGTAAGTGCTGCTATTGTGAAGTGGAAACGTCTAGGAGAAACAACGGCTCAGCCGCAAAGTGGTAGGCCCAATAAGCTCACAGAACGGGACTGTCGAGTACTGAAGCACATAGCACGTAAAAATCATCTGTCCTCGGTTGCAATTCTCACTACAGAGTTCCAAACTGTCTCTGGAAGCAACTTCAGCATCTGTCAGGAGCTTCATAAAATTGGTTTCCATGGCCGAGCAACCGCACACAAGCCTAAGATCACCATGTGCAATGCCAAGCATCGGCTGGAGTGGTGTAACGTTTTCCACCATTGGATTCTGGAGCAGTGGAAACGCCTTCTCTGGAGTGATGAATCAAACTTCCCCATCTGGTAGTCCAAAGGACGAATCTGGGTTTGGCGGATGCCAGGAGAACGCTACCTGCCCGAATGCATAGTGCTAACTGTAAAGCAATCTTCTTTTTCACTGTGCTCATCACCCTCTGTCATGTGTAACCATTTAATAGGCTACATCAGTGCAACAATGTTATCATCACTTGCCAGTGATGCACTCTCTCCGCAACTTTCCCCAACAGTTAATTTGGCCTAGGCCTATTTTTCATTAGCAATAGCAAGCCTGCTTCTCTCCATGAAAAGCCTACTAGGCCAAGTATAAATAATAAAAATAAATATCCTATAGCTTTTGTAGCTTATAGCCTTTCCTGGGATTTCACAAGAAGAGGAACAGAGAAGCTTGTGTCCGTATCACAAGAATAGCTGGAAGAGAGGGGCTAGTTGTGTAGCTTACGAAGCTAAATATTAGCTAGATATTAGGCCACTCATTAGCTAAATATTAGGGCTATAAATATTTACCTGTCAAAGTGCAAGAAAAAAGTTTACAGATTATGAAATGGCAGAACTGTGGGTTCCTGCATGCTGCACTCTGCAAAAGTCGGGCTGTAGGCAAAAAACATATGTCTGTTCTTGTATTTTATTAGGATCCCCATTAGCTGTGGCAATTGCAGCAGCTACTCTTCCTGGAGTCCACAGAAAACATGAAACATTACATAATACAGAACATTAATAGACAAGAACAGCTTAAGGACAGAACTACATGCATTTAAAACTGCACACAGCTGGTGGGGTTTGACTATGCAAACAATTGAATTTACATCACATTAATGTTTCTTCTAAAAACAAAAAGTGATGCAGTCAGTCTCTTCTTTACTTTCCGCCAAGAGAGACTGGCATGCATAGTAGGCTATTGATATTAGCCATCTGATTACAGTAAATAACAAGACAATAACCGATTAAACGTCCTGTTTTGAATGCTTCATGCAGAAATAACTACATAAAGTCGAATCAAATTGTGGTTATCACATGTAGACTTTACCGTGAAATGCTTGCTTATGAACCCTTCCCAACAATGCAGAGTTTAAAAATAAGAATAAATGACTAACACAAGAGGATTAAAATGAAATGCACAAGAATGGAGCTATATACAAGGATAACCATACAGCCTTGGCCTGATTATGCACCCATTTGGATCAGTTATGGGTTTATTCTTGACAGTTCACAAGGTCCAGAAAGGTACATTAGCAGGCTACTTATATGGTGTATTTTGATCACACCATCTCTCTCTCTCCCAGGCTGGAACTCGACAGTCATATGGTGTATTTTGATCACATCATCTCTCTCTCTCCCAGGCTGGAACTCGAACATTGACTGTCGCTATTGCCAGTTGTATTGCATGAACCAATGATTGCATGCCACATCATTGACTGTGCAGTCGGGCATCAGATTGCTATGTCATATCTGTGCAGTCGGGCATCAGATTGTTATGTCATACCATGTGTTTAGCTTACAGAATATGTTAAATATCTATCCAGGCGTTGTTAGATCTGGCATGCATCTACTCTGCAATGTAGTCAGGCAGGAATTCACCAAAAGCCATTGAAGGGATGAAAGCTTGGTCGAGTTCCTTCCCGACTACTCTGCAGGTGATGCATTGCATCAATCAATGGTTGCGTGCCATGTCATCGACTGTGCAGTAGAGCATCAGATTGCTATAGCATATGATGTGGTTACAGATGTGTTAAATACCTATCCAGACGTTGTAAGATCTGGCATGTGTCTGCAATGTAGTCAGGCAGGAACTCAACCGGTGACTTGCCAGCCATTGCCATGGGCGTGTTTGTATTTGAGCAGGAAGCCCACAGCATGCTAAGTAGGGAATTTATCAACAGCCAATCCAGCACAGTCTGGAAGCTATAGCAAGCCTTAATTGGTCAATGTACTGCCATATTGCCAAAAATTTCAGCTCTCTCGAATTGTTTGCTATGCTCTGTTCGCCACTCTGTTCACTGAGCTCAACCACAGAGCTCATCTGCCTTGCTTATTTCACTGCGTGCCGCTTTCCTTCCATTGAAAAGGATGGCTTCTGTCATTTTGACATCATCGAGTAGATATTTGTTGAGTGTTGAGGTGCGGGTAGCTGCCCATGGTGCTGAATTGTTGTTTCCTGTGCGACTGTTTACTGGCACAACTTGGGTTTAGATATGACATCTGCTTTACCTGTCCTTCCAATTAGTTAACATACAACAGCACCTCACTCTCATTGTTTCATTTAATAACATTTGCTCTGTTGATAACAGAATGGCTAGTTATTATAGACTAAGGAAAGTTGGGCAGTTGCCACCATTTCAGCCATATGACAGTATAGGCATCTGGTTATGAAACTGGACACTGTTCACCAAAGGTAGGCTAACAAATTATATCATTTTATGTTTCTCAGGATAAAACCATGGTAACTTCACTACCTTGAGTTAAAGGACATAGTTGTTGCTGCCATTCCCTATCTCCCCAATATATTATTGTTGAACGATGACTTTTCACTGAGTCTCCCAGTACCCCAGGAACGAGTATGGTTGTCTGGACTGACTGCGGCAATAATAATGTTAGTGACCAGATGGAAGCCTCCACATAAGCTCAGTATAACTCGATGGCAACAAAACTTCCTTGAAGTTCTTTCACTAGAGCTCTCCATAGCTGGTGTGAACACAAAGGAAACAACATTAGATACATTCAATGGAGCAGTCGAAAAGGTCAAAAGCTTATGAGGTAATGTAATGTAATCATGTTTGAATTTATCAATTGTATTTTGAATATGTGTAGGCCTATAGAATATCGATGTATGCAGGCTGATTCTATTCATGTGTGCCTTGGTCCAACAAACAATTTTACAAACATAAGATGAGGAATGGGTCACACCTACCTAGAAGGGGGAGGGAAAGGAGAGATGGGACAGATAGGACACATTTTTTCGTTTCTATATATATGTACTTGAATATTATTGCCTGTCTGGGATCTGAACCTGTCATAAAAAAATATATAATAATAATAAAAAATGTATCACAAAAAAAAACAGTTTTGTCATCCACTAAAACAAACCCAGAAATCAACCATTTTAACTTTTGGATAACACATTATATGATAGTCTTCTTAACTATTAGTTGAATAACTTTGTTCTGTTTTGTGCAATCATGTTGCTTGCGATACTGCAGTCACTGGGCCGTTTTCAAACCAAAGGCATTTACCGACACTCCCTAACAATTTGCTGAGAGTCATCAATTATGCAGGGTACCCGCACGCGCTGGGAAGGGAGGTAGCAGCAACAATATGGCGTCAGCCGCAGTTTCTCCCGAATCTTCTGGACATCTGCAGTTCAGTGCCGGCTGTCTGGATTTCTGTTAATGCGGGAAAAGTAAGTAGATATTATGTTGTCTTGTCCGGCGGGGTTTTGGCGGAGGATGGATCATGCTACTTCCCTGTCTACAACCTGCATCCCCAATGCCGCAGAGCGGTCCCCCTCTCAGAATCCTTTATCCTGAATATTGTGGATAGCGCTCCTTGCCAAAGCTTGTGCAAATATGCATGCGAAACCTCAATTACATGTAGGGATGACAGTCTTAGCTGAAAAATATAAGCTTATACTGCGAAAAGTGGTGGAGAGTGTTAAGCAGGTAAATCGGGGTGTTGGCCTGCCTCTGAACGGAATGACATTCTATGTGTCAAAATGTGAAACATACGCATACGCTGGGATGCCTCGGGAAGTAGGAGCACGTCAAACTTCAGTGCGTGTTAGCGCTGACATCGACATACATGCAGGCATACAAGGTAGCGGTATGAGCTTTGAGTCAACTTCTATTCTCGATACCCTAATCCTTTGTAAGACCATTTAACTGTAACTGTGATAGTGTTACCTCATGCACCCCACCTCCACTCCATCACCCCTCCCCTTGCAATTTTGAGGCTATATTGCTTGAGATAGGCATGCCTCAGGTTTGGCAGTTGAAGGGGGACCGCGGCACCCCCTCCTCATCTCTTTACAGCCCCCATCCCCAAATAGAGGTGGATAACAAATGTCCACGATGGTGTTATAACCCTTCCATGTTAATGTTGGGAGCCTTATGGCTTACCTAGGCAGTCTTTTCGGGTGTGGTGCTATACAATACGGTCGTCAATGGTATCTGGGGAGCTTACCAAAAACCATTGTCTTGATAATCTATAACAATTTATACCATTTACTTCGAACGGTGGAGCTGAGATTGTTTTGGAGCAACACAGTTAAATTAATGACATAGCCTAGAATTTATACGAGCAGTGCATGTTTTCAAATGGACTTGTGCCTCTGTCATAGAAGCATCCTCAATACTGCAGTATTTTAGTAAAGGCTTTGGCCCGCATGCCGGGGACAAGGCACGCGCGTGTGTAAACAGTGCATGAGCTACAATACAAAGTCATACTGATAGACCATACAGTGGAAGAGTTATTACCAGTTTATAACATATAGGCCAAGAAGGTGCGCATTTTACTTTGTTTAACGGTTTTACATGTGCTATGGGGTTTATCAAGTGATAACCTGTAATGACAATTGTTTGGAGAGGAAATCCACTTATAAATTAATCGATTATTGTCCTGACATGGGCAACATGAGCAGTTTTCTGAATGACCTCCATTTTGGCAGGGGTTTAACGATGCCACCCTGTTCATTCATAGACAACACTGAAAGCGCAAGAGCCAGATTATATCCAAATCAATGGGATTGGCATGAAGTCTAGACTAATTGACTATATTGTGTTCATATTTGAGTATATAATTTATTCCAGTCCATATTGCTCTCATTCAGTATCCTATCCGGTCAATGCTAAATTAGGCAATTTGGAGTTATTGAATTCTGTGTGCCACTGGCATGTAGGCCCTCGTGTAGACGCACTGGATATGCTGTGCTGCTGCTACCCTCGTCTGATTCCGTGCGGACTCCTCTATCCAGTTGCGTTTCTCTCCTCAATAGATCTCCACTCTGCCCCTCCTCTTCACATCTGTCTCCAGACTCTCCACGATGTCGGATGCTCTCAGTTTCGTCTTTCTTATAGCCCACCTCTCAATAATAGAGTGAAACAGTTGCGATAAATAGTTAAATTACAGGCCTAGGCAACTCTGCTGGTTGGGCGTTTGGATGTCTCTTTTCTTGGCATAGAGGACACACGCATAGAGGACTCGAGCTAGCGCTTCCTTTGAGGACTCTGTCATCAGTGGTGCTGAAACGGACAGCGATAGGCAGCGCGATCTAAGGCGACGTCAGTTCAACATCTAGTTTTGATTTACATTTGGTTGAGTTGTCAACTAACTTGTATTCAACGTGAAAAAAACATGTCTCCATGTCATTGGATCTAGGTTAAAAGTTTGGTGAAAAACAGACGAAATGACCTTACTTTGATGACTTTTTGCAAATTCAATCATTTTCCCACGTTGATTCAACGTAATCGCATATATTCTTTTGGTTGAAATGACGTGGAAACAACGTTGATTCAACCAGTTTTTGACCAATGGGGCGGCTTCCAGAAGCCACTGGAGTTTTCTACCATCTCAGGTTCGGTTTCATGCGATTAACAATCCTTCTCACAACGGACTAATCACTCGTCTGTCTGTAGCAAAATCTAAATGGATGTTACAATTATGCTATTGGTAAATACGCATGCTTATTGGGTTGAATGTCCGGGATGGCATTAGGAACAGCATGCACTCTCAGCGATTGAATGAACACGTGAGTAGCCTTCATTTTTTGAAGGAAATGTTTTGTATCACAAGGTCCCATCCTTCTTGGAATGTGGTTGGCTATTACATTGACTTGATTTACCTGCAGCCCAAATGAGGACAGAATGAATAGTCTTGATTAACTCTACACATTCGCTATAGGAAAGCCAGTTGGACAGCTCCTCTATGCCATCATTAGTAAATTAGTTCCCCATATGTCCTGTGGTGCATCAATGTTTGTGAATCACCTTGAACGTAGATCAATTGATGTAACATTTGTGGAAGGAGACTTGGAGGTTGCACCAGGGTCGGGTTACTTAAAACGACGACTTAATTTCCTAGTGGTACAATCTCTGGTGTCAGCGGTTTATAGGTATGGTGGCTTTTAAGGTTTCTTTGCCCTTCGTTCATTCCTGGCCACATTAATTAGTCGTGAAATGTAGCGTAACCTCTATAACATGCACTGCAATGTTCATGACGATGATACTTGAAAATGTATCTATATCAGATCAGATAATAGCCTACATGTTTATACAAAAAAATAACATCACACCCGTGGCAATATATTTGAAGAGAACTAGATTTCCACTTAAAAGTCACGAAAATAACCTGGACTAAATTATTCTGAAATCAGAAGAATTCAAATGAATCTGTTAGGAGGCAGGTGAATCTCATTTACGGTGTAATTTTTCTCACCTATGAGTAAGTTGCAGGTGCCTACAGGGTAAAAATAGCCATTCAACCAGTTTTGTCAAGAGAAAACAAAATGTTCTGCTCCATTGCACTCCACTGTAATGTGCAAGGGTGAAAATATATTAGAGAGCAACTGTCATTTACACTAACACATTACAAGTCAACAATACTGAAAAATGAAGATCCATCATGACCAGGTTATGGCAATGATCTGTGGTGTTTTGAGAATCTACTGAAGTCATATACGTTTGTTATCCATCATACCACCGGAACTCCAGCATTCTAGAGAAGCATTGCAATGGAACAGAAGAGGACGAAAGTTCCAAAGGGACCATATTTAGATTTTGGTGCCATAGTACCTACCTTTTCCAAGTTAGAATGTGGGTACAAAGGGAATATCTTATTAAGATATGTAATGTCAGGTTTTTCAGAGAGAGAGAGAGAGAGAGAGAGAGAGCGAGAGAGAGAGAGAGAGAGAGAGAGAGAGAGAGAGGAAGTATCCTAGAACATTAGTCAGATATTCCAAAGAAAGACATTTAACAGAGCTCCCTCCCTCCAGAAGCAGTACAGGTCACCTGGGACAAGGGAAGAGCCCATGCAGCAGACAGACAGGTACAAGTAAACAGAGGGCTGGAGGTGGCCATTCATTCTTCTCCCTGTAGGGTCACCAAGGTAATCAGCAGGCCAGCCAGACAGCGTCAAAGCCACCATGAATGATTGAAGTAGATTGAAGTCACAGTTCTCTGAAAACCTCAGTGGCAGCCCTGATTTCTGTGGCCTTTATCTGTATGCATTTTGAGAAAGCAAGAGAGAGAGAGGAGAGACAGAGAGAGAAAGAATCATATAGAGGGAGAGAGAGAGTGTCTGGCTCAGGTTCTTAATGGTTGCACATCCTCTAGTCAGGATGCCTTGCTTTGTCGGCTTCCTCTCTGACAGAGATAGAACATTTCACCCTGTCTCAGGCTTAGGGAGAGCAACAGACAGACAGATAGACAGACACAGACAGAGAGGACACAACCGAGCAATTAGTCTTGTTAATAAGCACCATGATGAAATATAAATCTATCAGATGTTTCATTCGTCTCTTTGTTCTGCCATCTAATTTGAACTAAAAGAGGAGACCTTCATGAGATGTTAGCTAGCCTTCTGAGTGTTGTTCAATTTCATTGTACCCAAGGTGATATTTTAAACAAGATCATTATGACTTTTTGCATTTTGTAATTTGATAGTAGGACAGGCTGTTTACCCAGATGCTGAACTGCCAAATACTTCCTAAATCATAACCAAAGTTCTTCGTGAAAATGGATGTTCTCAACTTGAGTTTCATTAGAGATATGGATTTGTCAGCATTTATACCTTTTATCCTGTCTCTTTTTCTCCTCCTCTCTCTCTCTCTCTCTCTATCTCTCTCTCTCTCTTTCTCTCTCTCTTTCCCTCTCTCTCTCACTTTCCCTCTCTCTCTCTCCCTCTCTCAGAGCCAGATGTCCTGGATGAAACGTAAATAAAGCGGAAATAGCTGTAGGATGAAAACATGGCCGCGCCCGGTCTCGCACCCCCAGGACCTGACAGCTTCAAGCTGTTCACCCCCGAGTCGCTCCTTACTATCGAGGAGCGCCAATTCCAGGAGAAGATCAAGAAAAAGCCCAAGCCCAAGTCGGACAGCAGTCACCGCGATGAAGAAGAGGAAGAACCCATGCCCAATGGTGATCTGGAGGCGGGAAAGTCCCTCCCTTTCATCTACGGGGACATCCCTAATGGGCTGGTGGCGGTACCACTGGAGGACTTGGACCCTTATTATATGAATGAGAAAGTGAGTTCCTACACCACTCAATCCCACACAGGGCTCGACATGACAAAGGGATCAAACTAACTCTCCTGCAGTGAGAAGTTAGGGGTTGGAGGGTTGTGGGGTAGGATGGGATGGGTCCGAGGTTTGAAAGTAGTACTGGTATAATATCTGTTTAGAAAAATAATTTGAGGAAGGAACAAATGGATTGTTCTATACTCAAATCTTTGTAGCTTGCCTTTTAAATGTATACTGCTAATGACTGTGTTATAAGTCCTAATGTGTGTCCCCTTATATTAAGCTTTAACCACGTTTATGAATGAGATGTTAACCTTATGGGTTAAGTATAAGGGAAAAAACACTACCATGGCTTGGCTATGAGTAAATTTAGAATAAAACTATCTATAGGAAACTTGATGAACCTTTTACTGCAGGGGACTAAATCAGGGTCACACAGAGTGTTTCTTGGTAGTCTTAAACAAAACTACTTTGAAACAATATTATACACCTCACACACATTGTTATGGGCTTAAAAAAAAGAAGACACCTGTACCATGCCAGATATACAGTTGAAATGTATTCCATTTTGAGTTTCATTCCAGTATTACACTTTATATACATCACAGAAGACTGAAATACAACAAAACCGTTTGGCATAAAACACCAGATTTACAACAGTTTTTGAATTTTTATGTTTGTGTTCCACATCGCTGTACCAGCCATGAAAATAGGGTTATGGCACAGAGTCAACAGCAAAGATGACCTTGAGGTGTGTTATTGCTCTTTAATAGTTTGACCACTGGGAGAGGCAATTAGAGCCAGTCGATTCCTAAGAAGGCTCACATAGTGCTCATAAGTATGTTCTGAATGCTCTGGCTAGCACAATTACCCAAACGATGCTGGTGGATCCAGTAACTCTGCAGTGAATGTCTGGAGCTCTGGACCGCAGGCCTGTTTGGTAATGCTTATGTAGTCTTATCTGTTGATTGATGCTCTGTGTTGCTGCACTTACTGGAAATGTGCTGGTGGATGCTGGCAGCAGAGATGACACCAACGGGCCTCTCTGAATATGTGCTATCAGTGCTAATTGAATTTGCTAGTGAGGAAAATTGCACTTGGATCATGAGGGTGTTCTGTCGAAGCAGACAGTCTGCATGTGTGTGTGTGTGTATCTGGGTTTCTGTGTAGGAGAATGTGGTGTGTGTGTGCAAGTTTATGCATTTAGTGTATGTACATTTCCCTGCATACTGTACATTTAGCACATCTTCATAGTATTTTTGCATGGGATACTTTTTCCCTGCCTACTTGTACCAATTTGAAGGAGTTAGCAGCTGTTTTGTTTGTTGCATGGCTTCCTTAAAAATACAACCACCATATCGTATCATGATTCAGGCCAGACACCACATACGCCCAATTTGGTATGCATACACAACACATAATAGCTCCCATTTAGCATAAGTCAAATGGTTGCTTCCCCTACCAGCCCAGGGCACAACAGTACAGTTTCCCTTTCAGTTTAGGCCCCTCTCCCCTCAGCCTCCACCCCCCAGTGTAATCCAAGCCCAGGAGAGGAGAGGAGGGGCTGGCTCCACCTTGAGGGTGGTAGAGGTGAGGAGCAGCCTGTTTCCTGGGCCAGCTGGCTGTACTGGGCTGAGTTGCTGGGCTGAGCTGGGCTGGGCAGGGTTGGAGAAAGGGTTAAGCTGAGCTGGATGGCTGGGCTAAACTGGGGGCTGGGCTGGCTTGGGTTGGAGGCAGGGCTGAAGGCTAGGATGGTGGTTGGGCAGGGCTGAGGCTGAGGCTGGATAAGAGGCTGGACTGAGCTGCAGGCTAGGCTGGGCTGGGCAGGCCTGTAGGTTAGGATGGAGGCAGGGCTGGGATGGGTTTTCTAGCCTGTAAGATAATCTAGGGCCTGCAGGGCTATAGAGAGCCACTCAGCAATGTGTGTGTTTCCTATGATCTAACGATCCATGGACTTCTATGATGGCAGCCAGAGGAGGGGTGATGGCGAGGTACAATTGCTGAGTTTAACCCTCTCCTTCATCCTCCCCGCTTCCTTACCCCGTTGCCCTATCTGATATGCTTGGCTCTCTCCTTCTCCTGCCTCTGCTCCCTTGTTCCTTTGTTCTCCCTCCCTGTCCTTGAGGAGGGACAGAGGTAGACTCGTTCATCAGGTGGTGCTAAGTGCTCCCTCATGCACACCTCTCTCATGTCAGGAGCTGTGTCTGTCTCAGTGACCTCCATCCCTAGATCTGTGTGAATGTGTGTGTGTGTGTGTGTGCGTGTGTGTGTGTGTGTGTGTGTGCGAGCATGCGTGTGTGTGTAAGAGTGAATGAGTGTGTGTGCGCGCATGTATGCTATCACGCCTCTCCCTCACTCTGCCCTCCCAAGGTCTCTTACCTTTGTGACACACACACTGCAGGCCGGGCTGTGTGTGTGTGTCAATTACGTAAGAGGACCTGGTAGAGAGCAGAGCGCAAGTCACTGACCTGCTGGGACCAGGATGGTCTGGGACACACAATGGGCCTCCGCCTCCCTGGCCATTCAGAGCTTTTACTACCACCCTCCCTCCCCTCCCATCCACACCTTCACCTTTCATGACACCTATGGGAGCCCCGGCATGCATATTCATTTGTCACCTCAAAACCTCCTCCTCAATCTCTCAACCTCTTTTCTCTCTCTACCTCTCCAGGTTTCTCATTCTCTCCTCTACTCGACCGCCAATTCCCCTATCCCCTCCCTCTCTCCCCACCTCCATGTATGCAAGCTTGCGTATGACCGTGTGTGTGTGTTGCTGTCAGCTGCAGTGAAACCTGATCACAGCACTCATGAATCGAGTAGGGGAAGAGGGGAGCGGTGCCGGTGAGGGAAAAGTGCAGTCACTGCAGTTTCTCTTCTCCCCTGGCTGTGGTGGATGTGTGTGTTAGTGTGTGTGTGTGTGTATCTGTGCATGTGAGCATTTGTGCAGGCGTATGTGCACGCATGTGTGTGTGACAGTGCATGTGTGTGTGAGTACGTGTTTGTTGAAGATGGGGTTGAATTTAAGTTGAGCCACAGTGAACGCTGTGTGTGTGTGACAGTGCATGTGTGTGTGAGTACGTGTTTGTTGAAGATGGGGTTGAATTTAAGTTGAGCCACAGTGAACGCTGTGTGTGTGTGACAGTGCATGTGTGTGTGAGTACGTGTTTGTTGAAGATGGGGTTGAATTTAAGTTGAGCCACAGTGAACGCTGTGTGTGTGTGACAGTGCATGTGTGTGTGAGTACGTGTTTGTTGAAGATGGGGTTGAATTTAAGTTGAGCCACAGTGAACGCTGTGTGTGTGTGACAGTGCATGTGTGTGTGAGTACGTGTTTGTTGAAGATGGGGTTGAATTTAAGTTGAGCCACAGTGAACGCTGTGTGTGTGTGACAGTGCATGTGTGTGTGAGTACGTGTTTGTTGAAGATGGGGTTGAATTTAAGTTGAGCCACAGTGAACGCTGTGTGTGTGTGACAGTGCATGTGTGTGTGAGTACGTGTTTGTTGAAGATGGGGTTGAATTTAAGTTGAGCCACAGTGAACGCTGTGTGTGTGTGACAGTGCATGTGTGTGTGAGTACGTGTTTGTTGAAGATGGGGTTGAATTTAAGTTGAGCCACAGTGAACGCTGTGTGTGTGTGACAGTGCATGTGTGTGTGAGTACGTGTTTGTTGAAGATGGGGTTGAATTTAAGTTGAGCCACAGTGAACGCTGTGTGTGTGTGACAGTGCATGTGTGTGTGAGTACGTGTTTGTTGAAGATGGGGTTGAATTTAAGTTGAGCCACAGTGAACGCTGTGTGTGTGTGACAGTGCATGTGTGTGTGAGTACGTGTTTGTTGAAGATGGGGTTGAATTTAAGTTGAGCCACAGTGAACGCTGTGTGTGTGTGACAGTGCATGTGTGTGTGAGTACGTGTTTGTTGAAGATGGGGTTGAATTTAAGTTGAGCCACAGTGAACGCTGTGTGTGTGTGACAGTGCATGTGTGTGTGAGTACGTGTTTGTTGAAGATGGGGTTGAATTTAAGTTGAGCCACAGTGAACGCTGTGTGTGTGTGAGTACGTGTTTGTTGAAGATGGGGTTGAATTTAAGTTGAGCCACAGTGAACGCTGTGTGTGTGTGTGCCCGACAAACATGTTGGCCTGGGCCCTTCGTAGAAACGTTTACTTAATTGCACCCACATGATGTCCCAGGTCTAAATCAGTCCCTGACTAGAAGGGAACAATGAAAACATGCGGTGTAACTGGCTTGGAGGTCCAGAGTTGAGTTTGAGGGAACTAGACAATATAGCATCTACAGTAGCTTAAGCCAGGTTGTTAGATCTGTTTGTGCTTCAGACAAGCTGAAACAGGTATGGTCTGGCGACCAAAGAATGTAGCACTGTATGGTGTAACCAGCGTCTCTCCTGCTAGCCATTTTATCTCTATGGTATTTTTATTTATTTATTTATTTGATTTATTTCACCTTTATTTAACCAGGTAGGCAAGTTGAGAACAAGTTCTCATTTACAACTGTGACCTGGCCAAGATAAAGCAAAGCAGTTCGACACATACAACAACACAGAGTTACACATGGAGTAAAACAAATATACAGTCAATAATATAGTAGAAAAATAAGTCTATATACAAAGTGAGCAAATGAGGTGAGATAAGGGAGGTAAAGGCAATAAATAGGCCATGGTGGCGAAGTAAATACAATATAGCAATTAAAAAACACTGAAATTGTAGATTTGACAGTAGATGAGTGTGCAAAGTAGAAATTCTGGGGTGCAAAGGAGCAAAATAAATAAATAAATACAGTAGGGGAAGAGGTAGTTTGGGCTATTTATAGATGGGCTATGTATAGCATTGACCCCCATAGCCATTCTCTCTCTATGGTGTAGTAGCATTGACCCCCGTAGCCATTCTCTCTCTATGGTGTAGTAGCATTGACCCCCGTAGCCATTCTCTCTCTATGGTGTAGTAGCATTGACCCCCGTAGCCATTCTCTCTCTATGGTGTAGCAGCATTGACCCCCGTAGCCATTCTCTCTCTATGGTGTAGTAGCATTGACCCCCATAGCCATTCTATCTCTATGGTGTAGCAGCATTGACCCCCGTAGCCATTCTCTCTCTATGGTGTAGTAGCATTGACCCCCGTAGCCATTCTATCTCTATGGTGTAGTAGCATTGACCCCCGTAGCCATTCTATCTCTATGGTGTAGCATTGGCCCTCGTAGCCATTCGATCTCTATGGTGTAGCATTGACCCCCGTAGCCATTCTCTCTCTATGGTGTAGCATTGACCCCCGTAGCCATTCTCTCTCTATGGTGTAGTAGCATTGACCCTTGATAGCCATTCTCTCTCTATGGTGTAGTAGCATTGACCCTTGATAGCCATTCTCTCTCTATGGTGTAGTAGCATTGACCCCCGTAGCCATTCTATCTCTATGGTGTAGCATTAACCCCCGTAGCCATTCTATCTCTATGGTGTAGTAGCATTGACCCCCGTAGCCATTCTCTCTCTATGGTGTAGCATTGACCCCCGTAGCCATTCTATCTCTATGGTGTAGCATTAACCCCCGTAGCCATTCTCTCTCTATGGTGTAGTAGCATTGACCCCCGTAGCCATTCGATCTCTATGGTGTAGCATTAACCCCCGTAGCCATTCTATCTCTATGGTGTAGTAGCATTGACCCCCGTAGCCATTCTCTCTCTATGGTGTAGCATTGACCCCCGTAGCCATTCTCTCTCTATGGTGTAGCATTGACCCTTGCTAGCCATTCTCTCACTATGGTGTAGCATTGACCTCCGTATCCATTCTATCTCTATGGTGTATTAGCATTGACCCTTGCTAGCCGTTCTTACACTGTAAAAAGTGGGACAGCACTGTTGTTCATCTGAAGTGATTTTTCTGATTGGTATGATCCAAAATTACCCTTTGGTTTATTCAACCTATTCTATTAAATTTACAGATCAATGTGATGTTTTGAATTGAATGAAAGCTTCTACATTCCTTTTAACATCTTGTGCACATTCGCATTGCATAGCAGTGAGTACAATGTAGCGGCAGCAACCTATCAGAAGTATTGGAGGCATGGTCTATTGTAGGTGTAATCCTAACCCTGTGGTACTAAAGAACCTGGACTCCATTGATGGTCACCATTAGTTTTTTTATTTAACCTTTATTTAACTAGGCAAGTCAGTTAATAACAAATTCTTATTTACAATGACAGCCTAGGAACAGTGGTTAACTGCCTTGTTCAGGGGCAGAACGACAGATTTTTACCTTGTCAGCTCAGGGATTCGATTTAGCAAACTTTTGGTTACTGGCCCAACACTTTAACCAATAGGCTACTTGCCGCCCCAAAACCAATATTGGTTACAATATTGGAACCAGTTCATGTGAAAGTCTCATGTAAAGAAAGTGTTTGGAGTCATTATTTCATGCTATGGAACCAATTTCATATCTTGATTAACAAGAAATTGATTTCATTGCTTGTAACCCAATTGAACAAATGTGTATAGGTAATTCCAAAGGGAAAAATCTACTTGGTACAACATGAAAATTGGGTTGTATATACATGTTTGTTTTTATGTCGTTTATTAGGTTTAACCAGTGGGGTAAGTGTAGTGTTGAAATAAAGACGTTGTAACTTGAAATATAGATTTGGAAATAATTGAATATAACAGTTGGCATTGAATCATTTTTTTGGTTTCAACAAGTGTTTGCTTTTTTCAATTGATAAAACCTAACTCATTTACTTGCAACCAGTTCACACATTTTTTTTTAGGTTGATCCAAAGAGTATTTTTTACATTGTATCTCTGTTATGTAACCAGTGTCTCCTGCTAGTCATTCTATCTCTATGATGTAACCAGTGGCTCTATTGCTAGTCATTCTATCTCTATGATGTAACCAGAGTCTCTCCTGCTAGTCATTCTATCTCTATGGTGTAACCAGTGTCTCCTGCTAACCATTCTATCTCTATGATGTAACCAGTGTCTCCTGCTAGCCATTCTATCTCTATGGTGTAACCAGTGTCTCCTGCTAGTCATTCTATCTCTATGATGTAACCAGAGTCTCTCCTGCTAGTCATTCTATCTCTATGATGTAACCAGAGTCTCTCCTGCTAGTCATTCTATCTCTATGATGTAACCAGTGTCTCTATTGCTAGCCATTCTATCTCTATGGTGTAACCAGAGTCTCTCCTGCTAGTCATTCTATCTCTATGGTGTAACCAGAGTCTCTCCTGCTAGTCATTCTATCTCTATGATGTAACCAGTGTCTCCTGCTAACCATTATATCTCTATGATGTAACCAGAGTCTCCTGCTAGTCATTCTATCTCTATGATGTAACCAGTGTCTCCTGCTAGTCATTCTATCTCTATGATGTAACCAGTGTCTCCTGCTAGCCATTCTATCTCTATGATGTAACCAGTGTCTCCTGCTAGCCATTCTATCTCTATGATGTAACCAGTGTCTCCTGCTAGTCATTCTATCTCTATGATGTAACCAGTGTCTCCTGCTAGTCATTCTATCTCTATGATGTAACCAGTGTCTCCTGCTAGCCATTCTATCTCTATGATGTAACCAGTGTCTCCTGCTAGTCATTCTATCTCTATGATGTAACCAGTGTCTCTCCTGCTAGTCATTCTATCTCTATGATGTAACCAGTGTCTCCTGCTAGCCATTCTATCTCTATGATGTAACCAGTGTCTCCTGCTAGCCATTCTATCTCTATGATGTAACCAGTGTCTCCTGCTAGTCATTCTATCTCTATGATGTAACCAGAGTCTCTCCTGCTAGCCATTCTATCTCTATGATGTAACCAGTGTCTCCTGCTAACCATTCTATCTCTATGATGTAACCAGAGTCTCTCCTGCTAGTCGTTCTATCTCTATGATGTAACCAGAGTCTCTCCTGCTAGTCATTCTATCTCTATGATGTAACCAGTGTCTCCTGCTAGTCATTCTATCTCTATGATGTAACCAGTGTCTCCTGCTAACCATTCTATCTCTATGATGTAACCAGAGTCTCTCCTGCTAGTCATTCTATCTCTATGATGTAACCAGTGTCTCCTGCTAGCCATTCTATCTCTATGATGTAACCAGAGTCTCTATTTCTAGTCATTCTATCTCTATGATGTAACCAGTGTCTCCTGCTAGCCATTCTATCTCTATGATGTAACCAGAGTCTCTCCTGCTAGCCATTCTATCTCTATGATGTAACCAGTGTCTCCTGCTAACCATTCTATCTCTATGATGTAACCAGAGTCTCTCCTGCTAGTCGTTCTATCTCTATGATGTAACCAGAGTCTCTCCTGCTAGTCATTCTATCTCTATGATGTAACCAGTCTCTCCTGCTAGTCATTCTATCTCTATGATGTAACCAGTGTCTCCTGCTAGCCATTCTATCTCTATGATGTAACCAGTGTCTCCTGCTAGCCATTCTATCTCTATGATGTAACCAGTGTCTCCTGCTAGTCATTCTATCTCTATGATGTAACCAGAGTCTCTCCTGCTAGTCATTCTATCTCTATGATGTAACCAGAGTCTCTCCTGCTAGTCATTCTATCTCTATGATGTAACCAGTGTCTCTCCTGCTAGCCATTCTATCTCTATGATGTAACCAGTCTCTCCTGCTAGTCATTCTATCTCTATGATGTAACCAGAGTCTCTCCTGCTAGCCATTCTATCTCTATGATGTAACCAGAGTCTCTATTTCTAGTCATTCTATCTCTATGATGTAACCAGAGTCTCTCCTGCTAGTCATTCTATCTCTATGATGTAACCATAGTCTCTCCTGCTAGTCATTCTATCTCTATGATGTAACCAGAGTCTCTCCTGCTAGTCATTCTATCTCTATGATGTAACCAGAGTCTCTCCTGCTAGTCATTCTATCTCTATGATGTAACCAGTGTCTCTCCTGCTAGTCATTCTATCTCTATGATGTAACCAGTGTCTCTCCTGCTAGTCATTCTATCTCTATGATGTAACCAGAGTCTCTCCTGCTAGTCATTCTATCTCTATGATGTAACCAGTGTCTCTCCTGCTAGTCATTCTATCTCTATGATGTAACCAGAGTCTCTCCTGCATGGCAGACTGCTGCTGTCCCCAAATGAACCTGGCTGAGTAGCATACTGACTGGTCATTTCCAATGGCTGATGCTGATCACACAGGGACAGTGAGTAGGTTTGAATGAGTAAAACATATCCAGAATATGTCCTTCATACACTGATATAATTAACCATAGCTAGGTCCCACGTTGGTGACTTTATTCACTTCCTATCATGCCATGGCTGTGATTTTAAAGAGTCAAATTACCCCCCCCCCCCACCTCCCCCCACACACCCTTTCCTCTCTCTCCCTCTTTCTCTCTCTCTGAGGTGTAGTAAATTAGAGCAAGGGCCTGGCTTTAGCGGCCTGTCTGAGTCCTTAGTGTCTGATGACACAGCATGCTTCTGCCGAGGGGAGGAGAGGGGGAGTAGAGAGGGAGGGAGAGGGGAAGGGGAGGGGTTTGGGAGGGGGGAGCACACCACACAGGACATCTAGAGGGGATTGATGCTCAGTGGAGTTGGACTGGCTATATACACTCTTAGAAAAAAGGGTTCCAAATGGGTTCTTCGGCTGTCCCCGTAGGATAACCCTTTTTGGTTCCATGTAGAACCCTCTGTGACAAGGGTTCTACTTGAAGCCAGAAGGGTTCAACCTGGAACCAAAATGATTCTTCAAAGGGTTATCTTATGGGGACAGCCGAAGAACCCTTTTAGGTTCTAGATAGCACCTATTTTTATAAGAGTGTAGTACATATGTGTGCCGGGGAGGGAGGGATTGTGGGAGGGAGTGTGGGAGCGAGTGTGGTTGGATAATGATGTGTTAGCATTATAGTACATGCGGTTGCGTAAATGCTGGCCAGTAGGTTATGTATACTGTATACCGTAATAATACATCTCTGGATGTATTAATGCTAACGTTTTAGCAAGGGTTTACGATGGTTTGTCTCACTGAATGTGTTTCTGTTTTGCGAAGGTCATTGATGTCTTAGACAATGATTCAGACAAAAATCCTGGCTGAAGTCAGGTGTTTAAAGAACAGTCTAATTACCCCCCCCCCCCCCCCCCCCCCCAGCTGTGGTAGGCTGCTCCCTCAATGACCTACTCTCCATTGTTTCCCGTTTAGCCTTCTGTCATGTCTTTCTCTTTCTCTCTGCTGCATGCTGCCTACCCCTCCCTCCCTCCCTCCCTCCCTCCCTACATCTACCCATCCATCTCTGCTTTGGCTCTCTCCCCTCTGCAGCTCTCAGGATTTTCTTCTGCATTCCTCCCTCTCCCCCTCCACCCCCTCATTCCCCTCTCTCTCACTTTCTCCTCCACTGCGTGCCCCCATTCCTTTCTCTCGCTCTCTCTCTCTCTCTCTCTCTCTCCTTATTTTGCTCCCTCTCTCTTTGTCTGTCTTTGCTGCTGTCCCTGTATCCCTGCATGCCCCCTCCACATCCCTCTCTCACTGCTCCACTGCATGCCTTTCCCCCTCCCTCCTTCCTCTCCCTCTCTTTGGTTGTCTCTGCAGCTGCATTCTGCCTCCTATTCCTGCATATGTATTTCTCTTCAAAGCTTCTATTGTGGATGATGAAACTTGCAGTAGCTTTGCAGCAAATCCGTCATGAGACATTCCGTTTGCATTGTGTGTGTATGCATGTAAGTGTGTGTGTACTAGTATTTAGATCAGTGGGACTGCATTCCTGTGTGTGTACTGTGAAAAGGACCCGTGCCACTCTGTGTGATGGTGTGTGTTTATGCATGTGAAGCGTGCCTTTGATTATCACACAGTGGGTCCAGCACACCATGCATCAAATGGTTGATATGTATTGGCCCATTTCAATATGTCCGGGAATCGTAGGCTAGTTAGCCTTCTCTTCTCTCCACAGTAATGGGGCGCCTCACTATGTCCTGGCTTCTATAGGCTCTCTCTCTCTCTCTCTCTCCTCTCTCTCTCTCTCTCTCTCTCTCTCTCTCTCTCTCTCGTAGCTGTGCTACAGTAGCCAGTTAGTGTAATCAATAGCAGATTTCTCCCTCCTCTCTCTCCACATCCATCCAGCTTACAGACATACTAAAGCCCCTTTACAATTTAATTATGATTCTGTATGTATATTGATTGACCTAAATTGAAACACAGGCCTAGCATATTAGTGATGAAACCGATGTATGGGGTGTGTGTGCATGCATGTGTGTACGTCAGTGTGTGTATGATGTGTCATCACAAAATGAAAACTGTTCGGGAGCAAATAACTGCAGATGGCATCGAACTGGGAAAATCTCTACAGATTGGTCCAATGAAATATTGTATTGAGAATCTGTAGTTATTATGGCTCAAGAATGTCAGTGAATCAAAGGCCTGTCAGAATATGAATGACTATTCCTGGCTGATAGCAGTAGATAAGATTAATATGATTCTTTAATCACATTTAATATGATTAATGACATTGGAATGTAACCATTTGGTGCCAATAAGACTATCAGAGGCTTACCTGTGTGTCCTAAACTAAAGCTATGTCCTCAGAGGGTCTGAAGTAAAAGTCGCCTTCACTCCCCAGGGAAGGAGGGAAGAAAGAGAGGGAGGGAGGGAGGAATTGAAGTCAGGACAGCCAGAGAGAACACATACACCTAGCATGAGGCTATAGGGACCACATCTGTGGCCATGTTGACAATGAGTCCAGAGCAGGCCACTCATTACACATGTCTCTTCTGTCATAGCAACATTTGACCCCCCACATTACTTTGAACACTAGATTTTTGCTGTAGCCCCAATTTGAACCTGAGCCTAATTTTAACCATCACCAGACAATGGGATTGGGGTAAATGATAGAGGTAGACAATTTTTTCTGACAGGAAGAAATGGTGAGGATTTGAGTTAGCCTAGCTATAGTTTATGGTCAAAAAGAAAGGAGAGGAAGAAATACTTAGGGAAGGAGAGAGCGAGGGATCAGGGGAGTGTGAGGAGTGTTGTAATGCAGAGAGAGAATACATTTAGTCTTTCCCCAGACTGCTCTGCAGCCACCACTCGCTATTTTAATCTAATTAGCTTTCAGGACACTACTGTCTCAGGACACTCCTGTCTCAGGACACCTCTGTCTTGTTGCCCAGCCGCTCCTTGCCAGTGTTTCCCTTGGAGTGTATGACAAACAGACAGTCCCAGTGTGTGTGTGTGTGTGTGTGTGTGTGTGTGTCTGTGTGTGTGTGTGTGTGTGTGTGTGTGTGTGTGTGTGTGTGTGAGAGAGAGAGTTTGAAGTCCTTTTTGGTGTCTCTATATACCTACTGTATGTCTTTGTAGGTGTGGATTATTTCTCTGAATATGTGTCTGTTTGTTGTGCATGCCATGTGAACAGTTTAGTTTTTAATGTGTTAGTCTGACTTTGTGTTTCTGTTGAACATGTGTGGGGCTTACAGTGTAACGGGTTGTTTGACTGTGTGTGAATCGGGCTGTATCTGTGTTCAGTGTGTAGTATGTTTAGCTGAGATGTTTTAGTGTTTCATTCTATGCGTGTTGGCCTATGTTGCGTGGTGTGCGGTATACTGGCCTATATATTCTCCCCTAGTCCCACAGCTGTTATGGAGTGTAATACTGTACTGTACTGTACAGTAGGAAGGTACTGCAGAGGTCATCTGATCTGGACTCATGTGTTACGTAGCACCCCCCCCTCTCTCTATCTATCTCTCTCTCTCTGTCTCTCTGGGTCTGACTGGGAACAGGACTAATGGATGAAGTGGAGCCAGAAAAGTTCATGTAGGCACTTATAATTAACAGTATGGCTGATTGTCTACTGGTCACGCTTCTGCTGTGATGTCTCTTTCCTCTCACTCCCTGTGCACACACACCCCCACATACAAACGTGCATACACACACACACACACACACACACACACACACACACACACACACACACACACACACACCACACGTGTGCGCTCATACATAAATGCAATCGCATACAGCCCCCCCCTCTCTCTCACACACCACACACACACACACACACACACACACACACACACACACACACACACACACACACACACACACACTCCTTCTCTCAGAGCTCTGGGCCTAACCTCACCACAGCCAGCCCAGCCCCACTTGGCTGGATCGATGGCAGCGTTTGCAGTTCTTTTCCAGTAAGAGCTTTAAGCTGGGAGAAGAAGACAACTATTTGGCCACAGACTGGAGAGAGGGGAGAGGAACAGAGGAAGGAAGGAACAGACACAAACACTGGGATATCTTACTGTCACCGTCAGTCAGGGGCTCTTAGTTACTCTAACTGGAAGTGGTACAGTAGTTAGATAGTGCAAAGTGGTTGGGTACTTTTTCAAATGTTGAAAAACTTAAAATTACATTTTAGGTTTTTTAGTTATTAGGCTATTCAGACCTGGTCATTGAATTCCATTTTATATTTTTCACACATTCTGTAATAGTTGTGAAATATGTCTTCACAATAGTAAACGAGGCATGTGCATGTGCTTTAGTGGAAGAGACTCAAGGTCATGGTTGACTTAAAGACATGCTCCGGAACTTTGCCGACTACTAAGTATTTTTTAAACCTCCCGCTTTGGGCTGGATTGTCAATGTCTCTAACTGGAAGTTCCTACATGCGGAATCTATGAGAATAATTAATTTCACCTCAATTAGCCACAAAATCCCTACTTTGAAAGCAACTGTTTTCCCTACATTTTCCCCCAAGAGGGCCAGCCCCCTAGCAATTCAAGTTCTAGCCAAAGAGCTTCAGCCCCTCACTAGCAAGATACACACACACAGGAGAGAGAGAGAGATCCTTGACGTGGTGCACATATCTGCACATGTATGACATAGTAAGCAATTTTACTTTGAGAACTACTGGCTAAAAAGTATGCAAAAGTACTAGAAAATCAGAAGTCTCTGCCTAACTGTTCTATAATGAGAGAAGATGTTGTGGTTGTCTTTGCTGTTCAGCCTGTGCCCTAGTATGTGCATGAAACACACGGTCAGACTCAGCACATCTTAGGATATACCCTGTTTATTACTCAGTAACAAATAAGTTACCAATATTGGTTTACCCTCTTGTTGATTGCTTTTGGGAGGAAATGCACAGAGTACTCCTTATGGTGCCATGTTAAAGTGGGTGAAATCTACTTGTGGTCGTAATACAACATAATTCTTCTTGCAGTGAATGGGCATGGCAAACTGAAGCAGCAAGTTCCATAAAATGAGTGGAGCCACCCTGTGTGCCCTGTGACTCAGAGATGAGGTCTGCAATCAGATCAGCCAATGAACAGTCAGCTTAGTGTACCTTAGTCATGACTTCCCATTTCTGTTATCTCAGCATGAGATGTACTGTATGTGTCATGAAACCCTGATGAAGGCAGCATATTACATCGGAGCCATGAGAGTGTGCAGCTTTTCTTTTCTACATGTCCCGTATGTGTCATTCCTTGTATTGATTGCTCTTGTTAATGCATCTCTCTCTCTCTCTCTTTCTCTCTACAGACGTTTATAGTCCTAAACAAAGGGAAAACAATCTTCCGCTTCCACGCCACGGACTCCTTGTACGTCATCAGCCCTTTTAGTCTCTTTAGGCGAATAGCAATTAAGATTTTGATACACTCATATCCTTTCAAGTGGTGCATTGTCTTGCTTTGAAATTATGATTTTGTTGTTTATCATGGGGAAATTACGGAGCACGTACATGTACTTCTTCAATGTACTGTACATAATATTAAGGTTGAAGGAGCTAGTGATTGTGATGTTTTCTTTTGATTGGTTGAAGAAACAGAGAAGAGGTGATACAGGCCAAATCATCCTTGTATATTGATCTGGATCTTGTGACCCACACTATCCGGAAAAATCTTCCCTTGTCCGGATACCCTGGATCCACATCTCGTTAAATCTTTCATGGATGGGGCCACTGCATCGCAGTGGTAGAGGTGTAACTACAGACCTGTGTTCGATCCCAGGCTGTATCACAACCGGCCGTGATCGGAAGTCCCATAGGGCGGTGCACAATTGGCCCAGCGTCATCCGGGTTAGGGGAGGGTTTGGCCGAGGGGGCTTTACTTGGCTCATCGCGCTCCAGCAACTCCTTGTGGCGGGCCGGGTGCCTGCAGGCTGACCTCGGTCGTCAGTTAAACGGTGTTTCCTCTGACACATTGGTGCGGCTGGCTTCTGAGTTAAGCGGGTGGGTGTTTAGAAGGCGGGTCATGGCCGGTCATGTTTCGGAGGACGCATGACTTGACCTTTGCCTCCTGAGCCCGTTGGGGAGTTGCAGTGATGAGACAAGATCGAAATTGGGGAGAAAAAAGGGATAAAATAAAAAAATTCATGGATGAACTGTATGTCATTGTAGAGTGTCTCACAGTATATTCAACTATGTTCCTACCGTATGTTGATGGGTGGTGGAGTTTATATGGTCATCAACCTTTTCTTAACTCTCTTCCCTGTTACGGTATTCAGTATGATCATCATGAGCACCATTTTGACCAACTGTGTTTTCATGACATTTAGTGATCCTCCAGAATGGAACAAGATAGTAGAGTAAGTATTGATTTATAACTCCCTATGTACATTCATAAACTGTTTAGAACACATTTATAAACTAATATGCATTTATTCACATATCTCACCCTTTCGCTGTCTCTCGTCTTATTGTGCTCTAGGTATACCTTCACAGGTATCTACACCTTCGAATCGCTTACCAAGATTGTGGCGCGAGGCTTTTGTATAGATGGGTTCACTTTTCTACGAGACCCATGGAACTGGCTGGACTTCATGGTGATCTCTATGGCGTAAGTAGTCCACCTCCTCCCCATATTCCTCTCTCTACACCTCCATCTCTCTCTGCACTGCCATCTTTACCAGGGTGACAGGGTTGGGCCAGGCAGTACATGCCACACTAGAGAATTTTGCAAATCATGCAAAATAATCCAAGATGATGAAGCATCTCCAAATATTAATTCCACAGAATAGAATTCATTCAACTGAATCAATCAGTCAATAGGACATACAGTATATGTTAGTACAGGTACAGTGCATTCTTGTACAGGTACAGTGCAGACTTTTTCCCGATTTTGTTACGTTACAGCCTTATTGTAAAATTGATGAAATTGTTTTTTTCCCCTCATCAATCTGCATACAATACCCAATAATGATGACGCAAAAACAGGTTTTTATAAATTTTTGGAAATGTATAAAAAAAAGATGTACTGAAATTTCACATTTACATAAGTTTTCAGACCCTTTACTCAGTACTTGGTTGAAGCACCTTTGGCAGCGATTACAGCCTCGAGTCTTCTTGGGTATGACGCTACAAGCTTGGCACACCTGTATTTGTGGAGTTTCTCCCATTCTTCTCTGCAGATCCTCTCAAGCTCTGTCAGTTTGGATGGGGAGCGATGCTGCAAAGCTATTTTCAGGTCTCTCCAGAGATGTTCAATCGGGTTCAAGTCCGGGCTCTGGCTGGGTCACTCAAGGACATTGTCCAGACTTGTCCCAAAGCCACTCCTGCGTTGTCTTCACTGTGTGCTTAGGATCATTGTCCTGTTAGAAGGTGAACTTTCACCCCAGTCTGAGGTCCTGAGTGCTCTGGAGCAGGTTTTCATCAAGGATCTCTCTGTACTTTGCTCCTTTCATCTTTCCCTCGATCCTGACTAGTCTCCCAGTCCCTGTCGCTGAAAAACATCCCCACACCATGATGCTGCCATCGCCATGCTTTACCGTAGGGATGGTGCCTGGTTTTCTCCAGATGTGATACTTGACATTCAGGCCAAATAGTTCAATCTTGGTTTCACCAGACCACAGAATCTTGTTTCTCATGGTCAGAGAGTCCTTTAGGTGCCTTTTGGCAAACTCCAAGCGGGGTGTCATGTGCCTTTTACTGAGGAGTGGCTTCCGTCTGGCTACTCTACCATAAAGGCTTGATTAGTGGAGTGCTGCAGAAATGGTTGTCCTTCTGGAAGGTTCTCCCATCTCCACAGAGGAACTCTGGAGCTCTGTCAGAGTGACCATTGGGTTCTTGGTCACCTCCCTGACCAAGGCCCTTCTCCCCCGATTTTTCAGTTTGGCAGGGCGGCCAGCTCTAGGAAGAGTCTTGGTGGTTCCAAACTTCTTCCATTTAAGAATTATGGAGGCCACTGTGTTTTTGGCGACCTTCAATGCTGCAGAAGTTTTTTGGTACCCTTCTCCAGATCTGTGCCTCGACACAATCCTGTCTTGAAGCTCTAGAGACAATTCCTTCGACCTCATGGGTTGGTTTTTGCTCTGACATGCACTGTCAACTGTGGGACATACAGACAGGTGTTTGCCTTTCCAAATCATGTCCAATCAATAGAATTTACCACAGGTGGACTCTAATCAAGTTGTGGAAACATCTCTAAGATGATCAATGGAAACAGGATGCACCTGTGCTCAATTTCAAGTCTCATAGCAAAGGGTCTGAATACTTATGTAAATTTGATATCAGTTTTTTATTTATTAATACATTTGAAACTATTCTAAAAACCTGTTTTTGCTTTGTCATTATGGGGTATTGTGTGTAGATTGATAAGAAAAAATGTATATTTAATACATTTTAGAATAAGGCTTTAACGTAAGAAAATGTGGAAAAAGTCAAGGGGTCTGAATACTTTTCGAATGCACTGTATATTTGTAATGTTGAATTTTATGAGAATGACATACATATGCATGGGTTTGTTGAAAGAGAAGCCATTTTGATGTGATGGCTCACTAGTTAAATTCTAGAGAGTGAGATAGCTCCTTGAAATGATGTAGAGTTTATACAGATGCGTAAAAAAATTATCTGATTACTCGACTTGTATCCTCCTTTAAAAACAACATGTTTTGCCGGGGGGGGGGGGGGGGGGGGGATATTCTATCAAAGAAGATGATTTCAATGGGCAGGGATTTTGGAATTTGGTAAAAGGAGATTTAGATGATGGAAATATGCAAATATTGTAAATGTTCGAGTTTGGCAAGGAATGATTGCCCTGCCCCAATTTTAGCACCACAATATGTTTTCTCTGATTTATCTGTGTAACATTTTGAAATATTTGGTTGAAACATTTTGGGCCGTACAGTGTATTTCTTTATTTCTTTTGTATTTTCCTATCTTCCTTTTTTCCCCCTTTATTTTATTTTTGTATTTTCTTTCTTTCAAGGTTGGGGTCAATTCCGTTTAAATTCAGTCAGTTCAGGAAGTAAACTGAAATTCCCCCCCAAAAAGTCTAAAATATTTTCAGTAACAAAAAAATGTAATTGGAATTTCAGTTTACTTACTGAATTGACTTAATTGAAATGGCATTAACCACAATCCTGCCTTCTTTCTCTCTTTCATTCTGGAACGACTGCTGAGTAACTGTGATCTGATCCACTCTGCAGGTATATAACAGAGTTTGTAAACCTAGGCAATGTGTCAGCTCTGCGTACGTTCAGGGTTCTGAGGGCTTTGAAAACTATTTCTGTTATCCCAGGTAAGACTGTGCAGGTGTGTGTGTGCGGGCGGGCGAGTTGCTGGGGTCAGTGTTAGGTGTGGTTTTGTTTCTGTTTTTTTTTCGTTTCCTCTTCCACCTTCGCTCCTCTCTCCTGGAGGGATAGGCGCTTCTCTCTCTCACTCTCTCTCGCTGTGGTGTCCCCTCCTCCTGCCGGTCATCTTCTTCGGTGGTGATGGTGCTGGTGTGGTGCACTTGGCGTCCGTGTGTGTGACCTGTAGGTTTGTGTGTGTTACCGTTTGTGTTTTTTGTCATGGTGTTTTGTTCTGTGTGTGATCCTACCCCGTTACAGATATGTAACAGAATTTGTGGACCTGGGGAATGTCTCGGCGCTGAGAACGTTCAGAGTTCTCCGAGCATTGAAAACTATTTCTGTGATTCCAGGTGAGACTCCCATTTAAACACTAAAGCTGAGTTTATTTTGATTTCTCATTAAATGGATTCTCATAATTTCTTATTACTTTAGACTCTTAAAGAGGATGCCTCAGAAACGATAACTGTTTTGTTGACTTTTTATTTTCCAAACGATCAAAAATGGTAGCAATACATTTTTGATAGGCTTCGCAGTCTACTGGCAGTCTTGTGGTGTTAAGTTGAAAAGGTGCTCCTGATATGACATACTAGACGACAAACAGCCCATATAATAAGTGGGTGGGATACACTGCAAATGTTGTATTATTGCTTGTATTTTAATAATATTCTCCCCCAAAGTGACATTAACAGATTCATACAGTATACTGAGAGCAGATCGTATGGGTAGGAGCATGAGTTGTCCCCCAAGGAAAACGTCAGGCCCTAGTTGATAACTCTCCCATGGTTAAGAAAAACTCAGGGTCTTAGTATGAGGAGTAGTAGAAATGCAAAATAGTTATTATTATTGTCATCTTAACCTCCAAGTCAAAGTGATAGACAAGGGTTTCACACTCACACCGTATCTGTAAGCTTTTCTTATTTAGACCATGAGGATCTCTTCAGAGAGGTTCGATTCACTTTCCAACAGAGAGTCATTTGTTGATAGCCACCAAATGAATGAATATAGGTAAATACATAACGTTTAGGACCTTTGATGAGTTTGTGTTCAAATTTGTACCTTAGTTGTTGTCACCATCTTAAAACACATCACGTTTCTGTATGAAGCCCTGACCATAACGGAGCACCCTGAAGAACAATGAATTCCTTAAGACTGCCAAGCCTAGTTTGACAACACACTTTATGCTGCATGAAGCTTTTCAAGACACCTGCTTTTTTATCTTACAACTTTGGCTTTTAAGGAGCTTCTTTACTTTGAATTCCATTCTGTTATGATTATAACAGTGAACTCCTGAATGTGGACTATTAGTTTCTGAGATCTTTGTTAATCCTGGGACATTAAGGCATAAACACAACAGAGAAAGTAACTAAAGGAAATAAACACAGTGATAACACATAACTGATTTTCAATCCAACACTTCCAATGGTGCAAATATATAACCCCACCAGAGAAAAACTAATTGGAGATCCACCTGAAGGCTTTTTCTCTGGTTGGGGGTAAAGGTGTTGGATTGAAAATCAGTTATGTACACACACACACACACACACACACACACACACACACACACACACACACACACACACACACACACACACACACACACTTAATTAGCCTTTTGAGATTGTGTAGAACTTCGACTGCAGAACACTTTAATGGTGCAAAAGTGTTGTTGAACAAATGTCTGGGGCAGGAAGTAAATGTGAATTTGTGCATTAAATACATCTAGTCCAGTAAGTAGTGTTGGCTCAGTCTCCAGTGTAGGCCTCTGATCTAAAGGGGTCCCAACCTAAAAGGCTCACCCAGTGGGGATCACACCACACAGCACGAGTGGGACATGATGGGGGTGCCTAGGATGGGAACCATTCTAACCATGGGAACCAAGCTAAGTCACCATCCCGGTTGCCAGACAGACAGGTGATGATGACATGGAGTCAATTCCTTCAGCCTTGGCGTTTAAATGACCTGCATGCAACCTGCCATTCCCACTCGTTCCCCCTTACCCCTGCCCCCCTCGTCTACCCTCTCTTCTCTTCCAACTTCTTCCTCCTCTGACTGAACCCATTCCTGCGCTCTCTCTTCATTGTGCTGTGCTGCTGTGTTTGGTCAATCTGGTGGATGTTTTGTAGTTGTTGTGATATCTATTATCTGAGAGTGGCCCCACTGTTTCCAAGGGTGCTCTACACTGCCTGTGAAACTGAGACTTGAACAGAAAAATAACATTAGGGAAAATTACATAAAAATTACTTTCACATAATGATGTAAATTAACATACACTTTTCATTAATTGGTATCCCTCCACAACTCCATCACCCATTAGTCTTAGAACTATTTTGGTATAGCCTACCTCTGTCATTTTGTTGATTTAGAACATTTGAGGAGTATTTTGATCATCACTGAAGTGTGTCAGTCTCATGGAAATCTCACGTAGGGGCACTCTTAATGTTGTGTTTCTATGTTGTGGTGTTTAAAAAATGCTTGAATGTCTGATAATCTTCTTGCTGTTTTTTATGTGTCTTTAATTATTGTTTGATGTACAGTAACAGACAAAAGTTTCCACACACCTACACATTCAAGGGTTTTTCTTTATTTTTACTGTTTTCTAAATTGTAGAATAATAGTGAAGACATCAAAACTATGAAATAACACACATGGAATCATGTAGTAACCAAAAAAAGTGTTAAAAAAACTAAATGTATTTTATATTTGAGATTCTTCAAAGTAGCCACCCTTTGCCTTGACAGCTTGTCACACTGTTGGCATTCTCTCAACCAGCTTCATGAGGTAGGAAGGCATTAACAGGTGTGCCTTGTTAAAAGTTAATTTGTGGAATTTCTTTCCTTCTTAATGCGTTCGAGCCAATCAGCTGTGTTGTGACAAGGTAGGGTAGTATACAGAAGATGGTATTTTACCAAATAGGGCTAAGTCCATATTATGTCAAGAACAGCTCAAATAAGCAAAGAGAAACGACAGTCCATCATTACTTTAAGACATGAAGGTCAGTCAATCCGGAAAATGTCAAGAACTTTGAAAGTTTCTTCAAGTGCAGTCGCAAAAACCATCAAGCGCTATGATGAAACTGGCTCTCATGAGTACCGCCACAAGAAAGGAAGACCCAGAGTTACCGCTGCTGCAGAGGATAAATTCATTATAGTTGCCAGCCTCAGAAATTGCAGCCCAAATAAATGCTTTACAGAGTTCAAGTAACAGACACAACTCAACATCAACTGTTCAGAGGGGACTGTGTGAATCAGACCTTCATGGTCGAATTGCTGCAAAGAAACCACTACTGAAGGACACCAATAATAAGAAGAGACTTGCTTGGGGCAAGAAACATGAACAATGGACATTAGACTGGTGGAAATCTGTCCTTTGGTCTGATGAGTCCAAATTTGAGATTTTTGGTTCCAACTGCCGTGTCTTTTGGAGACGCAGAGTAGGTGAACGGATGATCTCCGCATGTGTGGTTCCCACCGTGAAGCATGGAGGAGGAGGTGTGATGGTGTGGGGGTGCTTTGCTGGGGACACTGTCAATGACTTAGTTATAATTCAAGGCACACTTAACCAGCATGGCTCCCACAGCATTCTGCATCAATTCGCCATCCCATCTGGTTTGTGCTTAGTGGGACTATTATTTTTTTTTCAACAGGACAATAACTCAACACACCTCCAGGCTGTGTAAGGGCTATTTGACCAAGAAGGAGCGTGATGAAGTGCTGCATCAGATGGCCTGGCCTCCACAATCACCTGACCTCAGCCCATTTGAGATGGTTTGGGATGAGTTGGACCGCAGAGTGAAGGAAAAGCAACCAACAAGTGCTCAGCATATGTGGGAACTCCATGACTGTTGGAAAAGCATTCCAGTTGAAGCTGGTTGAGAGAATGCCAAGAGTGTGCAAAGCTGTCATCAAGGCAAAAGGGTGGCCACTTTGAAGAATCTAAAATATATTTTGATTTTTTTAACACTGTTTTGGTTACTACATGATTACATGTGTGTTATTTCATGGTTTTGATGTCTTAACTATTATTCTACAATGTAGAAAATAGTAAAAATAAAGAAAAACCCTTGAATGAGTAGGTGGGTCCAAACTTTTGACTGTTACTGTAGTTATCAAGGATGCTATTCTCGCTGTAATTTAGTTCAATATGACTTAACAGTAACTAACAATATAGAACACAATCACTATTGACGTATCAGAGTGTTTGAAGTGAAAACCTTCCTTTCCTCATGGAAAATATATCAACCATACGCATTATTATTATTATTATTATTATCATGATGACACATACGCCTGCAGTTTAGAATATTTCTGTTATACCTGTCCAAATTGAGATATTGTTGATTCTGAACAGAGCGGTCGTTTTGGTTTGATGTTAACTTGAAGAAGTACAGTTTTATGTGATGGTCTACTATATTACTGTAATACTACTATATAAACTCTATAGAAATAATTCATAGCTAATCTTGTACTTTCCAGCAATGCCCATTTCTCTTTGTTTGTGTGCGTGTGTGCACTTGTGTGTTTATATGTATGTGTGTGTACACAAACACACACATACGCGGGTATGTGCGTGTGTGTGTGTGTGTGTGTGCACATTTGTGTCTGTGTGTGTGAATGTATGTCTGGTTCCTTCCCCCAGGACTCAAGACCATCGTCGGTGCTCTAGTTCAATCCGTCAAGAAATTGTCAGACGTTATGATCCTCACGGTCTTCTGTCTCAGTGTCTTCGCTTTGATTGGACTACAGCTCTTCATGGGCAACCTGCGGCAGAAATGTGTCATCTGGCCAATCAACTCCACTGAGAACTACCTGGCCAATGGCAGCAAGGGCTTCGACTGGACCGAATACATCATGAACAGCAGTGAGTCCGACACACAGCCAAACGATGTGTGACACTGAGACAGAAGACCGTTTCGACTTATAACATTTGAGTTGAGTTTGAAGGGGTGCCAGGTAGGCCGTGCCTACCAGAGAATCTGATAAAATGTATCCTTTTTAGTTAATGGGTCGATCTTATCTGTGTATCACTCATAGTCTAAATTAAAGACTGTAACGCAAAACTTAAGGTTACTTTCGTAACTCCAGTTCTCTGATAATAGGAGGTATCTCACAAGAGATATGCCTTTTAAGGCGGGTGACTAAGGAAGCTCCAATCACACGACGTCTGTTGGGCCCGCCTTCTGGTCATTCTCAAGCGTTCTCGAGCAGGGAAGTGCCGTGAGATACCTCATTCTATTATCTGAGAAACGGGATTATGAAAGTAACCTTAAAGAGCCACTGAACACGCCGATTAGCACATGCTTTTCTGTTGCTCATTCGAAAAATGAGATTTCAGTCTTGGAGGTGTGTTTCCTGACCGATTCCACATTTGGTTCATGATGTTTGTCACCCCAATGAGACACTGTAGATGAGGAAACCTATTTCACTTACCTAAAAATCCCCAGAGTGAATCGATGATATATCAAGAAATCTGTCATTATTTTCAACGTTTTTGCCGAGGATATTTTAGTTGCGCAATTTTATATCTAACTAAGGTGTTTGTTGCAGTATTTCACAAGTAAAAAAATGCGCGATGTGTGGTCATATTTAAATAAAGTCGGGCTGCTGGGCAGGTCTGTCTCACTGTATATGGTATTGGATAGAAAGCAATCACCTCAGCTGTTCACCCCATATTAGTGGGCAAATGGACATTGTCAAATCTCAACCCAACCTTCATTAACCGTTGTGAGACACGGGTGTTCCAAACTCCGTTTTAGACAAGACTGACTTTATGACCAAAATGATCCTGTTTACACTTTGTAGTCAATTTTGACTCTAGAATAACTTTTTCTGACTCATATCGATGCCACATAGGCCATTTTCAGAGGGATTAACTTTTTAAAGGCAGTCGCTCTTGTAAGTTCTTTCAAATATTAGTTTTGCTGTCTCACAATGGGATATAGCCCACTCCTGTATCACAGATATGTAACCTACTGGATAAAAGTAGAGACTCAGAGCTAGAAAATGGTATATCATACACTACAGTTGAGGAACAATGGGAAGTTGATAAACTTGTAACCTCACTTTTGAAAAAATGGCGCTTTAATGTTTTGGTAAAACAACTGGAGTGCTATTTTTTGTCTACACCCATTCTGCATCGTTCACACCCTCTTAAGCCTTAGCCCCACCCATCTCTTTAAGGATTCACGTGAGGACATGATCTAAACAATCAAAGATTTCAAGACTAAAGGCTGGTTTATACTACGTCTATCCACAATTGTCGCAGTGACATCATGAACATTCTATTGTCGTTTGACATCAAACTTGTCATTGTTGTTATGAAAAATAATAAACACAAAAACTACAGGCTGCATGACATCAGCAGCCTGGTGGTCCAAAATAGCATAACTAGTGTATTTTAACACGAATAAACCGACCCGTTTAAAATGAATTTAGTATTTGTCAATCTAGCAAACCAGGCAACTAAAAGCAACTTTCTAAACAATGTTTTGGTTCATTTCTAGCTTGTTAACCAGCTAGCTAATGTTAAGTTAGCTGGCTAGCCAGTTCAAATACTGACCATATCATATAGCTGACAACGTCTTCACGTTAGCTAATTTGTCTTCATTATTACAGGAAAATAAACTCACAACAAGATCATTATTTACAAGTTAATGGCGAGTCAATTACAGAAAATAGCTTACGGTTGTGAGTGTGAGGAAATAAAAGCAGGGCATTCTAGCGGAGAATTTCAGAACTTGGACACTGGCTTGTTGGCCTAACGTTATACATTTGGTGCAGGTCATGAACTTCACATTACCGTCTCTGGTAAACACATACTATATCAAATAAAATCTAAGTTTGTCACATGCACAGGATACAGAAGGTGTAGTGAAATGGTTACTTGCATAGTGGTGTCTTTTGTTAGACATGTAGCTAGCTAGCTAAACAATGAACCATAATCCCAACTCATAACATTACTACCCTGCATGAATCTGCAGGTAGCTAACCAACCATGTTCAATGTTAGCTAGCTAGCTAACATGAAGCTATAACTAGCAATGCAAATGGCGCTGAGATACGAATAATATTACTACACAGATCATACACATAATGTTAGCTAGCGAGCCAGTCAGCTAATGTTAGCTAGCTAGCTAACAGTACGCTTTAACTTGAAATGAAAACAACATTCTGACAAAATTAGAAACGTATAATATCTGAAAATGTGGCTAGCTAGACTATCTTACCCGTAAACATGGATGGACGCTTCTTCCTCTCTACCATGGATGCCACGGTTGCCCTTAGTTTGAAGATGTAATCCTGAGACAGGTGTTTTATACAACAGCCTTCTGTGTGTTCTCTTTTCAACTACCTCTGCATATTTGCAATCAAACACCATAATTTTCTCCATCTCCTTAGCTATCATACTCTAATTCCATCGGGCATTCTACTGATTTCTAAACTTGTTCCTCCAGAAAGTGGAGAGAAACACTTTTGCACTTCTACTACATGATATATTATTTTTAAAGCAGCGTTACAGAGGATTACCTACACATACTAACCAGCTCATGTTATAGAACGAAGTGTGCTACATGGCAGACCAATCCGAACTCATCTCTCGGCATGTCCAGCCCATCCATTATCTCAGCCAATCATGGCTAGCGGGAATGTTCCTGTCTTTTTTGTGGTTAACCAAATTATACACATTTACAGATGGCATAGACGTTTGTTGTTAAGGCACATTAAACTTCACATGTTCCAGAAAGCATTTCTGGCAAAAAATGCATTGGTAAAGTAGTTTTGAAAGAAAGATACTTCACCTCAACGCTTTCCAGTGGCTCGAAGAGCTACTGTGAAATAGCCTCAAGCACAATAGACAGTAACCAAGATGGGACTAAAGGCTTGGGGACTAGGCATAAGAGATTAAGTTTCTCTCTTTCAAAACCGCTTTACCATAGCTCTTACGTCCACAAAGCGAGTGAGTGAGCTGCTTACGCCGTCAGCCTTCATAAAAACGACATATTAGAGGAAGTTTTTCCTACTGTATAGTGTCAAAGCCTATGGCAGCGATGGCAGCCAAGTACACCTTAACAGTGGAAAAGACTTAGTCTCTGTCCAACAGGTATTGCAAAAAGCATAACACTTTGGATATAGAGCATAGGTAAGAGATGACCGGTTTCAGATCGCACAGTCTCTCAAAACACATGCCACTTGTTACTATACAGTGAGCATGTGGAAGGGACCCTGGCACTCTGGACGGTGCAAACCAGGGGTTCCCAAACTTTTTTACTCTGGGCCCCCACTTCCAGCATTGGGGAACATCCCATGCTCCCCCTGTGCGAGCGTGCACATGCCACGTCTATTTCTATGGGCACAAGCAATGTTCATGACACAAACTGTTCACACCCCTCTTGTTAGTGAAGAGAATTTCTGCAGCTTTAAATCTTATTTCCTGCAATTCTACACATTTTGTCATTGGGTGCAAAGAAAATGTAACAGTTTTAAAGCAAATTTTAGTGCAATTCTATACATTTTGCCCTGTGTATTTATGTGATACTTGAATGGCAAAAAAATTACAACATAATTTATGGGCTAAATAAACAAAATAAAAAAATATGTTAGCTGTCATGGGTTATAAGTAGCTTTCTAAGGTATGCAATGACTAACATGACAAGAGGCACTGATGAGGCACTACCCAAATTTGAAATGTAATCTTGTGCATTCTACTATTATAACTTTCAAGAGTAAGTTTAAAGCCGGAGCATGCAGACCCCCCCTGCCTACCCCTTGGGAACCACTGGTCTAAACGAGTGGCAGGCCTGTTGCATTTAGAAGAAAACATATACCAGACATTCAGAATTCTTACCAGCCAATACATTTATTCACCATAACACCAAAAAACACAAAAGAATTATAAAAAAAACGTATAAAATAATTTCTTTAGTCGCTCTGTGAGTCATCATTTCTCTTTTTTGGCAAGAGGCTGAATGTATCACCGGAGAAAGCATCCGAGCGAGCGAAACAACACCCCTCTGTCTCTGTATGTGAAGCTCATCTATCTGATGCTGTCTGGTCAAAAATAATATGATATTGTTGCCGCCTGTAGTATTGAATACAATGGAAGCCAGCGAGCATTTGGCCTCCCTTGATAAAATAAAAATAATAGCTAATCAACGTCGCGCTAAACTGAGTGAGCTCAACTATGAATGGTCCTGGCATACCAAAAAATTGTCAAGAGAAGCCAGTTAGGATTTGCTTTCACACCAATCACATCACACCATAAGCCAAACCTCATTTACAGAAAAATTAGAATTGTTACAAAAATTGTTCCTTTCCTAAATTAGCCATGGATGGAGATAAGGATTTGGACTTGTGTTTTTACTTAATTTTCCGTACTGGTAATATAACGCCGATAATAATCCAACAATACATTTATACATTGTGCCCCTGCCCTGAAAGGATGGAAGTTCAACATGTACTGTAGCTAGATGTAGTAGGCTAATGTTAACTAGCTGGCCTGGTATTTTAGCCAGGTACCCTAGGACAACAAAAACTAAAAGCATGTATTGTATGACAGAGTCATAGAATGTTTAGGCAACATGAAAGAGGAGGATGACATTGGCGTTTCTCTACAAGTAGGGTGAGTCAACATTTCTTTTTTATTTGCATGCTCGCACACGCACACACACATAAAAATCAGTACCATGGTCAGTCACATCATAATTAGCTTGTGTTGATTGGACTAAATCGTTTTTGGTATCTTTTAGTTGTCACTGTATTAGACTAAGCATAGGTGATTAGATGATATTGAAGTTGAAATGGTGCTGGAATAGTGGAGGCAGGGCCTGTTTTCTTTGCGACTTGTGGTAACTCTCCGTGGTTCTAAATCAATAGTTGTTTAGAAGTTCGCAAATGTCGGAAACATTAACTTGCTTGACCATGCTATAGGTCATGTAACTGTTGTTAAGTGTTGTTAAGAAGGCAGAGCAGCCGGGCGTTATAGAGCAAGTTTGGACACACCTACTCATTCCACGGTTTTTCTTTATTTTTACTATTTTCTACATGGTAGAGTAATAGTGAAGACATCAAAACTATGAAATAACACATATGGAATCATGTAGTAACCAAAAAAAAAGTAAAACAAAGTAGCCACCCTTTGCCTCGATGACAGCTTTGCACACTCTTGGCATTCTCTCAACCAGCTTCATGAAGAATGCTTTTCCAACAGTCTTGAAGGAGTTCCCACATATACTAAGCACTTGTTGGCTGCATTTCCTTCACTCTGCGGTCCAACTCATCCCAAACCATCTCAATTGGGTTGAGGTCGGGTGATTGTGGAGGCCAGTGTCACACCCTGATCTGTTTCATCTGCCTTGTGCTTGTCTCCACCCCCCACCAGGTGTCTATTCTTCCCCATTATCCCCTGTGTATTTATACATGTCTGTCTGTTGCGAGTTCGTCTTGTTTTGTTAGGTCTTACCAGCGTGTTTCCCGTTTCTCCAGTTCTCAAGTTTTTGATTTCTAGTCTTCTCGGTTCCGACCTTTCTGCCTGTCCTGACCCTGAGCCTGCTTGCCATTTAGTGTCTGCATCTGGGTCATGTCGTGATAGTACAAAACAGGCCATGACTGACCAAGCAGACTCGGACCAGCTCCGCAACACTGTTTCCCTCCAAGGAGCCACCATTGGAAGACATGAGGAATTACTGCATAACCTTGTGGAGGGACTCCATACCTTGGCGTAACGCCATGACCATGCCCTCAATGCATTGTTGGAATAATTCTGTGGAGTATCTACTAGGCAGCAAGCCACTATGGTAACCTTTGACTCCCAGTAACCCCGCTACCAGCAGTGCCTCTCCCCAGCCTACCCCGGCTTCCCAAGAACCCCACTTAACTCCTCCTGACCACTAAGCTGGGGATCCTGAAACCTGCCCGGCGTTTCTCTCCCAGTGCTCCCTCATCTTCGAGCTACAGCCCTTTTTGTTTCCTTTGCATCGTTTGAAGATAGCGTATCTTATAATGCTGATGTCCGGGAGGGCATGCAACTGGGCTATGACGGTGTGGGAGCAACAATCCATTGGTTGCATTAGTCTGGAGGATTTCATGGCGGGGGTAAGGAAGGTGTTTGATTCTCCGATAGAGGTGGCTCTGAAGCTACTTTGGCTGCGTCAAGACTCCCGTAGTGTGGCAGAGTACGCGGTAGATTTTTTGCACGTTGGCTGCCGAGAGTGCCTGGAACCCGGAGTCCCTGTTCGACACCTTCCTTCACAGAATATTGGAGGGAATTAAAGAATAGCTCGCAGCCCGGGAGCTGCCAATGGACATCGGCGCCCTCGTAGCCCTGACCGGATCAATGGGCGGTTACAGGAACGCAGCAGGGAGAGGTCTATTCCCATGCTCGCCTACAATCTGGTTCAGATACGGGAAAGAGATGAGTGGAAGACAGTCTTTAACACAGCTAGCGGGCACTATGAGTACCTGGTTATGCCATTCGGACTGACCAATGCTCCCTCAGTGTTCCAGGCCCTGTTCAATGATGTGCTCCATGACATGTTGAACCGATTCGTGTTTGTATACCTCGATGACATCCTTATCTTTTCCCGTTCGGCTCAACAGCATGTTCTCTACGTCCGACAAGTCCTCCAGCACCTCCTGGAGAACCAGTTGTTTGTTAAAGCTGAAAAATGTGAATTCAATAGCTCCACTATCTCTTTTCTGGGATATGTCAAACACTGCAGGGAACATTCAGATGGATCCTAACAAGGTGAGAGCGGTGGTGGAGTGGCCCCAACCCACCTCCAGAGTGCAGCTTCAACACTTCCTGGGATTTGCTCATTTCTAATGCCACTTCATCCAGGGCTACAGCACCCTGGCTTCCCCCCTCTCTGCACTCACCTAACCCAAGGTTCCATTCACGTGGTCCCCAGCTGCTGCCTGGGCATTTTCGGATCTCAAGCGTCGATTCACCACAGCCCCCAGGAACTACGACATGGAAAATCGGGAACTTCTTGCAGTCAAGATGACACTGGAGGAGTGGAGACACTGGCTAGAAGGGGTGCAACATCCATTCTTAGTGTGGACCGACCATAAGAATCTAGAATATCTCCGCTCTGCCAAGCGCCTCAATTTAAGGCAGGCTCGTTTAGCTCTGTTATTCACTCGTTTTAATTTTACAATCTACTACCACCCTGGATCCAAGAATGTGAAGCCTGATGCCCACTCTCGCTTGCATTGCTCTGCAGCTACACCGTCTGACCTAGAGACCATCCCCCCTACCTCCTGTCTGGCAGATACACTCGTCTGGGGTATCAAGAGCCTGGTCCATGAGGCGCAGTGTTCCCAGCCGGACCCCGGCTGTTTGTCCCAGATTCTGCCCAGTCCGCAGTCCTTAAATGGGCTCATTCCTCTTACCTCACCTGCCATCCCGGCTCCCGCCGGACCCAGGCTTTCCTCCGACAACGGTTTTGGTGGCCCACCATGGTTCCTGAGGTCTCCATGTTCATCGCCGCCTGCACTGTAAGACCCTCCTTCAACCACTCCCTGTTCCTCACCACCCCTGGTCCCATATATCCCTGGACTTTGTCACTGGTCTACCTCCGTCCGATGGCAACACCACCATCCTTACAGTAGTGGATAGGTTTTCCAAAGCTGTCCATTTCATTCCCCTTTCCAAGTTACCCTCAGCAAATGAGATGTCTCAGTTCATGGTACAGCACGTCTTCCAGATCCATGGACTTCCGGTCAACATGGTCTCCAATCGTGGTCCTCGGTTCTCGTCCCAATTCTGGAAGGCGTTCTGCACTCTCATTGGGTCATCGGCCAGCCTGTCCTCCGGGTTTCATCCCCAATCTAATGGCCAGTCGGAGCGAGCCAATCAGGACCTGGAGACGCCACTTCATTGCCTCGTCTCTGCCAAACCCACCACCTGGCGCCAGCAACTCGTGTGGATGGAGTACGCCCGCAACACCCTTCCCTGCTCGCCCACTGGTCTCTCGCCCTTTGAGTGTTCCATGTGTTACCAGCATCCACTCTTCCCTGAGCAAGAGGAAGGAGTCAGCATACCCTCAGCCCAGATGTTTGCCCACCGCTGTCGCAGTACCTGGAAGAGTGCCCGGTTCGCTCTTCTTAAGACCACCTCCAAGTATCGATGACAGGCGGACCACCCTGGACCCCGGCTCCCCGCTATCGTCTTGGGCAGAGGGTATGGCTCTCCACTCGGGATCTGCCTCTCCGGGTGGAGTCCCGTAAACTTTCCCCACTTTATCGCCCCTTTCCCCATCTCTAAAGTCCTTATTTACATATTTAACCTTTATTTAACTAGCAGGGTCTGTAGTGACGCCTTTAGCACTGAGATGCAGTGCCTTAGAACGCTGCACCACTCTGGAGCCTTAGCCCAACTGCTGTTCATCTTCTGTTGCCCCGCACCCTCTGCATACATCCCACTTAACATGTGTATAGGATTAAACCTCTGTCTCACAGCCCTTTGTCTCCTATTCTTCCTCGTTATCCTGTGTATTTACAGTTGAAGTTGGAAGTTTACATACACATTAGCCAAATACATTTAAACTCAGTTTCACAATTCCTGACATTTAATCCTAGTAAAAATTCCCTGTCTTAGGTCAGTTAGGATCACCACTTTATTTTAAGAATGTGAAACGTCAGAATAATAGTAGAGAGAATGATTTATTTCAGCTTTTATTTCCTTCATCACATTCCCAGTGGGTCAGAAGTTTACATGCACTAAATGAGTATTTGGCAACATTGCCTTTAAATTGTTTAACTTGGGTCAAATGTTTCAGGTAGTCTTCCACAAGCTTCCCACAATAAGTTGGGTGAATTTTGGCCCATTCCTCCTGACAGAGCTGGTGTAACGGTGTCAGGTTTGTAGGCCTCCTTGCTCGCACTCGCTTTTCCAGTTCTGCCCACAAATGTTCTATAGGATTGAGGTTAGGACTTTGTGATGGCCACTCCAATACCTTGACTTTGTTGTCCTTAAGCCATTTTGCCACACTTTGGAAGTATGCTTGGGGTCATTGTCCATTTGGAAGATGCATTTGCGACCAAGCTTTAACTTCCTGACTGATGTCTTGAGATGTTGCTTCAATATACCCACATAATCTTCCTACCTCATGATGCTATCTATTTTGTGAAGTGCACCAGTCCCTGCTGCAGCAAAGCACCCCCACAACATGATGCTGCCACCACCGTGCTTCAAGGTTGGGATGGTGTTCTTTGGCTTGTAAGCTTCCCCCTTTTTCCTCCAAACATGACAATGGTCATTATGGCCAAACAGTTCTACTTTTGTTTCATCAATCCAGAGGACATTTCTCCAAAAAGTACGATCTTTGTCCCCATGTGCAGTTCCAAACCATAGGCTTTTTTATGGCGGTTTTGGAGCAGTGGCTTCTTCCTTGCTGAGCGGCCTTTCAGGTTATGTCAATATTGGACTTGTTTTACTGTGGATATAGATACCTTTGTACCCGTTTCCTCCAGCATCTTCACAAGGTCCTTTCCTGTTGTTCTGGGATTGATTTGTACTTTTCGCACCAAAGTATGTTCATCTCTAGGAGACAGAACGCGTCTCCTTCCTGAGCGGTTTGACGGCTGCGTGGTCCCATGGTGTTTATATTTGCGTACTATTGTTTGTACAGATGAACGTGATACCTTTAGGCATTTGGAAATTGCTCCCAAAAATGAACCAGACTTGTGGAGGTCTACAATTACTTTTCTGAGGTCTTGGCTGATTTCTTTTGATTTTCCCATCATGTCAAGCAAAGAGGCACCGAGTTTGAAGGTAGGCCTTGAAATACATCCACAGGTATACCTCCAATTGACTCAAATTATGTCAAATAGCCTATCAGAAGATTCTAAAGCCATGACATCTTCTGGAATTTTCCAAGCTGTTTAAAGGTACAGTCAACTTAGTGTATGTAAACACATGACCCACTGGAATTGTGATACAGTAAATTATAAGTGAAATAATCTGTCTGTAAACAAATGTTGGAAAAATGACTTGTGTCATGCACACAGTATATGTCCTGACCGACTTGCCAAAACTATAGTTTGTTAACAAGACATTTGTGGAGTGGTTGAAAAACGAGTTTTAATGACTCCAACCTAAGTGTATGTGAACTTCCGACTTCAAATGTGTACCTGCCTTTTCTGCTTATCTTTTGCCAGTTCATCTTGTTTCGTCAGGTCTTACCAGCGTGTTTCCCGTTTCTCCAGTTTTTGTTTTCTAGTGTTCCCGGTTCCGACCTTTCTGCCTGTCTTGACCCTGAGCCTGCCTGCTGTTCTGTCCCTGATTGACTCTGCCTTGGATTACGTACCTCGGCCTGCCCTCGACCTGCCCTTTGCCTCCCCCTTTGTTATAATAAATATTCTGAGAAACAAACTATCCGCCTCCTGTGTCTGAATCTGGGTCACATCCTGAGTCATGATAGGCGAGTTCATCTGATGCAGCACTCCATCACTCCTTGGTCAAATAACCCTTGCACAGCCTGGGGGTGTGTTTTGGGTCATTGTCCTGTTGAAAAACAAATGATAGTGGGACTAAGTGCAAACCAGACGGGATGGTGTATCGCTGCAGAATGCAGTGGTAGCCATGCTGGTTAAGTGTGCTTTGAATTCTAAATAAATCTCAGACAGTGTCACCAGCAAAGCACCCCCACATCATCACACCTCCTCCTCCATGCTTCATGGTGGGAACCACACATGCAGAGATCATGCGTTCACCAACTCTGCGTCTCACAAAGACATGGCGTTTGGAACAAAAAATCTCTCATTTGGACTCATCAGACCAAAGGACAGATTTTCACTGGTCTAACAATTCAGCTTTCTTTTATCCACTCAAATTATAATATACGTTCATTTATGAAAGTCCTGTACCTCGGGCATAAACAATACTGGTAAATAATTAAAGTGAACCTATACTCTTAGAACAAAAAATGCTAAGTTGAACCGTATAGGGTTATTCAGCTTGTATCCATAGGGGAACCCTTTTTGGAGAGGGTTCTACCTTTTTGCAGAGGGTTCTACCTAGAACCCCATATGAAGGGTTCCTCATAGAACCCTCTGTAAATGGTTCTACCAAGAAATATTTTCTCATCTAAAAGGTTCTAGAACCCTCTGAAGGGTTCTGCCAAGTGAAAACTATGATCCCTTATTGATGTCACCTGTTAAATCCACTTCAATCAGTGTAGATGAAGGGGAAGGAGACCGGTTAAAGAAGGATTTTTAAGCCTTGCAACAACTGAAATGGATTGTGTCTGTGTGTCATTCAGAGGGTGAATGGGCAAGACAAAAGATTTAAGTGCCTTTGAACAAGGTATGGTAGTAGGTGTCAGGCTCACCGGTTTGAGTGTGTCAAGAACTGCAACACAGCTGGGGTTTTCACACTCAACAGTTTCCCGTGTGTATCAAGAATGGACCACTACCCAAAGAACATCCAGCCAACTTGACATAACTGTGGGAAGCATTGGAGTCAACATGGGCCCGCATCCTTGTGGAATGCTTTCGACAGCTTGTAGAGTCCATGCCCCAACGAATTAGGCTTTTCTGAGTGAAAAAGGGGGTGCAACTCAATATTAAGAAGGTGTTCCTAATATTTTATACACTCAAATCAAAGTTTATTTGTCACGTGTGCCGAATACAACAGATGTAGACCTTACAGTGAAATGCTTACTTACAGGCCCTAACCAACAGTGCAATTTAAGTAAAAAATAGGTAATAGGTATTAGGTGAACAAAATATAAGTAAAGAAATAAAAAAACAACAGTAAAAAAATAACAGTAGCGGGGCTATATACCGACACTGGTTAGTCAGGCTGTAACGGCTGTCGTTGGGAATGGATGACCAAAATGCAAGCGGGATGTGGATACTAATCTTTAATGATAAAGAATAACGCAAACACGGAAAACAATAAACAAGAACGACTCACGACAGGCTAACAGGCTATACATACAAAATAATAGCAGTGCTAGCGCAACAACCCACATACCCAAGTGAAAAACACACACCTAATATATGACTCCCAATCAGGAACAACGATAACCAGCTGTCCCTGATCGGGAGCCACACAGACCAACATAGAAACATACAACCCAGAACAAACATACACAGACATCTTCTGCCACGTCCTGACCAAAATACTACACAACTACACCCTCTGCTGGTCAGGACGTGACAGTTCCCCCCCTCAAGGTGCATACCCCGAATGCACCTAAAAAGAAACAAAAATCCCCAATACCACAACAAAACAAAAAGAAATACCCCCTAAACAATAAGGGAGGGAAGGCAGGGTTGCTGCCGTCAACGACGGCACTGTGCTACACCCCCCCCTCCCCAACCCACCTATCCTGGAGGTGGCTCTGGTTCCGGCCTACTGCCCTCCAGACTGTAGGCAGACTCATTGGGTTCCAGGTTGTAGACAGACTCACTCCGTTGTGGATCGTGGGCAGACTCTTTCAGTTCCAGGTCGTAGGCATACTCCTTCCAGTCAACGCTGTAGGCAGACTCATTTAGTTCATAGTTAATTATATTCAGTTCTGGATCGTAAACAGACTTACTCCGTTGTGGATCGTGGGCAGACTCTTTCAGTTCCAGGTCGTAGGCATACTCCTTCCAGTCAATGCTGTAGGCAGACTCATTTAGTTCATAGTTAATTATATTCAGTTCCGGGTCGCAGGCAGACTCCCTCGGTTCCGGGTCGCAGGCAGACTCCCTCGGTTCCGGGTCGCAGGCAGACTCCCTCGGTTCTGGACTAGACACTGTTGCCGGATACTCTGGACTGCACACTGGTGCCGGATGCTCTGGACTGCACACTGGTGCCGGATGCTCTGGACTGCACACTGGACGCCTGATGCGTGGGGCTGGTAGAGGAGGTACCAGGCTGGATACACGCACCCCAGGACTAGTGCGGGAAGTGGGAACAGGCTGAATAGGACTAGGCTGACTAATGGGAAGCTTGGTCCGGGTTGCTGGTACTGGTCGGGCCAGACTGGAGGTACTCACTTCCGGGTTAGCACGAGAGGCGGGAACCGGAAAGACTGGGCCATGGAGGCGCACAGGTGGCCTTGACCGCACCGCCTGCACAACCCGTCCTGGCTGGATGGAACTAGCAGCCCTGTACGAGCGGGATGCTGGTACAGGGCGAACTGGGCTGTGCAGGGGCCTGATGGTTGCCGTGCGTAGAGCGGGAGTAGGGTAGCCTGGTCCTAGGAGGCGTACCGGCGACCAGACGCGCTGCGCAGGCATCCTCCTACCAGGCTGGATGCCCACTCTAGCACGGCATCTGCGAGGGGCTGGAATAGTGCGCACCCGACTGTGTGTGCGTATGGGCGAGATAGTGCGCACCTCAGCGAAACACGGCGCCCTCCACTCCATACGCTCCTCCATATACTCACGGGTAGCTGGCTTATGGCTCTTCCTTGGCCTAGCCAAACTACCCGTGTGCCTCCCCCCAAAAAATTGGGGGTGCCTCTCCGGCTTCCTCGCCAGTCGTGTACCCCGGTAGCGTTCCCGGTCCTCCCCAGCCTTCTTCCACGGGCCCTCTCCGGCCAGAATCTGTTCCCAAGTCCACTTCTCGCGATTGTCCATGTCAAAATCCATTTTCTCAGCATAGTCCATATACTCAGCGTTCCTCTTCTCCTTCTTCCGCTGCTTGGTCTTGTTTTGGTGGGTTGTTCTGTAACGGCTGTCGTTGGGAATGGATGACCAAAATGCAAGCGGGATGTGGATACTAATCTTTAATGATAAAGAATAACGCAAACACGGAAAACAATAAACAAGAATGACTCACGACAGGCTATACATACAAAATAATAGCAGTGCTAGCGCAACAACCCACAAACCCAAGTGATAAACACACACCTAATATATGACTCCCAATCAGGAACAAAGATAACCAGCTGTCCCTGATCGGGAGCCACACAGACCAACATAGAAACATACAACCCAGAACAAACATACACAGACATCTTCTGCCACGTCCTGACCAAAATACTACACAACTACACCCTCTGCTGGTCAGGACGTGACACAGGCTAATTCAGGTAGTATTTACATGTAGGTATGGTTAACCTCTTACATCTAGACGTTCCGCTAGCGGAACACCTGCTCCAATATCCAATGATAGGCGTGGCGCGAATTACAAATTCCTCAAAAATACAAAAACTTCAATTTTTCAAACATATGACTATTTCACAGCATTTAAAAGATAAGACTCTCCTTTATCTAACCACACTGTCCGATTTCAAAAAGGCTTTACAGCGAAAGCAAAACATTAGATTATGTCAGCAGAGTACCAAGCCAGAAATAATCAGACACCCATTTTTCAAGCTAGCATATAATGTCACAAAAACCCAGAAGACAGCTAAATGCAGCACTAACCTTTGATGATCTTCATCAGATGACACACCTAGGACATTATGTTATACAATACATGCATGTTTTGTTCAATCAAGTTCATATTTATATCAAAAACCAGCTTTTTACATTAGCATGTGACGTTCAGAACTAGCATACCCCCCGCAAACTTCCGGGGAATTTGCTAACAATTTACTAAATTACTCACGATAAACGTTCACAAAAAGCATAACAATTATTTTAAGAATTATAGATACAGAACTCCTCTAGTCACTCGATATGTCCGATTTTAAAATAGCTTTTTGGTGAAAGCACATTTTGCAATATTCTAAGTACATAGCCCAGGCATCACGGGATAGCTATTTAGACACCCGGCAAGTTTAGCACTCACCAATATCAGATTTACTATTATAAAAGTTTGATTACCTTCTGTTGTCTTCGTCAGAATGCACTCCCAGGACTGCTACTTCAATAACAAATGTTGGTTTGGTCCAAAATAATCCATCGTAATATCCGAATAGCGGCGTTTTGTTCGTGCGTCCCAGACACTATCCGAATGGTAAAGAAGGGTCGTGCGCATGGCGCAATTCGTGACAAAAAAAATCTAAATATTCCATTACCGTACTTCGAAGCATGTCAACCGCTGTTTAAAATCAATTTTTATGCCATTTTTCTCGTAAAAAAGCGATAATATTCCGACCGGGAATGTCCATTTAGCTAAACAGAGGAAAGAAAACAAACCTTTCGGTCGACGCGGGCACGAGCCTGAATCTCACAGTACTGTAACCAGCCACTACCCAAACGCGCTACTTTGTTTCAGCCAGAGCCTGCAAAGCCACGATTCCGCTTTTTGCCGCCTTCTGAGAACCTATGGCAGCCGTAGGAAGTGTCACGGGACAGCTAAGATCCTCACTCTTCAATAAACAGAGACAAGAAGAACGACACCTTGTCAGACAGGCCACTTCCTGCATGAAATCTTCTCAGGTTTTTCCTGCCATATGAGTTCTGTTATACTCACAGACACCATTCAAACAGTTTTAGAAACTTTAGGGTGTTTTCTATCCAAAGCCAATAATTATATGCATATTGTAGTTACTGGGCAGGAGTAGTAACCAGATTAAAATCGGGTACGTTTTTTATCCAGCCGTGAAAATACTGCCTCCTAGCCATAACAGGTTAAAGTGACTATGCATATATGATAAACAGAGAGTAGCGTAAAAGAGGAGTTGGCGGGTGGTGGGTGGCGGGACACAATGCAGATAGTCCAGGTAGCCAATGTGCGGGGGCACCGGTTAGTCGAGCTAATTGAGGTTGTATGTACATGAATGTATAGTTAAAGTGACTATGCATAAATGATAAACAGAGAAGAGCAGCAGCGTAAAAGAGCGGTTGGGGGGTGCGAATAGTCCGGGTAATCATTTGATTACCTGTTCAGGAGTCTTATGGCTTGGGTGTAAAAGCTGTTGAGAAGCATTTTGGTCCTAGACTTGGCGCTCTGGTACCAGTTGCTATGCAGTAGTAGAGAGAACAGTCTATGACTGGGGTGGCTGGGGTCTTTGACAATTGTTAGGGCCTTCCTCTGGCACCACCTGGTGTAGAGGTCCTGGATGGCAGGCAGCTTAGCCCCAGTGATGTACTGGGCTGTACGCACTACATTCTGTAGTCCATTGCAGTCGGAGGCCGAGCAGTTGCCGTACCAGGCAGTGATGCAACCAGTCAGGATGCTCTCGATGTTGCAGCTGTAGAACCTTTTGAGGATCTGAGGATCCATGCCAAATCTTTTTAGTTTCCTGAGGAGGCTTTGTCGTGCCCTCTTCACGACCGTCTTGGTGTGTTTGGACCATGATAGTTTGTTGGTGATGTGGACACCCAGGAACTTGAAGCTCTCAACCTGCTCCACTACAGCCCTGTCGATGAGAATGGGGGTGTGCTCGGTCCTCCTTTTCCTGTAGTCCCCAATCATCTCGTTGTCTTGGTTACGTTGAGGGATAGGTTGTTATTCTGGCACCACCCAGCCAGGTCTCTGACCTCCTCCCTATAGGGTGTCTCGCCGTTGTCGGTGATCAGGCCTACCACTGTTGTCGTCTGCAAACTTAATGATGGTGTTGGAGTTGTGCCTGGCCACGCAATCGTGGGTGAACAGGGAGTACAGGAGGGGACTGAGCATGCACCCCTGAGGGGCTCCAGTGTTGAGGATCATTAGTCGTTCGGAACAGCTCTCATGCATGCCTCAGTGTTGCTTGCCTCGAAACGAGCATAGAAGTGATTTAGCTCATCTGGAGTATGTACGTACAGTCACTGTGGGGACGATGTCCTCGATGCACTTATTGATAAAGCCAGTGACTGATGTGGTGTACTCCTCAATGCAATCGGAAGAATCCTGGAACATGTTCCAGTCTGTGATAGCGAAACAGTCCTGTAGTTTAGCATTTGCTTCATCTGACCACTTTTTTAGAGATCGAGTCACTGGTGCTTCCTGCTTTAATTTTTGCTTGTAATAATTATGTTCAGATTTGACAAATGGAGGGCGAGGGAGAGCTTTGTACGTGTCTCTGTGTGTGGAGTACAGGTGCTTTAGAATTGTTTTCCCTCTGGTTGCGCATTTAACATGTTGACAGAGATTAGGTAAAACTGATTTAAGTTTCCCTTCATTAAAGTCTCCGGCCACTAGGAGCGCCACCTCTGGGTGAGCAGTTTCCTGTTTGCCTTATACAGCTGACTTAGTGCGGTCTTAGTGCCAGCATCCGTCTGTGGTGGTAAATAAACAGCCATGAAAAATATAGATGAAAACTCTTGGCAAATAGTGTGGTCTACAGTTTATCATAAGACACTACTTCGGGCGAGCAAAATCTAGAGACCTCCTTAGATTTCGTGCACCAGCTGTTGTTTACAAATATGCACAGACCGCCCCCCCCCTCGTCTTACCGGAGTGTGCTGTTCTATCTAGCCGATGCTAGCTGAATATCCATGTCATCATTCAGCCACGATTCCATGAAACATAAAATGTTACAGTTTTTGATGTCCTGTTGGTAGGATATTTGTGATCATACCTCGTCTAATTTATTGTTATTATATCATAAGGCCTTTCTTTGAGGGCCTAGTTATACCCTAACACAGTGGTGTTAGGAAACTCCTGGTTTACAGGCCACATCAGGCCTGCAAGTCACATTATACTGGCTTGCAAAGTGATGTGTAATTCCTATTGGAATCAAATTTTATTTGTCATATCCGCCGAATACAACAGGTGTCGACCTTACCGTGAAATGCTTACTTACAAACCCTTAACCAAAGAAAATATTTACTAAATAAACTAAAGTAAAAAATAAATAAAAAAATAACAACGAGGTTGTATACAGGGGGTACCGGTACCGAGTCAATGTGCTGGGGTACAGGTTAGTCGACGTAATTTGTACATGTAGATAGGGGTAAAGTGACTATGCATAGATAATAAACAGTGAGTAGTAGCAGTGTAAAAAAAAGGGGATGGGGTGTCAATGTAAATAGTATGGGTGGCCATTTGATTAATTGTTCAGCAGTCTTATGCTTGGGGGTGGAAGCTGTTAAGGAGCCTTTTGGAAATACAGTTGACTTGGTGCTCTGGTACCCCCCTTGCCGTGCGGTAGCAGAGAGAACAGTCTATGACTTGGGTGACTGGAGACTTTGTACATTTTTTGGGCTTTCCTCTGACACTGCCTAGTATATAGGTCCTGGATGGCAGGAACCTTGGCCCCAGTGATGTACTGGGCCATACGCACAACCCTCTGCTGTGCCTTATCAGTTTCCATACCAGGTGGGGATGCAACCGGTCAAGATGCTCTCCATGATGCAGCTGTATAACTTTTTGAGGATCCATGCCAAATACTTTCAGTCTCCTGAAGGGTGAAAGGTGTTGTGCCCTCTTCAAAACTGTCTTGGTGTGTTTGGACCATGATAGTTTGTTGGTGATGTGGACACCAAGGAATTTGAAACTCTCGACCCGCTCCATTACAGCCCCGTCGATGTGAAGGGGGGTGTGTTCAGCACTCCTTTTCCTGTAGTCCACGATCAGCTCCTTTGTCTTCCTCACATTGAGGCAGAGGTTGTTGTCCTGGCACCACACTGCCAGGTCTCTGACCTCCTCCATATAAGCTGTCTCATCGTTGTCGGTGATCAGGCAAACTTAATGATGGTGTTAGAGTCGTGCTTGTCCACGCGGTCATGGGTGAACAGGGAGTACAGGAGGGAACTAAGCACGCACCCCTGAGGGGCCCCCGTGTTGAGGATCAGCATTGCAGATGTGTTGTTGCCTACCCTTACCACCTGGGGGCGGCCCGTCAGGAAGTCCAGGATCCAATTGCAGAGGGAGGTGTTTAGTCCCAGAGTCCTTAGCTTAGTGATGAGCTTTGTGGGCACTATGCAGTGCTGCATCAGATGACCTGGCCTCTGTTGGAAAAGCATTCCAAGTGAAGCTGGTTGAGAGAATGCCAAGAGTGTGCAAAGCTGTCAGGCGAAGGGTGGCTATTTGAAGAATCTCAAATAATAAATATATTTTTATTTGGTTAACACTTTTTTGGTTACTACATGATTACATATGTGTTTTCATAGTTTAGATGTCTTAATAAAGAAAAACCCTTGAATGAGTAGGTATTCTAAAACTTTTGACCGGTAGTGTATTGCACCATTGAGAAGATGGTCTCTTTCACAATGGATCCCTGCACATACAATTTCATAAGACAAAATCAAAAATCTAATACAATATAAAACAAGTCAAATACAGCAATACAAATATTCAAATCACATTTTATTGAAGAAAAACTATTACATTCCTCAATAAGAAGGTCAATTAAAATAAAATAAATCTGATGTAAAGGGCTGCTTGCTTACGTGGGATGGTAGCGTCCCACCTGGCCAACATCCGGTGAAATTGCAGAGCACGAAATTCAAAAATACTAAATTCAAATATTTAACATTCTTGAAAATATATGTGTTATACATCAAAATAAAGCTTAACTTCTTGTTAATCCTGCCAACGTATCAGATTTCAAAAAGGCTTTACGGCGAAAGCAAACCATGCGATTATCTGAGGACAGTGCCCCGCATACAAATGCATGACAAATCATTTTCAACCAGGCAGTTGCGACATGAAAGTCAGAAATAGCGATATAATATATGCCTTACTTTTGAAGATCTTCTTCTGTTGGCACTCCAAAAGGTCTCAGTTACATTACAAATGGTCCTTTTGTTCGATAAAGTCCTTCTTTATATCCATAAAAACTCAGTTTAGCTGGCGCGCTTCAGTCAATAATCCACCGATTTCCCTCCTTCAAAATGAATCCCAAACCAGCCTGAAAGTCTTTCTAAAGACTGTTTACATCTAGTGGAAGCCCTAGGAAGTGCAATCAGGGAGGATTTTGCCCTATAATGAAAGTGCCAGCCATTGAAATCAGTGTTATGCAGATTTTTTTTGGGGGGGGGGGGGTTGTCCTCGGGGTTTCACCTGCCATTTCAGTTCTGTTATACTCACAGACATTATTTTAACAGTTTTAGAAACTTTAGAGTGTTTTCTATCCAAATCTACCAATTATATGCATATCCATATCCTCTGGGCCTGAGTAGCAGGCAGTTTACTTTGGGCACGCTTTTCATCCGGATGTCAAAATACAGCCCCCTAGCCCAAAGAGGTTAACGAGTTCCACTTCCTCCCGATTCGGCCCATACCTGGCGCGAACTTGGGACCTCTGCCTTGCTAGCACACGTGACTGCCCTCCTGATGCGTCTTATCAGTTGGCGCCATGCGAAAAAGTTAGCTAATAGCTGGCGCAAGTGGGGACGTAAGTTTCACACATCCCCATGTGCTACACTGACATCTAAAGTAGAATTTCCCCCTCCAGAAAGGAACCCAACATAACATATTAGTCCATATTATCAAGTGTGCCATTTAGCAATAAGCATTATCACCTTATGTAGCCCACCTGATGCAGCATAGTGGCTATAAATAAATAGGCTGAGATTTGCCCATCTGCATTTACCCAATTGGGTTAATCATTAGCTAGATCACAAACTAAAGTCTAAACGTAAGGCTATCTTGTTGATAATTATACCAACATATTGATAACTTGAACGTACTAAAAAAACGTTCCACTGGAACTCAACCAACCAAGGATTATGTACTGTGAATAGAATGTAGGTCTACCTTTTACACCTGACTGTTACATTTAGCCCCAGGTCTTCCCTATGCATTCAATGCCATTGGCACCTACTAATGCGCATAAACCATGTCGCTGCTAAAAACTCTGGTTCTGAAATTGAGCATTTGACATTTTGGGGGGGATTTGAGAAATAAGTGTATCCTAGTAACACTAGAAAACTCAGTGATCCTCTTTTAACAGAGGCCATCAAAACTGATTTCAAAGGTGTGTTTTCCCACAAAGGAATTAAGAACGTTGTAGGCTACAATGACTGGGCATGCATATTTGTCTCTCCGTGCCGCACTTGGAATTAGAATGCGCCTTTAGAGGAATTTAACTTTCTTGCATAGAATGTGACAGGCTAAATAATTGAATAGGTAAATTATTCTACTATGGGGGTTGTCTGATTTAGATGTTGCTTACTCGTGTTGTTGGCTGTGGAAAGTTAAATGTGGACAACAATTATTTATTAGATAATTCAAATAGGCTAACGAAAGGTACCGGGAATCAGTTCCGCCTGGCTCTTATTTGGATCATAGGTGCCGGGTCTCAGACTCAGCAATACCCGACCCAATTTAACCCTTGGTCATCTGCATACAGATTAATATTACACTTTTTAACATCTAAATAGTATATAAATAGTAAAGAGAACCAGTCCCAATACCGACGACCCCTGCAGTATGCCTTTTGTAATATCAAGGAAACTAGACTTGACACTTTCAGAAATCACGCATTGTGTCCTATCTGACAGATATTTCAAACCACTTGCAAGAAGCATGATCTAGGCCTATTTCAGTCAGCCTTTGAATTAGAATGTAATGGGCAACAGTGTCGAAGGCCTTGGGAAGCTCTATGCATAAGGCAGCACTATGTTTTTTATAAGCTAAGCAATTTAACATATCAACATTATTGTAGCACCATCAATATAGACAAAATGCTGTATACTTTAGCTAGTTAGCTCAAATGGAATTGTCAGCACTGTTTGATCAAGCTAGCTGGTTTATCTTGGACAATATCAGTTGAAACTGGATGGAGTAAGGTCTGCATATATCTCATAAAATATATACAGTTGAAGTCGGAAGTCATTAAAACTCGTTTTTCATCCACTCCCCAAATTTCTTGTTAACAAACTATAGTTTTGGCAAGTCGGTTAGGACATCTACTTTGTGCATGACACAAGTAATTTTTCCAACAATTGTTTACAGACAGATTATTTCACTGTATCACAATTCCAGTGGGTCAGAAGTTTACATACACTAAGTTGACTGTGCCTTTAAACAGCTTGGAAAATTCCAGAAAATGATGTCATGGCTTTAGAATCTTCTGATAGGTTAATTGACATCATTTGAGTCAATTGGAGATGTACCTGTGGATGAATTTCAAGGCCTTCCTTCAAACTCAGTGCCGCTTTGCTTGACATCATGGGAAAATCTAAAGAAATAGGCCAAGACCTCAGAAAAATAATTGTAGACCTCCACAGGTCTGGTTCATTTTTGGTATAAACACCATGGGACAACACAGCAGTCATACCGCTCAGGAAGGAGATACGTTCTGTCTCCTAGAAATGAACGTAATTTTGTGCGAAAAGTGCAAATCAATCCCAGAACAACAGCAAAGGAGCTTGTGAAGATGCTGGAGGAAACCGGTACAAAAGTATCTATATCTACAGTAAAACAAGTCCTATATCGACATAACCTGAAAGGCCGCTCAGCAAGGAAGAAGCCACTGCTCCAAAACCGCCATAAAAAATCCAGACTACGGTTTGCAACTGCACATGGGGACAAAGCTGGTACTTTTTGGAGAAATATCCTCTGGTCTGATGAAACAAAAATAGAACTGTTTGGCCATAATGACCACCGTTATGTTTGGAGGAAAAAGGGGGAGGCTTGGCAGCCGAAGAACACCATCCCAACCTTGAAGCACGGTGGTGGCAGCATCATGTTGTGGGGGTGCTTTGCTGCAGGAGCGACTGGTGCACTTCACAAAATAGATGGCATCATGAGGAAAGAAAATGATGTGGATATATTGAAGCAACATCTCAAGACAGCAGTCAGGAAGTTAAAGCTTGGTCGCAAAAGGGTCTTTCAAATGGACAATGACCCCAAGCATACTTCCAAAGTGTGGCAAAATTTCTTAAGGACAACAAAGTCAAGGTATTGGAGTGGCCATCACAAAGCCCTAACCTCAATCCTATAGAACATTTGTGGGCAGAACTGAAAAGGCGTGCGCAAGCAAGGAGGCCTACAAACCTGACACATTTACACCAGCTCTGTTAGGAGGAATGGGCCAAAATTCACCCAACTTATTGTGGGAAGCTTGTGGAAGGCTACATGAAATATTTGACCCAAGTTAAACAATTTAAAGGCAATGCTACCAAATACGAATTTAGTGCATGTAAACTTCTGACCCACTGGAGATGTGATGAAGGAAATAAAAGCTGAAATAAATCATTCTCTCTACTATTATTCTGACATTTCACATTCTTAAAATAAAGTGGTGATCCTAACTGACCTAAAACAGGGAATTTTTACTAGGATTAAATGTCAGGAATTGTGAAAAACGGAGTTTAAATGTATTTGGCTAAGGTGTATGTAAACTTCCAACTTCAACTATATATCGACTGCCAGACCATGAATATCAATGATGTCAATATTTTTTTATACTCACGTTTGGCATGTCTCTTCTGTTGCAGTTCGCAGCAACACTTACAGATGTGTTGACATGACAACTGCGTCAGAGTTTTGAATGACCCTTCCCCCCTTTTTGTTCCATACTGACTGAAGATCTTGCTAGCCAGTAACTAGCTAACACCAGACAGACAAAAGGGGAAACATAAGTATCTTTGCTCTAGATCAGTGCTTCTCAATCCTGGTCCTGGGGACCCAAAGTGGTTCATATTTTTGTTTTTGCATAGCACTACACAGCTGATTCAAATCATCAAAGCCTTTTGATGAGTTGATCATTTGTATCAGCTGTGTAGTTGTAGGGCAAAAACAGAAATGTGCACCCCTTTGGGTCCCCAGGACCAGGATTGAGAACCAGTACTCTAGATGAATAGGGCAAACCTGTGAGTCAATACTTCCGAACATATGAAAACCTTTAAACAAACTTTTCTGTCTCAAAATCCGTATCCGTCAATTACAATCATTGACATAGTTGCACGTGATAGAATGCTACATGTTAGCTGTTCCCATCGGATAATCTGGCACACATAACCTTATGCTAACAAGACCAGCTGGCCATGATTATTCCCTGTAATAAATTCTGAATCAGCCAATTACAAATGTTTACATAAAAAACATTGACACCAATCATGAAAAACAGCTGTAGAATATACAATGGCACAGTTTGGTACATTTTTTATGGTTACAAATGGTACAATTAGGGCATGAAAATGTGTGTAATTTTTTTTAAAAGGTTGTGGAAGACCATAAGAACCCTTTTCCCTCCCTCCTCCCATGATCCCAGATCCCCATACAGCTCACCCTCCCATTCCATTCCATCCCAACCCACCCGCCAGGAAGATAGTGAGACCCCTCCTATCTGTCACACCCCTCTCATCCACCCCCCACCCATCTTACAAACGTATGTAACATTCAACCTTAAAATTAGTAACACATCCATGGCCACATTGAGGTTACTTCAACTATAATTGTCTTCATATGTAATCATATAAAGCGTGCATGTTCAAGATAGCATGCATAGGTCGTCACAGGTCTGTGGAGATCTTCACAATTGCTGCAGTCTCGAACTGCATTGATCACTTGCACCATGTACTTTTAATGTAATCTTTAGAATGTAATTAGAAGAAGCACAGTGATATCACATTAATCTGTTGTATACATAAAGAGATTGGGGTGCTGCAGATCATTTAAAGCACCTTCAGTACCCCTATTTACCACACCTATGCCGAATGATCCACGTTGAAATTATGTGGTGTGCCCAGAGGGGGACGACTAAAATGAATGAGTCACTCAGAAAAACGGATCATGACTAAAATCAGCAAGAAGAGTATGCACATTCGCGAACTGCACATAACTATTGCATGACCATTTGCGCCTTTTTACCCAGTCTGCCCTGTACAGAGATTAAACTGCCCGGTATCCAAACATGCGGTCACCGGTCGAGTGTGTGTATCAACAGAACTGCCACAAAAAATTGCACCTTCCTCCCAAACGTGACAAATATTTTCACATGATCCTCCCCTTCTACTGTAAAAAATGTGCAAACCCACCTCGTTGAATTAACTAAATAAATCATGATTATGACCACAAATAACAATAACTGTAGCGACCCTGTGTTTAAAAACGTGGATATCGACTTTACCACTTCAGAATGCTTTTGTGGCACTGTCAATGCCACGCAGGGCTACGGGCCAGAAGGTTGAGGGTTAGCCGACCACCACGAAGGAAACTCCCTGCCTGTCTCATTACTCTACGATCAGAGCCGGCTGCAGACAATGATCAGGTAGGAGGAAATCAGATTTTCAAAAATGTTATGCTATATGTATAATTATATAAAACATATGCAATGAATCTTCCACCAACTGGTTTCTGTGCCAATGCACCACACGACCAATAAGCAAAGCATAACTTCATAACGGGCGCTTCAACATAATGGTTTGACTTTTCAACACCTATCAAATAGAGTTGCCAATCTGGACAAACCTGCGAATGTCATTAAACGTTTTGATGTTTTGTAACAGATGTCTCTTTCCATTGCTCAAATGATAGTGCAGTTTGGATGCTGGTATTATATTAGAGTGGAGTGGACAAACGTGCACATGTAGCCTACAGGATACTTTTGAAGTGGCCTAATCAGATTAAAACATTGTGACTGGTTGTGTTTATGCCAGACATAAAATGTAATACATTTTAAACGTTAAATTACAAACGCTATATTGAAGCGTTATGGTTATAGGTCCGCGAGGAACAGCCGCTTGAATCATAGGAGGCAAAGCGCATGTTAAACTTTCCTGAATAATTGGGCTTGCCGGGAGCATGTGGCCACAATATTATAGGACTGTGCCTTTCAAGACCTTATAGTTAAATAAAGTTGTAATAAAACTTAAATAAACTGTCGAGAGTAGAACCACAATTGACCAAAACGGAATGAAACATTCAAATGAAGCGCAGTGACGTTTGTCACCATTTGCGATTATTTGTTTAGGATTTTTTTTTTTGTGTGCCATGGGACAAAGGGAACATTGTGCAGTTTTATAGCTAATCCATACTATTTTATACATTTTGCCATGAGGCTGAGAGAAAATGTTGCTGTTTTAGAGCTCATTTTCTGCTATTCTACACATTTTGTAATTTTGCCATGGTGCTGTGAGGTAGCCTAGGCAGAGAGCTCCTATACATTTTGTAAATGTATATATATTTTTCTTTTCGGTTTATAACAGCTAAATTAGTATAGATTAAGTTTGTTTGTTTCCTGCCCGTGAATTCGATGGCAAACGAGCTCGTTCAACATAACTAGCTAACAATGGACCACCAGAACCACCCCAGTACATTTCAAACTGTCCCTAAATCCCAATCAGTATAAGAAATTTAGTTTGATAAGTAGAAGATTTACATCAATCAAATTAAATCTGATTTTATTGGTTGCGTACACATATTTTGCAGATGTTATTGCAGGTGCAGTGAAACTCTTGTTTCTAGCTCCAACAGTGCAGTAATACTGAACAATACACATAAATCCAACAAATTAAAAGAAAGGAACTAAGAAATATCAGAACAAGCAATGTCAGAGTCTGGAATATAAATATGTATACACTATATTACCAAAAGTATGTGGACATGAATATAAATATGTATACACTATATTACCAAAAGTATGTGGACATGAATATAAATATGTATACACTATATTACCAAAAGTATGTGGACATGTGCTTGTCGAACAACTCATTAAAAATCATGGGCATTAATATGGAGTTGGTCCCCCCTTTGCTGCTCAAATCAAAATCAAATCAAATTTATTTGTCACATACACATGGTTAGCAGGTGTTAATGCAAGTGTAGCGAAATGCTTGTGCTTCTAGTTCCGACCATGCAGTAATCTAACAATTTCACAACAACTACCTTATACACACAAGTATAAAGGAATGAGTATGAATATGTACATAACAATATATAAATAAGTGATGGCCGAACGGCATAGGCAAGATGCAGTAGATGGTATAGAGTACAGTATATACATATGAGATGAGCAATGCAGGGTATGAAAACATTATATGAAGTGACATTGTTTAAAGTGGCTAGTGATACATTACATCAAGATGGCAAGATGCAGTAGATGGTATAGCGTACAGTATATACATATGAGATGAGCAATGTAGGGTATGAGAAAATTTTATATAAAGTGGCATTGTTTAAAGTGGCTAGTGATGCATTTAATTACATCAGATGGCAAGATGCAGTAGAAGGTATAGCATACAGTATATACATAAGAGATGAGTAATGTAGGGTAAGTAAACATTATGTAATATAAAGTGGCTAGTGATAAATTGATTACATCAATTTCACCATTAATAAAGTGGTTAGAGTTGAGTCAGTATGTTGGCAGCAGCCACTCAATGTTAGTGATGGCTGTTTAACAGTCTGATGGCCTTGAGATAGAAGCTGTTTTTCAGTCTCTCGGCCCCCGCTTTGATGCACCTGTACTGACCTTGCCTTCTGGATGATAGCGGGCTGAACAGGCAGTGGCTCGGGTGGTTGTTGTCCTTGATGATCAAGATCATGCTATAACAGCCTCCACCTTTCTGGGAAGGTTTTCCACTATATGTTTGAACGTTTCTGCGGGGACTTGCTTCCATTCAGCCACAAGAGCATTAGTGAGGTCAGGCACTGATGTTGGGTGATTAGGTCTGGCTCGCAGTCGGTGTTCCAATTCATCCCAAAGGTGTTTGATGGGGTTGAGGTCAGGGCTCTGTGCAGGCCAGTCAAGTTCTTCCACACCGATCTCAACAAACCATGTCTCTATGGACCTTGCTTTGTGCATGGGGGCATTGTCATGCTGAAATAGGAAAGGGCCTTCCCCAAACTGTTGCCACAAGGTTAGAAGCGCAGAATCGTCCAGAATGTCATTGTATGTTGTAGCGTTAAGATTTACCTTCACTGGAACTAAGGAGCCTAGCCTGAACCATAAAAAAACAACCCCAGACCATTATTCCTCCTCCACTAAACTTTACAGTTGGCACTATGCATTGGGGCAGGTAGCGTTCTTCTGGCATCAAATCCAGATTTATCTGTCGGACTGCCAGATGGTGAAGTGTGATTCATCATTCCAGAGAACGCGTTTCCACTGGTCCAGAGTCCAATGGCAGCAAGCTTTATACCACTCCAGCCGATGCTTGGCATTGCACATTGTGATCTTAGGCTTGTGTGCGGCTGCTCAGCCATGAAAACCCATTTCATGAAGCTCCTGATGAACAGTTATTGTGCTGACATTGCTTCCAGAGGCAGTTTGGAACTCTGTAGTGAGTGTTGCAACCGAGGACAGACAATTTTTAAGCAATAGGAGCTTCAGCACTCGGCGGTCCCGTTCTGTGAGCTTGAGTTGTCTACTACTTCACGGCTGTGCCGTTGTTGCTCCTAGACGTTTCCATTTCACAATAACAGCACTTACAGTTGACCAGGGCAGCTCTAGCAGGGCAGGAATTTGATGAACTGACTTGTTGGAAAGGTGGCATCCTATGACGGTGCCATGTTGAAAGTCACTGAGCGCTTCAATAAGGCCATTTTACTGCCAATGTTTGTCTATGGAGATTGCATGGCTGTGCCCGATTATATACACCTGTCAGCAATGGGTGTGGCTGAAATAGCTGAATCCACTAATTTGAAAAGCTGAATCCACATACTTTTGTGTATGTATATATGATGGTGTGTATGGACAGTATATGAATAGAAAAGGTGTGTACAGCAGTAGTTATGTAGGATGACCTTTGACTAGAATACAGTGTATGCATATAGTATGTAAATATTATTTAAGTGACCAGTGTTCAATGACTATGTACAGTTTCTTCGGAAAGTTTTCAGACACCTTGACTTATTCCGCATTTTGTTACGTTACAGCCTTATTCTAAAATGGATTACAAAAATCTACATACAATACACCATAATGACAAAGCGAAAACAGGTTTAGAAATATTTAGCAAATATATTACAAATGAAAAACATGAATACCTTATTTCCGTAAGTATTCAGACCCTTTTGCAATGACACTCAAAATGTTTGGTAGACGGAAGCCACTCCTCAGTAAAAGGCACAAGACAGCCCGCTTGGAGTTTGCCAAAACCACCTAAAGATTCTCAGACCATGAGAAACAAGATTCTCTGGTCTGATGAAACCAAGATTGAACTCTTTGGCCTGAATGCCAAGCTTCACGTCTGGAGGAAACCTGGCACCATCCCTACTGTGAAACATGGTGGTGGCAGAATGACGCTGTGGGGATGTTTTTCAGGGACTGGTAGACTAGTCAGGATCGATGGAAAGATGAACATAGCAAAGTACAGAGAGATCCTTGATGAAAACCTGCTCCAGAATTCTCAGGACCTCAGACTGGGGAGGACAACGACCCTAAGCACACAGCCAAGACAATGCAGGAGTGGCTTCAGGACAAGTCACTGAATTTCCTTGAGTGGCCCAGCCGGAGCTTAGACTTGATTCTGATCAAACATCTCTGGAAAGACCTGAAAATAGCTGTGCAGCAACGCTCCTCATCCAACCTGACAGAGCTTGAGAGGATCTGCAGAAAAGAATGTCAAACTCCACAAATACAGGTGTGTGTAACGGGGTGAGTGACTGGTTGCCGGGAAGTCAGGCGCAGGAGAGCAGAGATGGGTGATAGCAGGATAACTTTAATATACACCCTGGCCCAAAGGCACAGGCGAGGCAGCACAAAGCACAACCACGGTAACATGAACCGGATTAAACAAAACAAACAAACCTAGGTTTGAAACAAACCTAGCGCTAGCGTAACACCCTACACAAAGAACAATTCCACACACTGACATGGGGGAAACAGAGGGTAATATACATTTAGTCTGATGAGGGAATGTGAACCAGGTGTGCGGGAAAACAAGACAAAACAAATGGAAAATGAAAGGTGGAGCGGCGATGGCTAGAAGACCGGTGACTTCGAACACCGCCCGAACAAGGAGAGGGACCGACTTCGGCGGAAGTCGTGACAGTGTGACAGTGTGCAAAGCGTGTAGCGTCATACCCAAGAAGACTCGAGGCTGTAATCGCTACCAAAGGTGCTTCAACCTAGTACTGAGTAAAGGGTTATAATACTTATGTAAATATGATTTTTCTGTTTATTTTTAATACATATGCAAAAATGTCTAACCTATTTTGCTTTGTCATTATGGGGTATTGTGTGTCGATTGATTTTTATTTTTTTTTTGGGGGGGGGACAGGCAATTTAATCCGTTTTAGAATAAGGCAACAACAAAAAAAGACAATCTGGAAAAAGTCAAGGGGTCTGAATACTTTCCAAATGCACTGTATATTTATCAATTTACATTGGTAACCTATACGAACAGTTTTTTTAGCTGGTAGTTTATTTATATGCTTTTAAATATAATTTCTGGTTTGAACAGGAATACCTGGGATAACCGGGAGGGGTTTGTAATTTTCTCAGGAAGGAACATGTGTAGACTAGCTAGGTTTCCATCCTATTGGCATCAGATTTTAATGCAAATGTTCTAAAATCTGCATGAATACAATATGCAAATTTTTTCCACCAGAGACAGGTTTCAAGCAATATGACTTTTTGTGGATAAAAGGCTGTGCGTGATGACATAGTGCACATCAAATAACTTTTGCTGTTAAATTCCCAAGTACCGAATACAAAAATACAAGTTAAATGGGTTTCGATCGCATTTTCAACACTACTGATGGCTTTCTCACAAAATAATTGTGTTTATTTAGCGAGTGTGCCCACTGTTTTGGCACATGCTCTTTAGCCAACAGCCCACAGACACAGTGCGAGTATAGCCTACATGATGAGATTATGGACAATATTATTTTTATTTGTCAAACGGCAGCCAAGCATCAATGATCATGTCACCAGAATAAGACTCTAGATATTTATTGGAAAGGAGCATCAAGCTCATCACCTTGCACTTTCACCACCCTGTGAAGTTCATCATAATTTATTTAGTCTGTAGCCTAATAAACTGAATGCTTTCCTGACGAGTTGTAGTGGGAGGACCATGATTCCAAGTCTACTTCGATTTGACTGTCAATATTTGTGCATAAAAGCATTTCCACTAACATTTCTCGCATAATTCATTTTACCAACACAAAAAGATCCTACCTTTTTCTAGAGTATTTAGTTTCGTCTACATTTAGGAACGTTTATCTGTTTCTATCAGTCCTGTTGTGAAGTTTTTTTTTTATCCAACGTACTTTACTTGCATAAAAAGGTTGGATGGAAACCTGGTTATTTTCTGGAAAATATTCAACCCTAATGTGAAGGAAGTTAAAGTGGCAGGGCAGCATTGGGAAGAGACGGACTGAGGGTTCAGAATTCATTAGGGGCCATTACAACATGACTGGACGGAAAAACATTTCTTTGTAGACATGATTAGATGGAAAGACATTTGTTTGTACATTTCTGGTTAGATAAAATAACATGCAGTAGTACAGTATATCATGAATTATGGTAAGTCCACGGCACATCGGAAACAGACACAATTCCACATAACCATAAGAGTCTGAATCAGTCTAATTATCTGAGTGAAGATGAAAATGAAGACATATTGACATGTCCTTCACTTTTTCAGCCAACTTCTACATCCTTCCTGGGCAGCTGGATGCTCTGCTGTGTGGAAACAGCTCAGACTCAGGGTGAGTCTCATGCTCTATTACTACAAACCAACTTCCAGTAAGTTGGAATAGCCGCCATACAAGAGAACAACTGAGAGCATAATACTAACATAACTAGGACGTTCACACAAAACATAAATTGGAAGATTTGCTTGAAAATCATGACTCCCCCTCCTCCCCTCCGTTCGTTCCTTCCTTCCTCCCAGGCGGTGCCCTGAGGGCTACACATGTATGAAGGCCGGGAGAAACCCAAACTACGGCTACACCAGCTTTGATAGCTTCGGCTGGGCCTTCCTCACTCTCTTCCGCCTCATGACCCAAGACTTTTGGGAGAACCTCTACATGTTGGTAAGGCCGAGTTTGTCATAGACAGAAAATGTATACCGGAATAACTTCTGCTTGTAATGGCGCAAGCAGTGTAATTCAATGCAGGCGGCTTATACAGTATGAGCAGCCGGAGAGCATTGAAACCAAACTGATGGATTGAGACAGCTCTATCTTGTTCTTTTGAGCTGGGGACTGTCAGTTCAGCAGTACTGTCCTTTAATGATTAATTTGGTTATTAAAGTTGGTATTTCTGCCCTGTCTACAACATGGAAAGAAACCACCATCAAACTTACAGTACATGACAGTGAATCAACAAATAGCCTCTCAGCACTTACGCTCTCTGGGTTTCTTTGCCCTTTGAATTTGACCAGCAGGTTGGTGAAAAACAGGCATCGGGCGAATCAAAAAGTCAAATTGTGGGTCGATGACTGATTCCTGTCAAGGACTGGTCTATCTCAGAGTTGAATCTGATATCTGGTGTTCGGTCGTAATCTATGTCACACCTGCAGGCAAATTTACATTTACAGGGGTGTATCCTAAAATAAATATGTAAAGTGCTCAAAACAAATTAAGTTAGTTGGGAAAGACATTTTGTAGATAAAACAATAAGTAGCATATTGTTTTTAAACGTGTGCATGTTTTTCTCCTCTGACAAAACAAAAGCTGATTCAAAGGGGGAGTGGCAGATTAAAAAACACTTCTGTGGTAGGATACATACTGTATTAGTATCCTCGGTAAAAGGTGGCTATTGAGGAGGGGAGGACACTCTTATAATAGCCTTGTTTTCTCCTAATTTTGTATACCTATTGATGTAGATTATACATGTTCATAACGCATAGAGACAGGCTTTCATATTCATGATCGTAGGCTTGTATAGCCTACATTTCACAAGTGCAAAAAAAGTGCACACACACACCCCTGGTATAGACGTGCCAGCACCCATTCCCAGAGAAACCCATTGGTTGACGTTAAAGCACTGCTAACAGTGCCACAGATAGAAACACCATGCATTGACAGACAGGCACAGGGAAGTACCTCAACTCTGGAGAAGCATGGGAGAATACAACTCCAATAGAAAAAGCTAAATACTGCCACTCTGAACAGTGAATGAATCAAGATGATCATGTTTATTCATTGTGACCATTGTAACTGTATATGTTGTTTCTCCTTGTTTTCCGTCTTTCTCTTTCTATCATTCCTCCTCTCCCTCCCTTCCAGACTCTGCGAGCGGCAGGGAAAACCTACATGATCTTCTTTGTGTTGGTGATTTTCGTTGGATCGTTCTACCTGGTCAATCTGATCCTGGCTGTGGTGGCCATGGCCTATGAGGAGCAGAACCAGGCAACAATAGAGGAGGCCGAGCAGAAAGAGGCCGAGTTCAAAGCCATGCTGGAGCAGATCAAGAACCAGCAGGAGGATGCACAGGTTAGTCCCTCCCTGGTTAGCCTGGGTGGTGAGGCGTCTGTCTGTCTGTCTAATTGCTGGGTCTGTGTCTGTCTGTATAAGTCTCACTCCCTTCACCTCTCCCTTCTCTTACCTGTTCTGTCTTGCCACTCTTCAGGATGCCCAGGTTAGTCACAGACTGGGTGTGGGTGCTGTCTGTCTGTCAGTCTGCCTGTCTGTCTTTGTAAATTCTTATCGATTTCATCATTTTGTTTAATACACAAACCACAAAATTGTAGCTTATGTTAGTAATGTCAGTTAATGCTACTCAGCTGTACTTGTGCCAAAATCAGGTGTTTCTCATCCTAAAAGGGTGTTTTCCATGTGATAACGTATTAGTGAGCCAACCTGTTTTTAGGACTTTAATATCCATGACTTAGCTAAACCTGTTTTCTCATGGCTTTGTCTTGTTCCTCTGCAGAAGACATATGCTATAGCCTACTGAGTAACTCATGCTCCATGCTTCATGCTAAGATATTGTTGAGCAAATATTCAAATCATCAAAAAGTGATTTGAATCAGAGTAAACAAATCAAATCAGAATCGATAAGAATAATTGGGGTCAGCCCTAGTCCATCTGTCTGACTCCCTTCACTTCTCCCCTCTCTTATCTGTCCCCCACCTCCTCACCCTCAGGCTGCTGCCATGGCGACCTCGGCGGGCACGGTTTCGGTGGGCGACGCGGTAGAGGGGGGAGACGCAACGGAGGGCGGTGGACAACTATCACGCAGCTCCTCCGAGGCGTCCAAGCTCAGCTCCAAGAGCGCGAAGGAACGACGCAACCGCAAGAAGAAGTCACGTCAGAAAGAGGAGGAGAAGAAGGAGAAGGGAGAGAAGGGCGAGAAGGTCGACCACGAGAAGCACGTTAAGTCAGAGTCGGACGACGGCAGCAAGAGGAGCATCTTCCGTTTCCCGGGCAGCCGGCTGGGACGCAAAACGTCCATCATGAACCAGGTAAAATCTAGCACGAGACAATAAAAGATAAACAATTTCTTCACATTTTACTGTTACACAAAGTGAGATTCATATGAATAAAGTTTTTCTTTTTTGTCAACGATCTACACAAAATACACTAATGTCAAAGGGGATGGAAAAACTCAACAACAAAAAAATGTATTATAAAAATAAATCACTTGTATATCTTGAGTCAATGTAAGAAACAAATTTGGCAGCGATTACACCTAAGTGATTTGCACATCTGGATTGTGCAATATTTGCGCATTACACTTTAGAAAATTCTTTAAGTTCTGTTTAGTCGTTGATCATTGCTAGACAGCCATTTTTAAGTCTTGCCATGCTTAAGCAGATTTAAGTCAAAACTGTAACTAGGTCACTCAGGAGAATTCACTGTCTTGGTAAGTAACTCCAGTATAGATTTGGCTTTGTGCTTTAGGTTATTGTCCTGCTGAAAGGTGAATTTGTCTCCCATTGTCTGGTGGAAAGTAGACTGAACCAGGTTTTCCTCTATTTATCGTGAAAAACACCCCAGTCATTGCGAATATCAAGCATACCCACAACATGGAGCGTGAGAGGTTCCTTTCTGTATCGGCCACTGTTGTCATGGCATCGCTGGGGTCTAAGGTGGTTTCTGCTTCACCGGAGTCTACGGTGGGCTCTGCTATTCCTGTCATTTGTGGGGGGCTAGTTAGAGGAGCCCCTGGTGGGGCTAGGGTTGGACTGAGGGCTCCGGCTTGAAATGGACAACAGCCATCAACCATTATTATGGGAAGCTCATGGTTAGATTGGTGGAAGTCAGAAATACCTGTACACTTGGTTTTCCTGGAGCTAGGGTATATTGGAAGTCATGCCCACCATCAAGAAACAGATTCCTGCTCTGAAAAGAGTTGTGTTGCATATTGGGTCTAATGATATTATGCGTGTGAAATCTGTAATGCTAAGAGACAATTTCATCCAGCTCTTAGAGAATGCTCAGAAATTAGCAGAACATATAATTGTCTCGGGCCCAATTCCATCTCCTCGCCGTTGTGGGACTGACTATTTTAGCCGTCTTTGGTCTCTTCACCAGTGGTTAATGCGTCTGACCGAGGACTTGGGCATGTCCTTCGTTGACAATTTTGACTCCTTCTGGAATAGGCCTGGCTACTTTGTGAAAGACAGAATTCACCTTGGTGAAAATGGCTCCCGGCTGTTGTCATCAAACATTGGAAAGGTTCTTGGTCAACTAAATTGATGTGAGGACAATATTAGCATTACATGTAAGTCCGTTTTTACCATCTCCTCTTTAGTCACTGTGAGAGTTCCACATGTTGTATCTGAAAGTGGTGACATGCCTAATGGTGCTAACTGTGGAAATATAATTGTTATTCCTACTTTGTTTTCTTTTCCTAAAAGGTGTAATCCAATTTGAGTCTCCTGTTTTTCTGGAATCTCAAAGTAATCTGACTTGTATTGGAACTCTGTGTGATTTGAAATGCAGAAAAGGTTTGACATTTTTACATCTTAACATTCGTAGTTTATTACCTAAACTGGATCATGTCAAGATCTGGGCCTCTCAGGCAGACCCTGATATTTTTATTTTATCTGAAACCTGGTTGACTGATACTCTGAGGTTGCTATGGATGGTTACAATGTGTTTAGGGCTGATAGGAAAGGCAAAGGTGGTGATGTTGCTATTTCCACGAAGAATCTTATTTCTGTGTCTCTGTTAAAGAAAGGCTACCTCCAGTCCTAAACAATTTGAATTGTTGGCTTGAAATCTTCAGTTGGTTTCAAACTAAAAAAATAACAGTTATATGAATCTATTGTCCACCCTCTGCCAAGATCTACTAAACAAACTCACTGATTTAATTGCCATTTTTACTACCCCAGAGCTGTTGATCGCTGGAGATTTTAATATTGCATGGGGAACGAAGGTTGCTGACTGTTTAAAGAATTTTTGTACTAATCTAAATATCACCCAGCTGATTACAAAGTCTACTCGTCCTAACTTAAAGGACCCTATGAAATCGACTTTGATTGACCTCATATTTACAAATACTCCTTAGAAATATGCTGGGAGTGGGGTATTTGCTTTGGATATTAGTGACCACTGTCCCATTGTATGTGTCAGGGATATGCGGATGCCTAGATCCAAACCTTGTTTTATCAACAAGAGGAATTTTAAACATTTCAATGAACAGGCATTTTTTTGTGACTTTTTATTTAGTTGACTTTGATTGTATTGCATCTATACCTGACCCAGAGTTGATTCTGAACCACTTCGCAAATGTTTTCAATTATATTGTAGATAAACATGCTCTTTTAAAAAAAACTGAGAATTAAAAATAGGTCTTGCCCTTGGTTGTCGAGAGCTATCTGTAGTCCTACACAACAGGCATGTTGCCTGGGACAAAGCTAGATTCACAGACTCGAGCCCAGACTGGCAGTCTGTCAGGCAATTGAGAAATATGTGTGTAAAACTAGTTAAAAAAGCAAAATCAGATTATTATGTTAATACACTATCTGAATGTACAGGGAACCCAGCTACATTTTGAAAAGCTGTTATGTCACTGAAGGGTTGTGTCTCTTCTCTCCACAATACATTTATTTGGATTTTGGCATTATTACTGACAAAATATCATTAATGCATTTAATCACCATTTATCTCTGCAGGATATATATTTGAATGTATTTCAAAGCCAGCTCTTGAAAAGAATAGTTTGGAGGTTGATGGTGAAAATCTATTGAATGATACTGAAAATGCTGGGCAGGAGTTTTCTTTTTGGAAATTCACTGATAAAGAAGTCCTGGATGCTTTGCTAACATTAGACAAAAAAAACACAGGGGCTGATCATTTAAGTGTGTAGCTCCCTTTATTGCTGGGCTCAGCAGCACATAAGAGTGGGGATACAAGTGATTTTGACAACTATCGCCCCATTTCAAGATTACCTTGTTTAGCTAAGATTCTTGAATCCTTGGTTAATGTACAGCTTTGTTGCTTTTTATCTGATAATTGTATTTTTAATATAAACCAATCAGGATTTAGGCCTGGGCATAGTACTACCACAGCAACCATGCTAGTTGTTAATGATCTTGTCAATGCCTTGGATGCTAAAAAGAGCCCTGCTGCCTTGTTTATTGACCTGTCAAAGATGTTCGACACTGAACTTCTTCAGCAAAACAGAATGATATCAAAAATAGGTCTGGGATATAAAGCCTGTTTATGGTTTCAAAATTATTTTAGCGACAGAACTCAGACCATCTTGACCGATGGGATTTAATCAGAATTTCTTGAGATTCAAAAAGGTGTTCCTCAGGGTTTGATTTTTGGGTCCATTATGGTTCACCTTGTATATTAATGACATAGGAAAAACTGTTAATACTTGTAACATTCATCTCTATGCAGATGACGCAGTTTTATATTCCTGTGCCGCCACAGTGCAGCAGGTCACTCGTGAACTTTGATTCAATTCAGAAATCACTTACAGATCTTAAATTAGTGTTAAATACAAGTAAAACCAAGCTTATGCTGTTCTCTAGGTCACAAAATGTTGACCATGAGGACCTGCATATTTGCGCTACAAATGGAGCCCAAATTGAGCTTGTTTCTCAATATAAGTACCTGGGAGTCTGGATTGATGACAAGAAGCTAAGATCCAAGAGTTTTTATTTTTTATTTAAATAAATCATGCCTCAGTATTGAAAATAGGAGAAAAATTGTTCATACAACGCTTCTCCCTGTATTGGATTTTGGTGATATTGTTTACATGCATGCGGCACCCTCTGTTTTAAAACCCTTGGACGCAGTCTACCATTCCGCAATTCGTTTTATCACAGGGGACAATTTTAGGACTCATTGTAGTCTGGATAAAAATATGGGCTGGATCTCTCTGTCTGTAAGAAAACTGCATTCTCTTTTATTTATTTACAATGCAATCTTACAGGAACTTCCTTTATATATTACTTCATTAAGTTAAGAATAACAAGTTACCAAACCTGTTTTCAGGAATGGATAACACTAGAGATCCCTTCAGTCTCCACAGATTTAGGGAAAATCTGCGTTTTGTTTTTCTGCCCCTAATTTGTGGAACAATCTGCGGCGTTCACTGCAGTTAGATGTGCTAGTGCCACTCAGGCAGTTTACATTATTGATTGAGGACCTCTATGTAGTTCAATGTGATTGCTTTAATTAAATATGTTTATTATGTTATTGTGTGCTGAATTATATATTGTTTTATACACGTGTATGTTTTATTATTCTGTTTTTATTGTAATGTATACAGGGCTCTCTTGTGAAATAGATTTTTAATCTCAGTGTGACTCCCTGTTTAAATAAAGTATAAATAGAAAATAAATGCTTTAAAATATGGAGAGTGTTACTCATTGCTGGATTTGCCCCAAACATAATACTTTGTATTCAGGACAAAAAGTTAATTCCTTGTCACGACTTCCTCCGAAGTCGGCTCCTCTCTTTGTTCGTTCGGCGGTCGACGTCACCGGCTTTCTAGCCATCGCCGCTCCATTTTTCATTTATCCATTTGTTTTGTCTTGTTCCCTGCACACCTGGCTTTCATTCCCCAATCACACTACATGTATTTATTCCTCTGTTCCCCCTCATGTCTTTGTGTGAGATTATGTGTCATGTTTGACTCACTATTTCTGGTGTGTGTTTATTCCGTGTTTTATTTCACGAGGTATGTTTATTTGCTTGTACATATTATTGTGACTGTTTGCGCGTTTGCACTTTGGCATATTGGCTGGAGGCTGTCTTCGACCATCCACCCGAAGGAAGAGCGGCGGGGGAATGGCTCTTCCATTTGAGGCAGGGGATGAGGAGCACACTGGAATTCTGGACCTTGGCCGCCGGAGCAGGATGGAAAGACGGGGCCCTCATCGACCACTCCGATGCAGCCTGCGCGAGGACGTCCGACGGTAGTTGGCCTGCAGGGATGCCACCATCACTTTTGACCAACTGGTGGATCTGTCCCTCCGGTTGGATAACCTGCTGGTCACCCGTGGAGGGGGCTCTGTCGGTTCCATCTTCCAGCACCCCTGCTCCGGTGTCCATGGAGCTGGGAGGGGCTGAGCGTAGGGAGGCTGGAGGAGGGGCCTTCACGTGCACCATATGTGGCCGCAGAGAGCACACTGCCAGTCGGTGCCGGGTTGGTCCCTCTGGGAGTCGAGGCAGCAGGCAGGGCACTCTGGCGTCACCCCAGGTGAGTCTGCACCACTCTCATCCAGAGTCCTCTGTTGTCCACCTGTTTGTACCTGTTTGTTTTCCCCACATTCCCAGCATAAGGCACTCGTCGTTTCAGGCGCAGCTGGGAACTTTATCGACAGAACGTTCGCCCTTAGTTTAGGGATCCCCATTATTCCTGTGGTTAGACCTTTCCCGGTACACACTCTGGATAGTCGACCATTAGGGTCCGGGTTAATCAGGGAAGCCACGATCTCCCTGGCCATGGAGATGCAGGGGGGTCACGAGGAGAGAATCAGTCTCTTCCTCATTGACTCTCCTGCGTTTCCCTTGGTACTAGGCCTTCCCTGGTTGGCTGGTCATAACCCCACCATTTCCTGGCAACAAAGGGCTCTCATGGGGTGGCCGCGAGAGTGCTTGGGGAGGTGCTTAGGGGTTTCCGTTGGTGCTACCATGGTGGAAAGTCCAGACCAGGTCTCCACCGTGCGCATTCCCCCAGAATATGGTGATTTGGCTCTCGCCTTCTGTAAAAAGAAGGCGACTCAATTACCACCCCATCGAAGGGGGGATTGTGCGCTAAATCTCCTGTTAGACGCTGCACCTCCCAGGAGTCACATGTATCCCATGTCGCAAGCGGAGACGGCGGCTATGAAGACATATGTCTCTGAATCCCTGCGTCAGGGGTACATTCAGTCCTCCACTTCACCCGCCTCCTCGAGTTTCTTTTTTGTGAAGAAGAAGGATGGAGGTCTGCGCCCGTGCATTGACTATCAAGGTCTCAATCAAATCACGGTGAGGTACAGTTACCCGCTACCTCTTATCGCCACGGCGATTGAGTTAATGCACAGGGCTTGCTTCTTCACTAAAGTGGATCTCAGGAGTGCGTACAACCTGGTGCGTACCTGGGAGGGAGACGAGTGGAAGACGGCGTTTAATACCACCTCAGGGCATTATGAGTACCTCGTCATGCCGTACGGGTTGATGAATACTCTATCAGTCTTCCAATCCTTTGTAGACGAGATTTTCAGGGACCTGCACGGGCAGGGTGTAGTGGTGTATATCGATGACATTCTAATATACTCCGCTACACGCACCGAGCATGTGTCCTTGGTGCGCAAGGTACTTGGACGACTGTTGGAGCATGACCTGTACGTCAAGGCTGAGAAATGCCTGTTCTTTCAGCAGGCCGTCTCCTTCCTAGGGTATCGCATTTCCACATCAGGGGTGGAGATGGAGAGTGACCGCATTGCAGCCGTGCGTAATTGGCCGACTCCCACCACGGTAAAGGAGGTGCCGCAATTTTTAGGGTTTGCCAATCACTACCGGAGATTTATCCGGGGTTATGGCCAGGTGGCTGCTCCCATTACCTCACTGCTGAAGGGGGGGTCCTGTACGTCTGCAGTGGTCGGTTGGGGTGGACAGGGCTTTTGGGCACCTGAAAGCTCTGTTTACCTTGGCTCTCGTGCTGGCCCATCCGGATCCCTCTTTGGTGTTCATAGTGGAGGTGGACGCATCCGAGGCTGGGATAGGAGCCGTGCTTTCTCAGCACTCAGGTACGCCACCGACGCTCCGCTCCGTGCTTTCTTCTTGAAGAAGCTCAGCCCGGCGGAGAGGAACTATGATGTGGGGGACCGGAAGCTGTTGGCTGTGGTTAAGGCTTTGAAGGCGTGGAGACATTGGATTGAGGGGGCTAAACACCCTTTCCTCATCTGGACTGACCACCGCAACCTGGAGTACATCCGGGCAGCTAGGAGACTGAATCCTCGTCAGGCAAGGTGGGCCATGTTCTTTACCCATTTTGTGTTTACCCTGTCCTACAGACCAGGTTCCCAGAATGTGAAGGCAGACGCACTGTCCCGGCTGTATGACACAGAGGAGCGGCCCATGGATCAGACTCCCATTCTCCTGGCCTCCTGCCTGATAGTGCCGGTCGTGTGGGAGCTGGACGCGGACATGGAGCAGGCGTTGTGTACAGAGCCCGCTCCACTCCAGTGTCCCGTCGGGCGTCAGTACGTTCTGTCTGCTGTCCGTGACCAGTTGATCTATTGGGCCCACACATCACCCTCTGGTCATCCGGGGATTGGTCGGACGGTGCGCTGTCTGACTGGGAAGTACTGGTGGCCCACCTTGGCTCGGGACGTGAGGGTTTATGTTTCCTCCTGCTTGGTGTGGGCCCGGGGTAAGGCTCCTAGACACCTGCCCAGAGATAAGCTACATCCCTTAGCTCTTCCACAACGGCCTTGGTCACACCTGTCGGTGGATTTTCTAACAGATCTTCCTCCCTCACAGGGAAACTCCACAATCCTGGTCGTTGTGGATCGTTTCTCTAAGTACTGTCGTCTCCTCCCTCTGCCCGGTCTCCCTACGGCCCTACAAACTGCGGAGGCCCTATTTACACACGTCTTCCAGCACTACGGGGTGCCTGAGGATATAGTGTCTGATCGAGGTCCCCAGTTCACTTAGAGTCTGGAGGGCGTTCATGGAACGTCCGGGGGTCTCGATCAGCCTCACCTCAGGTTTCCACCCCGAGAGTAATGGGCAGGTGGAAAGAGTGAACCAGGATGTGGGGCAGGTTTCTGTGGTCCTATTGCCAGGACCTTGCTGGGGGAGTGGGCGGCGTTCGTGCCCTGAGCAGAGATGGCGCAGAACTTGCTCCGCCACTCCTCCACTAACCTCTCCCCCTTTCAGTGTGTATTGGGGTACCAGCCGGTTCTGGCACCGTGGCATCAGTCAGACCGAGGCTCCTGCTGTGGATGATTGGTTCAGGCACACGGCAGAGACATGGGAAGCCACCCATGGTTACCTCCAGCAGGCCGCGCTGCGCCAAAAAGATCAGTGCGGACCATCACCGCAGTGAGGCCCCGGTGTTCGCACCGGGGGACAGGGTCTGGCTCTCGACCCGAAGCCTGCCCTTCCGCCTGCCCTGCCGGAAGCTGGGCCCGTGGTTTGTGGGGCCATTTAAAGTCCTGAGGAGAGTGAACGTGGTATGTTACAGGTTACAGCTTCCCCCCGATTACCATATTAACACCTCGTTCCATGTGTCTCTCCTCAGGCCGGTGATGGCTAGTCCTCTCCAGGAGTCTGAGGTGCGGGAGGTTCCTCCGCCCCCTCTGGACATCGAGGGGGCCCCGGCGTACTCCGTCCGTTCCATACTGGATTCGAGGCGTCGGGCGTGGGGCCTTCAGTACCTCGTGGAGTGGGAGGGGTACGGTCCGGAGGAGAGAGGTGCTGGGTTTCGGTGGCGGATGTGTTGGACCCTGAACTGCTGCGGGAGTTCCACCGTCGCCTGCCGGATCGCCCTGCGCCTCGCCCTCTGGGTTGTCCCCGAGGCCTGTGTCGGTGCAACGCTGGAGCCGCGTGTCAAGGGGGGGGGGGGGGGGGTACTGTCACGACTTGTCGGCTCCTCTCCTTGTCCGGGCGGCGTTCGGCTGTCGACGTCACCGGCTTTCTAACCATCGCCGCTCCATTTTTCATTTATCCATTTCTTTTGTCTTGTTCCCTGCACACCTGGTTTTCATTCCCCACTACATGTATTTATTCCCCCTCATGTCTTTGTGTGAGATTGTTTTGTGTTACGTGTCATGTTTGACGCACTATTTCTGGTGTGCGCTTTTTCCATGTTTTATTTCACGAGGTATGTTTATTTGCTTGTACATATTATTGTGACTGTTTGCGCGTTTGCACTTTGGCATATTGGCTGGAGGTTTTCGACGCAGTGGTGTACGTCTGTTGGTTTCTCCTGCCTAAATAAAGTGTGCGCCTGTTCACAACTCTCTGCTCTCCTGCACCTGACTCCGCTCCCAGTACACACACCATTGACATTCCTTTGCCACATTTTTGTAGTATTACTTTAGTGCCTTGTTGCAAACAGGAGGCATGTCTTGCTATATGTTTTATTATGTACAGTATTCCTTTTTTTCCCCTCTGTCATTTAGGTTAATATTGTGAAGTAACTACAATGTTGTTGATCCATCCTCAGTTTTTTCCCATTACAGCCATTAACCTTTTGCTGCAGTGGGCTAAATCAGGGTCACAGAGTGTTTCTTGTTAGTCTTAAAAAAAATCTACTTTGAAACAAAAGTATACACCTCACAAACATTGTCATGGGCAAACAACAAAAAAACACCTGTACCAGATTTATATACAGTGCAATCGAAAGTATTCAGACCCCTTCCCTTTTTCCACATTTTGTTACGTTACAGCCTTATTCTAAAATGTTTTACATGATTTTTTTCCCTCATCAATCTACACACAATACCCCAGACTGACAAAGTGAAAACAGTTTTTTAGACATTTTTGCAAATGTATTAAAAATAAAAACAGTTTGGAACCACCAAGACGCTTGGTACTGGCGGCCCGGCCAAACTGAGCAATCTGGGGAGAAGGGCCTTGGTCAGGGAGGTAACCAAGAACCCGATGGTCACTCTGACAGGAGCTCCAGAGTTACTCTGTGGATATGGGAGAACCTTCCAGAAGGACAACCATCTCTGCAGCACTCCACCAATCAGGCATTTATGGTAGAGTGGCCAGACGGAAGCCACTCCTCAGTTAAAGGCACATGACAAACCACTTGGAGTCTGCCAAAAGGCACTTAAAGGACTCTCAGACCATGAGAAACAAGATTCTCTGGTCTGATGAAACCAAGATTGAACTCTTTGGCCTGAATGCCAAGCGTCACGTCTGGAGGAAATCTGGCACCATCCCTACGGTGAAGCATGGTGGTGGCAGCATCATGCTGTGGGGATGTTTTTCAGTGGATGGGACTGGGAGACTAATCAGGATCAAGGCAAAGATGAGCTGCGCAAAGTACAGAAAGGTCCTTGATGAAAACCTGCTCCAGAGGACCTCAGACTGGGACGAAGGTTCACCATTCAACAGGACAATGACCCTAAGCACACAGCCAAAAGACAACGCAGGAGTGACTTTAGGACAAGTCGGGACAAGTTTCAATGTCCTTGAGTGGCTTAGCCAGAGCCCGGACTTGAACCTGATCAATCATCTCTGGAAGACCTGAAAATAGCTGTACAGCGACGCTCCCTGTCCAACCTGACAGAGCTTGAGAAGATCTGCAGAGAAGAATGGGAGAAACTCCCCAAATACAGGTGTGAGAAGCTTGTAGCGTCATGCCCAAGAAGACTCGAGGCTGTAATTGCTGCCAAAGGTGCTTCAACAAAGTACTGAGTTAAGGGTCTGAATACAATTGTAAATGTGATATTTCAGTTTTATATTTAATACATTTGCAAAAAATTCTAAAAACCTGTTTTTGCTTTATCATAACGCAACAAAATGTGGAAAAAGTCAAGGGGTCTGAGTACTTTCCGAGTGCACTGTACATCACAGAAGACTGAAATATAACAAATCCCGGACAAGCACACCTGATTCCACTTGTCAAATAATCATAAAAACACACGAGAAATAAGAAAAATATTAAATACACAATGAAGTAAGTAAGCATACTATATACAGGAAATATTTAGAAAGTCAGTTCCAATATCATATTTACATGTGCAGGGACACTGGAGTGATGGAGGTAGATATTTATAGGGGTAAGGTGACTATGCAACAGGATATAAGATAAACAGAGTAGCAGCAGCTTGCATGTGGGTGTGCAAGTTTGTAGGGTCAGTATAAATGTATGTACATATTATGTGTGAGTGAAGAAATTATGGAGTGAGTGTTTGTGTGTGTGTGTGTGTTGGAGTGAGTGTGTGGGAGTGTGTAGGGCCCTGTGAGTGTGCATAGAGACAGTGCAAATACTGAAATAAAGGTCAATAAAGATACTAGGTAAACCCGGTCTACGTAGCTATTTTGTTTGCTATTTATCATATTGCTTAGGGATAGAAGCTATTCAAGACTTGATGCACCGGTACCTCTTGCCGTGTGGCAGCAAGACTATTTGTCTATGGCTTGGATGGTTGGGGTCTTTGACGATTTTCTGGCCATTCTTTTCACACCGCCTGATATAGAGGTTCTGGATGGCAGGGAGCTCAGCTCCAGTAATGTACTGGGCTGTCCGCACAACCATCTGTAACGCCATGCGATCGAGAGCAGTGCTATTGCCATACCAAGCAGTGATGCAGCCAGTCAATATGCTCTCAATGGTATAGCTGTAGAACCTTTTCAGGATTTGAGAGCCTATGCCAAACTTTTTCAACCTCCTGAGGGGGAAGAGGCACTGTCGCGCCTTCTTTACCATGCTCAAAGGGATATTCAGTGTTATTTTTACACATATACCAATAAGTGCCCTTTGAAAGGCATTTGAAAAGCTCCCTGGTCTTTGTGGTTGAATCTGTACTTGAAATACACTACTCGAGTGAGGGACCTTTGAGATAATTGTATGTGTAGGGTTAACGCATATTAAAATCTGTATCGGTGTCTTTCGGAGGGGTTGGGTTAAAAGCGGGAGTAAAATTTTGGCTGGACCTTGTGTGCAATTGACCAATAAAGTGATTATTGCACACAGACTGAATTATTATGTAATATGTTAAGCATATTTTGACTCCTGAACTTATTTAGGCTAACCATAACAATACTTCAAATTAAATGAAATTGTATTTGTCACATGCGCCGAATACAACCTTACCGTGAAATGCTTACTTACGAGCTCTTAACCAACAATGCAGTTAATACAATATTTACTAAATAATCTAAAGTGAGAAAAAAAATCAAATCAACCAAAAAGTAACACAAGAAAATGACATAACAATAACAAGGTTATATACGGGGGGGGGGGGGGGGGGGTAATGGTACCAAGTCAATGTGCGGGGTTACAGGTTAGCCGAGTTAATTTGTAGCAGCGAGTAGCAGCAGTGTAAAAACAAAGGGGGGGGGTGTCAATGTAAATAGTCCGGTGGCCATTTGATTACTTGTTCAGCAGTCTTATGGCTTGGGGGTAGAAGTGTTCAGGAGCCTTTTGGACCTAGACTTGGCTCTCCATTTCCGCTTGCCTTGCGGTAGCAGAGAGAACAGTCTATGACTTGGGTGACTGGAGTCTTTGACAATTTTTTGGGCCTTCCTCTGACACCGCCTAGTAAAAAGGTCCTGGATGTCAGGAAGCTTGGCCCCAGTGACGTACTGGGCCATACGCACTACCCTCTGTAGCGCCTTACAGTCAGATGCTGAGCAGTTACCATACTAGGCATACAATTTGCATACTGCCCCAACAGAGCCGCAGATGATGCAATCTCTATTGCACTCCACACTGCCCTTTCTCACCTGGACCAAAATAACACCTATGTGAGAATGCTATTCATTGACTACAGCTCAGTGTTCAACACTGTAGTGCCCTCAAAGCTCATCAATAAACTAAGGACCCTGGGACTAAACACCTCCCTCTGCAATTGGATCCTGTACTTCCTGACGGGCCGCCCCCAGGTGGTAAGGGTAGGTAACAAAACATCTGCCACGCTGATCCTCAACACAGGGGCCCCTCAGGGATGCATGCTCAGTCCCCTCCTGTACTCCCTGTTCACCCATGACTGCACGGCCAGGCACAACTCCAACACCATCATTAAGTTTGCTGATGACACAACAGTGGTAGGCCTGATCACCGACAATGACGAGACAGACTATAGGGAGGTCAGAGACCTGGCAGTGTGGTGCCAGGACAACAACCTCTCCCTCAACGTGATCAAGACAAAGGAGATGATTGTGGACTACAGGAAAAAGAGGACTGAGCACGCCCCCATTCTCATCGACGGGGCTGTAGTGGAGCAGGTTGAGAGCTTCAAGTTCCTTGGTGTCCACATCACCAACAAACTAACATGGTCCAAGCACACCAAGACAGTCGTGAACAGGGACCGATAAAACCTATTCCCCCTCAGGAGACTGAAAAGATTTGGCATGGGTCCTCAGATCCTCAAAAGGATTTACAGCTGCACCATCGAGAGCATTCTGACTGGTTGCATCACTGCCTGGTATGGCAACTGCTCGGCCTCCGACCACAAGGCACTACAGAGGGTAGTGCGTACGGCCCAGTACATCACTGTGGCCAAGCTTCCTGCCATCCAGGACCTCTATACCAGGCGGTGTCAGAGGAAGTCCCTAAAAATTATCAAAGACTCCAGCCACCCTAGTCATAGAATGTTCTCTCTACTACCGCACGGCAAGCGGTACTGGAGCGCCAAGTCTAGGTCCACGAGGCTTCTACACAGCTTCTACCCCCAAGCCATAAGACTCCTGAACATCTAATCAAATGGCTACCCAGACTATTTGCATTGCCCCCCCACCATCTCCCCCTCTTTTACACCACTGTTTTTCTCTGTTGTTATCATCTATGCATCGTCATAACTCTACCTACATGTACATATTACCCCAACTAACCAGTGCCCTCGCACATTGACTCTGTACCGGTACCCCCCTGTATATAGTCTTGCTATTGTTATTTTACTGCTGCTCTTTAATTACTTGTTACTTTTATTTCTTATTCTTATCCATATTTTTTTTTAACTGCACTGTTGGTTAGGGGCTCGTAAGTTAGCGTTTCACTGTCAGGTATTCATTGTATTCGGCACATGCGACTAATAAGATTTGATCTGAAAATCCATCAGTTTAAGCTAGAGATATTTTTGCACTAGATGCGTCTCAATCAACCGCATCCGCCTATGTAACACTTCCGCATCTGTGGTGAAAGCTAGAGCGGTGTTTGTCAGACCATCCTGAAAATTGGTCTTCTCTGTAGTGTCTGTTATGACCCCTCTATGGAAAGTTGAGACCCTAAGGAACACGATGGTCCATAACCATCTTGGGAGTCGTCTGAAGCCGGTACTACCGATCTGCCAACTTCTGTCTGTAGTGTCCGAACAGTTTGGGCTACACACTAATATGACCCCTCTGTGTAAAGGCCTCACACGACTCGTCTGAATGTCCCCCGGTACCAGTAAAAAATAATTATGGAAGTGTACATGTATGGAGTTTAGTGACAGAAATAAGGGGTTAAATACATGTAAAAAAAAAAAAAATGTTTCCTGAACTAAGAACTTTTAGTTATTTTTGTTCCACGTACTGAATCTGTCATTCAATGAGTTTGTATGGGCAAATAGCAGTAAGGCACCCCCAAAAATGTTTTGAATATATTTTGGGGATACTTCAAGGGGTCTTATCAAATAGCAAAATTATCCTTGGTTTGACCTTCTTAAAACAATTCCATGTATCTTAGTATTTTGTGTAGATCAATGACAAAAACATCACAATTAAATCCCACAAAAAAATCCAAGGGGGTTGAATACTTATGAAATGCACTGTACATTATTATCAATATTTATTTGTAGGCCAGATGACATTGATTCACCATTGTTTAATTCACCATTATTAAACATTTATTGACTACTAGTATACACTTTTCAGTAGTTGTCTTCTGTCGTCTTGCACTAAATCAGGGGTAGGCAACCCTGGTCCTGGAATGCCACAGGCACTTCATGTTTTTTATTTAACTGACCTGGAAGACCAGGTGTGTTGAATTTAGGCAATCATTGAACTAATCAATTATCTCAGTTGGACAGCTGGGGTGCTTCGTTGGAACAAAGCCCTGCAGTACCCATGGCACACTAGGAACAGAGTTGCCTACTCCTGTACTACATAGCGGTTCAGCTGATAAATTGTTAACTTTTTGTTAAAAGTACCACATTTGATAAAGAAGTAGATTTATGTACATGGCCGCCGACAGTAACACTATTTTACAATTCAGAAGGACTGCTTTGAGTTAAAGGCACCAAATTTGTCACAGAGCTAGATTTATGGACCCTGAAAAGTTGGCTGCCGACTGTAACACTACTTTGCAGTTCAGAATAACTATTTTGAGATAAATCATTAACTAAAATGTGTTTTGTTTATCAGCTTAACCGCCTCACTATGAAGTACAGGTGTAGGCAACCATGTTCCTGGTGTGCCCCACCACAGACTTGGCTCCTGGAGGTATGGCAGCCATCTTGCTAAGTGGCTGCAGACTGTTCAATTTTAATTACAAACCTTCAATCTAGAAAAAGTCATGGCCTATACTTCTTTGACTTAAAAAAAATGTTGGGAGATGTACACAAGGGTCTCTAAACTATAACTATAATACAGTATAACATCTAGTCTGTGGCTGCATTTCTTAGACTTTTCAGGGTCCATAAATCTAGCTCTGAGCCAAATTTGGAGCCTTTCTCTTAAAATAGTCCTTGGTTGTAGAATATTGGTACTGCTAGGCAATCATTTTCAAATATGGCTGCCATGGCCCCCAGGGGCAAAATCTGTGGTGGCTCCCTATCAAAATATTTTCAGGATATATAGATCTAACTCTCTGCCAAATGTGTTTTATCTCAAAATAGTTATTCTGAACTGCAAAGCAGCGTTAAAGTCAGCAGCCATCTTTTCAGGGTCCATAAACCTAGCTCTGCAACAAATGTGGTGCCTTTTCTTCAAAGCAGTCCGTCTGAATTGTAAAATAGTGTTAATGTCAGCAGCCATTTTGCTGCCAAGCCCCCCATCCCCCAAAACAATCTGTGGTGGCTTCATGTCTACGTTTGTTTAGGGTATATACATCAAATTGAGTTACATTTCTGAGCTTAACAGCTTCACTAATGATGTCATATCAATGTTAGGTTTCAAATTAATGTAACAGCGATTGCTACTGAGTGACAGAATTACTAAGGCCTCTCCCTCTATCCCACTGTTTCTTCTTTCCCTCCGTCCTGGTGAGAGTCCATGATGTTGCATTGTGCTGACACATCCTCTGTTCAACACTAGTGCAGAGGAGAGTAGTTTTAGTGTAGCAGCAGTGACTGTACATTACACCAGTCTTGGCCTGTTTGGTGTGAGGGAAGGGTAGAGAGAGGCATGCTTTCACAGGCCCCCACTACATTATTGATAAGCCCTTTTCATGAATCTTTCACTGCCCTGCTGAAAGCAATAATCTAGCTGTGTTTTGTCATTGCCCTGCCTATCGCCACCCTTACCCCCTGGTTTAAAAAAAGTTACCTGTGAGAGGCCCAGTCAGAACTGTTTACTAAGCAAAACGGACCGTTGCGTACATTTGTGTGCCTGATTTCTAAAGTGGCCATCTTCTGGTCTTTAGTTGCTGTGTCTTTACATGTCTGAATGAACCATTATCTCTAATTTCTGTTTCTGTGGCTACTTCTTTTCCCCTCTTATCCTATTTGACCTTTTCATCTTTCTTTCCATTTCTCATTCTTTGTCTCCTGCTCTTTTTCTTATCTCACACCCATCCCTCTTTCTTTCTCTGTCTCTCTTTCGTGCTTTGTTTCTCTGTGTCTTAATCTTTTCCATCCCCTCACCTCTGTCCATCCCTTCCTTTATTTCTCTTCTCTCTCTCCCTTTCCCCCCTCTCCCTCTCCCTCTTCCTCCTCCAGTCTCTCCTCTCCATCCCGGGCTCACCATTCATGTCGCGGCACAACAGCCGTAGCAGCATCTTCAGCTTCAACAAGGGCCGCCCTCCAAAGGACGTTGGCTCGGAGAACGAGTTTGCCGACGATGAGCACAGCACGGTGGAGGAGAGCGAGGACCGCCGGGGCTCCCTGTTCATCCCCTACCGCCGCAGCAGCTACAGCGGATACAGCCAGGGCTCATCGCGTCTCATCAGCCCACTGGCGCCCCACACTGGAGGGAAGAGGAACAGCACGGTGGACTGCAACGGCGTGGTGTCGCTCATCGCTCACCAGCCAGGTGGACGGCTTCTGCCTGAGGTGAAAATAGATAAGGCAGCCACTGACGACAGTGTAAGGACGTTTTTGGTCTGGTTTCCACTCTCTTTCCCTTCTCTGTCCTCCTCACTTCTGGTCTCTGAATTTCTGGTTCCTTCCTCTTCTGTTTGATTTTCCCTTCTCGAGACTTGCTCAGCACTCACAGCCTTATTACACACACTCCATTCTCTAGTCTTTATTTTCTCTCCCCCCCCGCGCCCCCTTCGCTTCAGCTGCTCTGAGTGGCGCGCTCTTCCACCAATGAAAAACAACAGATTCCTGGCTTCCATTACACTGTAGTAACCTTTCTATTAGCCTAGTAGCCCGTTTCAAAGCCTCCTGCATAGAAGTACGCAGTGTCTCTTAGCACCTATCTAACAAACAGGTATCTCTGTTGCCATGCCCCATCCACAACAAACATTACTGGAAACTCTCTCCCCTCTTAATCTCTTAATCTCTCCTCAAAACCAGTTTATTCTGTCTGTCTTTTGCCACCATTTCCCCACCTCTCTTTTGTCTCTCCCAAGCTACAAAAAAACGTAACCTTTTTCTAACAACAGCATTCTTCCTCATCCTAGCAAGCATGGTAGTTTGACTTCCCATTACTTCTGTCCAATCCAAGCCAAGCTTTACCTTTTTACCTACTCTCCAAACGTAGCATGGTACAGTGGCTGTCTTGACTTCTCTTTTCTTATTGGATACATGCATGCTCTTGCATGCAGGTTTGGGAAGGGGATACGACTGCTATATGTTTTGGGTGGGATAAGACGGTTTACATAGAATGGGATGATATTGTAAGGGGTGGGGGTTAGCGGCACTTTGTAGTGTCTGTTGTATGGGATTGGGTTTTCGTGTCTGGTGTGTGGGATAGGATTAGGTATTGGTCTCTCTGTGTGTGTGTGTGTGTGTGTGTGTGTGTGTGTGTGTGTGTGTGTGTGTGTGTGTGTGTGTGTGTGTGTGTGTGTGTGTGTGTGTGTGTGTGTGTGTGTGTGTGTGTGTGTGTGTGTGTGTCAGACACAAAGGCATAGTGATTGGACTGGTTTCAAGATATGTGTGTCTATGTAAGGCCTCTGACGGGTGTTTGTGTGTGTGTCGTCTCCCTGAGCGCAGACCACAGAGGTGGAGGGGAAGAAGAAACACTCAGGCTCCCTGATGGTCTCTGTGGACCAGCTCGGCCGCAACAAGGACCGCGCCAACAGTGTGATGAGCGTGGCCACACATACACACTCACACACTCTACTGGAGGGTACGGAACTCACACACTCTCTCACACACTAGGTACCCTGGACTGGAGGTGTGGCTAAGTAGGGGCGTGGCTTTCAGATAGATCTTTTTAGGCCACCTGTTAGAATAAATGTAATTTCTGTTCATCTGTATTTTCATCATATGTTAAAGGTCCGATGTAGCTTTTTTAAATTGATATATATATCAATTCATTTCTGGGTAACAAATAACTACCTTACTGTGATTTTTTTAAAGAAACATTTTTGCTAGGTCTGTCTGGGAGTGGTCTGCGAGAGGTGCCTAATGGGAGGGATGTGTAATCTGAAAACTAGCTGTTATTGGCAGAGAGGAGAGCAAATTTATACCGTGTGGTGACTTCACCAGTAGGTCCAAAAACCCCACCCCAAGCTGAAACTTCATGTAATCAACAATGTTAATATTATATAAGAATATGTAAAATACTTACACTACCGGTCAAAAGTTTTAGAACACCTACTCGTTCAAGGGTTTTTCTTTATTTTTACCATTTTTTACATTGTAGAATAATAGTGAAGACATCAAAACTATGAAATCACGTAGTAACCCAAAAAAAAGTGTTAAACAAATCAAAATATATTTTATATTTCAGATTCTTCAAATAGCCACCCTTTGACTTAATGACAGTTTTGATCACTAAATAAATCACCCCCACACCATAACACCTCCTCCGCCATGCTTTACGGTGGGATATACACATGCAGAGATCATCCGTTCACCCACACCTCATCTCACAAAGACACGGCGGTTGGAACCAAAAATCTCCAATTTGATCTCCAGAAGAAAGGACAAATTTCCACCGGTCTAATGTTCATTGCTCATGTTTCTTGGCCCAAGCAAATCTCTTCTTATTATTGGTGTCCTTCAGTAGTGGTTTCTTTGCAGCAATTTGACCATGAAGGCCTGATTCACACAGTCTCCTCTAAACAGTTGATGTTGAGATGTGTCTGTTACTTGAACTCTGTGAAGCATTTATTTGGGCTGCAATTTCTGAGGCTGAACTTATCCTCTGCAGCAGAGGTAACTCTGGGTCTTCCATTCCTGTGGCAGTCCTCATGAGAGCCATTTTCATCATAGCGCTTGATGGTTTTGGCAACTGCACTTGAAGAAACTTTCAAAGTTCTTCTTGAAATGTTCCGGACTGACTGACCTTCATGTCTTAAAGTCATGATGGACTGTCATTTCTCTTTGCTTATTTGAGCTGTTCTTGCCATAATATGGACTTGGTATTTTACCAAATAAGGCTATCTTCTGTACCCCCCCCCCCCCCACCTTGTCACGACACAACTGATTGGCTCAAACGCATTAAGAAGCTTTGAAGTTCCACAAATTAACTTTTAAGAAGGCAGACCTGTTAAGGTAAATGCATTCCAGGTGACTACCTCATGAAGATGGTTGAGAGAATGCCAAGACAGTGCAAAGCTGTCCTCAAGGCAATGGGTGGCTATTTGAAGAATGGCAAATATAAAATATATTTTGATTTGTTTAACACTTTTCTGGTTACTACAAGATTCCATAGTTTTGATGTCTTCACTATTATTCTACAATGTGGAAAATAGTAAACCCCTTGAAAGAGTAGGTGTTCTAAAACTTTTGACCCGTGGTGTACATATTCACAGAACATTTAAATTTGTAGTGTGCAAATTTAAAATGATGAACAGGAATTGGCCAAAAAATAACTATCTGAAAGCCACACCTCCAATAAGCCATTCCCCATTCATCTGATAAGCTGCCACCTCTATACTATATTATTAAAAAGGTAGAAAATGGAACCCTCTTCATCACAAAAAGGTTCCGGTTTGAACCTTTACAAAGGGGTTTCTCAAAAGACACTTTCAGAGGGGTTCCTCAAGGAACATTTTTGACCTGCAAAATGTCACCTTTCAACCCCTTACCAGTTATACAATACTGACCTGACCACAAGACAACCTAGAGCGTTATGGCAATGTTTTAGTTTTTTTGTGACTCTCCCCCCCCCCCCATCTCCCTCTCTTTCACGCTCTCTCCTTCTCTTTTCTCTCTTCCTCTCTCCCTCTTTTCCTCTCTCTCCCACTCCCCCCTCTCACTTTTCCTCTCATTCGCTCTTTACCACATTCTCCCTCTTTTCCTCTCTCTCCCACTCCCCCCTCTCACTTTTCCTCTCATTCGCTCTTTACCACATTCTCCCTCTTTTCCTCTCTCTCCCACTCCCCCCTCTCACTTTTCCTCTCATTCGCTCTTTACCACATTCTCCCTCTTTCCCTCTGTCTCCCTCTTTCCCTCGGTTTACCCCTTTCTCCCCTGCCCACCTCTGTTTTTTCACTCCCTCCATTTTCCCCCTACAGAGCTAGAGGATTCTCAGAGGGCGTGCCCGTCATGGTGGTATAAGTTTGCCAACATGTTCTGTGTGTGGGACTGCTTTCCTATCTGGTTGAAGATCAAGCATGTGCTCAACCTGATCGTTATGGACCCCTTTGTGGATCTGGCTGTCACCATCTGTATTGTCCTCAACACCCTCTTCATGGCCATGGAACACTACCCCATGACTCCTCGCTTTGAGGAGACTCTGTCAGTGGGAAATCTGGTGAGGAACAGTCAAGTGGACAGTGTTTAGTGTGTACAGTAACACAAGATTGTGTCAACGTGTGATTGGAATGTTTCTCACATCCCATTATCCAATTATTTCTCTGCCTCTGCTCCACATGTTTCTGTCACTGTATCTTTCCCCCCATGTGTCTTTGTATCTCTCTCTCTCTCTGTCTCACACTCCCCTGCCCATCCTGTGATGATGGAAGTGTAGCACAGGTTTCTCAGAGCACTTCTTTGCTGGTTTAACTTAGGTCTTTTCATACACGCACTACACTCTGCCCTTCGATGGGAATTCATAAAACATTCAGCTCCATTTTAAAGCAACCAGCTTGCTCCACTTCTTTCACCACCCAGGCTCTCTCTCTATCTCCGTTTCTCTCCCCTAACTTTGTCTCTCTCTCTCTTGCCCCATTTTCTTCTCTGTTTGTTTGCCTCAGTCGCCTTTCTCCTCCATCTCTTCCTGCTGATTTAGCAGTTCTAACATGGCAGAACAGGGGTGTGTCCAGGGGATGGCAGGGTTGGTTGGGGGATACATTAAAGTTGAATGTAACCTGATCGATCTGTACTTTAAGTGGAGCATACTGCTTGGTAAGGTCTGAGGCTGGTGTGTGAATGTGAGGAGAGGTTAGAGAGGGTATCTGTGGTGTCCACTTGCTCTTAGATATCTCAGTACAGTACCAGAGTCCCTAGCATGTCCGTGTGAGGTCAGAGGAATTGACGTGGTGTCAGGGGTGAGATTGGCTGGTGTCATAGAGGTTGCAACCTTATATCTATCCAATTATAGCTTCTGTGAGCGCATGGGCCGCGCCATTGAGGCTATCTCCATTTTGAAGAAGTCAAATGACTCCAACCGGGTCATCAGTAGGGATCAGCCAATGAAGTTGGAAGTCCCACCCAGTTGACTACTTGAAAATAGTGAAAGTCCTCAATGGCGCTGTCCTTGCTAATACAGGCTTGTGGCCACTACAATCGTCTATCCATCTCTGTGGCTGGTGTCAGCAGCGATATGGGAAATGTTTTTATTTATTTCTTTGAGGTCACAGATGTTGGCATGGTGTCAGGGGTGGTGCAGGATGAATCATTGAGTGCTCTCTGCAGTGATGATTGGTCCACCAACATGGCATGATACAACCCTCCCTGCCTGACCGGTAGTGGGTGGGTGGGTGGGGCATTGCTCTATGAACTTGTCCTGCCAGGACAACCTCCACCAGCACTAAGAGTCCAATACATTTTTAATCAGCACTACATCAAACAAAATGCCACGCAAGCAAGATCTGTTTTGCATTTCGCTCTTAAATTTCTGCATTTAAGTGGAATTTCTACAAATCACAAGTTCTCCATGATTTTAACCTCCATGTTCTGCAGCACAGCATAGCACGCACAGATCAGAACTCCCAGGTACAAATCTTGAGCACACATTTTGTGGTTTCTATCAGAATGATATGTTATAATATACTACACACTTATCATTTTTTATATATATATACAGATATAGTATCTTAATTTGATCACTCTGTTGTCGCAGATAATTTTCCTGAGCTGCATAAATTCACTGAAAACACGCAGTTCTTTTTCTTTCACTAGATCTCAAACCTAAACTATAGCCTATTGTAGCCTACCAAACTTAATTTTCTGTAAGAAATTATCACTTTATTTTTTTTAAATAATCAAATCCTCCTGTTGCAGTATTATTTTACTTCTGTGACGAAACTGGTCAAATTAAGATCTGACATCTGTAGTACCAAATACAATTTTTTGGGGCTTGTAACCATAGCTGATCCCGTTTTGGTACTATATAGAACTGTTTTTTGAAGTTTCTATAAAGAACCATGCTCATAAGGTTCTAAATGGAACCTGTATGGTGCTATAAAAGACAACAAATTACCTAGCAGCAAACCTGCTTACACCAATCCCACACTGTAAAAAAAAAAAATGTTGATTCAACGTAGTTGTAAGGCAACCAGTGCAATAGGATTGTGAGTTTGCACAACAGAATAGCATTGAAATTGATACAATGTACAATTGTAAGGCAACCAGCTGCAATAGTATTGGGCATATAGCTGAACGAGGGCTGGGCGATATGGCCTAAAAATCCTATCTCGATTCGTTTCAAACTTTTTTCCAATATTTTCTCTAAATGAGTTTTTGTGTATAATTAACGAGAAAATACACTGCATTTCAAACAGTCAGCAATAATGTAATGAATTCAGGGCTTGTGAAATTCTACCTAGGCTAAATATAAGCCTTCTACAACCATAAGACCCACTAATAATTTAGTTATTTTATCAAAATAGTTTAACATGCTTTTTTGCAATAATCACTGATCTGCCTTTCAAGTCTGTCTATGAAAATGGCCTTTTGATTACAAATTTAACCACAGCCATGCATAATGCACATTCACTAATAATTTTTTATTTAACCTTTATTTATTAACTAGGCAAGTCAGTTAAGAACAAATTCTTATTTACAATGACGACGTCCTACCCCGGCCAAACCCTCCCCTAACCCAGATGATGCTGGGCCAATTGTGCGCCGCACTGATCACTGCTGGTTGTGACACAGCCCGGGATCAAACCAGGGTCTGTAGTGACGCCTCTAGCACTGTGATGCAGTGCCTTAGACCGCTGCACCACTCGGGAGCCCCGAGTGGAGCAGGCATTATAGAAAATTAACACAGGTCTCGCAATAATCGTTCAAGCACAAAACCACATTGCTAGTCAGTAGCCAACTAATCTTTATACACTGCTCAAAAAAATAAAGGGAACACGTAAACAACACATCCTAGATCTGAATGAAATAAATAATCTTATTAAATACTTTTTTCTTTACATAGTTGAATGTGCTGACAACAAAATCACACAAAAATAATCAATGGAAATCCAATTTATCAACCCATGGAGGTCTGGATTTGGAGTCACACTCAAAATTAAAGTGGAAAACCACACTACAGGCTGATCCAACTTTGATGTAATGTCCTTAAAACAAGTCAAAATGAGGCTCAGTAGTGTGTGTGGCCTCCACGTGCCTGTATGACCTCCCTACAATGCCTGGGCATGCTCCTGATGAGGTGGCGGATGGTCTCCTGAGGGATCTCCTCCCAGACCTGGACTAAAGCATCTGCCAAATCCTGGACAGTCTGTGGTGCAATGTGGCGTTGGTGGATGGAGCGAGACATGATGTCCCAGATGTGCTCAATTGGATTCAGGTCTGGGGAACGGGCGGGCCAGTCCATAGCATCAATGCCTTCCTCTTGCAGGAACTGCTGACACACTCCAGCCACATGAGGTCTAGCATTGTCTTGCATTAGGAGGAACCCAGGGCCAACCGCACTAGCATATGGTCTCACAAGGGGTCTGAGGATCTCATCTCGGTACCTAATGGCAGTCAGGCTACCTCTGGCGAGCACATGGAGGGCTGTGCGGCCCCCCAAAGAAATGCCACACCACACCATGACTGACCCACCGCCAAACTGGTCATGCTGGATGATGTTGCAGGCAGCAGAACGTTCTCCACGGCGTCTCCAGACTCTGTCACGTCTGTCACGTGCTCAGTGTGAACCTGCTTTCATCTGTGAAGAGCACAGGGCGCCAGTGGCGAATTTGCCAATCTTGGTGTTCTCTGGCAAATGCCAAACGTCCTGCACGGTGTTGGGCTGTAAGCACAAACCCACCTGTGGACGTCGGGCCCTCATACCACCCTCATGGAGTCTGTTTCTGACCGTTTGAGCAGACACATGCACATTTGTGGCCTGCTGGAGGTCATTTTGCAGGGCTCTGACAGTGCTCCTCCTGCTCCTCCTTGCACAAAGGTGGAGGTAGCGGTCCTGCTGCTGGGTTGTTGCCCTCCTACGGCCTCCTCCACGTCTCCTGATGTACTGGCCTGTCTCCTGGTAGCGCCTCCATGCTCTGGACACTATGCTGACAGACACAGCAAACCTTCTTGCCACAGCTCGCATTGTTGTGCCATCCTGGATGAGCTGCACTACCTGAGCCACTTGTGTGGGTTGTAGACTCCGTCTCATGCTACCACTAGAGTGAAAGCACCGCCAGCATTCAAAAGTGACCAAAACATCAGCCAGGAAGCATAGGAACTGAGAAGTGGTCTGTGGTCTCCACCTGCAGAACCACTCCTTTATTGGGGGTGTCTTGCTTATTGCCTATAATTTCCACCTGTTGTCTATTCCCTTTGCACAACAGCATGTGAAATTTATTGTCAATCAGTGTTGCTTCCTAAGTGGACAGTTTGATTTCACAGAAGTGTGATTGACTTGGAGTTACATTGTGTTGTTTAAGTGTTCCCTTTATGTTTTTGAGCAGTATATTTAAAGTCTAGCCAACTTGGATCTATTTGCTAGCTAAGGTCGAACAGTTGAATTGGTATGAACACACCCTTCTGTCCGTCTCCAACTGTTTGAACAGCACGCTAGCCTGTCCACTTTGTTCAGATGTTGAAATTAATTATTTCTCAGAATGAGAACAAGTTGCTTATTTTATTCTCATTGCACTTTTATAAAACACAGACTAGACAGCTAGAATAAGAGTTTGTCTCTAAAATGCTGATAGTGGTCCGTGGTACCACAATGCTGATAGTGGTCCGTGGTACCACAATGCTGATAGTGGTCCGTGGTACCACAATGCTGATAGTGGTCCGTGGTACCACAATGCTGATAGTGGTCTGTGGTACCACAATGCTGATAGTGGTCCGTGGTACCACAATGCTGATAGTGGTCCGTGGTACCACAATGCTGATAGTGGTCTGTGGTACCACAATGCTGATAGTGGTCTGTGGTACCACAATGCTGATAGTGGTCTGTGGTACCACAATGCTGCGCGCAACAGAAACTGAGCATTCATTTTCCAGAATCAATGTTCATTGATACTCCCGTTTTAGTAGGGTCTGCTCTTCGCACAATTTGAGGAGTTGAAACATAAAAAAGGTGTCTTTAGAAAGGTTAACTTCTCCTTTATTACAGTAATATAATGTCTCAATGTGTTTGTCCATATTATTGATTCTGTTGGACCAAACCTCAAATGCAAATAGCAAGTTGAAACTGCTTCTTGTCAGAGAGGAAGAAGTGATCTTTCATCTTTGTTGCTGTGAGTGACAGAGGGAGGGGCTTGGTGTCCGAGTGCAAGTGGGAAGGTGCACAGTGCACACAGCAAAGAAAGAGCAAAGAAGACAAAACCGAAAAGACAAGATGTTAACAAGCAGACAGATAAGCTCATAAAAACAAAAAAATATAAAGAAACGTAATTCTTGTGATACAGACATTTGGAATATCGCGCAAAAACACGTTTCAATTAATCAAATTAATTTGAGATATCGAATATTTGTTAGCAGAGGACACATGGTTGTTGTATTCAATGGCTTTCAGTCCTGTAGCTTTCACAGAGTGAGTGTCTAAGTGAATATGTTAAGTTCAAAATGTAACTCTTTCTAAAAACAAAAATGTACACACATTATAAGGTCTTTCTTTGAGGCCCTAGTTACACCCTAACACAGGTCTGAAACTCCTGATTTAGAAGCCACATCAAGCCTGCAAGTCACATTATGCTCGCCTGCAAAGTGATGTGTAATTCCTATTGGGTTCCAGCCAGTGAGGTTATCTGACAATTTGAACTTTTAGGTCATTTTATTTGGCTATGTATAAGTCATACATAATTCAAATTTCAATCAGGTTAAAAGATTATCAATCATTTCAGAAAGTCAACATTTCAATAAATAATAAGCAATTACATCAAGTCATCAAATCATAGCAGGCAAATCAAATCCACTGGACATCAAAAGGGAAATGGCAACAAAACAACAAAGAAAGATAAAAAAAACACCTTCAAAACAAGACTCGAGCTGTGTTCGAATACTCATACTACCCACACTAACCGTACTATTTGTGACGTGATTTGAGTATATCGTATGCTTATTGGTCATAGTATGGATATAGTTAGCATGCCAAAAGTTTCCGGGTATCGTACTAAATTCGCCAAAATATGAAGTATACACACAAAGGACACTATTTCTGTACTTTAGGGCCCATAATGCAATTCTTCAGGAAATGGGTGTGGCTTCTCATCGTTTTCAGATTTGAAGGAAATGGTGGAAAATATGCAGCCAAAGTACAATGAAAGTGGATACAATTTCATTGCTTTAACTAATTATGACAAATGTTGAGCAATGTAATAAAGTAATGACTTTTCAAATAAGTTACCTTACACGTTATGTTGGCTGACAATTTGATAGCTATGCTGTCCTTATGAACCACGTAGTATATCATTACAGCAGTATGTACCGGTATGTTAGCTAGCTACCTAACGTTAGTTGGCTACTTATACATCAAACTTGCTAGTATATTATCTATAGGTTATCTAACTAACTACTCAACGTTTATTGACTTGATTATTCCCGTCATTCTTAGCTTATAGTATAGTCGTTGTGCGTTCTCAATGGACACTCCTCGACCTGGTCCTTTCGTAAATTCGCTCTGGCTATCTACTCCGATTTCAGAGCACTCTTGTCTGAGTGTACCAGAGTGCAGAATAATGAATTTACAAGCGCTCAACACCGGTTGAATATGGCCAATGTCAGTAAACGTTGGCAAAAAAGAGTAATTAAATTGTTGCCAGCAGCACAGTTATAGTCACCAACGGTCTGGATAACATGAAAACTGCCTAACCAGCTATGCTAGGGCGAGTAAAATGGTCAGAGTGGTCTCTCTCGTTTGTGTCTGGAAGTAGCTAGCAAACTAGCCAATGTTAGCATGACTGCCGTTGTAAGGCAGAACGCTCAAATCAACCCTACTCCTCGACCCGAGCGTCCAGTGTGCGCTCCGAGAGCGGAACGCTCTGAATTTACTAACAGACAATCTGAGAATGCTCTGAATTTACAAGCATACTCTGGTACTCCAGATTGAATTTAAGAACACACCCGAAGTTGTAAAATGTCTAACTAGTAATTTGTCTAACTATAGGTTGCATAGCAACAGCATCAACTTCCGGTAGACGGGCGGGGAGCTAGTACGCTCAACTGAAAGGAAACCGTTTGTTTACAATATACTAAAATTAACTAATAGTATGTAGTATGGGTATTTGAATAGTGCTGTTGCAGGGTCTGGAACTGGACTGGTTGGATCTGCAGCGGGGAGGAAGGACAACCTGAGGAGCAAGCAGACACACATGGAGACCCAAGATCTGGAGATTTTTACATAACAAATGTTTGCTATTGTTCTTTTTTTACATCAGTGGCAACACGGAACACTAATTTAACCCACACATTTTCTAGAGGGACGGCTTTAGGCGGAACACAACAGTATCGTAACACATGCAAAACGATATGACAACAATGACGTCTAATGTAACTGGCCCCTCTAACAGTACAACTGGCCCCAGCTTGGCCCCCCCAGTTGAAATGGTCTAGAACCGCCACTGGTGGGATGAGGGGGGATGGAAGGGGTGAAGGGGTGGGGGCTGTGGGGTTGGATGTCTGTGGGGTTGTCTGAATATGGGTCTTCATCGTTATTACTTGGTGATGGGGGGTTGTTGGTGGTGTTGGCCTTTTACCTGCTGGCGTATGAATTGGGGAAGGTTCTAAAGGAGTGTCCCTCTTTCCCGCAGAGGTTACAGGGTCGTGTGGAAGTACAGTCTGAGATGGGATGATCTCCTTTACAGTTTCCTCAGATTATGGTTGTGCTGGCTGCACAGTTGGGGCATGCTGTAGTAGTGGACGGAGCCCCTGTTGTTCCCCAATTTGATGGTACAGGGGAGGTTTTGGACTCCGCCCACTCCGGTCTCAACTGAACCAATGGCCCCAGTCCAGACGTCGTCTTTGTCTAGGACCCCCTAGCCGCTGACTTGAGGGTGGCGAAGTGGTGTAACCAAACTTCTATGTCATACTCTTGGATGCTTTCGTTATGGAATTGGACTATGACTAACTTTTGATTCTGTGTCTGAAAGTGGAATTACAGTGAATTTATCTTTGTTAGCTCTATGTACTGACCAACATTTTTTTAAACTAACTTCAATGGCTTCTTGTGGCCCTGGGGGCTTTTCCAGGCAGTTTAGGTCGGATTTCACAAAGCCCACACCTCTCTGGAGAACTGCCCTGCTGAATTCCAGGTGGGTCTGGTCTGGTCTGGCGGTTATTGTTGCTGTTCTTGCTGTTCCTGCTGCTCCCTGGTGATTGGCGGCTCCATCTTCGGCAGCCTCCTTCCTGGGTTTTAGCGTGAGCCTTACCGCAATGTTGCAAAGCATCGCTCCTGGGTTCATTCTGGTCATCTTCAGTTGGGAGTGGGAGGGGGGCGGGTATTTGGAAGAGGAGGGTTGGAAGGGTGCTGGTTCTGGTCTTAGTGTTGTCTAGTCTGGTCCTGGGTCTACTACGTTCCTGCATGGGGAGGAAGGACAACCTCAGAGTGAGCAAACACACCAGAAAGGCTGTGACCTGGAGGTCAATGGAGGCACTCACCTGTGGTCTGCTCGCTCCAGGCGTAGGTTGGTATCTTTAAGGGGTTCCTTCCTCTGCTCCCTGGATGTGGTGGTGTTCTATGGTCTGGTCTGGTCTCTCTTTCTTGTGAACTACTCTGGGTGGTTGGTGGTCAGCTGGTCCTGGTCTGGTCAGTGGTGGCCTGAGGAGAGCAAATGGAGAAAAAGACAGGGGAGGAGGGCTGCAGGCCAAGGGTAGAGGGAGTACGGCTCGCCGCGGCAGCGCTCTACTCAACTCAAGGCCTGCAGTCCATTGTCTCCTCTACGGGCAGCTGGTCCAGGTCGTTCTGTGGAGTCAGGTCGGACCGTGGTCCTTTTCCTTCAGTCATTCTGGTACCGGCTTAGTCCGCTGGACCAAGGAGGCAGCGCCAGCCGTGGTCACGCCGCTGTTACTGTTGCTGTCTCCTGGTCCAAAGAAAAAGATAGTGAGAAAAGAGGGTAGAGAGGGACACAACCCCAGAAAATCTTCAGCACACAGGCATGTCAGTAATGAAGAGAAGCAAGCTTTTAATCACCCGCAACTATTGAGAATGACTGCCAGTGTAGGGAAGGTTGGATTATTGAGACTACCTAAATCATATAAATTGGAACTGCCATCTCTGTAATGGTGCAATAAATTGGATTAGTTTAGAAAAAGGTATGTTATTTATGTTTGCGTAACATACGATTAATCAACCAGTCAATGATCATCAGTTACTAGGCCAATGCACTTTAAAAGCTAGGCTACCTGCAGCCCTATACATACAGTTGAAGTCGGAAGTTTACATACACCTTAGCCAAATACATTTAAACTCAGTTTTTCACAATTCCTGACATTTAATCAGAGTAAAAATTCCCTGTCTTAGGTCAGTTAGGATCACCACTTTATTTTAAGAATGTGAAATGTCAGAATAATAGTAGAGAGTGATTAATTTGAGCTTTTATTTCTTTCATCACATTCCCAGTGGGTCAGAAGTTTACATACACTCAATTAGTATTTGGTAGCATTGCCTTTAAATTGTTTAACTTGGGTCAAACGTTTCGGGCAGCCTTCCACAAGCTTTCCAGAATAGGTTGAGTGAATTTTTGCCCATTCCTCCTGACAGAGCTGGTGTAACTGAGTCAGGTTTGTAGGCCTCCTTGCTCGCACATGCTTTTTCAGTTCGGCCCACAAATTTTCTATGGGATTCTGGTCAGGGCTTTGTGATGGCCACTCCAATACCTTGACTTTGTTGTCCTTAGGCCATTTTGCCACAACTTTGGAAGTATGCTTGGGGTCATTGTCCATTTGGAAGACCCATTTGCAACCAAGCTTTAACTTCCTGACTGATGTCTTGAGTTGTTGCTTCAATATATCCACATAATTTTCCCTCCCTCATGATGCCATCTATTTTGTGAGGTGCACCAGTCCCTCCTGCAGCAAAGCACCCCCACAACATGATGCTGCCACCCCCGTGCTTCAAGGTTGGGATGGTGTTCTTCAGCTTGCAAGCCTCCTCCTATTTCCTCCAAACATAATGATGGTCATTATGGCCAAACAGTTCTATTTTTGTTTCATCAGACCAGAGGACATTTGTCCAAAAGGTTTGATCTTTGTCCGCATGTGCAGTTGCAAACCGTAGTCTGGCTTTTTTATGCGGTTTTGGAGCAGTGGCTTCTTCCTTGCTGAGCGGCCTTTCAGGTTATGTCGATATAGGACTTGTTTTACTGTGGATATAGATACTTTTGTACCTGTTTCCTCCAGCATCTTCACAAGGTCCTTTGCTGTTGTTCTGGGATTGATTTGCACTTTTCGCACCAAAGTACGTTCATCTCTAGGAGACAGAACGCGTCTCCTTCCTGAGCGGTATGATGACTGCGTGGTCCCATGGTGTTTATACTTGCGTACTATTGTTTGTACAGATGAACGTGGTACCTTAAGGCATTTGGAAATTGCTCCAAAGGATGAACCAGACTTGTGGAGGTCTCCAAAAACATTTTCTGAGGTCTTGGCCTATTTCTTTAGATTTTCCCATGATGTCAAGCAAAGAGTCACTGAGTTTGAAGGGAGGCCCTTACACCTTTAATTGACTCAAATGATGTCAATTAGCCTATCAGACGCTTCTAAGCCATGAATTAATTTTCTGGACTTCCCAAGCTGTTTAAAGGCACAGTCAACTTAGTGTATGTAAACTTCTGACCCACTGGAATTGTGATACAGTAAATTATAAGTGAAATAATCTCTTTGTAAACAATTGTTGGAAAAATGACTTGTGTCATGCACAAAGTAGATGTTTAACCGACTTGCCAAAACTATAGTTGTGGTTGAAAAGTGAGTTTTAATGACTCCAACCTAAGTGTATGTAAACTTCCGACTTCAACTGTAAGTATAGATTGCAATTGATTACTGCTACAGTGCTATTTGGGTTGTTAATCAGAATCGTCCCGACGTTCTTGTCTTTTTTTACTTTTTTTTTTACATTTGAATTGTTTGACGTTTTACTGCATTTTTAGGAGCTCGTAACATAACAATTTCTCTGCACCTGCTATAACACCTGCTAATCTGTGTATGCAACCAATAAACTTTGATTTGATTCTTGCACATAAGCTCAAATCCTCGTCCTTTTAAAGTCCACGTAACTCACATAATAATGCTGATTAAGCCATTGGTTAAGTTGGCTTTTTACAGTGCATGCAATTACAGTAAAATAAAAACTAAAAACAATCTCCCATCAATTTAATTGTTTATATTTCCAATAACGTTTTACCTTTTCTTTACAGAATAATGCTGTGTCATTGGTTACTGTACTTACTTGCCACTAGCTGCCTGTAAGTTCCTGTCAAATTCATGGCAACCCCTTTACAGTGTAAATTGCACCTTCGATCCTTGAATTGAATTTCAATGAATCTCCTGAATTGAAGTGGGGTTGACCCCGACCCTGTGTCCTACACTAGCAGCTTGACCCTAGGATCAGACTGTTAACCTTTTTCTCTCTTTGCACTCACAGGTTTTCACTGGTATCTTTGCTGGTGAGATGTTTGCCAAGCTTGCTGCCATGGATCCATACTACTACTTCCAGGAGGGCTGGAATTGTTTTGACAGCTTCATCGTGACCCTCAGTTTAGTCGAGCTGGTATTGGCTGACATTGAGGGTCTGTCTGTGCTCAGGTCATTCCGATTGGTGAGTAAGAAAAGGTGTGGATTGGAATGAGGGACCATATTGAGAACCCTATGGCCCTGATGTCCAGACAATTCACAGCAGGTGGGGGAAAGGGTTCACTCTGCAGCAGAGTTAGCATGACATGACTAATGCCCAAATACTCATACAATATGATCAACATGTATTGAAACATAACCCCCCGCTCATTCAATTCTGTTTCTCCTCCCCTCCCTCCCCCTCTGTCTCTTGTCTAGCTGAGAGTGTTCAAGCTGGCCAAGTCGTGGCCCACACTCAACATGCTGATCAAAATCATTCACTCTTCTGTGGGAGCCCTGGGAAACTTGACCTTGGTGCTGGCCCTTATCGTCTTCATCTTCGCCGTGGTGGGCATGCAACTGTTTGGAAAGAACTACAAGGACTGTGTTTGTAAGATCGCTATAAGCTGTAAGCTTCCTCGTTGGCACATGAACGACTTCTTTCACTCATTTCTCATGGTGTTTCGAGTTCTGTGTGGGGAGTGGATCGAGTCCATGTGGGATTGCATGGAGGTGGCCGGCCAGAACATGTGCATGATCGTCTTCTTGATGGTCATGGTCATAGGCAACTTGGTGGTAAGAAAAACAACCTTTGAAATATGGGAGAGACTATAAGGACACAGCTGACACTTAAACCGACTAGCAAAAAACTAAAATTGACCCTTACCTTAACCCTAACCTTAAGCAAACCCTTAACCCTGACCCTAACCTAATTTTATACAATTCTGAAATGAAATATCGGTTTGGGCGTCAGTTGTGTCCTCATAGCCTTTTCCTTGAATTATCTATATTTGAGTAGCAGTTTCTTGCATACCCTACTTTTTGTAGATCAGTCCTCTCTTTACTTAGTGAATTGGAAGTAAGTAGCATTTCTGCATCCACATGTAACTCATCCAATAAATATGGTTTGAGCATTAGCATTTTGGTCTGGTTAAGCCTGATGTCAGAAAGTTAGCGGTTAGTGACACATCTGCTTAGACCTTCTGTCTATGCACGGCCCTCTCCCCAGGTGTTGAACCTGTTCCTTGCCTTGTTGCTGAGCTCGTTCAGTGCAGACAACCTGGCACCCTCGGACGATGACGGAGAACAGAACAACCTGCAAATAGCTGTCGGTCGAATAAAGACGGGGATTGCCTGGGCCAAGGTCTTTGTAGCCGAGGTTATGAAGAAGGTACGCTGTGATGTCATGTCCTCTATTTTCTGTTATGTATGACATCACTCTGATGTCATTGTTGAATTGTTTCTGGGTTGTTTTTACACCAAGACAAACCCCTGTCACAATATAGTTGAATGCCAGTAGTTTTGTCCTGACTGATTTTTAAATATATTTCTGATTGCGAGGAGGAGGAAGAAGCAGAGGACGAGCAGAAGCCTCTTGATGAGTTTGACGAGAAGCTTAACTGCATCGCAAACCAGAAGGGCATAGACATCAACCGCGAGTTGGACTACATCAACGGCACTACCAGCGGCATAGGCAGCAGCGTGGGCAAGTACATGATCGACGAGGACCACATGTCCTTCATCCACAATCCCAACCTAACCGTGTGCGTTCCCATTGCGGTCGGGGAGTCAGACTTCGATAACCTCAACACTGAGGACTTCAGCAGCGAGTCAGACGCGGAGAACAGCAAAGACGTAAGTATGGAGTGATGGGGTGATATATTCTTTCTATGTTATTTAAATCTAGAAACGTATACTTTTGGGCGGGGGCATAGGGTTATATAAGGGGGAGGTGGGTGGTTGAGGAAGGTGGTTCATTAGAAAAGGGCGAGGGGTGTTTTGGGTGCTTGGTTGGGTGGAAGCTTTGACGAAGCTCTGTTGGAGATTTAGGATAAGTTGTGACTTTATCAGATAAAGTGGTTTCATCATTCTCTGTGAATCGGTGTGATGTGTTACCATCCACTCCTCTAAGATCGCTCATACTTCTGACTTCTTAGAAGTTGCTTGTCGGTTTTCACAGAATCTAAATAAATTAGCTAGCTTCGAGTAGCTGAATATGTCATCACTACATAACTGCAAAAGTGACAAACTGACACACATTCATATTTCTTAAAAACAACTTTATTTCAAGGAGTGCTATACTGCACAAGTACAGTTTGGTGCAGCTCGTTAACTTGAGGTGAAAACGTGTTGCTTCGTAGCTAGCTTGGTGGCCATAACACTGCTAGCTAGCGTGATCAGGGGTTTGTATTGGAATGGTCGTTAGAAATGCCTCTTTCTGTAGAGACCCTTTTTGATTTAGCTAAACTTCACCTAACTTAACATGTTTCATAGCTAAACCAACTAGTTAGTTAGCTAACTGCACAACTAACAGAATGTATTTTTCAAACCTAGATAGCTAGCTACTGAAACAAATGCAAACAAATCTGTAACTCAAATCAGAAATCAGAACAGTAATAGCTTATACCGATCAACAGATACAGCTATTTTAGTAATCGCATAGTCTTTCACAAGTTGAACCGTGGCTAATGTGTTTGCCTTTATCCGCCACCAACTCTCCTGATGAGCAGAAGGAGGTAATGTATATGTTTTGTTAGCAAATGCAAGCTACAATAAGTCAATGATGAGACTGTAATCATATAAATAGAATTCCTAGAAGTGGCATAGCCCCCTGGGCCATGGCATTTTGACTTCCCCCTCATGGGTACACTCAATATGGCTGACATGGTATGCTGAATTGCTACGTTAACATGGAATGTTCATTCAAATGATGATGTGGCTTTGTAATGTCAATTGTGTTGACTGTGAATAAAGCACAAATTGAATGCTATACTTCCAGCTTTATTTTTTGATCATGGGTACACTCAAAATGGCCGCCGGTCTACCATCACCGACCCATTGACTTGAATAGGGATGTCCATTCTAGGAATTCTATTTCTATGACTGACTTTGACGGTAATGTATAGCTACGTTTATGTTAGCTAATACAAGCTACAATATGCCAATGATGAGAAAGACTGACTTTGTGACTAAATAGGATTTAGCTAGGTGTGTCAACAAAGTGCTTACTTTCACCTGCGCATCTTCCTAGAAATAGTTAAACTTCAGAAAACAAATGAATCCCAGCAAATATTTATTCCTTATAGCAAAACCTCATGCCTCAAGCTCATTAGTGTGCTTGCTCCCTCTACTAACCACTATTGCTATCCAGCATATTCCTTTTAATTAATGTGCTTGCTTCAGTAAGACCACTACTGTTAAATAGCTGATGCAATCGCTCAAATTTTCTTTAGGAAATGTACCTTTTCTAGTTATAAATGTAGCATGATGCTTTGCAGAGTAGCCAAATACATGCCGAGGCTCTTGAGATTGCAGTCAATGTACTGTAGTAGATGATGTAATGGCTTAGAGTGCATGTGTGTGTGTGTGTGTGTGTGTGTGTGTGTGTGTGTGTGTGTGCAATGTGTGTCTTTTTATCCACTCATCAACACTGGATTGAGCAGTGAACACAAAGGGGTGAACACAGGAGACCGTCAGATGGCCTGACGTTTCAGAACATTTGTTTAGACATGGCAGTACCACTGACTCTGCAGACTGACAGTCAGACAGACGAACACGGCTTTGTGTCTGTGAACGTGTGGGAAAGGTCCTCCTCACTTGTACAGTATGTGGATATGTTGGGGAGCTCTGATGCTTGGGTCACCTTGACCTGGTTTGCAGGGGGAAGGCATGCAGCAGCTCCAATACCTGTACCAGATCCCCAGTCTGCTTCGCTCCCTGTCTCCACCAACCACACGGCAGGCTATCTTGCAGCTAAGCCAGTGACAGCCCAGCCCTGCAACGCTTGGATGGACACAGAGCCCCTGTCAGCCAATCAGGGATCTGTCTGGCTGTTTGTGTTAGAGAGAGAAGGGGGGGGAGAGTGTGTGTGAGAGAGAGGAGCACAGTCCTTCTGCTGAAGATTCAGGATTCTAAAGTGCAGCGTCATTCTTCCTGAATTGGATTGGCTCTGTGGGTGTGCGTATGTGCGTGAATGCTTGTGTGTCCTGGTTCACCTTAAGATATCGTTCAGCTGTGAGATGATTTATTAGGTTGGCTAGACCAGGCATATACTGTATGTCTGTTTAAATGTTTCTTCCTAGATGGTCGAGATCAGCCTCAATACATTTACATTTTAGGCCTATATGTTGAATCCTCTCTCCATAACCGTTTCTCTGTAATCAGATCAAATAATGCTTTGGTAATTGTGGTCATTTTGTAACTCACAGACACAACAGTCCAGCATCATTACAATGAATTATACATGAATTTAAAAGCCCAGGCATAATATGTTAAGGCAATCCTTCCCCCACCTCCCTTTAATTAACATGTTTATCATATCAATTCCTCTCTTGAGTGTCATATGTTTATGTCCTGTGCGTCGAGTAAAAGTTTTTACCACTGGATCTACTGCTGTAGTCTATTTGCATAAAGAGCAACAAATCATGCGTCACTGTCATATCTGCAAATGCATATTTATCAGTGACCAGCCCTATTAATGTAATCAATCAGCAGCCAAGATTAATGACTAGCTAGCTAGTTAATGTTGCTAATAATACTCATGTCGGGGCAAATAGACAAGGTTACCCACAACTCCATGGTTGGAATGCAAGAGAATGTGTTAAACATGCAGACAACATGTAACATCTAACCTACAACTGCGACACAGTTTTTCCTGGTTAGGTTACGTTGCCTTTAAATCATGATGCCTATGATGTGCTGTATCCACAGAAAGGGTGAGCGGGTGACTAGTGGATGCTTTTGTAGGCAGTGGGTACCACTATGCAGTATCTTTGTACATACTAGCTCATAACACCACTGAATGTTCAGTGATGTTAGGAATTTAATGTGAGGTTCCTCCTCTCCTTTATCTCTTCTGTTGTCTGTCTCAGCTTGATGACACCAGCTCTTCGGAGGGCAGCACCATAGACATCAAGCTTGACGTGGAAGAGGTGGTGGTGGTGGAGGTTGTGGAGGAGTTCCTGGACCCAGACGCCTGCTGGACAGATGGTAACTAAGAATCCACAGACACATGCTTCAGTCTAGCCACAATAGCACTTAGCATTTCATTTATGCTAACTGATATCAATTTAAGCCATGCCAAGTGTGGGTCTGTGAGTGTCTGTCCTCATCTCCAGTCTGTATGTCATAATGAGGGCATTTTGTGTGCGTGTGTAGTCAATTAAGTGTACATGCCCTAAACGTATTCATCTGTATCAGTAACTGTGTGTGTGTGTGTGTGTGTGTGTGTGTGTGTGTGTGTGTGTGTGTGTGTGCGCGCCCTCTTTTCCAGAATGTGTTGCCAAGTATACGTTTTTGTACTTGCCCATCGACCATGGCTGGGGGAAGCACTGGTGGTTCCTGAGGAAGACGAGCTACCTGATCGTGGAGCACAACTGGTTTGAGACTGTCATCATCTTCATGATCCTGCTCAGTAGCGGGGCATTGGTATGAAGGCACACACAGGTCACCTCATACCACACCATTACGTACTGTCTTACAGAAACTATATCAGTTCTGACAGAATGTACTGAAATGTAGTAATTAAATCAAGAAATATTTTATTCCCCCTTCTTGCAAAGTGTAAGTCTTAGCGAGATCATTACTTTTTCCTTTCTTCTGCGACTGTTGTTAATGGGCAACACAGTGCTGTAATACACCAGCCTTTTAACTTAAGGAATCCAGGTTAGGTTGCAGCTTTCTGGGAGACTGTAGCCAAATGGTGATTCAGAACACTTACGTGTTCAGGAATGGACAGAGGGATATATCCTACAGGATAGTGGGTCTGAGGGGACTATTAACCCTACAGTACAGAGAAAGCCTGTTCCATCACATACAGACTACCTCCTCTTTCACTGCTGTGGGCACTATGTAAACACCACACATTTTAAGAGGATTCAATACATTGTTGTAGCAGAGAGAATTCTAAATACACATTCACAAAATTTGCCATGAACGTAGGGCAGTATCAACTTTAGCACAGTTGAATCCCAAGACATTAAAGACACAATCAGTAAGTAAAATTTCTGTAGAGAAAAAATTACTGTATATAAAAAAGCCAATGTAACACTTTTTGGAGGACTGCGAAAGGATGATATTTGCTAATGTTCCCCATTGCACCTTTAACATTATATCATTTTTTGGATAATTCATATTTCAACTGGAAAAGCAAACGTCAAAACCAGCTAAAACACCTTTAACCATAGAAAGGGTCAGGAGTTTTTTATATGGCCAGGAAAAACTCAGAGGCATAATCCTAAAACAAGACGTCCAGTCACGTCAGTGTTAACATGCTGGTTTTCTGTTCCCTCCCCCAGGCCTTTGAGGATGTGTACATAAATAAGAGGAAGACCATCAAGATTATCCTAGAGTACGCCGACAGCGTGTTCACCTATATCTTCATCCTGGAGATGGTGCTCAAATGGGTGGCCTATGGTTGGGTCAAGTACTTCACTAACGCCTGGTGTTGGCTGGACTTCTTCATTGTGGATGTAAGTAACTTCTCCAACAGACTCTGTTACTTCCTGCCCCCTCTTAGGATTTTCCCCCTCTTCTTTTGTGTTGGTCTCGCTTTCAATATATTTGTATCTCTCTTGCTTTGTCTTTTTCATGTTCTTCTTCTCTGGCTATCTGTTGTTTCTTGCTCTTCTCTCTCTCTGTAAGAGATGATGAGCTTTAGTGTCCTCCTCCCATGCTGGATGCTGTTTCCCTTCAAGCATACTGTAGCTGTAACTAGATTACTATTTGTTCCTGATCTGAGAAGATTTTGATAATAAGGGACTTGAATATCTCAAATGATGATGCTGCAGTGTGGCCATTGAGCACTTATCACAGATTCTAGGTTATGAACAGGACATCAAATCATTGCCTATTGACATAGACCATTTAGCCGGCATAGCAAAACCCTGCACAGGAGAGTGGGGTAAGTTAAGCCGCCTTTTTTAAAAACCATGTCTCTCTTTATTTCCCAAACACAATTCAACACAATCATAATCGCTTTTTTGTTTTTATAATCCGTTTAAGCATCTTTTACCACTGGCTTAACACCTAACAAACCATTTTTGAAAACACATTTAACATAGACCAGGCCCTGTTGTTACGTCATATCCCAGCGATAATGCCTTGCATTACGCCTGGGAAGAAAACATTTCAATTTGCTCAACTTACCCCATGGCCATTGGCTCAACTTACCTCAAGGCAAACATTTTGACTATATTAGGCCACACAGCTACAAGGATGCACTTTCATGCTAGCTTAAAGAGACCCCAACTGATTTATAGAACAATCTTAAAATGATTTACTTTGGTTTAGATACAAGCATCATGAAACCTCTAACACAATACATTCATTTTACTTGTTGAAAATCTGTTTTTTGGACCTAACTTGCTTACCACTTTTTTTCCTTCATAGACTCCATGAATGATGACCTCTGGTTAAATATCTGGTCAAATTATACATTTTGTGTATGGTTTCCTAGAAACAAGGGTGGCTCAACTTACCCCTTTGTCTGACTCTCTCATATGGGGGCATCTACACATATACAGTGGTGGGGGGAGTGGTGACAGGCAGGATGAGTGACGGGGACAGTCCCCCCCCCCCCCCCCCCCCAATTTTTTGTTAAGGTTTACATTTCACACATCACAATGCCACACAAGCTATCAGTTTTGGTGTTCCAATGTCCCCCCTTTGCTTCTGCTGTAACAGCCTCCAATCTTCTGGGAAGGCTTTCCACAAGATATTGGAACGTTACTGCGGGGACTTGCTTCCATTCAGCCACAAGAGCATTAGTGAGGTCGGGCACTGATGTTGGACGATTAGACCTGGCTCGGAGTCGGCGTTCCAATTCATCCCAAAGGTGTTCGGTGAGGTTGAGGTCAGGGCTCTGTACAGGCCAGTGAAGTTCTTCCACACCGATCTTGACAAACCATTTCTCTATGGACCTTGCTTTGTGCACAGGGGAATTGTCTTGCTGAATCAGGAAAGGGCCAACCCCAAACTGTTGCCATAAAGTTGGAAGCACAGAATTGTCTAGAATGTCCTTGTATGCTGTAGCATTAGGATTTCCCTTCACTGGAACTAAGAGGCCTAGCCTGAAGCATGAAAAACAGCCCCAGACCATTATTCCTCCTCCACCAAACTTTACAGTTGGTACTATGCATTGGGGCAGGTAGCGTAATCCTGGCATCCGCCAAACTAAGATTCGTCTGTCGGACTGCCAGATGGGGAAACGTGATTCATCACTCCAGAGAACGCATTTCCATTGCTCCAGAATCCAATGGCTGTGAGCTTTACACCACTCCAGCCGATGCTTGGCATTGCGCATGGTGATCTTAGGCTTGTGTGCGGCTGCTCAGCCATGGAAACCCATTTCATGAAGCTCCCGACGAACAGTTATTGAGTTGAAGTTGCATCCAGAGGCAGTTTGGAACTCACTGGTGGAAAAAGTACTCAATTGTCATACTTGAGTAAAAGTAAAGATACCTTAACAGAAAATAACTCAAGTATTTGTATTTGTATTTATTATGGATCCCCATTAGCTGCTGCCAAAGCAGCAGCTACTCTTCCTCGGGTCCAGCAAAATTAAGGCAGTTTATAAAATGTGAAAAACATTACAATACATTCACAAATTTCACAACACACTGTGTGCCCTCAGGCCCCTCCTCCACCACTACCACATATCTACAGTACTAAATCCATGTGTATGTATAGTGTGTATGTTATCTCGTGTGTATGCATGTGTCTGTGCCAATGTTTGTATTGCTTCACAGTCCCCGCTGTTCCATAAGGTGTTTTTTAATCAGTTTTTAAAAAATCTAATTTTACTGCTTGCATCAGTTACTTTATGTGGAATAGAGTTCCATGTAGTCAAGGCTCTATGTAGTACTGTGTGCCTCCCACAGTCTGTTCTGGACTTGGGGGACTGTGAAGAGACCTCTTGTGACATGTCTTGTGGGATATGCATGGGTGTCCGAGCTGTGTGCCAGTAGTTTAGACAGACAGCTTGGTGCATTCAACATGTCAATACCTCTCATAAATAAAAGTAGTGATGAAGTCAATCTCTCCTCCACTTTCAGCCAGGAGAGATTGACATGCATATTATTAATATTAGCTTTCTGTGTACATCCAAGGGCCAGCCGTGCTGCCCTGTTCTGAGCCAATTGTAAAGTCCTTTTTTGTGGCACCTGACCACACGACTGAACAGTAGTCAAGGTGCAACAAAACTAGGGCCTGTACTACCTGCCTTGTTGATAGTGTTGTTAAGAAGGCAGAGCATCGCTTTATTATAGACAGACTTCTCCCCATCTTAGCTACTACTGCATCAATATGTTTTGACCATGACAGTTTACAATCTAGGGTTACTCCAAGCAGTTTAGTCATCTCAACTTACTCAATTTCCACATTAATTATTACAAGATTTAGTTGAGGTTTACGGTTTAGTGAGTGTTTTGTTCCAAATACAATGCTTTTAGTTTTAGATATATTTAGGGCTAACTTATTCCTTGCCTCCCACTCTGAAACTAACTGCAGCTCTTTGTTGAGTGTTGCAGTCATTTTAGTAGCTGACGTGTATATTGTTGAGTCATCCGCATACATAGACACACTGGCTTTACTCAGTCAGTGGCATGTCGTCAGTAAAAATTGAAAAAAGCAAGGGGCCTAAACAGCTACCCTGGGGAATTCCTGAATCTAACTGTATTGTATTTGACGTTTTAACCGCTAGGCTTCCATGTGGGAGTGTGCGTGTGTGTTTGTGTGTTCCTGCCTGTGTATTGTGGGTTACTCAGAAGGTGCATGTCTCTCTCCTCAGTTTCTCCTTCCAGAGCCAGAGGAAGGAGGCATGGTGGCCACGCCCCACCTTTTCCTACAGGGGGCATCAAGCTGACAGAGGCTGAAGGTGACCATCACCCCAAAGAACAATGACAGTGTAGTAGCCTAAAGGACAGTGGAAGCTTTAGCGTGCCATTAGAAAGCCAGGGGACATACATGGACAAAGGCTGTGTGTATATGTGATAGAGATTATTTAAATATAACATCTACAAAAGTTTTCCTCTTTGAGAAAAAGAAACCCATTGCAAAGAAGAGCATAGTGTCATGGGTAGTACTCAGTACGTTACAAATATATTTAACATACATTCTCATGAATGAGCGAAACCGAAAGATCAGCTCATTCTCAAACACAGCCTTTGTAAACAGTTCCCAGAAGAGAGAACGTCTGTCCTTCCAGAGCTGTGACAAAGTACAGTATTTGTCATTGGTAGACTTTAAATATGTTTTAGACATGATTTTTGCAAATCGTTTCGAATGAAACTGTTCCATTTCTCAAAGGCCAACCAACAGTCCCCCCCCCCACCCCCCGCCAGTATCACATTATCATGGATGGTCATGAGAGACAGAGGGGAAGGGAGCTCAAGTTTTCTAACAGGTGTGGTGTCCCATGGTCTCTTTGCCTCTCTGGCTCCTTGCTCCTCTCTGTCCTGTAACTACTCTACATCTTGGGTCCCTTGGGTCTCCTTATGTAGGCTATGGCTCCCTCAAGAGTACAATCTTTGGTCTAGAATAGAATGAAATGTGAGTATGAGATGGCTCAGGCATGTGCACATTCTACCTGTACCTTCTCTCACAGGTACCTGTAACAGTGTCTCTCTTTAAATTAAAAGGGATGTTGAACTGCAGTCGAAAGGCTTGGGGGCTGGTGGTTGAGAGGCCAGGGTAAGGTTCTTGTGGTTTTGTCTCGGGACTCTCCCTTTCACAGGTTGTCCTCTCTCCTACTCGTCCCCACAACTGCCCTCACCTTCCTGGCTCCCATTCTCCATTCTTATACTCAACTGGTACTTTGTGAATTGTGTGAATAGTGTGCGTATACTGTGTCATATTGAGTTAATATTTAATATCTCCTCTCAAATGTCCCCTGTTTGATTAGGCTACCTCTTTTTCTCTCTTCCCTTATTTTTCCCCTCTTTTTCTGTCAACCACATGTTTCTAACCAGGTATACTGTAAAGCCTTTTTTCAAGCTTCACCTGCCTTACAAACTAAAACAAAACAAACTCCCTAAATATCCAGAAAAAAATTGGGGCATCTACTATTCCTTGAACTCTTTTAACCGCTGCTAAACTTTACTCTCTTTATATACAGTTTGTGTACATATTGGTACATATATAAACATGCATATATATGTATAAATATCTATATGTGTTATTACTTTTCTCCAGCAAATTGGTCCATCTATCTCTGTTACCAATTCTAACTGTTTGGACCCTCTCTCTTCCTCTCTCTCTCTGTGTATAGGTGTCTATAATCACTCTTATAGCTAATGCGATGGGCTACTCCGATCTAGGGCCCGTTAAATCACTACGGACATTGAGGGCCTTGAGGCCCCTTAGGGCCCTGTCTCGTTTTGAAGGGATGAGGGTAAGATCTAAAACACCAGGCAGCTGGTCCATCTGCATGTCCATTCATTAGTTACAGAACCAATGCATGCTATAATGAACTAGAAAGCAAAAATAATGTTAGAAAAGCCAAATGGGGCATTTAAGAAATAAAAATATGAAATTTAACACAATTCTGTCCAAAGGAAAATGCATGCAAAATACTACACATGCTCATCTATGACACGCTATTTGCATGAAAAGATCATTTCAGAAAGTCATGATGCAGCTGATATGAAAGCAATGATTATCTCAAATATGAATAAAGTATGCATTTGAAAGCAATTTCAGGTTAATTGTAATGTTAAAATGTTGATTGGTTAAAACGGCAATATGTTGCAACGCTGCCTCATCACAATGTCAAAACAGACTATATATGTGGAACTTATGAAAGAAGACTGGAGAATGAAGTCACTCATCGAATATGAATGAGATATCATTTTTAACTGAAACTGGCCATCTATTGTACTTATTTTAGAGCCTTCACTTCTACTATCGAGAGCTTTCAAGCAAGAGATCCTTCCTGCACCCTGTTCCTTCATCTACTGTTTCACGCGTCTCACTCAAACATTACAATGTAACACATGATTTACAAGAATCACCCCAGCAAACATGACCCCATTGGCCCCATGTGGGTATTCAGTGGGCAAGTTGGGCATGGGCTAGCCCACACCAGCCCAAACCGGGCTAGCCCACACCACCCCAAACCGGGCTAGCCCACACCAGCCCAAACCGGGTTAGCCCCCTCCAGCCCAAACCAGGCTAGCCCACACCAGCCCAAACCAGGCTAGACCACACGAATCCCTCACCAGCCCTACATCACAGAGTTTTCTAACCCAGAGGCCAAACAGGCCAATACTTCTGGGAATGCCTCTCGACACAGGCTCGACAGACCAGACCGGGGTTTGGGATGTCAATGAGAGAAGTGAAAAATTCATCCTTAGTTGTTCATTTTTTTTAATCGATTTCTAAAAAACGTATTAAAGTAGCTGAACATCCTTGTAGAAGTGACAAACTAACACATTAAAGTGTTGGTCAAAAATAACTTTATTTCGAAGGAGTGCCTTTGATTTGATGGCCTGCACATGCGCAGTTTGGCGCATGTGCCAAACTGTTTCTGTGCATGAGTTTAGCTAGGGGATTTCTATTGGAGAAGCTGTTTCTGGGCATCTTCGTACTGAACCATCTTTGCCGAAATGGGCTAGCCATCACCAGCCCAACACAGGCTAGCCCACACCAAGCCCACAACAGCCCAACACAGGCCAGCCTTCACCAGCTCAACACAGGCTAGCCCAACACAGGCTAGCCATCACCAACCCAACACAGGCTTGCACACAACATATCCCACACCAACCCAATGTGGGTTAGCCCAGCATGGGCATTCCCACACCAAGCCCACAACAAGCCCAGCATGGGCCAGCCCTACCAAGCCCAGCATGGGCATTCCCACACCAAGCCCACACCAAGCCCAGCACGGGCCAGCCCACACCAAGCCCACACCAAGCCCAGCACGGTCTAGCCCACACCAAGCCCAGCACGGTCTAGCCCACACCAAGCCCAGCACGGTCTAGCCCACACCAAGCCCAGCACGGGCCAGCCCACACCAAGCCCAGCACGGGCCAGCCCACACCAAGCCCAGCACGGGCCAGCCCACACCAAGCCCAGCACGGTCTAGCCCACACCAAGCCCAGCACGGTCTAGCCCACACCAAGCCCAGCACGGGCCAGCCCACACCAAGCCCAGCACGGTCTAGCCCACACCAAGCCAAGCACGGTCTAGCCCACACCAAGCCCAGCACGGTCTAGCCCACACCAAGCCCAGCACGGGCCAGCCCACACCAAGCCCAGCACGGTCTAGCCCACACCAAGCCAAGCACGGTCTAGCCCACACCAAGCCCAGCACGGTCTAGCCCACACCAAGCCCAGCACGGTCTAGCCCACACCAAGCCCAGCACGGTCTAGCCCACACCAGCTACTTCATAACGTAGAGGCGGGGGCTCATTCAAATATTTGTGGGTGTGGTGCGCACAGTTATTTTTGTGCAACCATTACTGAGTGTCATTACAGTTTAAGGATTGCATTGTATGATGCCCAAAAAAAGTATTGACTTGTACACTGCCAATGAAGAAGTGTTTAAAAAAAACTTAAATAAGTGCATGTGGCATATAAGAAACTTAACAGTTTCTCTTGTAAAAAATATATGTATGATAGTAACAACTTGGTTGTCTACAATGTAACACATTTGCTAAATACCTTTAAGGTTGGAATATTATACAATTTATTTAAAGCTACAAATTGTACATTTTTAGGCGACCCGACCAAATTTACTGAGAAATGTGAGTTATAGATCTTTAATTCCCATTGAAAGCAAGTCTAAGAAGAGGTAGATATGTTCTATGTGTGCTATTTCTATGCTTCCCGTTCTGAACTTTCGGTTTTGTACATCAGCTGAATATACAATATTTTTGGTCATGGAAAATATAGTTCACAGCGGTTTAGATGGTACAATAACTGCTTGTTTTGTCACATAAACTGAAGTTAGGATAACTATTAGAATTTTAGCAACCAGGAAATGGCGGCGCGATTTCTGCATAGTGCACCTTTAAGTAAATAAGTCACATTTGAATAAATACCTGCCCTGGGGCCAATGTGGAGCCGATGAGCAAAAGCACATTGGCTCAGTTTGGTCAGTACAGGGGGCCAATAGCTTAGCCTGCATAGGGCCCACATCGTGCCAATGTGGTCATGTTTGCTGTTACCAGTTTCCAGTAAGCACCATTATAGAAAACAGAACATGTAAGCTGAGCCATTGGGCAGGGCGTATTTGTTGAAGCTTTGGCACGTGACACCTACACCAAATGAGACGCATAGTAGCATTTCTCACAGTTTAATATTTTTTTTTTACCTTTATTTAACTAGGCAAGTCAGTTAAGAACAAATTCTTATTTACAATGACGGCCTAGGAACAGTCGGTTAACTGCCTTGTTCAGGGGCAGAACGACAGATTTGTACCTTCGGGATTTGAACTTGCAACCTTTCAGTTACTAGCCCACTAGGCTACCCTGCCGCCCCAATATAGCATAGTCTCTTATTGGTTTTAAGTTTCAGGTAGTATCATCAGTCAATTTCCTGTGAAGGATTTTACCACTGGTTGTTATTCTTGAAAATGTTGGTTTTGTCTCCTCTCCAACTTGTAATTCCTCCACAACTTCCAATATGTACAATTCAGATCTGTCTACTGTTCTCCCCACATCCCTAGTTATGTCATGTCACCAGAGTTTGGTGAAGTACTGTATATCAAGCATCAGAATTAGTGTTTCTGTCTGGACTTCATCTGGCTGTAGCATTGTGTTGCAAAATATATTTATTATATCTGTATCGCTGAACCTGCGTTACAGCGTGATTTGAACTTTAAAGGCAATGTTCCTGTGTTAGAGGAGACTGCATTCACGGTATGTCAGCTTACTCGGAAAATACCTTTAAATGATCTGTCTTGCAATCTGTAAAGCTTCAGCGATACAGTTTGAATAGAGCCCTCAACCTCCATAATACAGGATCATTGTGCTATTATTTGACTGATAATGCCTGAAATATGTACATGCAAGCAATGCACATATGCCAGAGAGCCATGTTTCCCTTGTTGACAATAACAGAAAAACAACAACCACTGACAGTAGTAGGCGATGTTTTTTTATATTGATAAGGTAAACTCATAACATCTTCACAGAATTTAGTAGGCCTAGTTATGAAGAGGGAACCAGGTACATCTTCACATCGTTATGATGTCCATTTAGTGAGGTTAGCTCCCTAGTCTACTCATCAAATTTAATTGTATTTGTCACATTCACCTTACAGTGAAATGCTTACTTACAAGCCCTTAACCAACAATGCAGTTTTAAGAAAATACCTAAAAGAAAGTAAGAGATAAGAATAACACGATTAAAGAGCGGCAGTAAATAACAATAGCGGGGCTGTATACAGGGGGTACCGGTACAGAGTCAATGTGCAGGGGCACCGGTATCGAGGTAATTGAGGTAATATGTACAAGTAGGTAGAGTTATTAAAGTGACTATGCATAGATAATAACAGAGAGTAGCAGCAGTATTCCGGGGGGGGGGGGGAGTTGTTAGCCATTATTCTGGGTAGCCATTTGATTAGCTGTTCAGTAGTCTTTTGGCTTGGGGGTAGAAGCTACTTAGGAGCCTCTTGGGCCTAGACTTGGCGCTCCGGTATCGCTTGCCGTGCGGTAACTAGGTGTGTGTTGAGTTGAGGTCTTTTGCCATAACCACAACACGTTCTGAGGGAAACCTTCAGCAAAGTCCACTCATCTCAGTTCTGATTGTCTTGTCAAGGTGGGAACATGGCTCTGTACATGTGCCTGTATGACTGTGCATGCCAGGCTCAGCTTAGCTGTCTGTCTGAGAGCTGCTGGGTGTCCTGCATTAAAACATTCAATGTACATCGTCAGAGCATTCCACGGTGTGCTGCTGCTGACACCGCCACAACCTATCCAGGCACCTTTACTTCTAAGAGTGTACTCATTAAAGGTTTCAAATAGGTACACCATAAATGGGACCTCAAAGTATTCACTGTACTTCACCCATTTTTTTTATTGTCACTTACACGAGATAGATGCAGTGAAATGTGTTGTTTTATAGGGTCACCCATAGTACAGTGACTCTGGCACAAATTAGAGCCTTGCTCAAGGGCGCATCGACAGATTTTTCACCTTGTCAACTCAGGTATTCAAACCAGCAATAGCAATAACCTTTCGGTTACTGGTCCAACGCTCTAAACACAGGCTACCTGCCGCCCCATTTTAACACCAGTATACCTCATTGGTGACGTCAGTTGCATATGATAGAGTAATAGCAACATATAAGTGATAGTCAAGATAAACCAAACTGATGTGCAGATCACATAAGGTATATGACCTTTATCTCTGAGAGGGAGGATTTATGTTTGTATATGAGTTGTATCTCATGCTGCTCCTGTTTCCTTGGTTACGTGTGTAGGTGGTGGTGAATGCCTTGGTTGGAGCCATCCCCTCCATCATGAACGTGCTGCTGGTGTGCCTCATCTTCTGGCTCATCTTCAGTATCATGGGGGTCAACCTGTTTGCAGGGAAGTATTACTACTGCTTCAACGAGACCTCAGAGGAAAACTTTAAACCCGACGTCGTCAACAACAAGACTGAGTGCTTTGCACTAATCAACGCAAATTACAGTGAGGTCAGGTGGAAGAATGTCAAAATTAACTTTGACAATGTGGCTGCAGGATACCTGGCACTTCTACAAGTGGTGAGTTCAAGGTCTTTCCTATCAATGTTTTGACTTTTAACTAATTTGGCCCTCCCACTGTGGAGGTCAAAGTTGATTGGACATTGAACGGTACTTAGACTGCAGGATTCAATTCTCATATTTTTCAATCAATGGCTTCTTACTGTATCTCCTTCATCTTGTAATTTTCCTCCTTCTTTAACACCTCATTCTAATTTTCCTCTCTTTCTGCTTTACCTTCATTCTTCTTCCTCATGTTTCTTTTCCCTGTTTTCTCACATTACTTTATATATCCCCTCTCTCACAGGCCACGTTTAAAGGCTGGATGGACATAATGTATGCGGCCATTGATTCTCGGAAGGTATGCCTGTCACTTGTATGAGATTTGTCTCCCTTTTGTTTGTTGGTTGGTTATTGTGTGAACAGATGTAACATGTTCCAGAAGAACCTACCAATACTAACTTGTAGCAAAAAGGGCTTTTGAACCCACAACTTGCAATGTAATGAGGGACAATTTGGAGCTTGAATGTCTTTTTCCTGCTCTCTGTAGGTCGAGGACCAGCCGATCTATGAAGACAACATCTACATGTATATCTACTTTGTTGCCTTCATCATCTTTGGCTCTTTCTTTACCCTCAATCTCTTCATTGGTGTCATCATTGACAACTTTAACCAGCAAAAGAAAAAGATAAGACCTATTTTCCTTATTCCATGGACCTGTTGATAAGATAAAACTAGCTTAAGAAGAGGTTCCCACATTCTTTGGCTCAACAAGGTTGTAACCAGATGTTTTCTTGTCTCCCTTTACTTTGGAGGTCAGGATATATTCATGACAGAAGAGCAGAAGAAATATCACACTGCCATGAAAAAACTTGGCTCAAAAAAACCACAAAAACCTATTCCGAGACCACTGGTGAGTCTCTTCCTATAGTTCCTTTAGCCTAAGGGCTGCTTTGGGGAGGGGTAAATTAGGAGTTCTAATGAAGGTAACATTCAAAAGACATGTCAAACTAAACTTTACTAACCAACATACCTTCCAAAATGTACCCTAACAAAATGTGCCTTGCTTTGATTTGTTAAATCTACTAACTCTCTTTATCTTTCCTCCATAATGTTTTCTCTTTTCTCTCAGAATAACTTTCAGGGCCTGGTATTTGACTTCGTAACGCAGCAGGTCTTTGATATATCTATTATGATGTTGATCTGCCTCAACATGGTGACCATGATGGTGGAGACGGACGATCAGTCAGAAGATACCGACACTATTCTCTACTGGGTCAACTTTGTCTTCATCGTTGCCTTTACAACCGAGTTTGTGTTAAAGCTCTTTGCCCTTCGCCACTACTACTTCACCATTGGGTGGAACATCTTTGACGTGGTCGTGGTCATTCTCTCAATTGTTGGTCAGTAGTGATTTCATCCCTTTCCTCCTACATGCAGTTGCCTATTGTCTTATATGCCTGGTATTTGAGTGCTAGAACTTGAGTTGCTGTTTTAATTGCTAGAAATGGATTGCTCTATTTTCTATCAAAAATAATCTGTTTAGAAATACACAATTATGACGTTTAAGGTTTGGGAAAGTGAGATCATATGTTAACATCTCCCCCTAGTGGCCCAACAGTCACAGGACAGTTTGTATTCTTTTAAAATATCTTCATGACAGTGTTATGGATTTAAGGAAACATACTAAAAGAATTGCAGAACATACCAGCAATAATACATTTCTCCCTATCCTCTTCTGTCTGCTTCTCTATCCAGGCATGTTCCTCGCAGACATCATTGAGAAGTACTTTGTCTCTCCAACCCTCTTCAGGGTGATCCGACTGGCTCGAATCGGCAGAATCCTGCGTCTGATCAAAGGGGCCAAGGGCATTCGGACTCTACTGTTTGCCCTGATGATGTCCCTTCCTGCTCTGTTCAACATCGGGTTGTTACTCTTCCTGGTTATGTTCATCTTCTCTATTTTTGGCATGTCTAACTTTGGCTATGTCAAGCATGGGGCAGGAATCGACGACATGTACAACTTTGAGACATTTGGCAACAGCATGATCTGCCTGTTTATGATCACTACGTCTGCCGGCTGGGACGGTTTGTTGTTACCCATTCTCAACTACCCCCCAGACTGTGACCCACAACTGGAGAACCCAGGTGCACCGAATACAGGCGACTGCGGCAATCCCTCGGTAGGGATTTTCTTCTTCGTCATGTACATTATCGTCTCTTTCCTAATTGTGGTCAACATGTACATTGCCATTATCCTTGAAAACTTCGGTGTCGCAACTGAAGAGAGTGCTGACCCGCTCAGCGAAGACGACTTCACGACCTTCTACGAAATATGGGAGAAGTTCGACCCAGACGCCTCGCAGTTCATCACCTATGGCAAGCTTGGTGACTTTGCAGACTACCTAGAGCACCCGCTCCGTGTTCCAAAGCCCAACACCATAGAGCTGATCTCCATGGACTTGCCCATGGTGAGCGGGGACCGGATCCACTGCCTCGACATTCTGTTTGCATTCACCAAGCGGGTACTAGGCGATACAGGAGAGCTGGACATGCTGAGGGATCAAATGGAACAGCGCTTTATTGCGGCGAACCCGTCCAAAGTGTCTTATGAGCCCATTACCACTACTCTGAGGCGCAAGCAGGAGGACGTGTCGGCCAAAATCATCCAGCAGGCCTACCGAAACTACCTGGCTAGACGTGGCTTCAAATGCAAGCGCAGACCGGCCAATAACAATAATGTAAAGAATGGTGGGACGAATCCGGAAAAGGAAAAGGAGGGCACGCCCTCCACTGCCTCTCTCCCCTCCTATGACAGTGTAACCAAACCTGACAAGGAAAAACAGGATGAGAACGAAGGAAAGGCAGGGAGGAAGGAGAAGGGCAGAAACCAAAAATCCGTCAGGGAATCTAAGTGTTAGAATATTGGAATAATAATAACAGTAATAACAATAATAATTATAATAATGTAACTTCAAGCAAAGCGAGAGGAAACCATCTAACCCACACAGATGTACAGATTATTTCATTTGCAAGAAAGAAAAATAATAATATTAATAATTTTGTTTAAAGACTTCATACTATCGATGCAGAGTGAAGCAACTCCGTCTCTTACAGCTTAAAGAGACTTGAACTTGATTTAAACCAAACATAATCAGCGTACTGTGTGACATTGTTGCATCTAGACTACTGATCTTAACAAAATGGAATGAAAAACAGACAAAATATGAAAGAAATGGGCAGTTCCCTGACTGGTGGACTACACATAAGGAACAGAACTTTTCACTAAGATGAATGAATGAGAAACGCTGATAAGGGATCTAACGTGTGGGATTCCCGCCAGCAATGGATTCCCATGGAAATACAGAGCTATGCAGGAAAAACATGGAAATACTGCTCGACTTGAAGAGTCACCTTCGAAAAGCAGTCAGAAGGGACTCTGTATCATTGAATTTAGTCATTCATGGAGCACATTTATGTACATTATCAGTCTATATGAACAAACAGAAGAACAGCTGAGGAGAGAAAGACAAAAACCCATAGTAGCCTAAAGTAAGGGTTTCCATTTGGGTTGTTAATGCTGAATATAGTATCTCCACATAATTTGAGCGGCAAAAAAAGGTTAAAAAAAAACAACAATCAACAATTTTCCCATGTCACATAACTCTTCCTCACCTTCTATCTTTGTTATACCCACATCAAAAGGCTTTTACTACATGGGCTTTCACACCAATTTGTTAAGGGGCTGTTGATTAGGGAGTCATCTTGGGCCAAGGGCTTACATTTACTCAGTCATATTTCCAAACAAATACATAAATAATTGTGCTTGTTCAATGCATAGAAATGACTTGCATGATGGCATGTTTTGATCAGAAATCTTGCATGAATAATCATAGTCCACAAGACACTAATACTCAGACCACAACAGTGGCTCGACCATAGGTTTGAGGTTGTCCACTGTCAAAAATTCAACGTTAGAAGTAAATCATTAGTATTATGATGATAAACTTTGTGTGGAATGAATACCAACATTGTGGATTGTATGAGGAGAAATACAAAATGTTATTGCTGCTATGGGATGCAGAAGAGAAGTGAATGGATGTCTGTGTGTATGTATTATTGAGTGGATTTGGTGGATCGTTTTAAATCTTAAACAGCTTATATATAATTTGAATGCAGCAATATCACATACCTAATCGACCATGCCATCTGCCTTTGTTTTTGTGTTGGATGAGGGCATTGTGGGAGTTTCTAAGTGTGCAGGGAATTGATGTAGCAAGGTGGTTTCCATTTCTGTTTTTTTTCTCTAAGGACAATTTAGACTGTTCTACAAGGTTTAAGTGTAGAAAGAATGTTGTATTTCTGTTTCCAATAACTGCTGTTTTATTTCCTTATCATGTGCTGATTCATTTGTACATGTTGTTATGGTTATCTAGTCTGTATCATTTTAACATGTATTTTCAGCCATTTCTTTAATGTGGTTGAGAGAGTTAATCTTGTGCTAGATTAGAGAAAAACTGAAATTGGTGTATGTGGATAATCTGTGGAGAAGCCTTGTTGCTCATCATCACCCCTTGTCCTTGGAATGGGAGTGGGTGAACAGTACCCCCTGCTGCCTATTCTGTTTTTTGCTGTCATTGTTAGACAGAGATCCTAGAACTGTACGCAATGCTTGAAGAGTTCACCCCTTTATCTCAGGAGATATTACAGATGTATTATAATGAGCTCTGCAACTAAATGCAAGTGAATGTGATGAGAGTATTTATGAAACACTTTTTCCTATGATTTTGTGTGATGTTATGCCACCCTATTGGACAATGGTCTCGGCTGGCAATAGCTAGGGCAGCCAGTCTATCAGGGGCCACTTTAGAGCTTCCTGTAAAAGACATTTAGAAATATAGGGCTAGAAGCATCTCAGTGAAAAAGCAACATTTCGCTCGCTTGTAAGGGCAGCGTTTGTATCAATAGTAAATTATATTAGTGGTTGTGTAGCTATGGATTTAGGTTAGGTCTGAATAAAATACAACAATAACAATAGTACTGCTCACCCCAATATCAGTCATAGGTACTTAGGAAACAATGTAAGGAGATGTCATGAAAGGGAAAATGGGTATGTTAGTTTGAGCAGAACACTAAATTCTATGAGAGGCAAAACAGGTATGTGAGCACTAGAGAGCAGGCCCCATAATTCTATATTTGAGAAAAATGTGCTCCAAAACCTCTCATCAGCCATTTACTCCACTTATCTAGCAAGTATATCTCGTAACAAATACCAAATAATGAACAGAGCACTTGATGCATTGTAAAGGTACTGTGAGCCGTAACACGTTAAGAAGACACCCAAGCTTTTGCACTTCCTGTTGTGCAGTGATGTCACTACCTTCCTGTTTATGAATAAATCCCCAATCCCCTTCTCAAGTTCTATGGTCTAGTTGCTGCATGAGATCTCCAAAATCAGTGTGGGTGTTAAGTTGAACCAAATAAAACTCTGAATGATAAGCATAAAAGCAACTGCTGTCCATTTTTCTCCATCCCCATCAAGGATATACATGTATAAATGTATAAACAGAAAAATGTAAAAACCTTACATCAATTTGAAAAACAAAATGAGAAAAAATTATGTACAGTTCAGGCTGTGTTGTAAACGGCACAAATTGCTGAAAAGTTAAGAATGAACTTTTTAAGAGACTATAAATAATGTAATATATCATTTTATTTTATGCGTGCATGCATGCGTAGTTTTTGTAAATACAGAAATACTTAAACTACTGCTATTAATCTAATATGAATAACCGTAAATAGAATGGCTTCCAGCTGACACCCCTTGTCACACTTGTTAGACTCTGACACATTTGTTAGGTGGAGTAGATTTTTGGAGTCACTTTTCACATTAAAAAAGGGAGTAAATAGAAAATCTATATTAAAAAGAAAAAACAATATAAAAATCAATACATATATAGAGCTATACACACACACACACAGAATATATAATATATATATATATATTCTAATATATATATATATATATATATATATGTATGTCCTCAACTCTCCCTTCCGCTCCTTGTACTGAGGAGAATGCAGTGCAACAGACTGTAATAACTCCCATTTCTTTTTTGTGTGCAATATGTTCAGTGAATGACCAAAACTCTGGCCTGCCCAGGATCTCTATGTACGCTGTGTACAATGGCTGCTTGCTGAGGATTGTGTAGCCTGCATTGGTGAGAGGATTGCACTACCAGCACACCCTTTTGTACATGTATGAAGATGTCTTGCCCACAACTTCTCCCACCTCTTCCCGCTGAAGATAAACACACAAACACATACATACTGTACACACACACGCTCTCCACCCTGAGACAAGCCGGCGCTGGCCGGTCATCATGCCCCAGTATCCTGAGCCTCAGGTCGCCTTGTGTGACAGCTTTTTACTTGTTTTAGCTCGGACCTTCCTCCAGGTTCCCCTAAACACACCAGTGCAGTTTGGATTTATTGTTATTTTCTAAACAATGCATCTGATAACTTCAAGGTTTATTGTTTTTGTTATTTCTATTTGTTTCTTGGTGCAATATCTCTTAATGGCATGTGCCTTTTAGCTGCCTTTTTAGACTTTACAATACATCAGTAAAAAGGATATATCCAAACCCATTGGTTTAGTGAATCAAAATGGAGAGAAAACATCACCTAGACTAGATCAACAGAACTAACATCTTATAGTAATCTATTGAGTGCTCTCTCTGTATTCTGTTCACTCTCTCTGTATTCTGTTCACTCTCTCTGTATTCTGTTCACTGATCATTTAGCTGGTGAGAGAGCTTGCCTTCTGTTTTACACTTGGGTTCAATTCTGGTGTGGATTTATGAAATGATTTATGTAGCCTTTATTTTGTAGCATGACTGAGACCTGTTATTTGTTGGGGGTTTTTTGTTGCCAAAATATTTTCATTAAGCTCTTTGAGTGTCATTGTTATCTCTTGCCACTAATACAGTCAGAGAGAGGACAGTGTTGCACAACCACTTGGGACTAAGTGAGAATCAGTGAAAGATTGTCTTCATTTGAGCACGAATCCATTTCCAAACAATAAAGCAGCCTTCCAGTTATGCTTCATAGTGGTGTCTTTTTTTTCTAGAAAATGATTAACTACAATTTACGTATATACATGAGAGGAAAAAGTTTCATCACAGACTTTAAAACGAATATCAGTGTAGATTTACAGTAATAAACAGAAAGACTAGTCATCTGAAATCACAGCAAGGTCAGTGGTGGATCTTGTCTGCAAGCATCTAACCAGTAACTACAATTTACGTATATACATGAGAGGAAAAAGTTTCATCACAGACTTTAAAACGAATATCAGTGTAGATTTACAGTAATAAACAGAAAGACTAGTCATCTGAAATCACAGCAAGGTCAGTGGTGGATCTTGTCTGCAAGCATCTAACCAGTAACTACAATTTACGTATATACATGAGGAAAAAGTTTCATCACAGACTTTAAAACGAATATCAGTGTAGATTTACAGTAATAAACAGAAAGACTAGTCATCTGAAATCACAGCAAGGTCAGTGGTGGATCTTGTCTGCAAGCATCTAACCAGTAACTGGCCATATCTTTATTAAAAGGATAGTACCTCAAGTAGCACAGCATTATGTGGTGTGGTGTGCTGTGTGGTGCAGTAGAGTGAACTGAGATGAGGGCAGATGTGTGTGTAAAGTGGCCCACTGAATGAGAGAGGGAAGGAAAGACGGAGGGTAAAACTGTGCTGCAGTGCAGATAGATGAATGCAGTGGCCTGGGCTGAGTCAGCAGTAGCCTGCTCTCAATATTGTAGTGTACTGTAGACCTCCCTCCCTCCCTGTCCCACAACCAACTGCACACGATGGGAAGGGGAAGGAAGTAAGAGAGGAAAAAATACATGAGCAGTAGGAAGACAGAGAGAGAGGAGATGCTGGGATTTATTAATGTGAAAAATGTATGCTATGTATTTCAATGTAAAAAATACCTGGGCATATCTAAGCTGATATGTGAATGCGCAATTGTAGACTCCTAAATCATACACACAAACAGACATTTTGTAATAGACTCATATGTTATTCTAGTTTAAAGTGGCACGGGCCCTGCTCCTTATCTTTCTCTCCTTCCCCATCCATATGTTCTTGTTCTCTACGCTTTTAATAAATAGAAAGCCTAACCAGCACCTGGGGTGGATCGGGGAGGGGTCAGGGTTGAAAATAGGGGCCTATAAATCACAACATAAGACAATTGTGTAGGAGAGCAGGAGGATGTGTGTGTGTGCATCCCAACAGGCACCATATCCCCTATATAGTGCACTACTGTTGTCCAGAGCCCTATATGGGCCATGGTCAAAAGAAGCGCCCTATATAAGGAAAATATCTTATCTGAAGAAAAACAGTTTGCAGAACTACTAAAGAATGTTCACAAGACAAACAAATTACAAACGATTAGTCAGTAAGCTCAAACAAACTGATGAGTTGCATTGAAAGTTTCTATAGCTACCTCTATCTGAAATTAATTTGCACTTAAAGGCCAAAAATAATGAGTAACACATATACACTACATGTACAAAATTATGTG